>NW_024543092.1:14377500-15073750 GCF_018167655.1 Microtus oregoni | reverse complement strand
ATATTAGTGCTGGGAAAAATTTAAAAGAGGCCCACCTTGTTCTGGAATACAAATAGGGGCAGAAATTTGATTTATGAACTTTTGAAGGACTGGGAAACATCTCCCCAAACATCACAACCTCCATTAGCATCACAATGGCTTGTTCTTTTTTTGCATGTTTGATTTTGTAAAATTCTAAAGTTCTAGGCTCCATGAAGGCCCCCTTTCCACACGGGGGGGTGGCAAGCACATGACCTGGATTGCAGCCCTGAAGTTGTGTTTGTGACTTGTGTTTTTGTGTCAGGCTGATCATAAAGAGAATTTGTGTCTGTGTAGGCGTCTCACCAAGTGAAAATTTAGCTCATTTCTTTTTAGGAAAGATTCTGTTATGGCCTTGTTTCTCTGGGCTTCGGATATATTTTTCACACTTTATGAGGTTTCTTCGATTTTTTTCAGGGCCTCATATGGTGCTGGGTTGTCAAGCCAGCTCCGCTGTTCATCCCATCTAAAACTTAAATCAACCCTTGCTTTTCTATTCGAGTATACTGTATACTGAGGAGAGTCCAAAGTGATCCCCCTGTTGCCTGAAGCCCAGACTGAAAATTTTCAGAAAAGTAGAGAATTTAATCACCCAAAACAAGTTGAAGCCAAGAGACCAGGTCACAGTCTTTAGCTCCAACCCTAAGGAGCAGTTACTTTTGATGTGGAAATTACTTGATTCTAACCACAAGGGGCCAGTCTCCTGTGGATGCAAAAACACAACTCTTAGCTCAAACAGAATAGGAGAGTTTTCTCTGGAGCCAAATATGAGTATCTGTGGCTGGGGACACAGACTCAGATCATCCTATTGTGTGTTCCAACATGGTGACAGTGTCCTGCTGTTTTTATAGTAACATAGCAAAGATAGTCATAAATCAAGGTAGATTTTTAATACATTAGTAGAAATAACAGGCAGGCAGGTTAGAGTAGAGCAAAGTGGGGCATTTGTGGCATTTATGCTGTAAGGCTGATATGCTCCCTGAGGGTATTCTCTCTCTCTGGGATGGTAAAAGCTAGGTGTCTGCTTGTACTTTCCAAAAAGATTTGCTTAATAGTCACAGGATGGATATTAGGCCAAACACAGTAGTGGGCAATGAATTACAAAGCAGGCTAAAGACACCCCATGATGTTGACATCTGTTTAGAGCTAAGCTCATTGGCCCCATAGCATAGACCTAAAGATACATGAAAAATATAATTTCACCAAAGCATATCCTATTTATTATCTATCTATCTATCTATCTATCTATCTATCTATCTATCTATTTTCCTATTTAAAACCTATCTATCTACGTATCTGTCATCTATATTATCTGTTTATTTATCTACCTATAATCTATTTATTATCTGTCTTGCTTATCATCTGTCTTCCTATGCGATTACCTACCTATTCATTTATACTTTGCTCAGTATGGTATGTAGACTGCTTTTTTCATTTTCTTGATGACCTAATAAATATATTTGGAAGAGCAAAACTTAATTTGTTGAGTTTTCTTTCATGAAATAATACTTTTTATTTGTAAAAAGTCTTTGCATATTTTAAGATTATGATGATCTTCCTCATAAATAAATTTTAATTTTTTTGTGATTTTTTTAACTTTTATGTGGCGTTCTTTAATGTATTTCAGATATTTTGTGTGTATAGTGTAGGAGAGGAATTGAGTCCATTTATTTTCAGTGTCCAACTCCTGTGGTCTTGTAAAACTTCCTCTTTCTGTATTGGAATGCCTTAGTGCCTCGGTTAAACATCAGTTGAATATATGAATTTGCACCTAGCTCTCGAATCTACTGTTTCCTTATCCTGTGTGTCTATCCTTACAACAGAACCAAACTGTTCCAATTTCTGTACAGTTTTATACGGTAATACCTTGTACCAGGTGGTAAAGAGCCTCCAATGTTGTTTTATTTTTTTTTCAAAATTGTTTTGGCTCACAAATGTTTGCACCTCGCATATATTTTGAAATAACATGTTAATTTTTATAGAGAATCTATGGGAGTTTGAGCTTGCATTCCCTGAAGCTGACATCATTTCAGAAGACATCTCCATCACGCACATGGTGCAATGCTACGCTTATTTATATCTTGTGTTTCGCTTAGCAATGCTGTATATTTCTCAGTGTACAGGCCATTCACATCTTGAGCATATTAATTCAAACCATGGCCCCACTCAGGAGGTAGGTGGAAAGATTGCTATGAGTTTATTGCCTACTTGGACTGCATAGTGCCTTCCACATCAGTCGGAGGTATAGTGCATGACTCTGTCTTTAAAGAACTGAAGAGACAGAATTATTCCTGAATACATTTTTGTTTATTTTTCACAATTGTGTAAACTTTAGTGTTTTTGAGCTTCTAAGTAAATCATTGGTTATGTATGGTAGCTGTGTGCTGAGCTATGGTAGGGAATAACAGTAATACTTTCTGCTTGCTCGTTGCAGGGTTCACCGGTGGCAGATCTCCATAGCAAAGGGCAGATTAACAAAATAAAAGTGTGAACCATGTTCTTAATCAAAGTTTTGCATGACAGAGCATTGTCGGAAATGAAGACTGAGGGAGAAGTTAGGCTTTGATGCAGAATAGACCCGTCGCTGTGTAGTAGGTATCTGCTAAGTTCTAGCATTACCTACTGGGAATAAAATGACTGCATCCTGGGAACTCCTATTTGTTTAGAGTCTTCTTGACCCTGAATGTAGGAAGAAGGCCTCTGAAATGAGGGCTTTAGGACCTCACAGGGGAGGTAAATCAAGGAATTCGCTTTTGTACTGCTTTAAGAGGGAAAGAAAAGCAGAGAAAGATGAAGAGGTCAGAGACATTTTGTCCTCTGTGATTTCTGTTTTCCATAAACCACTCATTATGCCCGTGTGCCTGTGTGCCCCACCTGGGAGGAGCATTTCCTGTCCTCAATCAAGCTGTTATGTTATGACCTTGTCAAATTTATTGATCAATGCCTGCAGCTCTTAGGTGGCGTCTTTAGATTTTCTTGTGTAATGATGTCTCCAGGAGATACAATTCTCACATTTGGGTTTTATGCCATTTATTTCTTTTTCTTGCCTTATTGCACCTTACTGAAGCTCCACCCCAATGGTGAGTGATGGTGGACAGAGGTAAAGCTGACATCTCTTCCTCCTGTCTTCAAGGAGAGCAGGGCGTTCTTCACCATTTGATTGGCTCCAACTGAGATTCTCATAGAAGCCTTTTGCCTGGACAAAGTGTTTGCTATTTTTAGTTCACAGAAAACTTTCATTATGAAGTGGAATTGAGTTTTGCAAGAGCAACATCTGCATCTATCGAATGCTTATGTGTGTCTTCTTTATTTTTCATATAAATTAGACTGACTGGTTTTAAGTGGTAGGCTAACCTTGGCTCCTTAAACAAGCCACACTTACTCATTCTGGGCATCTCTCAATAGTTTACTGATAATTTTTATATTTTCAGGAGGAATTTTTTTATCAGGTTTTTCTTGAAATGCTTCTGTTTCGGTTTATTATCTGAATAATGCTGGATTCATAAAAAAATTTGAGAAATGTTCATACTTCCCATTTTCTGGAAGATTTTTGTTTAATGACTGATATTACTCGTTTCTCAAATGTTTTATAGAATTTAACGTTGAACCAGTTGGGTCTCAAATTTTCTTTCTCAAAAAACTCATTTTAAATTGGGCTTAGAACTGAGTAGATGTAGATAAACTTTGTATTTTATCTATGTCTGTCAGTGCTTTTTCTTTTCACTTTTAGAATTGCGTATGTATTTATGTATATGTGTGTATGGTATATAGTGAATTTATGTATTATATATTATGTGCATGTGTGTACGTTATATGGTGAATTTATGTATAATATATATATCATGTATATGTGTGTGGTATATGGTGTGTGTGTGAGTAGGTGTACATACTTGTTTATGTATAGAGGTGAGAGAAAGATGCTGGTCTGGTGCCCTCTGCTTAATTGCTTGAGACATGGTCTTTCCCTTCCTGCTGAGCTCCAGCAAGCCCCACTGATCCTCTTGTCTCTGCCCTTCCTGTGTGGTCACATGCAGCCCTTTGCAAAGAGTGCTAATGTCTGACTTCGGGTCCTGACTCAGGTGCCACAATCAGTCTTCTCTGAGCTCCCTGCCACCCCTCTATGACATTTTTAGGGATACAATTCACTTGGTTTAAACTTTAAGATTTATTGACATGTTAATCACAATACTCGCTTTTTAAAACTCTTCAACATTCTAAAGAAATTTGCTTGTAGCTCCTTTATAATTCCTGATTTTGGTGCTTTGTGTTCTCTCTCTTTCCCTCCCTCCCTCCTTGTCACCAGCCTAGGCAGCTGCGGGAAATTTTCAAGGTCTGAGCTCCAGGCTGTGTGATGTATTCACAGCCTTTGGAAAAGCCCTCTGCTTAACAACCTCAGAGTTTTGGCATGTGTTCTCTGACAACAGAACAGATGTTTCCTCAGGAACAAAAGCACAGGGCCCTACAGTTGGTCTAAGGCTTTGCTACAAATAACATGGACTGTGGAAGCAACAGGCCTTACGGAGAGTGTCTCTACAGGGTCACAAGCCTGTGCCAGGGTCTTGGGGTTGAAAACACAAGATCTTATTGGTGCTTTGGTGTTTTACCGTGCAGGGACTTAGAGGTTTTAACCCCTTCCAGAAGCTTTCTAAAGTTTCAGCTTCGTAGATGTGCAGTGATGACGGTTTCAGGATTCCGGGACAGCCTTCATTTAGAGGTTTCCTTCCTTTTTCTTTCTTTGTGCACGCTGCATGCTGCATGCTCTGGCAAACCTGCTGCCTCCACCTGCAGTTTGTGTATAGCGCTGCCTCAGAGAAATCTCAACTCTCAGCCAGACTGAAAAGTCCCAAGCAAGCTTTCTCTTCTCCGCTGGCCGACGCTTCAAAGCACAAAGAGCCTCCATAAATAAGACACAGAGCACTCCTACCCGGAGCCCACCCCCAGATGTTCAGTTGGCCTCTGTGTTCAGTCTTCCACCCATACATCACATGTCACCTGGGGTTTAGTCACAAGCCTGGAACCGCCTCCCCCGTTTTAATCTTCTATGAGCATCTCCTCTGTGGTTGTCCTTGGCTTCAGCCCAAAGGAAAGACCCCTTTCCTTCTTCCTTTCTTTCCTACAAACTCCTGCACCATTTTAAAAATAATGCCAGATATGAGGAAATATTATTTTCCTTTTGTTAACTTATTTTCTGTGAACCATTAGTCACCTGAAAGGACAATGTTTCAATTCTCTAAGTCATGGTCAGAAAAGAACTTTCAAAGCATTTTCCATTGTTATCACTTGGACCCACAGGGCCAGGACTGTAACTCAGTGGTAAAGAACTAGCTTAGCATGCTCAAAGCGGGAAGAGAGGGAAGAGAGAGAAGGAAGAAGGGAGGGGACAGGAGGGAGGAAGAGAAGGAAGGTAGAGTGGAGAAGGGATGTAGAGAGGGGAGAAGGAGGGAAGGAGGAAGAGAAGGGAAGGAGAAAAAGGGAGGAAGGGAGAAAGGTAAAGAAAGAAGGAGGGAGAAAGAGAAAGGAGAGAGGGATAGAGAGAAGGATAGAATATTTGTAACATCACCACCATCACCACCCTTGGACTTTAGTTCAAGAGCACATATAATGTACCTCAGGGTGGCCATGGGGCTATTCTAGCTTATGGTTTTTGCTCTGGGCTTACCCATCCTGTCTTCATATTTCATTTGCTGATTTAAGCCATCCGTACTGTGATCACCCTCTCATTACCATGTATTTTCAAAAATATTTATGTGAAATATGTCAGTACTGTCATGATACTTACTGGTACCATGTGGAATGTATTGACTTAACATTCTCAGAAGTGAATATCACACACACACACACACAGTGAGAGAGAGAGAGGGGAGTGAGAGAGAGATAAAGAATACAACACGTTTCTTTAAATATCACTGAGTACATGTAACTGTGAAAAACACAATGACATGATTATGTTATTCATAGTTACATATTCTGTGGTACGTAAGCTAAATTTCAACAATAGATTCCTTTGGAAGTTAGGTTCTTAAGGGTTACATACTGCCAGACAGGTGGCAGAGTCCTCACAGCAGTTCCTCTAAGTACCGGGTGGCATAGAAACCAGACACAGTGACCACTTCTCAGCTTGTCCCTGATCAACCACGTGGTTCTTGATACCCCCCCACCCACCCCATGTAGTTGTCTCCTAATACACAATATGAATACCAGCGTACTTCATGACCCCTTACAGATTCTTGCGCTGGTCAAATGGGGCTTTGGGGCAAGTGCTTTGACCTTCAGTTGATCATGATGCTCAAGCTTTGCTTAACAACAAACTGTAAACTCAAACCTGTAGCCTGAAACTCCTGGTCACTATGCAATATGCTAAGTGCTTTGCAGTAGAGTCAGAAAGGCTTAGGTGCTAAATGCTAAATGATCAACCCTCCCTCCTCTCCATCTAGAAAGTTTTTATGTAGCTGAGAAAAACCTTGAACTTCGGATCTTCCTCCTTCCACAATGGAATGCTGGGATGACAGGAAAACCAATACCCAGCTTGTATAGTGTTCATGCACGGTGGGCAAATATTCCACCAACTGAGCTCCATCCCCTGCTCCCAAATGACTATTTATTCATATCACAGATTCAGTTAAATTCTACAAGCAGTGAACATAAACTTAGAGCTACTTGATTTAACAAAAAGGAAGAACAAAGATGCATCTATCTCAATTCCATATTGGAACGACCTGGTGGCAAAGGGTGGGGGTAGGGAGGAAAGAAGGCTGAAACGGCAGAGAGGAAAACTTACATTTCAAAGTTAATCAAAAAAGTTGTCATACAAAATGAGAAACAATGAAAATTGTGGTAATGAAAATAATCGGCCACCACTGACTGCGTTTCCATATTTGGAGGAGAGCTGCGGCTTGGCGTTTGGTTCAGCTCTCTGTCAAATGGTTGGATGCCACAGCTTCCCGGACACAAACACTGATGCACTGGTTTTGTTCAATTACGTTTGCATGCTAACGAGGAGCACCGATGCTCACCTGTCCCTGCTGAATCTGTAATGAAAACTCTAGGTAGAAATATTTATCTTCCTGATTAGATGAGAAGAAAATGGGTAAAATCCATGGAAGGACAATATTGTTGCTGCAAGCGACTAAGGAAGTGAGCCTAGGAATTTTCCAGCATGGTCACCCAGTTCGACTCAAGCCGTACCCTGTCTTTACACATCCTGCCTTGTAACTGCGTCTAGATCAAAGGCAAAAGGCAATGACTGCAGAACAGTGGGTTTCCAGGGAGAGCGAAGTATCTGTTAGCTGTCAATCAGTCATATATCCAGGTTCTTGCTGGCTGGATGACATACTTATAATTGCATCTCCTTTCCTTCCTGAAGTCCAGCTACAGGTGACTGATTTCATAGCCACAGCTCTCAGGCTGGCTGTTGAGCATGCAGCCTGGGCTTAGGGATCCCTATGCCCTCACCAACTGGAAGGCTTTGCCCAGGAACCGTAAACTGGTTGTCAAATGGCAAGATGGAGACCCAGGCGCTCTGATGACAACTTGTTCATCTGTAATCTTTCTTTAAATACACATTCACAAACAAATCATCTCACTCGGTTCACTAAAGTCATTGTCTGGAAGCACCATTTCTACCTGCAGAGACCCCTGGATTGTCAGGTAGTAAAGACTTCTGCTTTTTCTTGGCCAATTTGCCAAAAACATATCAGAGAGAGTTATTGATCTTTTCCCTCGGACCTATTCAGCTCTTTCTTTTCTCCTTCCTTTCTTTTCTTACTCTTAAGCTGACATCCAATAACAGGCATTTCTTTCGGTGCCAGCAATATGTCAGCACCAATAACTTGCACGGTTTGTGTTTCCGTTCCCTCCTCTTCATACAAAGACCCCTTTCCTGGGTATATTGACAATGTAGGAATCTACCTGTCATGCTGATTTCTCTTAGGCATTTGTCTTGGGGGTTGTTATGAGTCTGAATTGGTCCATGAGACTGGATTCCATCTGAATACAATATTTGGGCTTTACTGCATGTACATATCCTTTTTTTTTCAATTGTGGAAAATACTGGATATCAGGGAGTCTTATTTTATACTTAATTTTTAAAAGAAAGCCAAGAAGATTAGTCAGAGGCATTTAGATAGCTAATTAGTTTCTCAACAGGAATAGATTTGGGATTTAGCCTTCAGAAATATGAACCATTCTTTCAAAAATCTTTGACACTGAATAGAGCTGCATTCCCCACTGTGAGAGCTGTTCACTTCCTGCCTTTTCCTAGCCAGAAGCTTCATTTTATGTTGTCCTACCTATTGAACTATGTATTGTCCTATGTATCAAAGAAGAAGACCCAAGGAGTCAAATACATAATTACCAGAAAAAACTGAAATAAGATGATTAAGGGGACAATAGGTAAGATGACATTTGAGATGTGTCTAAGAACAGGACCATGACAACTGTTAGCCGATGCCTGGTGAGCACTATGCAGACTGATTGTGTGACCTGGCATTTAGGTGGATCTGATCTGCAAAGCATCTTCCCACATTATCCTGCAAACAGCTCACTGGTCATCTGAGCAAAGCTTTCCAGAAACGTTCTGGTGATGCTCAGATGTGTGGTCCCATGGTGAGTCTCATGGGGAAGACAGAGATCCGGACCTAGGTATAACTAGGACTTCCAAAGACCTCTCAAATGTAGATCAGCTTGGGTAGAATATAATCGTGTTGCTGTTTGCGACACTGACATGCAGGATGCTGCTCGTCTGAGCAGCCACTTTCAGAATCCTCTCTGATGCTCCCAGACGTAGCTTCAGAGGATTTAGATTACAGAGCAACTCAAATCAGCAGTCGTATTTTATTTTTATTCTCTTCTGTCTGCTCCCCCTCCCCCACCTCCTTGGTTCTAGAACTAGGGCTACTGAGGTTAATTTAAATAAAGTTAATTTGGCTTGGAATTAGTTGCAGTTAGGAGAAGAAAAGTGTTGATATGGTGGAATATAAGCAATTTACAAATTGATATATGAATCCTAAAAATATGCCCATGAAATTTTCATGATTCCAAAATGGGAATGGAACCAAAATGTTTAGTCAGACATGATAATTATAGCTAACATTTATTGAGGCCTTCTAATGCGACAGCGACTGTTGTAATTACTTTACATTTATTAGCTATGTAGTTCCCACAATAGCCCAATGAGGCAGTTCTTATTACCATTTTACAAAGCCAGAAACAAGCATGGCATGGCTGTAATTCACTTCCAGGCACCAGTGGGCAGTGGTGCCCGTATTTGGCATCAAGTTTTCTTACATTACAGTCAGCAACCTCCTGGCCAGCAGGGCTGTGAATGGGTCTAGCTCTTGGCCCTTAACTTGTAAAGTGTTTCTCAGGGACTGTGTTCTATAACAGGCTAAGAATACCATTTGGAATTTTTTACCTTGGAAATATCATTAAGTATAATTAATACTCATTTATTAGTTACTTTTCTCTTTGTTGTGGCCAAAATAGCTGACAAGAAGCAACTTAGAGAAGGACGGGTTACGTTTTGAGGGGATGTGGGAGACGGACATGGGACATTCATGGTGGGGAAGGCATGGTGCATGATGGGAAGGAAGACAGCTGATGACTCAGAGTCTGTAGTCAGGGAACAAGACAGAGATGAATACAGGGAATTAGTTCACATTTTCTCCTCTTGTTCAGGCCATGGGACGGTGCTGTGTGCACTTAAGATGGGTCTTCTCACATCAGTTGAATTTGTTTTGTTTTGTTTTTTGTAAGCATCCTCATCAACAAGCCTAGAGGCACGTTTCCAGGGTGATTTTAATTCCAGTCATGTCAACAATGAAGATTAACTATAACGAGTCATTTTGCTTATATTTGTATTGATTTCTCGGGGCTGCTGCCGTAAAACTACTAGCAAATGATGTCATGTAGCAGAAGGTACTCTCACAGTGGGAGGGCTCTGGGTGCTGAAGTCGAGTTATGGCAGGACCATTCTTTTCTCAGAAGGCTATAGGCGAGTGGCTTCCAGAAATCCTCAACCGTCTTTGACTCATGGGCATTCTCTCTAATAGTCCTATCCAATGTCCCATAGTGTTCTTCCTATGAATTTATTATCTTCTCATTAGGCTAATCTCTACTCCCAATATGACCCAATCATAACTTGATTACTTATGCAAAGGTTCATCTTCCAAATAAGGCCCCACGCACAGGTGGGGGAAATTAGGTCTTGAATATATTTGGGGCCAACTGGGAGGGAACTTAATTCTCAGTAGTGCACAATTCTACTTAGCTCATATTATTGCTTATGTTCTAATTGCAACAAGACGATTTCCCTCTTCCTCCTCCAACATGGAATTAATTCTTTTCTTCCTTTTTTTGAGACAGGGTTTCTCTGTAGCTTTGGAGCCTGTCCTGGAACTAGCTCTTGTAGTCCAGGCTGGCCTTGAACTCACAGAGATTCACCTGCCTCTGCCTCTCAAGTGCTGGGATTAAAGGCATGCGCCACCACAGCTCAGCATTAATTCTTTTCTTCCTTAAAACAGTATATAATATACTAGGAGATGGTTCCCAACACACAACAGGCAGGTAACACCACATCTCTGAAGAGGCCTGGGACTCTGGACCCAGGAGGGCCAGTTCCCATGATCAGTTCTGTATTTAATCTTAAGCCCCTTTGTATTTTCTCTTTTAGATTGCTTTTCCATTGTCTATAATAGTTAAAACAATAGTGTGAGAACCATTGTAAAATTGGTATTCACAGTTCACCTACTGCCAGAATTTCATGCTAGTTCTTAAGAAATCTTTGCTTATTTTCTAACCTTCCTCATAACAGTTCACTGAGTCGAAGATGCATAATTTAGCCATTCTTGGAGCTGGCACTTAGATCGTTTCCATTTTTTCTTTTGCTTTATTACTGCAATGAATATTTATATATATAACTTTTTCCTTTGAGTTGGTTTTCTAAGAGGGGTTTTGAAAAGAATATACTATTTTGGGATATCTTGATGGCCTATTGTTTGGTACAGAGTGCTGTCAGCAACTGTTGGAGAATCACCCTCAAACTTACCATTTGCCTCTTTGTTTGCAGTGGTTTTCCACTGCCTTCATTTGAACTTTGTAATTATCACAGTGGACTGCATTTCAGATGCGTTTCGTCTCCACATTAAAAACCCTCCTAGAGCCAATGGCTTATCTTCCTTTCACAGTTGTTAAAAACCTCCTAAGAAGGAAGTTGGATTGATTCATCGCATAACCCAGTACTTAAAGCTTCCTGAGCTGACAGGGCTGCAATAATTTAATTTATGTTCCCGCATGTTCGAACTTCATTCTTAAAAACACCTAAAATTCAAAGCAAAGATAAAAGATAGGAAGTTTTTAGGAGCAAAATGTTTCCAATACATAGCTCCTTGTTTTAATTAAACAGCAATGTTGACATGTCTTTTCTTTGGGGTTTTGCTTCCCCACCCCTGACTTTCCTTGGTAATCATGGGTCCTAAATGCTCTCTAAACTTGTTGAATGGAAGTTGATTCATCTCATAATGAATTCATAAGTACCTGCTCAAATTAGCTTTAGTAAATAAAATTACCAGCTTTATCACTCACTTTTCTTAAATGACTTATGCTAAATTAATTTGCAAATGTATTGATTTGCATCATGAATCTAAAATGTATAGTCACACATATTTATTAGGAATTTCCCTTATCACAGTTTTGATATCTGTATCTGAAACTTGGCATGATTAAAAGAGGATTATTTTAGAAAACATGTGTCTTCAGTGGTAGGTAGATGTCTCAAGTCACATTTTCTTCACATCAATTGCTTTGTAGAACCAAATCCAAGAGTGTTCAGTGGAGGGCTGGCAAAAGAAGATGTTAAACATTTGATGGGATTTTGCTTTGCTTCAAATTAATTATGTTTTTCCAACTCTTCTGTTTCAAAGCAAGTGAGGAGCTGGTCTTAAATGCAGAGCCAGCCATTTGACATCTACTTAATGCTAGCAGCCTGCTTTGTGGCTATAGACTGTTAGTGTAGCAGTGATAACCAACCTGCGGGTCTTGACCTCTTTGGGGGTTTGAATGACCCTTTCACAGGGATCACCTAAGAATATCAGAAAACACAGATATTTATGTTATAATTCATAATTGTAGCAAAAGTACAGTTATGAAGTAGCAACAAAAGTAATTTTATGGTTGGAGGTCACCACAACATGAGAAACTGTATTAAAGGGTTACAGCACTGGGAAGGTTGAGAACCACTGGGTTAGGGGTAGGATTCTGTCAACAGGCAAAATAGAACAATGTGTTCAATCTTTGCCCACTGATGTGGAGGTTTAGGGGGTTGATATTCTAGTATTCTTCCGACTTCAAAACAAAACCATGGAGCTAGATAATTATGTCCCTGTTTTAGAGGCTAAAGATGTGTTTATTTAACACATACGTGTGAACACATGCACTTATACTATATCCATGGATATATGTGTATATGTGTATGTATACACATGTATATATATAATAACACATTTATGTGTGTGTATATACACATTGCATTTTATATCTCTTGTATTCTAGTCCTATTTTGTAACTCTAAAGTGGAAAGATGGCCAAACACTTGTAATAGAAAAGGGAAATGAGTGTTATTACAATCATTTCAACTCCTTCAGTGACAAGGGAGTAGCATGCCTTATTCTTAGGCAAGATACTCTTTTGTTTTGATAAAATGTGCTGACAGAGAACATTTGCTATGTCATTTGGATACTCCAAGGATTGAACTGGGAAGCAACAATGAACTCAAGAAACAGCTGAAGTCCTCTGTGTGAGGGATGTGGGATGGACAGGGGATGACAAAGTGTGAGGGAAAGGAGAGATTTCTGAAGTTCTAAGGAGGCACATTAGCCCGTGAGAAATTCTTTTAGAGGTGGTGACCAAAAGCATTGTTAAAGAACAGGAACAGCTAATATTTAATTTCAAGTTGTTACTTGGTGGTGGATTATCCATTTTTGAAAGAATCCAGAGAAAGGCTATGCTCTCTGGGTTGAGCAAAGAAAAATACAAAGAGACCAGGCAGAGAATGCACCTGACTCTGGAGAAGTAGAATTCTTGGGCTTGCTGGTGAACGCATCTGTGAACTTTTGGGGTAGATATCGCCATCAACAAAGGCTGCATCCAAACCATCATTGTTCCCCAATGGTCTTGTCTGGTGTCAGAGGCTAGGAAGGCTTTTGGGTTTTTGCCTCCACCACAAGTCAGGGCAAAAAAACATCACGGAGACTGGCATTTGTGGTCCACATTGATGCATCTACCCACGAAGCACTGTTGACCCTCCTAGAGGCTGCAGTGTCTGCTTCCAGGCGGATGTTGTCCAGTCACCAGCATCATCAGTTCAGACTGGTCCTCCAACTCGGATCTCTTACATATCTGCTTTCTCTTCTTTATGTGTCACTAAGTTTCAACTCCAGATTGACCTTCCCTTAGAATAACAGGTGTTTGCTCACAAACAATAAATATTTTGTCTCTGCCAAATGTGCACACACAAGGTGTATGGGTGGGGACAATCCCATATTTTTAGTCTTAGATTTCCTCAGAATTAGTTTTGGACCTTTAGTTTTAATTATCCTTTAAAGTGGGACTCAAGGCAGACCAGCCCAGCTCCTTCAGCCCCAGGTATGGCTGGCCTCATCCCATCATTGTCAGAGTGCCCCCCGGTGCCTCGCAAAATAAGGTACACCATTAATATTTCTGGATAAATGAATGTACGTTTCATTGTGGTGGGAAAACAAAGAGAAGAAGAGGAATAGCAGAGACATTCCAGTTGAAAAGGAACGCTATTAAGGCTAAATGTATTCATTTGTCTTTTTTTACCTATTAGGCAAGAAAAGATTGCCTTGTTTGAAGAGAACACTCAAGGCTGAATGAGATGCCAAAAGGGCTTTTGTACAAACTTTCCTTAAGCTTGTCATAGTCTCCCCTGAAGCAACTTTCTTAAAGTTCAAAGACATCCATTACGGATGTGAAGGGGGGAACCACACAAAGAGAAGCAGAGCTACATCACATGATGCACTGGTGAGGTTCCTGGTTTTTCCTTCAGGTATGTGTTTCTGTAAACTTCACTATGAAGTAGTCTATGAGGCAGAGAAGAGAGACACCTGGGAATCTGAAACAAGCAAGGAGACAAAAGTCACACATCTGGACTCAGTTTTTTCTACAGCTTACAGGATCATAAGCTCCCAACTAGACCGGAACTTCACCTTAAAGTTACTAAAGTAAGGATGTCTCACCTGGGTATTGGTGATGGCGATTGTTGGCTTCTTGAAGTCCATTAAAAAATTAAGATGAAAATAAATACAGAGCTTAGCTAATACCTATCCTCCTCCAAGAGAGTTGCTTTTTGGTTGAAATTGAGTGAGTTCAGCTCCTTGTCCAAACCCAAGTCAAGTAGCTGAGAAGTGCTATGGAAAGAGAAGCTGCAGAGTGGGCAGGCTGGACCTAGGGCAAGAACAGGATGAAGAGAATCATGATTCATCCAATGAAAATACCTAAAGATTCTTGTTCCACATGAGCAGGTGAAAAGCATGTTGACGAAGAACAATCTTAATACCATCTTTCACATTTAGTAGATGGATGAACCTGTGCCCTAACCCTTTTGAACTTCACATCTCTGGCATGTAAAATGAAAACAAAAATCAAAAAAAAATTCAATTTATAAGTCAATGATTTTGCAATTAAATTCGTCTGTTATTGATGTCCAACTGCTGTTTAAGAAATATGAACATTGAGGCTAGTGGGTTGTGTGTGTGTGTGTGTGTGTGTGTGTGTGTATGTGTGTGCGCACACACATATACCTATATATACTTATTCTTGGAGAATTTCATACATATATGTAATATGTTTTGATCAGATTCAGTGTTATTCTTCTCCTAGCTCCTCCCATATCCACACCCCCACTTCCTCACCCTCTCCTAACCACTTCACATGTGTTTTTTTATTTGTTTTGTAACTCATTGAGTCAATTTGTGCTGCCCATATGTACACAAGAGTGAGGAGCCATCAATGGGAATATGATCAGCCTACTAGGGGCCACACTCTTAAAGGCAACCCACTCTTTTTCCACCAACTACAGCTCCTCAGTTAGGTACGGGGGCTCATGGGACCCTCTGACCTCCATGCTGGAGCATCGACTGCCTTGCTCTCATAAAGGTCTTGTGCGGTCATCCGCAGGTGCCGCGAGCTCACGAGTGCAACTGTCTTATCAGGTCTAGAAGACAGTTTCTCTCCAGGCCTCCCTGACCTCTGTCTCTTTCAATCTTTCTGTCCCTTTTTCTGAAATGGTTGCCAGGTACTAGGAGATGGGGCTGTGATACAGATGCTCCATTTGTGGCAGTGCATTCCACACACACTTCTTCCGTGAAACTTGAGCATCTGTGAGTTTCTCTGTTAACGACCATTGGCTGAACCAAGAACCTTCTCTGATTAAAGTGTAATTTTTAACCGTGTGCTGCCAACTAGGCACTTTCTGGGATTTTCAAGATAATTGTAAGGTTTTTTTTTCTCATTTTTTGCAAGGTGTGTGTGTGTGTGTGTGTGTGTGTGTGTGTGTGTGTGTGTTTATGATGACATACTTCTTGTTCAGTCCTGGAAGGAACCTTATGTCTTTGTGGCCCAGACATTCTGGGGACATTTTTCCAGCCCTTTTCCCTGGCTCTGTCACCTCTGTGGTTCAGTATAGATGCATTATGGGTGGTTAGTTTTGTTGTATATTTTCTCCATCTTCCTCTAGTTGCTGAGGCTAAGGTGGAGCCCCCATTCCTGATTTTGTTTCCCTTCTTCTTTATATTTTCCAAGACAATTTTTTTCTTACACCTCTACCCTCCTAATGTCACCTCAGCCTGAGGAAAGGAAGTTTCAAATGGGCCGGACACTTTGAAAATGCTTCTAAGCGCTATGTTGAAATAGGACTCTGGGGTGAGGAAAGCACAGGGGAATGAGCTTCTCTTTGTTCGACCTCCCTGGTTAGGAACTGCAAATTCCCATGGTGCAAGGAGTCAACCCAGGCACGAGCCTGGTGACCTCATGTAAATCCAGGCTCCGTGCTCAGAAGGAGCTTCTGGCTTCTGAGCATGGGAGAAGTTCAGAAGAGAGAAGAAAGAAACTCAAGCCCCCTGTCCCACTGTGCTCACATCTGTTCCCACCCCCTTCAGAGTTCATGGAAATAGTCTTTCTTTTCTTTCCTCCTTTTTTTTTTTCAAATCAGACACATTCCCCTACAGCTTACTTTTTAATTAATTTATTTTTTATTTTATGCGCACTGGTGTTTTTCTAGGTCCCCTAGAGTTACAGACAGTTGTGAGCCACCATGTAGCTGCTTAGGAATTGAACCCAGGTCCTCTGGAAGAGCAGTCAGCGTTCTTAACCACTGAGCCATCTCTCCAGCATCCCCCTACAGCTCTTATCTCGTCCCCTCAGTTAGCTGCAAACCCACACACCGTCTTTCAGGTTGTTTTCCACAATGACAGGCTGATATTGACTTTGCAAAATCATTCACAAAGAGAAGCACTTGGTTCAAATGTAGAGGCCAACATTCAAGGTTAGGAAGGACAGTTTGCCACCAGACACCCGAGAGAAACATTCACCTGGGGTCAACACCTTCTCTGCTCTGTGCTTGCTTCCCCTTCCTCGGCCGTTCCCAGAGCTGACACCTAAAAGGTGACTTGGGGTTTTGTTTCATTATGTAATATTTTGTGCATTCATCGGATTATCAGATCTTTAAATGACACGCACTATAATACAGCTCTAATAATAACCACACACCCTACGCACAGTCGTATTTGCTTGTAGGAGCGAATCCAGCATGCATTTCTTTCTCAAAGAATTTAACTGAGAATGACTTAGAGAAGCGTTACATAGAGGTCAGTTATTCGCGTTGCGGGATGATTACTTTTTACTTGAGATTTGTAAGAAAGTACCGCATCATGGGTCTTTCATGCTCCCTTTGAAGTCAGCCATGGAGAATGCAATGATCTAATATTAGATAGCATCGGGGCTTATGTAAGCGCTGAAACAGGAGGGAGGCAATTTCATGAAAATGTGAGGAGGCTGGAAATATTTTCAAAAAACTGTTTCTCTCTGTTGTAGGGAGACTCAGACTAACTGCCAGGCTTCAGGCAAAACTGGAGACTTATGCAACGGGAGGTGAGAAAGCAAAGCATGGAGCGCAGTGTTGACTCTATTGGTCCCAGGGTTTCTTGGAATTCTTAAGAAAGTGGAACCGGTGGAGCGCAGTCCGTTGATGACTCAAGAAGGCCCGTAGGAAACTCACGACTGTTGAGCAAAAGCACTCTTCCTCCCCAAACGTCAGTTCGTTCAATGGCCTTCCAGCAGACAGCATCCTCTGCAGGGTGTTGTCGTCCTTAAATGTGAAGCCATCCCCGTATCTGACCTGCTGTGCTTAGGAAATGACATAGGCCCCAGACACGTCATTTCAAATCTAGGAGAACAAACAGAGCCCATGTTTTCAGGTTGTGATCCAGAAGTAGTCAGGACTGGGGTGTGACTGGCAGAGTAGAAGAATGTGGCCAAGTACAGTGCTCTAATTGGCACTGTAAAATAAACATGAACGCAGCCTCAGCTAAGGTCTGGACACTCATCGTTGTTTTTTGCGATGGTTTCTAGCTTGTCTCCATTCTAGTCTCTCTCCACTTTGTCCCTGACACTCTTCTGGGAGCTGTTCTTCTGCTTCCTAAGCACCATGGAGGTGTGTATGTGTAGCTATTTGTGTGTATGAGTGTGTTCATATGTATGTGCACGTGTGCAAGTATAGGCTTGTGCATGCAGAGTTTTGACATCAACAGAAGGTGTTGATCTTCTTTATTTGCTCGCTTTCTTTCTCTCTCTCTCTCTCTCTCTCTCTCTCTCTCTCTCTCTCTCCCTCTCTCTCTCTCTCTCTTGAAACAAGATTTTTTACTGAACATGAAACTTGCTGATTTTGCTCAACTTCTGGCCCCCAAGTCCCAGGGCTTCTCTTGCCTTTGCCTCCTCTGCACTGAGAGTACAAACTGTGTGTTGCCTACCACACACATTTTACATGGGTTCTGGGTATCAGACTCAGGTTCTCCTGCTTGTGCAGCAGCATGGGACTGATGGAGCTGCCTCAACAGGTCTCAGTGGTAGTGACTTTGCATCAACCCCCTCCTGAGTTTCTTTCAGACTGTTAACCTCTATGGCATGATCCTGCTTGTCTCCCTGTCTCTTTCTGTTCATGTTAAAGCTATCTTCTCTTTCACAAGTAGCTTCATTCTTCTCCCAGGTCTTTACAGCTACCTCAGTGAACATGGAACGTTTCTCTGTCTTGGTTACCTGTTCTTGCTCCTCCTATGATGTGTATTCTGGCATCTGGACTAAACTTGTCATTGGTGATATCACTGTTCTCTTTCTATATTCCTTCCTGGGTTTTAGTCCCATGTTCATGGGGGTATCTTTCTGATGGTGGGTGATAAGAGTCCTTAGCCTTCCTAACTCTTCTTGATAGTTCCTAGACCTCTGGCTATATTGCCCACTAGGGAGCTCACACTTCATCTGCCAGTGTTGTTATCCAGGATGCTGAGCTCCAGGCTTATGAATCTTTGGGAGCTTTAACTGCTTATGTCTTCTTCAGTTGCACTTACAGGAATGTCCTCTTTTGTGTAATAAGGGGACAGTGCTTTCTCTTCTCAGGAGTCGCCCTTTGTCCATAGGGCCATTTTGGAGGATCCATAGGAGGCTTCGGAAAACTTTCTAAAATTCAGCTACTGTTCTCTGGTCTTTTTTCCCCCACCCTTTGCCACCTGAAAGATGGAAGAGGCCATCTTGGGTTCTGAGGAATGAGGTGTGGGGAATATGAGCTGAAAGTCCCTGAATCAGCCTGGACTGCTTCTCTCTGGGCTTTGTCTCTCTTCTTCACGAGAGAGACTTTCTATCTTGTAGTCAGTACTATTTATCTATTTGTGTGTGGGGGGGGTACATGGAGACAGATCTAAATTATTCAAGTCTCATGGAAAAACAAAATTATAGACTTGGCAAGACTTTTAATTACTTAAGCTGACGTATTCAGTCTATATCTCAATGTGTATATACAGAAAGCCTCATATAAATACATTATGTCTCAGTATGTACTATGGAGGTAATTAGGATTTATGTATGAAGATACAGGAGTGCTGCAGTGCAATTCACATCCCTTGCTTATGCACTTGGGGTGGGTCCTCTTTGATTTTCTTTTCTGTCTTTGGAATGAAACATATTGCCTTAAAATTTCCATACTGAAGAAGAAGCCACACCATAACAGAAGGTTTAGAAAGGAGTTCATTTTACCTCAGGATTTTAAAATGTACAAGCCAACAGGTGTCTAAATCCCATATAAGAATCAGGAGAAATTGTTACCTCATGCTGTGGTCTGGGTGTTTCTGTTTTCCCCAAACTCCTGAGTATAATTCTCATCTCGAGGTGATGGCAGAAAGAGCTGGGGCCATTTAGAGAAGACCTGATAGTGGGATAAATTCTTCAGGTATGTCCCCACAAAATAGATTTTTGCAGGATGGTTCTTCATGTTGTTTTTAATAAATGCAGTCAAGTGCTTTGATCTTTTCTGGAATCAGGAGAAGTCATGGGATATTCCAGAACAGACCAAAGCACTTGACTGTATTTATTAAAGATAACATGAAAAACCATTCTGCAAAACATTCTACTATTTCTTTTAGGATTTGATTCTTCCAGTACAGTGGCTACACTCTATCATCACATTGGAGCTTCTCTGATGTCTAAATTCTGCTTGCCATGGAGGGGCATTGATCACTCAGAACAATTCTTTCCACCCTGACTTGAGGGAATTTCTTTGAAGCTTTTGAGAATTCAGGGTCATCAGAGTTGAGAGCAGTGGGGATCGCCCACAGCCTTGAGTCAGGCTGAGCCCCTTTGGGCAGTTAACTATTCGTGCTGATGGATTTTATTTCCTTTTATGTGACAGGCTGGCTTTCCTTTATGTGAAATATCTGGGACTAAAACTGGTTTGAATTTTGCCCCCCCCCTCCAATTTTGGAAAATTTTGTATACATAATAAGATCTTGGAGACAGGACTAAAGTCTAAACATGAAGTTGATTTATGTTCCTCTATATCTTATGCACATAGCCTGAGGGTAACTTTATATGATATTTATAGTAAGACACATTTTCATTGAAACCTCTTACATGAGGTCAAGCATGGAATTTTCCACTTGTGGTATCATGATATTATCCAAAATATTTCAGATTTTGGAGCATTTCAAATGTGTTGTTAGGGATAGTCAGCCTGTATTAGAATACCATTGTCTCTCTGCCAACTCCCTTTTACACTGTTATTTACTGATGAATGTACAGGTTTCCTCAATGAAGGGTTCAGATTGTTAGTACGTGACATTTATGAGAAAGACTACATAGTTCATGTTTGTTCATAGGGTTGTGCTTCTGAGTTTGGACATCCCTTTGCATGCATTCCATGTTTCACTGTGAACAAAGCAATTGAGCATGTGAACCTTAATGCCTTGTGTTGCAAATTGTGCTTTTAGACTCCAAAGCATCACACAGAGCTATCTAGGTGTCTTGTGCCCTACTGAGAAGATTGGGGCTGAGCCCCTGATCCTGCTGTCTGCGTGCTCTCCTCACAACAGATCTTATTATATCTGCTTTCTCTATTGTAAATATGTTCAAAGAGAAGGGCTCTGAAGCTGGAAGATAAAATAAGTGGAAAAGTCTGGGACAGGGCAAACCCACCAGTATTACTAGAAAAGTGGCCTTTGATGTGTTTCCCATTGAACATGGATAGATATTACTAGCATGTGGCGCATCAAATGTTTAAGAGATTATTTTAATTACTTTTTGTATGTTTTAGGTCAAAGGAATGGAATAACCTATATTTTACCAGCAAAGCCATTTTCTAACATCTTGTGAGTTTGGAATGCCAAGAGGATGGAAGGTTACAGGACACAGGGATGCAGGAGGGACTAGCCTGCTCAGTTGCTACACTGACCAGGAAAGACTTAGTGTGTAATAATTAATGTATGGCAGAATTAGAGAAGGAAGGAGAAATGAACTCATTGAACTCTGTGATGTGTAGTCATAGAATTATTCATTTTTTTCTTAAGAAAAGAGATTTCTGAGCATATCTATATATCTCACTTTTAGCTAGGGAATGAGTTAAGTTCAGGGATTAATTAAAATATAATAAAATTTAAGTTCAATTTCAAGTTAAGTCTTTATCCACAGCAAGATCTAAAGTCTCATGAGATCATGGAACATCATCAAGAGAGATGACTAAGGTGGATTAAATTTTCCAAGGACACTTCCATATTGCTTCCAGAGACCACAGGGACTTTCCAAGGGAAGTCCTTTGAACTGTGCATAGTAAGGTAACCCACAGGCTTGACTGAAGAGTCTACTGTGACTTAGGGGGACCTTCTAGGCATGAGGTGACAAAGTTCTTACTGACAACAAGAGAAGAGTGTACACCAATGAAGAATCACTTGTTGTTCTTATTGCTCGTCAGGACTGGCTTTTGCTCAAGTCATTTAGCGCCTCATTCACTCGCCCAGCAAAGCCTTTTGAAGCAGTATCACCCCAGGTCTTCTGGCTATATTAGTTGATAAAATGGACAACTATTCCTAACATTATAGGGTTTACATGTATGGAGAAAGGCAGTGAGCAAAAAAGAAAAAAAATAAGTCATAAAATGTAAAAGATTTATCAAATATTTAATAAGGAGAAATGTCAAAGCAGAAAATGGGACTGATGTGGGAGTGACTTTCATTCCACAAGGATAATTGTGGTAGTTTGACTGTAACTAGCCCCCAGAAGCTCATAGGGAGTGGCAATATGAGGAGGTGTGGCCTTGCTGGAGTAGCTGTGGTCTTGATGGAGGAAGTGTGTGACTGTGGGGGCTTTGAGATCTCTTTTGCTACAGCTTCATTCAGTGTGACACTCAGTTGACTTCCTGTTCTCACCAGATGTAGCGCTCTCAGCTCCAGTACTGTGTCTGCCTGCATGGATGTAGGAGGTCCTTCTGTATATGTGTTGCTTTTATTGATTAATGAATAAAGAAACTGCATTGAGCCTGTAGCAGGGCATAACAGAGCTCGGTGGGGAAAACTAAACTGAATGCTGGGAGAAAAAAGACAGAGTCAGGAAGATGCCATGGAGCCACCAGAGGGGAAAAACGTAAGTTGCCAGTTGGAAAATTACCGGTAGGCCACAAGCCTTGTAGTAAAGTATAAAATAATAGAGATGGGTTAATTTAAGAGATAAGAGCTAGAAATATACATAAGCTAATGGGCCAAGCAGCATTTTAATTAATATAGTTTCTGAGTGGTTATTTCAGTTCTGGGCAGCTGGGAGCAAACAGGCAGCCTCCCAACTACATGCTTACCCTTTGTCCCACCATGATGATAATGGACTAAACCTCTGAACTTCAATTAAATGTTTTCCTTTATAAGAGTCATGGTGTCTTTTCACAGCAATTGGAACCCTAACTAAGACAATAATCAAAGGAAAGTCTCAATAGGAAAGTGGCATCTAAGGGTTGTGCAAGATCCAAGCACATGGAAATGGCTGGAGGAGAGAAAATGATGGGTCCATAGCTCCAATAGTTATGGCAAACCAGAGGTCAGATGGCAAGGAGAGAAAAAGGAGAGCCAAGAATTCTGTTTTATGCTGACTGGCTAACCCAGAAACACCTTGTCCTTCCAGTTGTAGGAATGCAACTGCTGCTTTCTTCTGGAAATCTCTTTATCCTACTATAGACCACGATCACTGGGAGCCTGATTTGAATCTCAACCCTACCCTAATCCATCTAGGTAATCTATGCAAACTCTGTGTTCTTGGTTTTCTTGGCATAGGCAATTCCCAGCTTTTCCATGCAGGCTATATAACCTTCTCCATCTCCTTATCCTACAGCGGAAGGTTGGCTATCCAATGGCCAGCTCTTCAAAGAGAACATGAAACCTCCTTTATTTTTGGTTTCTTTGGCTCAAGGTGGGAGGTTGGCCAGCCAATGTCTCAACACTGATTTTTAATATTTCCTTTTAAAGTATACATTAGTATAATAGAGTCTATTTGATAATCTAACTTTTCCCTAAGAATTTATACATAATTTTGTTGTATATACAACACACAAATAAAAAAAAAAAGCAAGAAACCACATTGTAGTGGAATATTTTAAATTCTATTGTTACTGATGTCATTATTATTGCCCAGTGAGCAGGAAAGGACTGGTGACTAGCAAAGACAGCAAATTTCAGGACAAGTCAATCAGATATTATTTTTCTATAGAACCACAAAGAGCTTTCTTGTCTATAAGTTCATTCTTCTTGTTATTCTAAATTTTTAAATTTTAAAAAAAATTTCACACAGGAGTTTGTATTTACATCATTTCTACCAGTGCTTCCTACTCTTCCCTCTTTAGAATGAGGAGACAAAAGGTAGTTGATGTTGCGTGGCCTCTTCCAAGAACTGAATCTTGGCTAGCCCGTGTGTGTGTGTGTGTGTGTGTGTGTGTGTGTGTGGAGAGAGAGAGAGAGAGAGAGAGAGAGAGAGAGAGAGAGAGTCAGTCAGTCATCAGTCAGAAAGACAGATTCTACTGTTTCTGTTTAGCACTGTTCATATATATGTGTGTTTAGGGTTGAACACTTGGGGTTGGACAACCTACCAAGAAGCTCATCAACAGAGAAGGCAGATTCTCTCTCTCTCTCTCTCTCTCTCTCTCTCTCTCTCTCTCTCTCAGAAGCCATTGATTGTCTGTAGCTCTTCATCTAAGGGGTGGAGCCTTGTTAAATGTCCCCAATCCATGTTGGCATGTTGACTGGTGTGCTCGCTACACATGTCTTGTTTAGAATCTTCCTGTTGAGAATTCATGGGTGTAACTTCCATATCATGACTAGAAGACAATATTTTGCAGCAGATATTTTGATCCTCTGGCTCTTACCCCCTTTCCTGATTTCTTGAGCCCTAGCTGTGCAGTTGTGTTGTAGATGTACTGGTTTGAGTTGGGGATCTATAGTCGCTCTTTCTCTGTATTTTTCCCAGTTGTGCATCTCCATGATTGTCTCTGCTACAGAAAGAAGCTCTTACTCCTCTTCAAAGCTCATTATTTTAATCTTGGGACATGACAAAGCAGGGAAGGGAAATGACCTTTGTGTCTAAAGAAATGGCTTTTGCGACACTGGTAGAGAAAGCTGAGTGGGAGTGGATTTGAGAACACTGCCAGCTAGTTAATAGCAAAGGAAATATTAGAACCCATGTCAACTTGGGTGAGTCTAATTCCCAATAGCAAAGAGAACAGTTATTTTATGGTGGTATTTGTAGTTATGTGCTATAATTGTTATGTCAAGGGAAAGCTCTTCCTTCCAATATGTATCTACCTACCATCAATGGAAGCCATAAGATTTTCTCTCTACCTGCAAACCTTAACAGAACATGAGCTTGACAGTGGCCAAGGGGAAAACAATTAAGATCAAATGTCCAGAGGGCCACGAGTGAGATAGGAGTTTGTGAAAGAATGTGGGTAGAGGAACGCATGGCAATGGTTATGAGTTTTTTCCCTTGGAGCCGGGGGAGGGAGGGATGGAGAGACTATCCCAGAGTGGGATAACATTTCAGCTGGCTGGGAAGAGATGAGCCAGGAATTTCTCTGCAGGAGTTTGCCAGGTAGAGAAAAGAGCAAACGGCAAGCAGGCAGACCTACTGCATACAAAACCATGTTTATGGAAAAGCACATGGCACACTTGGAAGCAGTAGTCATCCAACATGGTGGGAGCCAAAGTGGAGAGTAGAATGGAAGAGCAGCTTAGGGAAGACTTGAGAAAATTGATGACACATATTTTTCTAAGATGCTGACACCTGGAAGACTCAGCGTGGAAATGTCAGCTGTGCATAGAACAGGGTCTCCATGTGATGAGTGCTTAGAACAGGTGTATGTTCCAGGTAGCTGTGCATAGAACAGGGTCTCCATGTGATGAGTGCTCAGAACAGGTGTATGTTCCAGGTAGCTGTGCATAGAACAGGGTCTCCATGTGATGAGTGCTCAGACAGGTGTATGTTCCAGGTAGCTGTGTACTCAAGGCATGCCTTGCCTTCTCTCTCCCTCCTTGCTGCATTTCTGACGAAAGTTCTAGTCCTTCTGAAGAGAACTGGCTCCCTCGATATATCACAGATTTCCTTTTATTTGCATTTCCGCTCCCTTGCTTGCCAACAACTCAGATGGAGCTGTAGGCCTAATGCAGTCTTCCCTCAAGAGGGACTCGGAGAACACTTGGAGGGGTATGAAAAGTGAAGCTCTTTCCAGGAGGCTGCATGGGTGTGACCAAGCCCACCCATGCTTTATGGGGCTGGACATGGAGATTCATCAGCAAGTTCATCAAGGAAAGACTTAATTTTTGAACCTAGGATATATATATATATATACTTGACTCCCAGACCCAGAAAATTCTCTTCCCCTTTCTCCCCAAAAGGGACAGGAGGGTGGTGAGGAGGGAGAAAAACACAACCGTTCCTTCAAATGGGATAACATTTATGGAATACATCGTTCCCAAAATAAGATCCTCCAATTTGGAAAAATCTAGCTGAAATAAATGAAAATAACAGATGGAAGAGAAATAACAGAAGCTATCCAAAGAACAGCAAGAGATACAGAGCTGGGAGTCATCTGTCTAGAAAATGGTACTCGGTTGTACTTTTGAAATTAAAGGTACATTGGCTTCTGAAGAGAGTGCAATTTTTCTCCTGACAGTTCCCCCTTCCCCATTATATCCTTTCTGGGCCAAGGTTAGCACAGAAGAGCCTTCATTTTCCTTTCTATTCCTGCATCTCCCATTTGTGTGGTTGCCATCTGTTCAAAGGTGTTAAGATCAAGTGTTCTGGTCTCCTGGATAAAGGTTTGGGCTCTTGACAGAGTGCTGGGTAAATACAGGGTTGCGCTGTTAGCATAGGGATATTTAATAACACATTATTTATGTTCTTTTTGACTTGTTTGAGAGCAACTGCAGCAAGGTGGGCCCCCTGGCAACCGACACAGCACCCCCAACAGCTGGTCTGAGCCTGATGTTCCTAGGCTGAAGATGGGGAGCCTCATGTACTGCGAACATCTGCCTCCTTGGAGGGCTCCTCCCCTAGTTCTTGTTCTCAGTTTTGCTGCTTTATTGACAATGGAAATTATTCAAGTTACATAATTCATAATGTCAGCCCTGTGTGGAACGTTTTTGCTAGCTATGTTCGAGCTGCTCTTTCCCACGAGTGTTCCTAAGGATCTTCACTCTGGCCGGGGGGAGTTAGAACTCGTTTTGCTGACGGGCCACGCCCTGTCCAGCTGCTCCTCCTTCTTCCTCTAGCCTCATGCAAAAGATAAGATGGGAGCTTTGCCCAGACAATTAGACCTTCTACTTTGGGCTTTGGTCAGGCCTAGGGAACTGAGTCTACCTCACACTGCCACTTAAAAGCCACTAGCATCACATCCCCTCCCATTGATGCTACTCATCCTCAGCCTCCTTAGCTCTCTTAGTCCCTCCAGAGTCAAAGGAACAACCTAAATGGCAACCGTTCCTGCTCCTAAATCTATCTAAACTGTCACTGCTACCAGAAGACAGGAGGGAAGTGGGGACAGGATCTCCTGACTAAGCCAGTGTTTATCCACTTACACCTGGACTTGCCCCCCAACACCACTGGTTTAGAGTGGCCTACAAGAGGGCCCCTGGTCAGTCCTGGAAGAGGTGAATTTCCACGCTTTGGTCACTATGGCCTCTGCTAACACTTTTGAGGAAGACGGGTGGAACAGCTATAGGGAAGTGGACACCAACCCTGACTCAGATCTGTTTTATGGTTATTTGAAAAAAGTGCATCAGACAACTTCAGAAAACTAATATGGGGGCTCTGTAGCTCACCTTTAAGTCATTAAGGATGAAGCCATTACTAAGGATAAACCATTCCTGAGTGACAGTCAGGAAGACCCAGGAAACTATACACTAAAGACCTTTTAACATTTATCCAAGTACCCTTTGTGTAAGATTCTTTGAGCGAGGAGTGTTTGGGGGTGTATCCTGACTCCACGCCAGCAGATGTCACCTCAAATGCTGGCTCCACACCACCAGATGTGACCTCAGTTCTGTGCTGAGCAGGTAATGGTCAAGGTGGGAAGCAGTGGCTGGTTCTCAGTTTTCTGCAGAATTCTGCCTCTTGCTGCCTCACTGTCTTGAAGAAGCAGGTGTTAGCTGTGAAGTGAGAAGGAAAGAAGGGGGTTGACGAGAAGAAACACTCTGGAGTTTGGGTAGAGAAGAAAGATGGGCACAGCCAACTGACTTCCCAAGCAGAGACACTGTTGCCTCAAGGTTGGGGCTTTGGGTTTGAATGCAAGGCTGTGGGGGCATATCTGCTCATACTCAGAGACTCTCAGACCACAGGTTTGTGCCTTCCAAGCTCAGTTATCAAGAAAAAAAGTGGGTTTTGTTCTCTTGTGTCTGCATCTTTGGGGCATGGTGTCATTTGTTTATCTTCTGTGGCAATATAAACCTAACAAAGCCTGGGGCTGGCTGAAAGGACCTTTTCTGAAAGGAGACAAGAGAGGCCTTTGAGGGAAAGAAAATCCGTCCCAGTCTGTAAGAAACACTTAGTATTTAGTACACCATCAGGGCTTGTTTCCCGCATCATTTTGGCCTACAATAACTGACGCCATTAGACTTCCCTCAAATTGTTGACAGACAATTTTCTTCCTGATTGGATCTACCTGAGTCGGGAAGAAGCAAGTGGCAGACAGCCATATTTGTCTCAGGTTGGTTTGTGGAATGCCGGTCTTCATTGCTGGAATCTTTCAAGAGCCCTGGGGCCTGTCTTGCTCAGTCTCAGTCCCTGCTCTTTAACTCTGGCATCCCTGCTTGCACCATTATTTTTCTTGAGCCCGCTGTTGCCATTCCCTTCACAGGCCTGTTGCTTGCATTCTCCACCCACCCAACTACCCACTCTACTGGCACTCCTAAAAATGGTGTTTTCCCCATCTTCTGAGATACCATAGGGAATTGGCAGTGCCTCTTCATATCAAAGCATCTCTCTCTTTTTTTTTTAAACCTTCTTTCCCAGAAGGTCAGCTATTTCCAATAGCTTTCTTTTCTTTTCTCCAATCTCCTTAGCCAATATATACTTAAACTCTCCTGATTTACTTTCCTGTTCTCAGAGGTGACTCTTCTCTCTGCTTTTAATCTTCTCTATTTACCCGATTAATATCTCTAATAGACTGTATTACAATAACACAAGCTCAACCTTTTTAGATTAACTTGTTTACTTTTGTGAAAATTAAAATTTTATTGCTCATTTGCTCATTGATTTAAGTGTACGTGTGCACGCCTTTGTGTAGCTGTACAGGTGCACCTGTATGGAAATCAGAGGACAGCTCGCAGGAGTTGGTTATCTACTTCAATCCCATGTGGATCCTGCGCATTGAACGCGTGTCTTCAGGTTTAGTAGCAAGCATCTTTATTGACTGAGCCACCTTGTCTGCACCTATTTGCTTTTCTGCTCAGTCCCACAACTACCTTTCTGTGCCCCATTTTCCAGGTGTTCAGGGACATCATCTATTATCCTCACAATTATCTCGGTCCCATTCTATTTCAATTTCCGTACCCTAGATAGACAGTGGCTGGCTCATGTCAAGGCATGACCCACCTTCCAGGTTCCTCCCAACTCAAGCATCAAAGTTCACACCCTCCAGGTGGGCCTTTCTTCTAAAATTACAGCTCCAAGGACACCTCTCTTCTTGCTCAACAACCCTGAACTCTGGCTTTTTTAATAATTCCAAAGTCAATTATTTTTTTCTCTCCTGTAACTTTTAATACTCTAGATGACCTGGTTCTAGGCAAATTTTATAACTTTATCTCTGTCTGTGAGCCATGTGATGTTATCTGTCTGTGATTCATAAGTATCTGTTACTTCCAAGCTGCTCTATTGTCTTCATATTCACCCCAATGATGACATTCAGCCATCCCACCCTTTCACAATCATTCCTTTCTCCATCTCCTTGCAGTCTAGCCGCTGTGGTTCATAGTAACTCTTTTCAGCACTATCACTTTTACACTTCCTTTAAAGTAATGCTGTGTAAGTTATTTTTCCAATAAACCTCCTAAGAAATAGAGAAACATGTCACATATATTTTTAAACCCTCCAGTGTGTAGCCTAGCAGTTAGTGGAGAAATGGAGTTCATTTTTCTTTCTTACCATACTTGGTTAACAACCAGAGCTACTACTTCCCTTTCCCTGGTCTCGTTCCTCCTCCTCCTGCTCCATTTAGATCTAAAACACAGACTGCCACCATATGGCGTCTTTCTAATCACAGTTTGCCAGAGAGGAAGAGGCCCGTTACTGCAGACTGCAGACCCTGCAGATACACAATGCACGAGTTTCACTGAAGAACATATAGTTGCACTGAAGTCTCATAGTTTCCATGTTATTCTGTTGGGCTTTTAATTCCCCTTTACCAGCAGGTTAAATGCTCAGCGCATGCCATAAACTGTGCTAATTTAGCTTTGCAAAGCTTTTGATGTGAGACATTTTTATCAAATTGCAAACTTAAATGTCTATGTCAGACAGATAGGTTTCATTCTGGAAGGAACAGTATTTTCTCATTACCTTACTATAACCAGTATATTCTGATAAAATATTCATTGTCATTTAGTTATCAATAATAAAACTAGAATAGGCTAAGTAATAAATTCTTGGAAATAATGTATCTACAATAGACCACTGGTGCTGGTCAAGATGGAGCAAGCACACTATTATTTGTTCCATGGGTTAAAATGTAAGCATTTAGATAGAACACAAAAGGTAAAGGACTCAGAAAAGCAAACAATAGCAGGCAGGAAGTGGGGGAGAGGTTAGAGTGTAGAGGGCAATGTGATGAATCTGAGTCAGTTTGGGATGTTAAACTAGAATGGAGCAGCCTGGGTGACTAGGACCACTGAAAATCTATTCCTCACAGCTTTGAAGGCTGGAAAATCTAAGATTAAGTTACTGTGAGAGATCTTAGTGTATAGGTGTTTTTCTGCTTACTGTATAACCACACTGCAGATGGAGGAGAAGGAATATGAGTCGGCTCTTACTAAAGTCGTGATTCTGCAGCTCCCACAAACCTTATCTCCGAAGACCGTCACACTGGGGGTTAGGGCTTTAACATGTACAATTTGGGGGTGCATGAAAAGCCAGTGCTGATACAGCCCCCATTTTGCTCCCTCATTTACATCTCAGCTTTTATTCACAGAATGTCTATAGTCTGAGAGGTAGAGCTATTCAATGGCAGTAGAGAATAAGGTCCAAAAGAAAGCCATCCGGTGGCCGGGAATCCAGCAATAGTTCTCAACAGCTAGAAGATGGGGGCTACAATCTTAATAGTTCTGTGGTTTCCCTGTTTTCTTCCTTGGCTGTGTATAGCCTGATCCCATCATGGAGCTGCATTTCCTAGACATCTTGGTGACGGCGAGATGACTAATTTCCAGTGGCACCATTCCAAGGATCCCAGATCCTTTTAACACATAGACATTCAAGTAATGTTCAGTATCCAAACTGTGGTAAGAAGCAAGAACTAAGGTCCTCCAGAGGAAGACTATAGGACACAGTCATCCAACACTGTGTTCTGTATATCCAGGATTCAGAACAAAATCTCCCAGCATGCAGAGTCAGAAATATAAGATTCAAGGGACAAGACAATATCAAGAAGAGCCAAACATTGAAATTATCAAATAAAGCTTCTTAAGAATGCTTTATGTCTCTGTACCTCAAGGTAAAAGCAAACACTCTTGAAACAAGAAGATACAGTCTCTCACTAGGAAGAGAAATAACTAAAAGGAAATTAAGGTAAATTTTTATAACACAGGTAAACAAGGCACATAGTATTAAAAAGCATCATTTAACCCCAATAGAGTGATGTAGATGCTAGGCCATCATCATACAATCAAACTGTTTTGGAGAATGAGGAGGAAAAACTGAAAAGAAATGGGGCAGACGCTGAAGGCTTTGTACAGAAGTATCGAACATTTATGTCATTGACTTTCCTGGAAGAAAGTCAAGGAGCTCCCCCAAATAAATCAAGCTATAAATTAAGGAACAGAATCAAACAGATGTTTCTCCAAGGTGGCCAACCAATAGCCAATGGAGTTCCAAGAAAATGTTCAGCATCCATAACCATCAGAAAGATGCAAATGAAAGCCACACAGAGCTGCCCCCTCACACTTATTAGCATGGTTCTTCTAAGCAGGACCACATCAACAGCTAGCAAGAATGTGGAGAAATTGAAACTCTTTTATGTACGTTAAAAATTTAAAATAGAGCTTCCATATGGTTCAACAATGCAAATCCTAAGTGTCTATTTAAACAATTTAATGCTATGGTGTTCCCTCTCAGTGCTATTGTAGGTAGGTTTTGCAATTTCTGATATTTCATATTTTTGCTTTTGTTAGATTTAATGTATGTCCTAATTTCTTTAAGATTGTCTCCGTTTTTATTTTGGAATAAAAGAAAACATGAGATAAATATCTATGAATCTACTCTGGACACTAAAATAAAGAACAGTGGAATCAGTGAAATTTATTGATAAAGGTAATAAAGTTATGAGAGCCACAACACTGAAAATATGATAGTAATAGAAAACCTGAAGGACACTTGAAGAAAACCTCTAGGCATACTGACTAATAGAAAAGAGAGTACATGCAAGTCATCCAGATTGGGAATTAGAGAGGGGGCATTGGAAGGATTTATGGTGTTATTAATTTTGCAGCATTAAGCCAGGATAAGAGTTGCCAAGATAGGTGGTAAAACATAATTTCTGGGTGTGTCTGTGAGAGTGTTTCCAGAGGAGGTTAGCATTTGAATAAACTGAGTCGAGCAGATTGACATAAATAGGCCTGAATGGATAAAAAGGGCAGAAGAAAGGCAGTGTTTTAAACTCTCTGGTTAAGCCAGACACTTGTCTCCTCCTGTTTGTGAACATACAAAGCAAGCCCAGCACAGCGTAGCTAAGCATGTATACCACGGAAATCAACATATTTTCAAAGTTGGTTGGTGTCTTAAGGTTTCTATGGCTGTGACTAAACACCACGACCAGAGAGCAAGTTAGGGAGAAAGGGTTTATTAGGTGTATACATCAGCATCCATCAGCTGTTTATCACCGGAGGCAGTCAGGACAGTAGCTCATAACAGGGCCGGATCCCGAAAGCAGGAGCTGATCAGAGGCCATGGAGGGGAGCTGCTTACTGGCTTACTTCCCCTGGCCTGCTCAGCTCACCTTCTTATAGAACCCAGGACCAGCAGCCCAGGGAGGACCCCACCCACCATGGCTGGGTCCTTACATGATTACTAAATGAGAAAATGCCTTAGGACTGAATCTCAGGGAAGCATTTCCCCAGCTGAGGCTCCTTCCCCTGATGACTCTACCTTGTGTCAAGTTGACACACAAAACCACCCAGAACAATTGGACACACGCTTCAGGCAATTAAAACAAAATAAAACCAAAGTAAAATTAAAAACTGTAAGGAGCCAAGGTAAAACATGAAAATCAGTAATTAAAAAATAGTGTAATCAAATAAAAAATCAGTAATTAAAAATAAAATGTCTGTGGATGTTTTAAGAACTAAATGTGATTTTTAACTCACTTAAGAGATGCCATAGAATCTAACATTGCAATTTGGTTTGCTAATAAAAATGTTTTCTAACATGTTTGACTTCATGAGCATCAAACATTAAAATATGTTTGCGTATTAGTGGCTCCCTAAGTAGGGCTTGGAAAGACAACAGACACTATCTCACCCTTGGCTTTCACAGTCTTAACAGAAACTATTAAATCTTGGAGAGTTTCATACATTGGATTTTGGTCAAACTCATCACCTCTGTCATCTCCTCCCAGATCCATCTATTCCATTACTTCCCTGATCCCCTAACTGGTCTACCTCTATTCCATACTCACCCCACTTTGCATCCTTATTGTGAAAACAATACAGCTGTCAATGTTTGCTTCTCATATACTCTTGTGTGTGTGTGGCCGTCCAGTTACTCGGTTAGACCCTACAATGGCGCCCCCTCAGGGAGCTGCTTTTCCCTCCCCAGTGCTGACAGCGCCCATAGGTCCTTGGCCACAGGTGGACCTCCATGCCCCTCTCCCTTCATGCCAGGGACTTTCCCAGCCTTAGAAAGGCTCTTATGAGATTCCTATCATGTGGATGACACAAACTCTTTCATCCTTACTAACAAAGATCTAGGTATACATGGTAGAAAACTTCATGGGATTAAAATAGAATAAAAATATAATATAGCATATAGAGAATAATAAATATAGGACCAAACAAAAACAAACACACATTTTCTAGCCTCCTTGTAACTAGAGGTGGCTCTGGAAATGTTTGGTAAGAAGTTGGATGGAGCATCCAGTTAGTTTTATAGACAGCAACGGCTTTCTTCTTGTTGCTTCTTCTCTCCTCCTCCCTTTCATCCTCTTCCCCCTCTTCCTCCTCCTCATCATTGTTTTTCCTTGGATGTGGACTGAGGCTATGGGGCAGCCACATTTGGAACGCTGAGCACGTCCTCATCCCATGGGATCATCTTTTAGATTAGGATGACAGAGCAGTGACTGAAGAAGTGCGTAAAGACCAGATATGACCCCTGGGACCCGTAACCTTACTTCCTGTGATGTGAGAACAGCAAGTCCCAGCTTTGTGCGGCCAGTCGAAACGAGGTTCTATTTCTGGTCACTCGGTCTGGTTGCTAACTAACAATGTTTACGAAAGCATGAATCTAATTCCTAATAAAATAATAAATAAAAATACACAGCGAAAAGACTAAGGATGATAAGACCAGCAAGATCCTGGCATATTCTGTGTAACAAGCCACGAAGGTAACAGCAGAAAAATATTAAAGGATGACAAAAATAACCCCATATGTGTCATGTATGAGAAAAAGGGAAATGATGAAAATAAGATAAAATTCCACTATAATCTCAAAAAAGACCTATCTGCAATGCGCCAAAAAAGTAAAAATTAAATGTTTGTTAAACATTTAATTGGAAAAACAAAGAGCTGTGTGAAGACAGAATTAACATCAGACAAAGCAGAAATGAAAGCATCATAAAGTCAAAAATCTTTTGATTGCTAAAAGTTAACTATGAAAGAAGTCTTTTAGAACCTTCTACCATAAATAAACATGCCAACCAAAATTTCTTAGAACAAGGTGCATTGTTGAAGGTCTTCTTTAAGACCTGAGCATTCTTTCTTAAGTCTTCAAAGATCCAGAAGATGTGGGATATAAAGGCATAGATGTTTTTTAATGGTATCCAGTTATTAATGTGCTTATAGTGCCATTTAGGGGAGAACACACAGAAGACCTTCCCAGGGTCGTTTCTCGGCTTTTTCCCATCCTTTTTTCATTCTCTTGTTCTTTTTTGTTTTCTTTCTTTTTCTTTCTCTTTAACTCTCTCATATTTTCCCCTCTTCCTTCCCCTCTCTCTTCCTCTTTTATTTGTTTTTGTTTTCTTTTCTTTTCTCTCATCTTGCTATGTAAACGAGGCTGGTCTCCAACTTGTACTCCCCCAACCCCAGTCTCCAGAGTTTCGAGGTTGCATGTATGTGCCACCTATGTAAAAAACATGTTCTTCTTGATAGTTGAGTACATTTTCAAGCCTTTTAAAAAATCACAAAATATATTGTATGAGAGAAAGGAAAAGGGTGAAAATAAGATCAATTTCCACTATAATCTCATATATATAATGTTCTGATTTTTATTGAGGAAAAACGTATTCCAATAAAAGAGCTGTGTAGTCTCTCTCTCTCTCTCTCTCTCTCTCTCTCTCTCACACACACACACACACACACACACACACACACACACACTGAAACTGTTTTTATTATGTGGAAAAACTTTTCATAATATTATGTTTAAAAAACTATTGTGCAGAGCTCCAGACCTTCATCTCAAACTTTAGAATGTACAGAATGATAAAATACTTTACTTTTCACAGTGGGATATCATTAGATGGAGGGATTAAAGAAGGCATACCTTTATTCTGTTCTAGAATTTTCTATAGTAAACCAGAACTGTATTTGGAATTTATGAAGAGCCGGTAATTGGTGATAAAAGTTGAAAACCAAACCGAATACATATGAGGAATTGACTTGTAAGTATGTGTGTGTGTGTTAATCTTAGAGCCCAAGGTTTAAAAGAAGTATGTTAAAATATTAACCATAGTTATCTCAGAGTGATGAGGTTTTATAATTTCAACTCCTCAGACTCCCCACAATGAGTATCCATCATTTCTGTAATTAGGAAAAATGTGAAAAAAGAATTAAGCCTTCATTGGGAGTTTCCCTTAGGACGGCACAAGAATCCACACCTCAGAGCTTTTCTCTGCCCGAGTATACAACAATTTAAATAACTACAATTTAAAATAATTGTATGTATATATGCACACACACATAGATGTAGATAGATAGATAGATAGATAGATAGATAGATAGATAGACAGATAGACAGACAGATTTACAGTGCAGAGTGATGGCAGCTTATAAGGACCTAAAGCCAGTAGAAGGGTCTGGTGTTTGACTGAGGACTTACGGTTTTTGGAAATATCTTCTAAACATGCTCATGTGACATAGACCACATCAACTAGGTTCATCCTTCAAAACTGGCTGGAACTTCTGGTGACATTTTATCTTATTTCCACCTTTTCCTCTTTCTTCTCATACATGACACAAGTGCACTTAACTTCTGAATGCATGATACGGAGGAGCAGGACACTAACATGATCTCATGGGCAAAGTCTGGAATGACATGAGTGGTTGGCCAAACAGCAAACTGGGTTGTCATGTCTCTTCCATGTAACCCTTGCTTCCACCCCAGAGACCCTAATCAGCTTAGTTACAGTAGCGCCTACCCTCTCTTTAGGGGACCCTAAAGAGAATAGGTCTAAAGGAATATCAGTACCAGTCCTCAAGGATCATTGATGGAATCCTTCCAAACCATGTCACCCTCAAGATATAAAGGACCCTTTGTATGACTTGATTCCGTATGCCAAGGTTCAAATGATGAGTATCAAAACTGTTAAGGCATTCTACAGCACAGATTATGAGCACCTGTCTGCCACCTTCAGCAAGGACCAAGCAAGGAAGACAGGGTTCAATTGCTCCAAAGAAGAATTCCAGGTAGATCGTCAGTAACAGATTTTCGCGATGAAAATTATCATACCATGAGACCGCCAAGGAGAGGTTAACAAAAAGGTTCTCAAACAAATGATCATATCCCAGGCAGTATTCTGAGTGTCCAGGATGCAGAGCTATCTAAGAATGAATCAGATGAGGTCAAGGTGATGGTCGGTTTAAGCAAAGCATATGATTGTCTCAACACCTTACTGTTGGCATTTTTGGCTGGATGACATTGCTGGGGGGCAGGTTTTCTGCGTTGCAGTAGGGCTAAGTAGCACCCTGGCCTCTCAGTAACTCTAGCAGGAGCCTCCTTCTTCAAGCTGAGACAACTGAAGATATCTTCCACTATTGCCAGATTTCCCTCCTGGATGTGAGTGTAAACGGTGCCGAATTTCCCAGGACTGAGGACCACCAGTCAGTAGGTTATTAGCACTCAGTCCCATCTTTTTGCTTGGCCTCATCTTCAAGACAGGACCTCAAGCACTCTGGCCCTGTTTCCCGAGTGGTGGGATTACAGGTGTGTGCAACCATATTGGATTTTGATTATGCTAATGTTCAAACTCTGGGCTGCATTTAGGTTCAGCCAGCACTCTGTCGACTGAGATACATACCCAACCCCAGTTTTTTTTTTCACTCAACATGATATTAAAAAAATAATAATCTTTGTGATGTATGACTTCCTACTGAAATGAAGTGGGGGACAGAGAAAATGGGGAATTTGCAGAGTTAAAATCCCATCAAGCAGAGTTTGATCTGTCCTGAAAATAAGAAGAAGAAAAACAATCCCCTTTTCCCGTTAACCTGTCAGTTGGTGTCACCCTTGTTCAGATCCTATTTAGGAAGCCACGTAGGTAGGCTTCATGGGTGTAGCTTCTCTGGCATCTCTAGAAGTGGAAATCTCACAGAAAACTTCCTGTACCTTTTCTCTTACAATCTCCCCAAACCTCTCCTGATGGGGCTCCTGAGCCTAGGGGCAGAAGTCCTGTTGTGGGGGTATCAGTTGGGATTACGTATTGCATGATCGCTGCATTCTGATTGGTTGTGGATTTTTTTTTTTTACTGCCCTCTGTCAGTTGATAGTTTTTGATGAGTAGAGTGGGAAAAATAGTCTTAAGAGCCCCAAAATTGATTACTCAATACCAAGTGGCCAGCCCTGAAATATATGTGTGTATGTGTGTTGTATGTGTGTGTATATATATATATATATGCATATATATAAGTAACATTGTATAAGCTGAGCAGGGTATGTGTGTTTATAGTTATATTTAAGGAAATACAGGACATGAGAGAAACCAAGTTAGAGGGTTCATGGGAAGGGTTGGCAGGAGGAAAGGAAAGGAAGAAAATGGTGTAATTATATTTATTTCAAAAAGCTATTTTAAAATATATAAAACGAATTTGGGAAAGTCCGTAGCAGAGGAGATGAAAGAAGAGGAGGAAGAAAAGGAGGAAGAGGAGGAGGAGGGAGACAGAAGGAGGTTATGTACTCACTCACTAGGTTAGAACAGAAGCCAAGAGTGATCAGTCCCATCCAAGGTAGCAGGGAAACCGGAGAAGGCACACTGTGAAAACAGGTCCTAACTGGCATGAAATAAAAGGGTTTTAAGCACAGAGAGCAAATCAGTCTCCAGGCTGTGCCAAGAAGGAATCTGGAAGGGACACAATTATGGAGATGAGGACTAGAAAGGTGATTAGGGACTCTGGGAATTCCTTGTTCAAGGACTTGCTAAGGAAATGGAGCTGTAATTAGAATGGGGAGGAGGCTTTTCTCTTTCTTTCGCTTTTAGGCGATCTAAAAAGCTCCAGTAAATACATAACAGAAACCCGCGAAATGTCCAAATCAGAGGGAAAACTCTCTAACTTCAAAAATCACTAATGCTTACGTCCTCAAGCAGAGCGGAGGTGCATTTGAAAACCAGCCTCCCAGTTACCTGTCAAGTCTGGGAGCTTCAGGAGTTTTAGGTATGTCCTGAAGCAGAAGCTGACAAGCCATTGAAATGAAATTCTGAATAAAATGAGGACAGCCCATTAGCCCAGCACGGGAAGGCACTCAGCAGCAGGCTTGTGAAGAGGGGCCTTCCCTCTTTCTTTCTGCCACTGATATTCTTACTTTGAGAAGGGTAAAAAGTGATTTTTTTTTTTGCCTTTTTTGGCACAAGAATAAAAACCTAAACTGAGATCTGAGGTTTTTATAGTTTGGCAAATTTCAAAGATACGAAAGAAGCATTTTTGGCACTTAGGGATGGAGAGGCAAATGACATCATATGGCTTAAGGGGGAGAGCTAAAAGAGTATACTTGGGCAACTTCAGAAGCTGGCTGCCACTGAAAGCATTTAAATTTTTTTCCCCTGTGAATTTAGTTGTCACAAAAGGCACTAGATTGAGGACTGTACAGAGAAAATGGCAAGTCCCAGGAGGTGAGAGGCAGGGTCTATACTGAGTGAAGTGAGATTGAAGAGCCAGTGGTTGATTCTGTTTCATGTGTGTGTGTGTGTGTGTGTGTGTGTGTGCAAATTCACCTGTGTGAAAGAGTACCTGTCTGTGGATGAATGTATATAAGTGTGGGTATGTATGTGGTGGCCTTCGTGTCCTGTCTGTAGCTACCCTTGTTCTTTGAGATAGGGTCTTACCCTGGCTGAAATCACCAAATAGGCTCTGCTAGCTGGTCAGTAAGCCCCAAAGATCTGCCTGCTTCCACCTTGCCTGTGATGACATCACACGCCTCTGTGCCCAGCTCTTCTTACATAGGGATCAAAGGCATGTTCTTGAGCTGGTGAGACAGGCTCTTTACCAGCAAAGCTCTCTCCCAGCCTGCTCGTCTCTTCTTGATGACCTATGCTTGGGCCATCAACAAGACTTCATTCTGCCTCTGTCCCACCCACTGCTCACATCCTTCTCACAGGAGCAGCTCTGGGAGATAAGTTGGGGGCTTGAGCTGTATTCTCAGCGGCTCATGGAGAAGCAGGAGCAGCACTCTCCCCGGCCTCATGCTCTGGGGTGTCTTGGCATTCCAGGTGACTAGCAGGATGGTTTTGCAGATCATCTATATGAAAGATTAAAGTAGATACATTTCTGTTCTCGTGCGTCTCCTTTATGAGGTGACATGGAGATCACACTTTTCTCAGTATATCTGGACAACGTTAAAGACGGTAGACAAAGAAGCTGAGAAAAGATGAGTGACAGAGATGTTTATCCTTCAACCACTTCATTCCTGTACCTTTAGGAAGGTCACAGGGGTGGAGCTAGAGCAGCAGTTCTCAACCTGTGGGTCACAACCCCTTTCAGAAGGGTGGTCTGAGGCCATCGGAAAACGAAGATGTTTGCATTATGATTCATAACAGTGGCACAATTACAGTAATGAAATGGCAACAAGAATAATTTTATGATTGGGGGGTCACAACAACATGAGGAATTGTAGTAAAGGGTGATAGCCTTGGGAAGGTTGAGAAGCACTGATCTAGAGCAAGAATTAGGGAAGGGAAATAGGGATCATTTACGGTCCCATTCTGTGTGTGTTTTTTTTTTATCTGAACCTGTTGCTTTCGATGACCATTGAAAAGTGTGAGGCTTAATCCTACAGTGTATGGAGTGTGTGCAGGTGAAAAGTTGTATTGAAGATTTATAATGGAGACAAATATTATCATGTTATGAACAAAAAGAGAAAAAGATGGAAAATATTCTCTTCACTGCGAACCCACAAGTCCGAAGTGTCTAGTTAAAGGCACCAAATTAAAACAACAACAAAAAATTCAGGACAATACTGTCAAAAGGCTTTTAAAAATCTTATCTGTGGGTTTTGTTCTTGTTTCTGTTTTCTGTCTTTCTCCCTTGTATAGCCCCGGCTGGCCTGGCACTGGCTATGTAGACCAGGCTCATTTTGAATTCATAGAGATCTTCTTGTTTCTGCCTCTGAGTGTGGAAATTAAAGGTGTGCACCACAATGACCACCTTATTTGTGTTTGATGTCAGTCATCCATCAAGTCAGCTTTGGACTGCTCACTAAATTAACCTTCGTGTTGAGTCTTGAACTGGAAACTAACACGTGGGTACAGGCTATATTCATCCATATACAATGCCCAGTTCATTTACTGCTTCTTCAAGTTTTGATGCAAGACCCTTGCTTCTCTTTTACTGTCTGTGTTTGGGGCTGGATGACCTATGTGCTTTCTGAATATGGGGTCCTCTCGGTAATTCCTCCTCAATCCTCTTCTTCCCTTCCCTCTTGCTCCAGCCTGTGACTCAGCATAGTCAAACAGGAGAGCTTGCTGCCCTCTGTTCTTTCTCTACTCCACTACGGATATTATGAAGTGAAAATTCTGTCCACCTCCTTTGTTCTGATTTACTTGTGACCCCCCTCCCCATTATTCTCTTTATTCTTTATCAGGCTAACCCTGGCTCATGTGGGCTCTTGATATCATCTCCCCTTGTTTTCCCAAAATCTGTACTACATCAGTTATCCTCTCCTTTTCTTAAATCTTCAATTCATTTTCTGTGCACAGGCTCCTTCTCCCTCTGGCTAGAAGTATACTTAGATTTTCTTCATCTTAGGAGAAAAAACACATCCTCCAAAAACTTCTGTGTCTCCCTCAAATGTTACCCTGTTCCAACTCCTTTTAAAACAAACACTTCTTATTTCTTAACCTACATTTGACCCAACTACATTTGACTTTGCTCCTGTTGCCTCTTCAGCTCGTCTTCTCACATGAATGGCTCTGGGAAAGTCAGTGATGGTTAGCATCTAATTATCAAAGGTGGAAGGGTTTATTTTCCCTCATCTTCCTCTTACCTCTCCCAAATTGTACACTTGCATTAGCTCTTCCTCCTTGGAGCTCTCTGCTCTGATTTTCTTTGATACTAGTTCTTCCCTATCATCTTTCTCTTTACCATCCATTGAAGAATGAATTCCCCTGGGAGCCATCCCTACCATCATGCTAACTCCAGATGTTTTTGGTTTCCCACATCTGTGACCTCAGCTGTGTCTTCTCCATGGATAACTTTGACAGGGCCTCATTGTTGAACTTGCCTCTGTTGTTGCCAGTTATTGGCTGGTGTTTGAAACTCCGGCTGTTCAAAACTGAATTAGCTGTTTACAGAAACTGCAGAGGCAAAGTCTCTGCCTCTGAACAGTACCAGGCAGGTCAGAAGCTAGAATTTCCATGCTGAACCCTATCTGTACTGTCATCCAGGATCTAAAGAGTGCTACACAAGGTGAAAGCAAGCTAGGAATTCCCACTCTGACTTAGCTCCACATCCTCCAGCAAGTCTATAACAAAAGACTACAGAGAGGGCATAATGGTGCCCATAATTGTGTGATATTGAATACTTTACAGAGAGATTTGTCAGCCAGCTCTGTGGTGGAAGTAAGGGGTATCAGACAGTCAGCTTTTTAATCCAGAATCCCTCGGGACTTTCTGAGTTACCTCTCAGCACGTTCATCTGTTCTTCATTTTTGTTTTGAGATTCTCCCCGCCGTGTGCCTGTGCGCTTGTGTGTACAGATATGAGCATGGCATGACCTCTGTGTACAGGTAAGAGGACAACCTCAGGTATCCATCCTTGCTTTCTCCCTTGTTTGAGACAGGGTCCCTTGTCATTTCCCTGCTGTGTGCACCAGGTTTTCTGGCCTGTGAGCTGTTGTAGCATCTCTGGTCTCATCTCATCTGGCTGTGTGTGTGTGTGCTGGGATTGCAGATGTGCACTGCTGTGCCCACCTTGACATTTTCCTGTGAACTCAGGCTCTCATATATGCAGGGCAGACACTTGGACAGCCTGAGGCACCTCCCCAGTACCCCTACTAGTTTCTTGGTGGAGAGGAATGAACACGTTCTAGAAGCTGAAGGTCTGCAATCTTGTTACAGAAATATGGAAATTGCAGAGGGGCAGTGCCGTGTAGCATGGCTTGTCTGGACCAATTTCCCGGTGTAATATTTTTTATTCAAATCACTTTAGTTGAGGTCCATTATCCCTCTGGTAGAGGCAGACAATTCGCTCTTCGCTTAGGATGCTGGGAAGTACCCAGGGACCTTCTGTCAGAGGGTCGTTCCCTTGGTGTCACCGGAGACGATCAGAAAACAGAGTGACAGAAACCTGTTAGAGGAGAGGGAGGCTCAAAGTCCCCAGGCAACCCCAATCTCTTGTAGAACACAGTCGTCCTCATTACACAAGTTGCAGCATAAGCTGGTGTCCATTTGTGTTGAAAGTTTTGACAGTGCTCAGTGGATGACATTTGAAGCATTTTGTCGTTTCTCCATAGGACAGAATGATGCCTGATATAAAGGGGGAATCCTAGGCCAGTGAAAGACAGACGTGAGTCATTTAGGGACACAAGACAAACATGACTGTGATATTTCCCTAGGCTCAGAAAACCCAGTCCCAGATTTCTGAGTCCTTTTGCTGCGGTACTGTGGACAGTGAAGAGAGCGTCAGTGGAGGAGAGCTTTGTCCTCACCCTGGGAGAAGCCTTGTTTCCGCCTGGATAGGTGTGATGCTTAAAATCATCTAAGGGCTTTTGCATCACTGTTTCTTTGGTTTAAAGATTCTTATGGATGCTATCCCCAAGGGTCTTTCTCACGACATTTTGTGTATCTTGGGATGTCTCCCCTGAGTAGCAGTGGATGTTGGAGTCTTTCTGAATTGCAGAGATCTACCTATCTCCATAAGAATGTAATTTAGACAGAGATAAAACGCAGAGTGATGGCCGACCTAAATTCTGCCTTTGGTTTGCATGTGTATGCCTTTGACATAGCATATGCGTGAGAATCAGCGTAAGGACGCCTCAGGTGTCCTTCTTCCTTGCTTGGAACAGAGTTTCTTGTCTATTTACAGTGTGCTTCCACCAGACTAGCTGATCTGCTCTGCCAGCTTCCGGGGGTCCTCCTGCCTCTACTTCTCTCGCTATGGGAGCACTGAGATTGCAAAGAAGTGCTACCTTACTTGGGTTCTAGGAATTAAATTCAGGTCTGCTTGCTTGCCTGGCAAGTGCTTCACCCACTGAGTCATCTCCTTAGAACCTGTCTTTGATATTTTTATCTGGACCTGCATTTGAAGGGATATTTAAGGAGGCTCATGGAGTCAGATGGGGACCATGCTTCTGTGAGTGTGGAGAGGAGCCTGGAAGGGATGTGTGCTGTTCTCACAGACTGGAAGACACTCTGTAATAGGATACAGGGAGCCTTGTCAATCCTGAAGGGTTTCTGCCTGGATGCTCCCAGGTCCTTGGAGCTAAGGCTTTTATCTTACATTGACTTAGTCAATGGAGATGAGAAAGTCCCGTGGGATCGTCATGTCACCACTACACTCCGTCCTGAGCTCACGTTGTTCTAATTGGATCTGGAAGGCCTTGGAATTGACACGGCCCAATCAATACTAGCTACTTTTAAGTGAGGAACCATTCTTGGAGACAGTGCCTTAGTGTTTCAGATTCACGGATATTTTCACATTCAATTAAGAAGATGGAGACCATTCAACCATTGCTGGTCAGAGGCCTAGAATTCCTGTAACAAACTTCTGCTCAACTGAATCTGCCGGCAGAATTACTCTATAAGAGGAAATTTGGGCCTTATCCCAGGACTTGCTGCCCAGTGTTGGAAATATGCAAAGCCACCGCATACGGCTGGGGAACACACCGTCCTTCCTGTGTGCTGGGAAGAAGCTCAGAGGCCAAATTTTTAAATTTGCTCTCACAGGGGAAATAGCTGGCCAGCTTCTGTCTACCGTTAGGGGGAAGTGATCACCAGAGGTAGGTATGCCATGCTCGAGCGTAGTCTCAGGATGTTTCAACAGCCACTGTGAAAGGATCAGTTTCCAAAGCACCCGGGTCAGAGGTCGCTGACATACCTAGGGCTACGGGTGTGGTTCTAGTTTACTTTTTATTGCTGTGATAAAACATGATATCTACTAACAACTTAAGGGGGGAGGGATTTTTTGTCTTACACATTGACATCATAGTCTATGATCCAAGGGAGCCAGGCAGGAGCTTCTGGAGGATCCCAGAGTCACTGGAGGACTGCATTTACAGGCTTGGCTCAGGCTCAGCTTTCCATGGCTCCAGGACCACCTGCTTAGAAGCAGCACTACCCACAGGGTTGGGCCCTCCCACATCAGTCTTTAATAAAGAAAAGGCTCCATCGACTTGCTTACAGGCCGGTCTGATGGATACATTTTCTTAATTAAGGTTCCCTCTTCCCAGATGACCTTTGTTTGTGTCAAGTTGACAAAGAGCTAACCAGTGCCAGTGCTAAGCAATTGAAATCTGCTTTTATTAATGACCGATCTGTTTAATAAAGTACATAGCAGTTGAATACACACCTTCATGGGCCTATCCACACACCGATCAAGGTCTAGCTGCTAGTTGCAGCATCTCAGAAGGCTAACACCTTCTGCCATCTGCAAGAAGATGCTCCCGGCCCCCAAAGCTTACTGTTGTTTTGTTCCTTACAGTGTAGATTAGCTTGGATTCTTTTGCCTTTTTCTTCTGGCTCAGAACTGTGTTTGTGAGACTCATCTGCGGTGCTGTCCGCAGGATGTTTGTTCATTTTCTATCACTGTTAGTACAGCGTCCACTGTGTGAATATAACAGGTATATTTACCCATCACACTGTGGATAGGCAGGCATTTCCATTCCTGAAAACCTGCTCTGATCACCCTTGCGGGTCTTGTTCACAGCCTGGAATGATTTCTCTTGTTTGTAATTTAAAAATTTCCAGTTTTCGCTTTCGGTGCAAGCCCCTGTTTCTGATGAACACAGTCATCCTACCTCAAGCATCTTTTCACATTCACACTGTCTGGTCCTTTGTGGAGCAGCTATTGAAAAGTTTGTTCATCTTGAAAACCGAGGTCTTTAGAGATTTGTGGCAATAGTAGGCATATACCAAGATTCCCTTGTCAACTAGATGTTACAAATATCTTCTTCCAAACTGTCAGTTGTCTCAGAAGTGAGACTTCTTTTTGTGTGTGTGTATGTGTGTGTATATGTGTGTGTGTGTGTGTGAACATGTTTGCATTTATATGCAGAAGCCAGAGGTATATCTTTTTCAATTGTCCTCCACCTTAATTTCTTTGAGACAGGGTTTCTCACAGAACTAACAGCTAGTCAACTCTAGATGTCTAGGCATGAGCCCCAGATATCCTCCTGTTAACTTGGGTGCTGGGGACCTGAACTCAGGGCCTTATGTTGTCATGGCAAGTTCTTTACACATTCATCCATCACCCTAAACCCTGATGCTTCTTTTTCATTACCAATGAAGGTTCTGTCTCACAGCAGCTTCCTAGCACTGAAGTCTAAGGGAATCAGTGACACTCCAAGGAGATACAGGGCTGACCACAAAAGTTGAAACAGTAGACAGGTAAAACTTCTGCAACTTCCCAGGTTCTTTGTTCCTTTATATCTTGGGGTTTCTTGCACTTGCATCCATTATCCCCCAATTCACATTTTTTTGTTTTTGTTTTTTTGTTTGTTTGCCATGTCCACCTCTGTGAATAAATGAGTTTCTTGAAGACAGACACGTCTTTTCTGTGACTTAACAACAACATCAGACCTTGGCACAATTCCATTTAGTCCTTGCTCAAAAAATATGTATTAAATAAATAAATTATTGAATGATATTATTGATAGAAGTGACAAGATCAGATTAATATTTTAAGGAGATAATTCTAACAGTAGGAGAGAGAAAGAGAGAAGAGAGAGAGAGAGAGAGAGAGAGAGAGAGAAATATCAAGTGGCAATTTAGATCACACTCGTTTGCATAGCAAATCCAGGGAAGATATGCTGAACAGTATGAGCAGACATTGCCTGTGTTTTCTTCTTTGCCAAGGGGTGCTCAATCAACCCCAAGGCAATGGTGATGTCAAGTTTTGTTAGTGAATTTACTGAATCTGACTCAGTGATAGATGACAATACAAGAAAACAAGAACAATATGTCAGACAGCCCCAGATGACAAATGCCGATTGAATAGGAACCATAGGAAGCAGTAAGAGTTCAGAGGACCTGGCAATTACCGCTAGTCACAGGATTTAGACTTCCTGCGAAGGTTTCCCTTAATATTAAGATGTTAGAACAACGTGCTTTTTTTATTACGATGATAGAAATGTTATTACAAATGTAAAATTTGAGTAAATTGAATGAGAACACATAAAAGATAAAGCTTGCTATTTCTGCTGTCTCTTGGGCTTCGAGTCAGTTCTGACAAGGGAGGAACTTGAAACCTCACACACTAGCGCAGCTGACTCAGAATGAGGCAGCTATGTAGGGCACAGCATGTTTCAAGCTAAGCCCATAGTGAGCTGTCAGTCTTCCTCTAGGCTGGGCCACACACCTGCCAAGACCCTAACAGAACTGCGCCTGAGGATTTTGTAGATGGGCTGGGTATAGAGCTTCCAAACCTTCAAGTTAAACTTTCAATTTGGAACTGGGAGCGTTCAGAAATACCTCAAAGATTATTTTAAAACTTTAGTTAGTGTGTTTATATGTGCGTGCATGTGTGCCTTCGTGCATACATGCATGCATGTGAGTAAACATGAATATGCTTGTTACAGCATGCATTTGATGGTCAGAGGACGGGAATCAGTTCTTGCCATCTGCCTTGTTGAAGCAGGTTCTCTCTTGCTGATTATACTGTTGTACTGGGTATGCCAGTCAAACTGGCCCTGAAGCTTCTGGATGCTTCTCCGGCGTCTGTCAACCATCCTCCTAAGACTGCAGATAGACACTACCAGTCTGCTTGTTTGTTTATGTAGCTTCTGAACATCGAACTCGGGATCTCAGGCTTGCATGGTTAGTGCCTCTATCTGCTTATCCATCTCCCCAAGCTTCAAGAATATCTTTTCTAGAAAGTCACTACTTAGTGCAGTAAGAGACAAATAATGTAAAAGCCACTATTTTAACCTTTGTTGTGTGCTGTACCAAAACATTAAACCCATAGATATTGTTGGGCATTCGTCTCCCTTCAATCTTCTCCAACTGAAATTCTCTACTCAGTAAGCTCTAATTCTCTGTTCTCTTGTCACCTCGCCCCTGAAAAGCATCATCCCACCATCACTCTCTGAGTCTTCTGACCCAAGAACCCTGTATCAGTGGAATCCTGTCACTTGATATTGTCCCCTTTGTGTGTAGCTTATGTCATATAGCAGGAATTCTATCAGGTTTCTCCTATGTCATAGCTTGTGTCAGGATTTCTTTCCTTCCTGAGGTTGGCAGATTCTCCACTGTACATACATGTCACCTTCTCTTTATCCAGTCATAAAATGTAAAGGTTATCCTTGCCTGTCCAGGGTAAAGGGAGGGTGCACCTTCGTATTTTCTTTGTCAACAGTGTCTTACATTTACATAATACATTTTCATCATTGCACCCCATGTCCCCCCTTCCTCCCCTCCCACTCCCTCTGAAATGCTACTTCTCAACAGGCTGTGCCTTCTTCCTAGTTTGTGGCCCATGGCGTTTAATTAGTTTCTTGTCCAAGCATGGGTAGGAGGCTATTTACTGGAGCATGAACAATTCACCAATGGTTACAACCCCTCCCCCAACAACCCGTAACTGCCAATACTTCCTCATGGAAGGGGGAGGCCTTAAGGACCCCTACAAATGGAGATTTTATTTTTTTTTATCTTTTAAAATGAATTGTCAGAAGCAGAAATAAAGTAGGAAGGGGCTGGAAGTAGCGCTCACTGAGAACTGATTCTTGCGCCTTCTCCTGCAAGTGCCCTTTGGTTCCCGTCATCACTCGTGTACAGCAGTCCTTGTGTAGGCACTGTCCTGGCCACCCAGATGAGCGGTCAGGTGACCCTTACCTCCGCTCATTCATGACCCCACAAAGATGATTCGCTCTCACCTCTGTGTGGAGAGCATCTAGGGAAAGTTGCCACTGCGGGTTTCCTAATCTGCCAAATTCATCTTTGGTTATTCCTTACGCTTTTACCAACCCCACTTCCAATACCCCCTCCCCTCTTTCCAGGTTTTACACAACATCTAAATCAGCACGTGTCTGACATAAATAAAGAAAATATCACTTTCGTTTATTGAAGAATAAGGAAAAAAATGGATCATTTCAATGGATACCTGGGAGCATTTTAATTCTTCACATTCATTATTTAAAAATCACAAAGAGTTTAGACATGCAGTCGGGGGAGTGATGGTAGCCAGCTCCCTTACACAGACTCATCATCTATACCATGAGCTCCCCCGACCCCACTCACTACTAATCAACACAATATTTTATAGTTGTGAATTGCATTGTCATTTTTCCATTATGTTATACAATCCTAAAGGTATTTCAAAGGTGGAAACAGTCACGGAAGCATTGTGGGTGGAGCTTGGAGATTATAGCATAGGTCAACTATCTGCATTTGAACCTTCATAGTTTAGACATACAGGATGGAAGCTTAGGCTCTTGTGAGCAAATCGTGGATGTCTCTGACTTTATCTTTACTGTCTTGGTCACCTGCTTCCATTTCCGATTCTCCTCAATTCTCTAAAAAAGAGGAATTCTGCCTCTAATCATGAATCACATTTACAGTTAATGTATAGAAAAAAGATTCTCTTCCCTCCATGAACAAAGTTCCCAGGAAGAATTATAATTGTCCTCAGACAGGTACCATTGGAGGCAAAATGCTAAAGACAAGGAGGAAGGCAGATAAGGTCGGTGACTTATGCATATGCTTTAATGTATGTATGCACATGGATGTTCATGTGGATGTACACAGGATGTCAGAGTTTGCCACCAGATGGTGTCATCTTCTGGCGAGGACAATCGTACTGATTTGGTAAGGCTGGCTAGCAAACCTAGATGTCCTCCTGCCTCTGCTTCCTTAGAGGTGACAGGAACACACGCTGCTCTATCTGTTTTTGGGGAGACTGCTGGGGTTCTGAACTCAGATCTTCATGCTCACATGAAGGAGATATCCATTGGAGTGTGTAACACAGGATGAACTCGGGGTTCTGGACTTTAGAGATGGTGATGGTTGATGGTTACGTTTTATTAAAGTCTTCCATGACAGAAGGAAAATATGCAGAGAGATAACAGGAAGAGGCCGTCTCTTTCCCCCTGCTCAGGGCAGCCCTTGCCACATTTGCTTGTTGCCATCATGGTTGAAAGCTGACCTTACCAACTTAGAAAGAGGAGCGCCCTGGGAGCAGTGACAAAACACTTGCACAAACTAGGAAGACAGGAATAGGTGTCCTGAAGGAGACACTACTCACAAGAGACACCTAAGGTGCATATGATGTGAACTGAGGAGGTCCTGTGCCGTCCTGTGGCACCACTGCCACCTGTGACTTTTCATCAGCAAGCCGTACTGTGCAGGGCAAGGGACAGGCAGGCTGGCCTATGCATGAACTCTGCCATGATCGGCACCTTGCTTAATGTCTTATGTGAACACGCATATATTTTGCATGGCTGCATCGGTGATTCCACGAGATAAGGGATGGTGGGAGGTTGCAAGCAGAGGACCCTACACATGGCAGTGGATCCAGACAAGGTAGCCTTGGTGTTAGCAGACTTTGAACAGCCACAGGGAAGGTATTGCTAACAGGAAAGGCGATTAGCCGCAGATAAATGTCTTCCTAGCAAGCGTACATGCCATCATGAGTGGTGTTTAGTTTAAGTGAAGGCTTGGAAGCCGCTTGGCAGAGTGGAGCCACTATCCCTGGAGGAGGTGGCCCTCAGGTCACATCTGAATCAGGGAGGCAGTGACTCTAGAGCTTTATAAAGTCCTTAAGATATTTCTTCATATCCATATTCATAATTTATCTGTTTTTTGAAAATTTAACAAGTAGCAGCTCTAGCGATAATTATTGCATTTCTATATTTATAGATAACGGGCACATATGGAGGTGGAGTAGCACAATTTGATATTTTCGCATGTGCCAGATTTTTTTAATAAATATAGAAGAATCCTATAGTTATGAAGAACTATTTGTTAAAAACGAAATGTATATGCAGCTGGGCATCTGTTCTGACACACCACATCTTAAGAACGCTTACCCTTCTGCTCTTAGATGGAGCCCAGTATCAGCCCAGAGCTATGGGGCTGTGCATCTCAGAGGCGGCAAATAAAAACCTTTACTAATTCCTGTACAGAATGCATTTCTACTTATTCATGCTAAAATTAAACTTTCTATCTATAAAGCTGAAAATGATCCCCCCCCCCATCCCCAGAAAGCGATAGTGGGATTTTTTTCCCTTTCTCTCTCTCTCTCTCAAGGCCATGAATTTCAAGTAGATTGTACGGCACAGAAAGACTAAATTTTAGAGCCAACCAAATTTGAGATAAAAACCCTGGCTCTTTTTTAACCTGTGTGACAGGGAGCATGTTGTTCGGTGTCTTAAGAACTCTCTTAGCCACCTGTAAAAGGCAGAGGGTAGGGCTACCTTCAGATGTGTCAAGAGGGCGAAAGTAACACTAGCAGTGATGTGTGCATCCCGTCATGCAGGCTGGCCGTGCAAGGCTGCACACTTAGACCTGTCAGTGAGTTTACCTGGTGGACAGGAATAGCCAATGAAATCATATGTATACATTGATTGTTTCCCATCTACTGGGTACCAGATCAACATATCTTCTCTGCTTGTCCCATCCACAGCTCCCCGATATGCAGGCAGCAAGTGAGGAAGCCATATTCAGGGAAGGCCAAAGAGCCCCCTGCAGCTTACAAACGGCACAGCGGCATGTCAGACCCATGACACAGAGGAGCCTGCGTGTTTAATTCCTATTCTGTATTGTTTAGCTAATTCTGTGGAAGATTCTAGCATAGAGGCAAAGCTGGATGTTTGGGCCCTGCTGTCTGTGTAGTCACTGTGTGCATAGACTTTGTTAAGAATGACAGTGAGCAGGGTTTCCCTCAGGATGAATATCCAATCAGGTCTATTTCCGCCACTCTATTGCCTGCTTATGATTTAGAACCCTCCCCAAATATACATTTAATGTTTTCTGAATATTAATTTTCATATACAGATATCCCAGACAGTATGATCTAAGCAACATTAGGGGTTAGTGATGAGTTACTTTTCCTCGTTATCCTAGGAAAATTTCATTTGTTGTCCACAGTGCCTTCTTTCTGCAGTGGTGGCCACCTCCAGCTGCCAGAGTGCTCCACCAGAGCGCCAGAGTGCCCAGAAGCTGAAATCACTTCATGACCAGCAGAGGGCTTGGCATTTAGGCATCCTGTGAGCCCTAAGAATTTTCAGGAAACAGCTCTTGGCAATTTGCTGAATGTTGGTGTTTAACATCCCACCTCTACATTTTAGGCTTATTTTTGAGCATTTAATCTCCTTTCAGGCAAATGAGGTTGAAGCATGATGAGGAAATGGTTTGACCTTCAGTACTGTCCATATTTTTTTTTTTTGAAAGACATGACCAAGGAGTTGACAGAAAAGATTTAACAGACCTCAGGGAAATCAGGAGGAGTCCCCGAGTGCAGCTCTGTGGAGGAGAACGTACACAGAAATCAGGGGCAGGTGGCATTGGCTTTAGAACAAGACAATGCACACTCTGGTTACTGTGACCTCCTGCCATGCAAATGTCACTGGATAGAATTCCATTTTCTAGTGATCACTGAGTTGTTTGATATTTAACACAGTCTAAACAAAATTTAGATAAGAAACACAAAAAGTATGAGCAGAAATTCAAAAAAACATCAAGTTTAATGTTTAGCTTAAAATATAATAATATTTCTTTTATTCTTTTAGTTCAGTGAAAGTACCCCATGTGTCTACTAGTAAACGGGTATCCTCGGACACTGTTCTTTTCACCTCAGTGTCCTCAGAAGGTATAGAAAGAGATACCTGATATTTTGATCTCAAATTATGGACATTGCAAACCCATAGGAAGGCACAATTTAGAAGGAATGCAAATTTGGCAGGCTGTGTGGCCCAGTAGTCCCTAGGGTCAGCACATGCCGGTGTCACCTACAGGGCTTGTAGGACTCCCCAATGTCCCCCTTCAGAACTCATGGGAGCACTGGACCCCGGCCTCCTCTTCCACTCCATAAACACCCAGATGCACGGGTGCACAAGTCCTTTTGATAAAATGGCCCAGATTTGTGGGGACTCTCTGAACAGCCCCAAGATGCTTCAGAGCACCTCAATTCATACCATGCAGATGCTCTGTGAACAGCTAGAGAGAGCGGTGTGCCTGTTCAGTGCAGACTCAATCTTCTAAAATAGTTTCATTGCTCCTGAAGTTGAATCTGCAAATATGGGGATGCAGACATTAAGATGCTATGATTCAAGAACCATGCACCTGGAGAGAAGATGAAGTGATACCTGTCATTCTACCACGTGGGGAACAGAAGTAAGAGGTTTGCAAGTGTGAAGTCAACCTGAGCTACCTGCTGAGACTTTATCTAAAAAAAAAAAAAAATAGAGACTAAAAATTAAATGAACCAACCAAACATTGATCTGCAGCAGTCATGACTAGTAAAAATTGACCATAAGGTTCATAGATAGTTTGAATTTTTCTATTAGCTCATATAAAAGTTAAAACAAACAAACACGGGTCACTAAAAATGGCTCAGTGGGTAAAATGTCTGCCATGAAATCCTGAGGAACTGAGTTCATAACCCAAGCTCCCACACAAAAAGCCTGGTAGGGTAAAACATGCCGATAGCCCCAGTGTAGGGCTGAAGGAGACAGAAGGTTCCCTGGGGGTGGCTCCAGCCTCAGTGAGAAGCCCTGCCTCAAAAAAAAAAAAAATAAGGTAAGGAGCAATGGAGGAAGATAACTGATATTGACCTCTGGTTTCCCCAAATACTTACACATCTATGTAAGCACACATATACAGCTGCCTACCCCCAGAAGAGACATAAGTTATGATAACACATTTTATTCAAAATATCTAAAATATTTTGCACTTGATCTTAGCCAAAGGCTAAAATGTATTTAATTTACAACAATTTATCATTATTATTAGAGTATACTTAAATATACATTAGAGTATACATCATTATAGTAGTATGCTGCTAGAGTTAATAGTATATTAAAATAAATATTATTACTAATCTACTCAAAATATTATCAGTGTATTACTGAATACCTAAAAAATTAATGAGATACTTTGTATTCTTATGTCAGATATTTATGGTCTAGAGAATTTGTTATGTCTGTATGCGTTTTCTCTTAGAACCAGTCACATTCTGAGTATTTCATGGCCATATGTATCTACTGGCCGTGTATTAGACAGGCAGCAGCAAGCGTCAATTGGAACCCATCTTGGCTATGTGTTAGAACCACTTTGGTATGTGTGAATGCCCCAGTCCTATTCCTACCTAGTTTCCCCGAAAAGGACCTTCAGTCAGAACAAGAGTGTTGTTAAAGATCTTCCTAAGTTGTTCTATTGTGAAGGTGTGCAGAGGACCATTGGTGTATGCAGAAGTAAGCCAAAGGAGTACTCACATATGTGGATATGCTCATGTGCATATGTATGATGCCATGTGTCATGTGGATAAACAGTCATATGATTGTACACTGTCAAGTATATGTATATAATCATGTGCATTATGCTTTCTTATGTCATATGTATATACAGTCAAGTGAATGCACAAAGTTTTATGCATGTATACAGTGTTTTCAATGTATATGTATGCATGTACATTTTTTGAATGTGCATGCATATGCTCTTATGCATGTATACTGTTGTGTGTATATATGTCTGTATACAGTCATGTATATGTATGCTGTCATGTGCATTTGCATTGTCATGTGTTATATGCATTTATCTAGTCATGTTTCTATGTACTGTCATGTGCATGTGTGTAGTCATGCATATGTACACAGTAGTATCCATACACAATATTGTGTATGTGCAGTTATTTGCCATGCAATGAATGCTTGGTAAGTGTAAGAGCATATACCCAATAGTAGATATAAGTACCTATGGTATGGGAAGTCCTGTATATGTGTTGCTTTTATTGGTTAATAAATAAAGAAGCTCCTTGGTCCTATGACAGCAGAATAGAGTAAGACGGGAATTCCAAGCAGAGATGGAGGATAAAAGAAGACAGAGTCAGAGAGATGCCATGTAGCCACTTCAGGAGACACATGCTGGACAGAACCTTACCGGTAGGCCACAACCACATGGGGGTACACAGATTAATATAAATGGGTTAATTTAGGATGTAAGAGTTAGCCAGGAATATGCCTAAGCTAATAGGCCAAGGAGTGTTGTAATTAATAGCTTCTGTGTGATTATTTTGTATCTGGGTGGCCAGGAATGAAGGAGCAGCCTCTGCCCACATGTTACATATTGACAGTATAGTAGTCAATCTTCATACACACGCCGTGGTGTTCACACAGTAACATCACCTCGCCATGCATTTCTAAGAAGATGTTCTGTCATTAATCGATATGCTGGTGATCCATGCATACTTGTTCCCTTGGTGCGTGTTAAAAGGAAGGAATGTGCTTGCTAGAACTGCGGGTCCACTCTCCATCCACAACCATGGATATAGTTTCTCCATTAGTATTAAGCAAACGGAATTGGTGACTTTGTCCCGACGAGGATAATGCCTAGGCTACTTAGACAATGAAATCGTGTAGACTGACTTCCCCCCTCATCTCTGCTTTACAGGGAATTTCTCAGAGTCATTATTTATATTTGAGTCTTTGAGTTGAAAACAATGAGAAAGAAACTTCCTTCCAACTCTTCCCTTGTGCTATCAGAGTCTTCTCTTGCAAAATGGGAACCATGTCACGTGGAGAAATAGACAGTACAGTGAGCTGGTGGATTTCCAGCTGAACGGAGATGTTAGGGGTGCCAAATTCATCTAGGGAATGTTTGGGCCAGCGCAGAAGGTCCTGGGCTCATTGGGAATACCACTTCTGCATTCTCATGTGAATTGGCAATGAGTGTTCATGAGTCATGATGTTACTGTAAAGTCTTTTCTGGGATTTTGTTGTATAGAATTTAGTATATTTAATATATTTCTCTCTTGAAATTTTGCATTGCCTCTCTTTGTGTGCACATGGCACACATGTTGAGGTTAGAGGGAAACTTTTAGGAGTCAGTTCTCAGCGTGTATCATGCGTGTCTAAGGTATCAAATTTAGGTCACTACTCTTGGCAGCAAGTGCCCTGACTGCTGAGCCATCTCAGTAGCCATGCATTTAATACATGATTGGAAGCTCAGATGTCAAAGCACTTAAACTTTTGCTGTTACTCACTCTTTCTCCTTACTAACTTGAAATATAAGACTTATAATTACCTTCTGGTGCCTTACCTACAGTGTTCTGTTCTGGCCCACTTTTTGTATATCTCCAACTCATCAAATGAGGAAACAAGTAGGGACATCAGTCTCACATATCTAATGTTAATGGTATCAGGTCTACCTATTTGTCAATTATTTGTGGTTATAGACCACAAGGTTGAGCTCAGAATCCTGATACTAAGAGATTTGACCTTAAAATATATCCTTGCAAATTTCTAGTTTTGAATACTGAACTTAATGAAGTATTCTGAAAAAAAATAATAAGTCTGTTCAAATACTTTGAATTCTTGAATTGGTTAAGTCTTTCCTGGCAATTCTGAGCACCTGTGGAGAGGTAGAGATTGTGAAAGATACCAGTTTGAATGCTTGGTCAGCTTATATTAGCTTCATCTCAACAACGAAAGATTAGCACCTGTATTGTGAGGACCATTTCTGGAGGTGAATGTGTAGGTCTGGTTTTAATAAGTAGGGCTTTAATAAGAACTATTATCTAGTCCTACCCAAGTTACTTGGAATAATAAACTCTGTACCTGATATGCTAATCAGATAGGTCTGATCAGGTTGGACTAGACATCATCTTACATGATTGAGTACTGGCTATGAGGGTTTGCACTTTCATTTATTTGCAGCTGATGACATTGTGACATGTGTGTCCCAATTAGTAGTCATGTGCAATGACTGTGTCCTGAATGTGACATGTCCCCCTCAATCCTGACAGTGAAGAAGACACTGTACCTCTCTCTAAAGCTACCTGGCAGATAGAGTTTGGAGAAAAGTAGTATGGAACACACCATGTCCTCTAAGGGTTGGGGGTACTCCAGAAGGACAGGTAGGTATGTGCTAGATGGAGATGCAAAATGTGGGCTATGTGTACCTGTGGATAAGTATCCTACAGTTAAAATGAGGGGCCAAGGGGAGTGAGCCAACCCACAGTGTATCTTGCCAACATCATTGTTCGAATGTGACATAAAAAGAGATGGCTATTTCCTTTAGGGCTGGTAGGCCCAAAGAGCTTGTTTGAGGATTATGGGAGAGGAGACATGGGTAACTTCCATCAGAAATTAGTGTCTCCAGTGAGAATACTACACAAAATGTGGCTTCATGTCATCTGCAGATAATGACATGGTGAAAGTAAAGACGTGGTGAGTTCTACAGTGTCCAGCTTCACCTAAATGGACTGTTTCCAAGAACTCCTGAGGTTATCCTAGTAAGATGTGTCTTTTTAGAAATCTAAGGGATTTGTGGCAAGGATGAGAAAGGTTACTTTTTGCCCTTTTCTAGGCATTTCCTTATGCTTTTCCCCATGAGCCTCTGTGGATGCAATTCCAGTAATAATTCCCTGACTGAATATTTGCTGTGCAGTAGAACGTTTTCTTCAGGTCTTGGACAACAACAGTTCACCTCTCTTGACCCCCAGCCCTGACAGGACAGGGGGCATATTCCTGATTGCAGTCTCAGCACTGGGACAGCTCCTGGCCCACCAGTTTGTCCTAGAGTATGTCATTACGTGGACAGATAGACCCCAGTTCTGCAGGGGTTAAGGTTGGGCCGTTCTTTGAAAACTGACTCTATCTGGATGGGGATTTTCCTATCTCAATCCCACACTCCTCTCAGCTGTAGATTTCTGATACAGAAAGGAGAAAAAAAGGAGGAGTAAGATTTCAGAGAGAATTGAAGTTGATGCCAGTGGTTGTATGATTTTAGGCTTTGAGAAAACAGTGGGCACCGTGGAAGAATGACTTTCAGTTAGGAATGGTAATTGGAAGACTTGAGAGGAATTTTCTGGAAACATGTTATCTGAGATCAAGGGAACGTGTGCAATCAAGACCTGTCTGCCTGTCGGGTACAAGTGGGAAAATTGGGGATTATCTTCATACAAGTGATAAAACGTAGAAAATGAGTTTGCACTGAGAGAATAAAACAAAGTATTAGAGAAAGAGTTTGAAGTTGGTGGGTAGGAAGGAAAAATATTTGAAAGAACTGACAGACAGGGATAAGGGAGTGACTCAAAGAAAATGGCCACATAAGAAAACAAGAATCCCATGGATGGTGTGCAGAAACCAAAGTCATCACTTGACAGTTCAAGGTAAGAAGTTGAAGTTTCACTTGGCTGAATCTACAAGTTATTCACAATCCATAGGTTAGCATGACCCCTTGGTTACTATGACCCCCACAGAACCATTGACATTGACAGAAGTCCTATCTGCTGTTTTGGCTTTTAGTTTGTTCCATACAGGGTCTCATGTAGTCCAGGATTGCCTCAAACTTATTATTTAGTTGAGAATGATCTCAAAGTTCTGATCGCCCAAGTGCTGGTATTACAGACCAGAGCCACCATGCCCTGTTTATATGGTCTTAGGGATGGAACCTGGGACTTCGTGCATGCCAGGCAAGTACTCTTCTAGTGAATCTATATTATCCTTTAACTTTTGAAAAACAAGCTAACTATCTCAAGTACAGTTTTAATGGATTGCTCTGTAAATGGAGACTGCACTTTTATTTCCCGGCCACCCAGACCTGAATAATCACATAAAACAATATTAATTACAACACTGTTTGACCAATGGCTCAGGCATATTCCTAGTTTGTTTTTACTAGGAAACCCTGTATGGAATATTAAATCAACCCGTTTTTATTAATATATGTATTGCCAAGAGGCTGTGGTATTACCTCATTTTCTTTTTTTTTAATTTTTCTATTTATTTATTAAAGATTTCTGCCTCCTCCCCACCACCGCCACCCATTTCCCTCACCCTCCCCCGATCAAGTCCCCCTCCCTCATCAGCCCAAAGAGCAATCAGGGTTCCCTGACTTGTGGGAAGTCCAAGGACCACCCACCTCCATTCAGGTCTAGTAAGGTGAGCATCCAAACTGCCTAGGCTCCCCCAAAGCCAGTACGTGCAGTAGGATCAAAAACCCATTGCCACTGTTCTTGAATTCTCAGTAGTCCTCATTGTCCACTATGTTCAGCAAGTCCGGTTTTATCCCATGCTTTTTCAGACCCAGGCCAGCTGGCCTTGGTGAGTTCCCGATAGAACATCCCCATTGTCTCAGTGTGTGGGTGCACCCTTCGCGGTCCTGAGTTCCTTGCTCGAGCACTCTGTCTCATTTCCTGGGTGGCTGGCTGACTTCTTTCTCCTTTGGCTGATCCCTGGCATCTGCTTGATTCTGCCTTCTCTCTATCTCTCTCTCTGTTCAGATTTCCTGCCTGACTTTGCTCTGCTAAGCCATTCGCCAAAACAGCTTTATTCATTAACCAATAAAGGCAGCACCTATAGAGAAGGACCTCCCACAGCTTTACTCCTAACATAGGACTGCAGCGATGTCAAAAAGGAACTAAAAGAATGTCCAAACCCAAGGACATATACAATGATCTTCTAAGCAGCTGCTTGGTGCATTGCCGCGTGGGTGGAACTAAATCAACTTCTTTAAGGAGGAAATGAAGGCTGTTTTCTTCAGCATCTAGTGTGGCTAAAGGCTGAGCCGCAGCTGCGCTCTGGGGCACAAACTGATGTCCAGACACCCAGCTCCAAGTCTGGCCAGTCGGATTAGATGCCACTGGAAACCAGAGAAGTGTTTTTGCAGGAAAACCAGAAATGCGGAAGGAATTTGATAGATGTCTCCAGTTACACGCAGTTGATGGTGTAGAACTTGTCGCTCTATTTTTCAAATCTAGCATTCAGCAGATTTCAGGGTGTGCCATTCGGATGGGGGCAACACATCCAGGTGCTTCTTTCCCTTATCTTCAGGAAGGGATGCGGTGATCTATCTGCAAGCCCTTCTAAACAGAGGAAGATAAAGTCTGTGTGTTGAAACATCTTTGTATATAGCATGAGCCACGATAAGGAGAAATATGGGGCCAGTCTGAGAACTGCTCAAAACACTGGGTGTGCATGAATGCTGCATGCATCGGAAATAAGAGTCTAAAAAGAAAAAAGAAAAACATTTTCCAAAGGAAAATCATGCCAGCAGAAAGCACCTCACACAGATCAACATGGAAGCAGTGGCTGACCTAATCGCAGCTACAGGAACAAATGTGAAGCTGCTCCCTTCAACTCAGGTGGCCTATTATCCCCTTGAATACCTGGGCTGACAGTGCCTCCTGCCCTCCCTCCTGCTTCAGAAGTGTCAGGCAAAGAGAGACAGTGCCAGCAGAAAGCCTTCCCGAGTTCTTGTTAGCTAACTGCAGTGTTTTGTTCCGGGCCTGCATGTCTGCACAAGCCGACACCGTGTCAGTCATAATTACCACCTGTTCGCATGCTCCCTTCAGGTCCCATCACCTCGGAGACATTAAGCAGCCAGCTCAGGAAGCAGTGTTGATTGCCCAAGAAGCACGACTGTCAGGTCCTGGGTTTCAGAACATAATTGCTGCCTGTGCACAAATAGCCGTCGCCTCCTTTCTCCTCCCCCCTCCCCCTGAACAGGGCAGGAAAAGGCCCTAGCTGCAAGTTCTCACCGACACCAACTCGAATTCTTCAGGCCGAGGAGATCATGGGCATATCAAATATCATTCTCATGCCTTGGACTGGGCTTGGACTTTCAGACCAATGTGGCATCTGGTAGAAGACAACATTTAAACTTTCAAAACTGTATAGACCACAGCATCCTGCTGTTTGTGCCAGATGCCAAAAGTTTTGTTTCTGTCTTCCATAGCATCAACTTCAAAAGAAAGAAAGATCATTTAAGGCCCTCGTTTACATGATGTCTGAATAACATAGTTGCCTCTTTCCCCACTCATTCTAATATCATACAATAGGCATGATACACAACGCTAGCATCCACGGCGTCACCCTCCATGTTCAATGAACAATTTCATCTTCACCACATTCCCTTCAGGTAAGTTCTATTGCTGCCCCTCCATCAAGCTGTGTCCTGTGTATGCTAAAAGCCATTTCAAGTATCAGTTGCTTGGGGCCATAACCCCTGACCCTGTAGACTGAATGAGACACTTGTGGTCTTGGTTCCCATCTCTTGGACCACTCCACTGTAAGTGTTGGTGTTGTGGCTGTAACTCTGTGGGCCAAGACTCTCACTCCCCATAAAATCAGCTCCTGGGACAACTGTCTTCTGATGCAGGAGAGTTTAGTAGTTATATAAGTCTCCAATAGGAAAAGATAATGGAAGGAAGGGGTCATCATATTTCTTTGCTGTTATATTTTTCCCCTCTATTTGTCCAAAGTCACAGGTTTTCGACTTTATCCGGTCATTGTGATGCCTCATCCTGAAGTGTTCACTAGGGGCAAAGCTCTTCAGGAGAATAACACTTAGAGATTTTATAACTGAAGCATCGTGTGAACCTAGTCTGTAGGTCCCAAACTCTAAAGCTGGACATTTCCAAAATTAGAGTTACATTGCCTTCCAGCCATCTCCACAAGGTGAAAAATGAACCCTATTGGGAGTGAGGCAACCTGTTGCTCCGAAACCTGTTGCTCATGATAATCACATAAAAAACTCTGGGGAAAAACAACAACAACAACAACAACAAAAGTGAACAAACAATACAAATCTGGAACTCCGAATCAAGCAAAAGTTCCCAGGGATCATCCCACCAGCTCCCACCAGCTCCCACCAGCTCCCACCAGCTCCCACCAGCTTCCTGTTAGGTCATGATGTTCAGGGATGAAGCTCAGAAACAGCATTTTTCAGATGACTCTTGTTCATTTTGGTGATCAGTGGGTTTGGGAAGCAACACTGAAGCCACTGGGATGGTGTAAAGCTTTGAGTTTATGACTAGAGATGTGGCATAGCTATCCTCAGCTCCATGGGCAGAAGAACACAAGATCAAGACTCTGCTAGAATAACCTGGGAGAGTTGGCATGTGCTGGGGGAGGACAGGTGGGTTTGCATGTGTGTGGATACATGTTTCTGTGTACGTGAGTACAGAGGTTAGAGGGCAGCCGTGAGACTGACACGCATGGTGCATGGGCAGACCTGTTTCAACATAACTGCTAACTTGGCTTAATCCAGTAGTGTTCATAGGACTTTTTGAATTTGAAGTCAACACTAACTTTTTTTCTGGTCACTGACTCTCTGGTCTCTTGCCCCATGCTCATGTACTTAATGCCTGCTGACCTCCTTTGAAACTCCAGCAATGTGATTCAAGGTCAGAGGAATGAGGGCTGGGAGTACTGAGGCGCCTTATTAGTGTTGGGGGTAGAGCGATCTAGAATTCAGAATCAGTTTGATGTTTTGGTTTTTGCAAAGGTGAATTGTGCAGGACTGATGGTGTCGGTCTCCTATCAGGATGAATGAGTCCTCTCTGTTCAGTGACATTTTCATTGATTAGGTCACATCACCTTCAATGGAGCACATACAGCTCCCTTTCCCTACCTTCAAGGAAACAAAAGTCACTGGCATTGGTGTGGAAGCCATACTGAATGTGGCTATGACCATTGTTTATTCTGGTCATTGAGGTCAAGCTAATATATTCAGTCTAAGCAGAAGTCCCTGGTGCCTTTGTGTGGTTGTCCCATCTCACTGATCCTCTGTCTACCCTGAGAACAGCGCAGCCCTGGAGGCAGTTGCCCACTGAGCATGCCCAGTGGGACCAGAGCCGTTCTAATGTGACATGAGAAAGAGATAAATGCTTTGAGTAAATAAAAGAGGCTTTGGCATAGTTTATTATACTCACATTCAATCTATAAAGCTCATTTGTCTCCTGATTCAAAGAAACCCCCCAATTAGAGATAATCAGTGGAATTTATATACGGGCATTAAGAATTGGTGTCATATTTGTGGGATGTAATAGAACGGTTTCTCTGGTGTTTACGTAAGTAATCCTTTTATTTAATGACCCACACTGAAATACTTACACACAAGGCAATAACATCTGAAGACAAGGAAAGTGGTTAAGGCTGCATATGAAGCAAGAAAGTTTAGAATTTGATCTTGTATTAAAACTGCATAATAGATAATTGACGGTTCACTATATTCTATATTTATTTGATTTTTTCTAAAATAAAGGGAAATAGAAAGACCAACACCCTCACAAACAATCCTTTTTAGGTTGAAAATGGGTCGGATTACCTTATTAGGCTTATTATAATTTTCTAATCAGATAGCAGCAGCGATGGACTGTCCCTGACATAAAGAGCCAGTTGTCTCCCTCAGGTGCTTAGTCTCACTGGTGACGTCCGTGGAACTTTCCACCCATCTGGAGTCAGAAGACTCGGAAAAGAAGATGCAGAGAGCTCCAAGGCTAATTATCCTTCTTGAATATTGACACACATATTGTTTCAGACATATGGAGAATATGTGTAGGAGAAAACTATTTGATTATCAAAGATCCAGTTTCTCCAAATTTTGTAGAGGTTAAAAAAAACCTGATTAGTTAGCTTCAAGGAAAATGGAGCATCTGTTACATTTTTGTCAACAGATTTTAATAATATTGAAATTGCTAATTGGAAAGAACTGAAATGCAGCTCTTTGTATGTTTAAATGAAGATGTTTTCCTCCATTCCCCCGCCCCCCCACACTGCCCCACTAAATTTTATCTAAACTATGGCCAATCTTCAGGGTTCGCAGCCGCTCAAGCTGATGTGATTGTGAATACTCACAGGCGAAAAGGATTCATGTGGAACGATGCCATTATTCTTTTTTGTGATTGTTACTGTACCCCAGAAGGAGAAGAAAGCTGATTGAAGTTGTTGGCATAGTACCTCAAGGCTCTCTTCAGTGCGGCTGCAGGCAGGAGATGAAACGCAAAGCTTTAGCAGACTTGATGAGAATCGGCAGGGAAGCCAAGGCAGCCATCAGAGTGATGGGAATGAGAGACGGTGGATGTTTGATTCTTCACACACTCATGATTCTTGCCAGCGGATGGTGAATTGACCACGAAGAGCTGAAGGTAAACGTTGGGCTCAACTTTGCCTTGGCTCCGATTAATGAATTAAAATCAGAGGTACTGTTTGTTAAGTGAATCAGAATCTGGTTTGCTGTTTAAGAGGGAGTACAGGAGCCCAGTAGATAGGAAGATGAGAGCGGAGTCAGGTAGCCAGAGGTACGAGTCAGACTTTGGCTGGTGACTCACAAGCACAGCCTCTTCCCTTGTGTCACAGTGATGGAAAGACCTCATGGGGTGGATGGAGGAGGCCTCTACAGCAGGGGTTATAACCCCCCACCTTTGCCTTAGGTCATTGGAGCATCAGAGAAAGCCTTCTAGGTTTTCTTACATTGTTTCCCTATTAAAACCTCTTCCATTTTCTTCATATCCTTCCACACCATAGTTATAGTTAGTCCTTGAATCTACATCTTTATTTATGGGCTATAGAATTTTATTCAGGATTCCAAAACAGTTGCCAATAATTTTGGAAATTCTATTTTGTAATAGATGTTTACAACATTTGAAGATGTTTAAGATATGATCATCCATTTTAACAGGATGAACAGCTTTAACTGTCAGTATGACTATGGAAATTTGCACCTCTGACTCACTTCAGTAGAAGGACCACTTCTCACACTAACCTAACACCTTTTCATCTGGTGCCTCTGTGACCACAATGAATGCATTGCCCCCAGCTTCTACCTAGAGAGTAAGTATAATGCGTGTCTGCTAGGTACTAGGACTGGGGTTAAATGAGTGGCACAACTCCTCCATAGTCTCCACACTGTCTAGTAAAAGAGAAAAAAGAAAAATTCAACAATTCCAGTAGTGTGAGATAGGTTAGATATTAGAGGTTAAAAACTCCATGACAGTGTGATTTTATAATCCCAGCCATGGCAGTGTGAGTTTGTAATCCCATCCATGACAGTGTGAGCTTCTGATTCTAGAATAAAAAGACAGAAAGAGAAAAAAAAAAACAACTCGGTTTCTAGGAAAGAATGGTCTTGTTCAGTTCAACCTCATAAAACTGATTAGAATCCAGTATGATGAGTCAAAAAGGCCAAATAGCATGACAACAGAAGAAAGGGCTAGAATTGGAGGCAGGCATTTAAGGTTCAAGTCTGGACTTTAGTTACTAACTGTACATCTAAGAAAAATTATATAGGGTGGGCATAATGAGCCCTGGACACAAAGCTGATGTAGGTCTATACTTAGAGGGAGCCAGTGAGGTCGTACTGTGCCTTGTTCCAAGTTACTCCATATTGTATAAAACTGACTTTTTTTAGACTATGCTTTGCCAGAGAGACTCTGTTTTGCAGGCAACAGTTGTCTCCAGTTCCAGGATAGAAGGTGTCTCCCTTCTTCGGTGGACATTTAAGTGGCATTATTTGTCTGGAATTATCCTTGCAGGACAGACGCACAAATGGTTTGTTCCTGGGAATAGAAAGAGTGACAACATGTAAATTTATCAGGCTGAATTGGGACATTAGAGGCCTATTAAATCATCGAAAGCTAAGCCTGGGAACTTATTGGATACACAAGGCAAAGATAGGACACAGCTCCTTGAGCCGAGCTCCAGGTGCAGTGTGGGGCAGGTGTACACCTAAGCACCAACCTAGCCACCATCCCCTCTGGCTCTCATCTAACAGCCGGTATATACTTCAAGGATTGACAGACAGGGAACTCCTGACTGTCCCAGAGCCTTCAGCTTGGCCCCTCCTCTTGATGTGACCTCCTTGAACTGCCCGTCTTCTTGTTTACCAGTTTAGATTTGCCATCCATTTATGCAAACATTCAGTCATCTGGTCTTCATCCTGCCTTTTGCCTCCTCATGTTTTCACAGCGCAACTCTGAATCTGCAGCCAATGTTCAGCAGCCAACAGACTCAGCAGTTCTCCGGAGCCTCCATTCTGGGTTGGTTCCCTTATCAATGAAGACTATGTATATTTCATTTAGCCTTTGTGCTTCTCAGACTCGTGCAATCCAACCCTCTTCTGTAGCCTCATAACCCTTCATAGCCATTCTATAACCAATATAGATCTATTTATTGTGTGACATGTAATGTATTATCTCAGAGTTGATATTAGTAATTAATATTGAAAAGGAAACTATTTTCTTGGCTACTGTTGTCAATGAAAGCAAGCACATCTTGCAAATTGGTATATGGAGACTATCATAGCTTGAAAGTTCATTGTTATTCAATACATTCTGGCATTGAGGGAAGACGTAAACATGTTTGCCTATGTTTCTGGCATAATACATGCTTGAAAGGTGCAATGGAAGACAGATTTGCTGTGTAAGCTGGGAGGTCTGTACAGATGAGAGTACATTGCAGATACTCCCTGGGGAGCTGGGATATGGATTTAAGGTAGACTTTTGAGTTAGTGGGGCTTGTTGACACTGAGGCTAAACTCCTGCAAACCAAGCTCAGAGAATCCCTACATCAGCCTCAACAGGCTTCCTGTAGGTGTGGCCATTATCTTAACACTCCATAAAGGACTTAAGTGAGTGAGGGTTGCCTAGAGGTAGGGGTCATCTTGAGAGGCTGCAGAAACCTCCATGACAGAAATGGTATAGAGCTGGGTCACGTTGGGAATGGACAGCAAAGATGGAGAGGAGAGAATTCCACTAAAAGATTTTGCTGTCATCACAAAGTGGGGCACAACTGTGTAGACATGTACTTGACACACACGGGTAGACCTCCCGGAGCTCTGTCTACTTCAGCTTTTATGAACTCTGCCCATTCTGAAACCCCAAATAACATTTTTCTGAGACTGTATAGTTAGTATGTGAAATTCACATTTGAACCTCAGGCTATCTGCTTCTAATCCCAGTCCTTTCTGCTATTTTCATGGTGGCCTGTTTCTTTTTATACACCACAATGGATTCTGATTAGTTTCGCACGTCTCTAATTTCTGTTTCTGAAGCAGAGAAGAGGCTGAACTGAGTAAGAGAGATTTTCCCTAGAAACCTGGTTTTTAACCGGGGCTGGTCCCACTTCATGATCTTTTGACCTTTATGGTGTGACTGCTTCATGCCTTTGGACTTTTTCTCGTGTCGGTGATATTAAGTGTGCTCTTCTCCTATGTGGTGAAGCCATTTATCTTCACAATCCTAAGGAGAAATAGGATTTTTCTGTGCTGTGTTGCAGGTTTGTTTTTCACATCCCATTGTGCAGAGGGTATCCATAATGGTGTGCAAGATACAACGCAAGATTGGAGTCTTTGATGGTTGGTCTGTAGACTACCAGTGTTCCAAGCATGGTAAAGCAGGCAAGGATAAGCTGTGATTGGTTCAGTATATTAGATTTACTCAAATTTTATGAATCATGATGATATTTTCAACTTAAGACATTTATAACGATATAACACTAGATGTGTAACTTTCTTTTACATTATCTAATCTTCAAACTAAAATTAAGAACAAAATCAGCCAGGACCAAGGATGTAGATAATCAACACACTGCTGCATAGAGATAGATGTATATGTCTGTTAGGTGTAGGTATATATGACATCATTTGCTCTCAGTGAGTGAAACCCACCCCATTTTAGGATCTGCCAGAGCTGGTGAGTTCCACATGGCCAGATGGGGAGAGGATTTCATCTCTTCCTTGCTTCTTGTGCCAGACGTCTCTGTGTAGTGACCAAGCATTCGATGTGTTTGACAGCCTTTCTAATGAGGACCTTGAAGGCCTTATGCATTCATTAATTAGCTTGTCCTAACTGACCAAGGAGGGAAGAGTTACAGTTAAAAGCCTGGCCATCTTTTTCATAGTTGTTGTTGCATTATTATAAAAAATTTGAAAGATCAAGAAACTTGATCTCAGAGTATTGAAACCAACTCTCCCATCCCAGAAATATCCAGGGTCGTGGGGAAGGAAATTAAACTCAAGCGATCTTCTTCAATCCCACTCTGCTACCAAAATTCAAGTTAGACTTAGTCATTTTAGATGGCAGAAATACAAGAGTCTGAAGAAGGGCTAGCTAGTCATTTAGGAATTGAAAAGAGATGAAATCACAAACCGGATGTTTCAGAATACGTTACTGAAGCAATCAAAGTGTCATAAACTTTCTTGGGGTCATGTTTTGAAGGCTGGGAGGAAAAACGAGAATCATTATCCATGAAATAGAAAGTGATTTTTTTATTATTACAAGTTATAGAGCAACATAGTTGGGTATGGTAAACATAGTCATATATTTTTTAAAAAGATCCTTGAGGTATGGAGATTTCCCGTGGCCTGTGCCCTATGAGTGTTGACTCATTTCCAAAGCACGTGTACTGTTATGATGTTATGTGCTTCGGGGGGTGTTGCCCATATACACCCAGAATTCATGCATATTCAGTCAGACACACACAGCCATGATTGCTCAGTGACAGCCACCGGGTGTTTTTTGCAGTCCTTCCAGACATTGACTGACAGATTCCCCTTTCCACCAGCACTCTCGGACAAACAGATCTCTTCTGTTTTATGATCAGACTGAGATTTGGAGGAATTTGAGCCATTTACTACTATGACAATAGAGTTGATAATAAACAAATCCCCGTGTGGTTCTTAGTAAACGGCAAACACACATGCCTGTGTCTTCTCCGATTCTGACCAGGTCTCTGCATGGTAAGAGTGAGATGGTCTTCCATCCTATATGAGCCATAGGTCACTCTCTACTCCACTATATGTCAAGGAAATGTTGAGTATATGCCCACCTCCTGCCAGCGATAGTCTAAGTTGCCAAGTCCAGTGTAGTATGAGAAGCAGCAGGCTGCGTCCCACCACCTGACTAGCTTATACCCGAAATAACTACACAGAAATCTGTATTAATTAAATTACTGCTCGGACCATAAGCTCTAGCCTCTTATTGGCTAACTCTCACATCTTGATTTAACCCATTTTTAATAATCTGTATGTCACCACGAGGTCGTGGCTTACCGGGAAAGATTCAGCATGTCTGACTCTGGCGACTCCATGGTGGCTGTCTCTGACCCTGCTTTTTTTCCTCCCAGCATTCAGTTCTATCTACCCCGCCTACCTATATTCAGCCCTATCAGGCCGAACAGTTTCTTTGCTAATTAACCAATATAAGCAACACATAGATAAAAGGACCTCCTACACCATTCCAGGGCTTGTCACATCAAGGTTTGCTTTGGGAGCTTATTCTCTAGTCATTAGTCTTACCAATCTGCTTAAGCTGCTATAACTAGACTGAGAGATGAAGCAACGTGCATTTAGGGTCCCCTTGTTGTAGAAGATGCGTACTCAAGATCAAGATGTCCCAAGGCTGGTTTCTTCTAAGCTCCCTTTGTATCTTCTCCACTTGTATCTTCTCACATGTACAAATCCATGAGATGCTGTAATGCCTGGTTTCCTCTTCTATGTACACTAGATAAGTTGGATTAGGGTCCATGCATAAGTCATTTTAGCTTTCCCATCTATTAAAGGTCCTATCTTCAAATGCAGTCACATGATTTTGAGCTGGGATTTCAAGTTTCAGTCTCTGAATGTCAGCTGAGTTTGTGACACTTGTATAAAGTGAAGTGAGTGACTGGTGTCAGGTCATGATTGACTTCCACTTTTCTGACCCATCGTACAACAAAGCAATCTGTGTTTCTTTTAGCAGAATCAGAGCAAAGGTAGCATGGCTAGGTCGTGTTTGAGTGTGTGTGTATGTATGTGTGTGTGTGTGAATGCATGTGTGTGTGGGCTATGTTTATGTGTTCCAGTGACCAAACTTCTTAGAGAAAGGACGAGTCTGTACTGGGGACTTGGAGAGCAATTTAGTAATTGTTCCATACAATGCTACACCTCACCAAGTAGCTCGTCTCCTTTTGTTCTCCTTTGCATTTCATCTCTGAACTCTTTGGTTTCTTCTGTGTCTCTTCCAATGATTATAAAATTGATGCTATTTGAAGATAGTGGCTTCAACTCTCCTATAAACTATAGATTTTTCTTTTCATTTTCTTTTTTAACATCATAACTTCATGTGTTTTCTCCCTACAAGTACTTACCATTCACAAGTGACATGTTGAATTCATTAATAGCAATATATTTTGTGTTTATATTTTTTTTATAAAAAAGACAGTTTTTCCTATACATTTCTGTCTGTTGTGCTAGTATAAACAAGACTATTAACTGAATAACATTTTTTTTAAAAAAGAAAATGTCTTTAATCTTAGTGCCTTTTCTTCTACTTTTGCTTCTAAGGCCAGGGTAATAAAAGGTGGCCTTTGCATCAGTAACCTTGATGTCCTCAGAGCAGTTTTACCTCCAAGGCAGGGTAAAGGGAACAATTTCAAGTGACTTAAGGAGACCAGAGCAAGGGTGAGCATACACAGAGAATGACCTTGATGTGAAAGGACCAGACTGGGGACGTTTACATCTCAGAATAAGTCAGCAGACATGGAAAGAGGAACAACAGAGTAAGGTGTTACAACTTGAGAGGCACACAGTGTGGGATTTCAGTATTGGAGGAAAATGTCACTTTGTGATGCACTCATCACTGTTCTTCTGGGAAAATGATGCTCGACTTTGTGTTGGCTGTTTCTCGTCCCACCCTTTCAGGCAGTACTTCTCTCTTAAGGGTAGGATGGAACTATCCTTCAGTAGGAAGTTACTGGGCCTCTGGTGTGGGAGGTCCTTCTGCCTATGTGTTGTTTTTATGGGTTAATGAATAAAAAAACTAGCTTGGTGGAAATGGGTTAAATTAAGAAATAAGAGTTAGCCAATAAAAAGCTAGAGCTAATAGGCCAAGCAGTGATTTAAAAAATATAGTTTCTGTGTGATTATTTCAGGGATGAGCAGCCAAGGACCAACAAGCAACCTCTCTTCAACAGGCCTCTTCAGTAAGAAGTAGAAGGACATCAGGAAGCCAGAAAGAATGAAAACAGTCATTCATGCACATTATTTCTGGTCTTGTTGACAAAACTGCTATTAAAAATATCACAATTTTTATAAGTCTTTGACTCTATTTTAATAAAGACAAAAATAGTAACTAGAGCACCCAGGGCTGACTTTTCTCCTATAAATACATGCTTTCTTTGTGTACCTAGCCACTTTGAGGCTTGGAAGTTTTCAGGGCAGTAATACTGTGGTGTCCTATTTTTTCCCTTGGATGGAAAAGTTCATGTTAGCTCCCTCCAGTGACCTTTTGCTGTCTAAATATTAAACAGACATTAGTGTAACTTCCTGGACCGAATGAGATGAGAGTGTCAGGAGACAAGCTGGGGTCAGCAAACGTTCTCTATAAAAGGCCAGATCGCAGCTATTTCAGGCTCTGCAAGTCGTGGCGCCTGTGCCTTCACTCACCTTTGCAGTCAGAGCACGAGGGCAGTAAAGAGCGCATGTGGCTGGACTCCAGTAGGACTTATTTATGGCTATAGAAATTTGAATTGTACTTGAAGTTTAATTTCAGTATGTCATAAAATATCACTCTTCTCTTGACTATTTTTCTGACCACTTAAAAAATGTAAAAGATAGTCCTTGCTTAAGGACTGCCATTGGACAGACTGTACCCCTTGCTTTCTGTCCTTTCTGGGGTAAAGCTTGTATGGTGCTCAGGGTTGAATTGTGGTCCTTGGAATTTGGTACATTGTGGTGTGATATGGGAAGTGACAATAGTGAGTCTCACGAAGTAATAATACTGTTGAACCATGTAGATCATCCGATTGACTTGTTAGGAGGATCTTGATTGCCTGCCACAGGCAGCCAAAGTCCCCAAAGTTTCCCACTGTCACTTGCTTCTAGTTCTGTTTGCTGTGTGTAGTATTGCTTAGTCTGCTTTCTGCTGCGTTAGCAAAGTCCCACAGATAGATTTAGAAAGAAGAGCTGTTTATTTGGCTTACTGCTCTAGGGTTTGAAAAGTTTAAGTACCACCATTTGGCAAAGGCCTCATTCTGAGTCATATCATGAGGAGAAGAAATGGGAGGGAGTAAAAGAGGACTGCATTGGAGAGGAACAAATTCATGCTCAAAACCCCACTCCTGGAACAATAACGTTAAACATATTATTAACCAGTTAAGGATCTGCTTTACAAATACTGCTTTGCAATATAGTTTAGGTTTCCAACTCATGAATTGTAGGAGATACATTTCACCCATACCATGTAAGGATGTAAATTTTTACCACATTCTTCATCTAGCTCCTCCCTAGCCTGATTCCTGAATTATTCTTGATATTGAGTTAGAGGAAAGATAGAGTCATAGAGACTCAGGCAGAGAAAGAAAAAGAAAACCAGGAAAGCTTTTGAGATTAGAGAGCAAGAGTTGGTGTGTGTGTGTGTGTGTGTGTGTGTGTGTGTGTGTGTGTGTGTGCGTGTGTTTGTACCAATGTGTGGCAGGGGATATGACTGAGAACTTGGAGTTGGTTTTAGACATTAGACTATGGGAATCTGTGTAGAAGAGAAATAAAGGCAGGAAAAAAGGAATTTGAATAATGCTCTTGGGTATTATTAATTAGTTCACTTTTTGATGTTGTAGAAACATAATTGTATTAGAATTTCTCTTTAAAGTTTTACTTTTAACAATTTTATTGTATTTTTGGTGCATGTGTGTACACATGTTCACATGCTAACAAGTAATTGGAGGTCACAGGGCAATTTGTGAGAATTAGTTCTTTCTTTCTACCATATTTCTACCTAGGTAAATCTGCTCAGGAATTTACCTAGGCTGGTGGAAAACGCTTTAGTCAGCAGATCCAACTTTCTGCCCCTTTCTTTAGGCTTCCATACAGAAATCATCTGTGTAAGTCTTCAGATTTATAACTTATATAACTATCTAATTTACCATACAAAGAATGACAACACAAGTGCACAACAATATACCATTTACTCATGTTTTCTTTACTCATTATTTTCTAGATTACATGGAATTTTAATTTTGTGGACTTTGGCAAAGAATACATTCTGTTCACAGAGGTTTAAATTGTAAACATTTAAGAGAAATGGCATTTAAACTTTTGGCTTTGATGGTAAGGATTACTTAATTTTCATACTAAGGAGGGTCCAGCCTTTGTTTGGGTTCATTCATGTGAGAGTCCGAAAATCCTAGTTGGGTTCCCTGTTGACTCATGCATTCTCTGATTGATCTAAGAACATTGAAGCACTAATTCATTTTAAATGGCAAGTGTCACCTTACAAATTATCTATGTGAATAGGGATAGAAGAGTTGTGATTCTAAGCCACCAAGGCCTTTCATGACTAGATAACATGAAAAGACAGAATCTTCATAGGATGAGAACAGCATAGACTTCTGTGTCATACATGTGAATGTCTATAGATACATAAGCAACATAAATTACTTAAGAGAAGCTCCCAAAACTGCAAACTATTTGAAATACAGAAGTCAATAGAATGAATGCATGACTAGAATTGCCTTGGACTTGAAGCCAAGGCTCAACATTTACCCAGAACACATAGGTGCTCTGGATGAGAGGTTCTGTTTCTTTCCTACATATTTATTTACTGTCACCTCCCATATTCTTTTAAGCTCTAACAGGATCACAATGTAGAAATACCTCTTTGGCATGTGGCTAATTTTTAAAATACTTTATATCATATGCAAAGAGGTGGAATTGATATGTTCAACTGTTTCTAACTTTAGAAAACACAATATTCTGAATATTCTTACCAATTAGAAAACAAGGAATGACTTAATAATCTAGTACCTTGCAAACACATGAGACTCTGTTCCCCAAATATCTGATCATCAAGGGCTGGCAGAGGATTTTGATGGAGAAAGTTCATGGTCTTTCTGGTACTCCAGAATTACTTAACTCACTCAAAACTCTGGGGGTAGTTTTATAGGTATAGTTGGCAACAATAGCAGAACATGCCTTTGTCATAAGTCAGACAAACAGGCTCAAACAGGACATTTTCTTTGTATTTTCTCTTGTACATGAAATTCTTAATTATAAACTATATGAGGCAATTCACCTTCTGCTCACATAGGGAAATCTTTGTAAATACCTCAGTAGGCTGGAGATATGCTGACCAAGCCCTCATATTCTATTTAAGTTTATACATACACACACACACACACACACACAATCACACACACACATATGTACATATATATATATATATATATATATATATATATATATTGTCTTGAACGTTTTCAAAAATCCTTGTGTAGTTCTTATCCTCCATTTCCAATATTAATGGGGTAGTTTACAGACACAGGGACAGGACTGAGTCAAGAAAGGTGCAGGTTCAATTCTAGTTTCTAGTCAGTCTCTGATCTTTGTCTAGTCTGGGTTTTCCAGATTTGTTGTCTCCAGTACAGAAATTGCTTAAATTTTCCTGTCACCTAATCCTTATCTAATTTGCCATGTTGGGTAGCTCTCTTGTTTGTATATTTCCATAAGATTAGATGCTTGCCCTGGGTTCATATTCTGCTTCATGGGGCATAGACCATCGTGGGAAAAGGGAAAAGCAGCTTCCTTCAATATATAAAAAATGCCAGCCTGAAATTTTATGCCCAATAATAACATCTCTCAAGATTTATTTCTCTCTCTCTCTCTCTCTCTCTCTCTCTCTCTCTGTGTGTGTGTGTGTGTGTGTGTGTATCATGTGTATAGATGCCCATGGAGACTTGAAGATGAAAACCCCTGGAATTGAAGTTAAAGGCTGTTAAGATTTTTCCAATGTGGATGATAGGAACTTAACTCAGGTCCTCTGGAAGAGCTTTAGTTTTTAATGCTAAGCTATCGCTCCATACTTGACAATGTCTTTCAAAATCAAAAGCAAAGATTTTTTTATATTTGTAAAACTTAAAGATATTCATCACCATCAGATATATAAATATATTATCTATATAAGAATAATGATATTGAATGATATATTGATTCAAAGAAATGAGTTACCCCCAAAAGTAACTACATTGATAAATATAAAATTAAAATTAATCTGGTTGTTTGAATTTCTGAAAAATGTAGTAGAATGCTTATACAAAAATAATAACAATATATGTGAAATAAAATTATTCAACTCTGATGGATATAATAGAAGAAATTAGGATAATCTTAGTCATTGAAAGAATTTTATAAAATATTATGGTAAGGACACCATTTTACATAAACTATGATGAATTGAATAGTATAATTATTAGTACTGTTAAAATATCTGTAGATAATAAATAAGTCTAATGTGGGATTTCCCTCTTTATGCTGTGAATATCATTGGTTAATAATCTGCTTTGTGCCTATAGCAGAGCTATGTGGGAACAGACCTAGGTGTGGAAAACTAAAGTGAATGCTGGGAGAAAGGAGGTGGAGTTAGTGAGAAGCCATGGAGCCCCACTGGAGCCAGACGGAACTTTACCCAGTAAGCCACTGCCACGTGGTGATTCACAGATTAATAGAGATGGGTGAAATTATTATGTAAGAGTTAGCCAATTAGAAGCTAGAGCTAATGGGACAAGCAGTGATTTAATTAATATGGTATCTGTCTGGTTGTTTTGGGGATGAGCAGCCGGGAACAAACAAATGGCCTTTTCCAACAAATTGGTGAGTCAATGTGACCAACTAAACTCACTTAAAAACCTGAGAGAACTTGAAAAGAAATTCTAGACACAAAAATACAGAGTTTAACTTCTGTTTGCTAGAGGCGTGCCACAGCTCCTTTAAGAGAGGTTTTCTTGGCTCAACAGGGGCAGAAAAAAAAGCCGCACCATTTTGAAATGCCAGCTCTCCGAGCAGCCGAGCATTTAAATGGGGTTTATGAGCAATGTGCTACAGCTTGCTTGGTGGCAACATGGACTGGCTATGTGCCTAGTAATGGGGCATTGTGCTTGGCTCTCAGTGGCAGAGGCAGGGAACAGCTCTGCCATGCTGGGCTGGGCAGGGAAAGCAGATACTGCCATATTTCCCCTAACAATGGCACGGCTTAAGTTTTTAAGAAGCTCTTAGCATTTTAAGAAGTACTCTTGGACAGTAAAGAATTACAGATACGTATTAGGTCAGATTCAGACATAAAAGACCTCTAAATAGGTAGCGGTGTTGAATAAATGTATGTGTGCTTGGGAAAGAGAAGAAAAAATAAAGTATAGAAAATTATAAAAGGAAGTAAATGATTTTTAAAAATAAAACACAATCTTGAAAGAGACATAGTAAATATTAAAGGTAATAGAGTAAACACAAGTCACACAAAGATGAACTATACACAGAGAGTTTTCTCTGAATTTTTGACTGTGAAAGAGCTAAGTACAGAAAGACATTTCATTGTATAGGCTGCTAAGCTAAACCAGCATGCATATAATAAAGGAATCTTGTTTTCAAAATTTGGGTCTAAGGATATGTTGCTTTGGAAAAGAGGTTCTTCTTTTGTTTCCACAAAAGATGAGAACCTGTGGATTTCTTCCAAATTAATGTGGTTTGATGGACCAATGTCCCCTGAAGGTCACCTTGAACACCTTCAAAAAATTACTTTGCAGGGTTGGTGAAGATCTTCTCCCAGTCAGTGGGTTGTCTTTTTGTCTTAGTGACAGTGTCCTTTGCTTTACAGAAGCTTCTCAGCCTCAGGAAGTCCCATTTATTCAATGATGCCCTTAGTGTCTGTGCTGCTGGGGTTATACATAGGAAGTGGTCTCCTGTGCCCATGTGCTGTAGAGTACTTCCCACTTTCTCTTCTATCAGGTTCAGTGTGTTCGGACTGATATTGAGGTCTTTAATCCATTTGGATTTGAGTTTTGTGCATGGTGATAGATATGGATCTACTTTCATTCTTCTACAGATTGACATCCAGTTTTGCCAGCACCATTTGTTGAAGATGCTCTCTTTTTTCCATTGTATACTTTTAGCTCCTTTATCGAAGATCAGGTGTTCATAGGTTTGTGGGTTAATGTCAGGGTCTTCTATTCGATTCCATTGGTCGACTTCTCTGTTTCTCAGGAAATTCGGGATCAACCTACCCCTGGATCCAGCAATACCACTCTTGGGAATATACCCAAGAGAGGCCCTATCATACAACAAAAGTATATGCTCAACTATGTTCATGGCAGCATTGTTTGTAATAGCCAGAACCTGGAAACAACCTAGATGCCCTTCAACGGAAGAATGGATGAAGAAAGTATGGAATATATACATATTAGAGTATTACTCAGCAATAAAAAACAAGGACTTCTTGAATTTTGCATACAAATGGATGGAAATAGAAAACACTATCCTGAGTGAGGTAAGCCAGACCCAAAAAGAGGAACATGGGATGTACTCACTCATATTTGGTTTCTAGCCATAAATAAAGGACATTGAGCCTATAATTCATGATCCTAGAGAAGCTAAATTAGGTGAATCCAAAGACAAACACATAGGCATCCTCAGGAATATTAACCTTCATCAGGCGATGAAAGGAGACAGAGACAGAGACCCACACGGGAGCACCGGACAGAAATCTCAAGGTCCAAATCAGGAGCAGAAGGAGACGGAGCACGAGCAAGGAACTCAGGACCACGAGGGGTGCACCCACACACTAAGACAATGGGGATGTTCTATTGGGATCTCACCAAGGCCAGCTGGCCTAGGTCTGAAAAAGCATGGGATAAATCCGGACTAGCTGAACATAGCGGACAATGAGGAATACTGAGAATTCAAGAACAATTGCAGTGGGTTTTTGATCCTACTGCACGTACTGGCTTTGTGGGAGCCTAGGCAGTTTGAATGCTCACCTTACGAGTCCTGGATAGAGGTGGGCAGTCCTTGGGCTTCCCACAGGTCAGGGAACCCTGATTGCTCTTCGAGCAGATGGGGGGGGGACTTGATCGGGGGAGGGGGAGGGAAATGGGAAGCGGTTGTGGGGACGAGGCAGAAATCCTTAATAAATAAATAAATTTAAAAAATAAAAGAAAAAAATTACTTTGCCCAATAAAAATCAGGAAGCGGCTTGGAGAAGAACTATGCCCATATTCCCAAATATTGTTTACAAATGTTTGTTTGCATTTAAAGGGTGATATGCTATGGAGATTTGCATTGGTTTGGATCTTGGTTTATTGATGCACTGTATGTATATATTTCTGCTCTTGATTAAGGTATTGTGTTTTTGTAGCTCACTTAAAATGTAATGTATAATTAAGAAATATAGGTTAGTAGGGAGTTATCTATATAGTGAAGCTCATAGTCATGTTAGTTAGGTTTTCTAGATAAATAAAGATATATTTTACTTAGATAATTTTCAAACTTTTCAAAGACTGCAGAATACGGCATTTATTTGAGAGCTTAAGAGTTTTCATGACAATGAGACACATCTGCTCCTGGCAGCACCAATCTACTTCAAAAGGATGATGGGCATAGAAGAGGTTCCTTATGGAGTTTGTTAGTCATTTGGGCAAGAAACTGGTCTTGCATGGACTTCTTGATGAACTGGACATGCAAGACCCACAGAGAAATGACTGCTGAACTTGCCTAAAGATTAGATGATCCTCGGGGTTCCTGTTTCATGAAAGAGTCTCCTAGACATTCTGCAGGATACAGAAAAAAGTGATTGGCAAACTGCCAATATAGGCAGAACTGTCTTTGAAATTTCCTGCTTCATGAAAGAGTCTGCCATATACTATGGGCCTTTAGGCTGAAGATCGATGCCCCAATGGTACAGAAGAACATTGCTGACTGTCCAGGCAGCAAGATATCTGTCATTTCTAGAGTTTTAGAGTTGCTTACAATAGCCTTCCTGTTACCTTAGGTAATATTATATTCTTCTGGTATCTTTGATGGAGTTGAAGAATTTATAGTTATAGTTTTCCTTAGTTATGATAAAATATAAAGTAGATATAAATATTGTAACTGTAATTCTTGACTGATACCTGTTTTGCTATATGTAATTTTACTGTGTTAAAGATAAAACCTTCCTTTTTATTTAAATAGAAAAGGGGAGGTGATATGGGATTTCCCTCTGTATACTGTGAATATCATTGGTTAATAAAGGAACTGCTTTGGGGCTGTAGCAGAGCTATAGGGGAACAGAGCTTGGTGGGGAAAACTAAACTGATGCTGGGTGATAGGAGGCAGAGTTAGTGAGAAGCCATGCAGCCCTGCCAGAGTCAGACGGAACTTTACCCAGTAAGCCACTGCCACATGGCCATACACAGATCAATGAAGATAGGTTAAATTAATATGTAAGAGTTAACCAATAAGAAGCTAGAGCTAATGGGCCAAACAGTGATTTAATTAATATGTATCTGTATAGTTATTTTGGGGCTGAGAGCAAATAAATGGCCTCCTCCAACATAAGTCAATATAAAAGATTAAATAAAATTGTAAAATTAATCCAAAAGAAAGAGAGAATAGGTGTAGGACAGAACAAATATAGAACAAATATCAAGGAAATAGACCATAACCTGTGGAAAAAAATGATAGTAAACACTAGTGGTCTAAACATCACACACATATTGTTAAATTTAAACAAAAGTCAGAGCCAATGGGTTGATGGTGCCTGCAAGAAATATTTTAAATATAAAGACAAACTATATAATATGTAAAATACATAAACATTAAAAACAATATGCAGCAATATAATAAGGAAACCAGAAGTGACTAATATTATCAGATGAAATTTATCAAAGCAAAGATGATTCCTATGGCCAAAGAAAATTACTTAATAATAGTAAAGGGCCAATTTATAAGGAGGGGTAGTATGCTAAATGCTAATGTACCTAGTAGTAGAACTTCAGAATACATGATGCAAAACTGAGCAGCTTCAGGGAAGAATAAACAGATCTTTAAGTAAAGGCTGAAAGTTCATGCCCTCTCTTAATAGCTCATGGAAGAAATAGATATATAATAATGAGGAAGTAGAACAGTTGAAAATCTCCATCAGCCTACTTTGTCAGATTAGTATTTGCCAAATTCCACCAAATAGCAGCATCATGTTCATTAGCTTCAAGTGTGCATAGGGTATTTACCAAGGGAAACCATATTCTGTGCTATAAAACAAACTTTAATAAATCTGAAAGAACACAAGTCATATAAAGTGGGTTTGCTTTGCATACTTGGATTATTCTGGAAAGAAGTAACAGGCAGAGTTCTGAAAAATCCTCAAATATTTGGAAATCAAATAACACATCTCTAAACAAACTGTGGTTTAGAGATGAAAGCAGAAGTGAAATTAGAAAGAATTAGAAAATAGCTTGACATTAAAAATATTTAAAATGTAGTATCAATATTGGTGAGATACAAAGTTGTATTTATATTGCAGCGTACTTTGTTAAATACTTCAATTGGGAAAGAAAGCCTTAAATCAATAGCCTTGACTTTCATCTTCAGAGATGAGAGGAAATGAATATGATGGTTAATTTTTGTTGTCAACATAGGCTATATTAAGAGCTCGCCGGAGGAATGGTGGAACGTTTCTTCTGAGCAAGTATGGGAGGTGTTCCCAAATGGGGCTGGCTTGCAAGTGAGCAGACTGAGTGAGCACTCACCTCAGCATGGTTGGGCACCATCTACTTGTTTAGGGTCCTAATTGGACAAAAAAGTGGAAAATTATAATTTTTCTCTCACTCTTTCAGATAGGATTTTTCCCCCTAGAGTGTTGTAATTCTGGAATCTTTAGTAATTGGACAATGGTACTTTTGAGGAATATTTTTTCAGGTGTGTGACTTTTGTTTATGCTGCATTTGTTTAACTCTGTGAAGCTGTGTTACTGTGCCTGTCTAAAACACCTGATGATTGTGATAAAGAGATTAATGGCCAATAGCAAGGCAGGAGCAAGGATATTATGGGGCTGGCAGGCAGAGTGTAAATAGAATAAGAAATCTGGGAGGAGCTGATGTGGGATTCCCCTCTGTATGCTGTAAATATGTTTCTTTTTTTAAAAAAAAGAAAACCAACTTTTTAAAATTTTAAATACCAATTCCAATTCTCACTCCCTCCCCTTCTCCCATTCTCTTTACCTTCCTCCCACCTCATCCCCCATCCACTCTTCAGATAGGGTAGGACACATTGCTTTGGGGAAGGTCCAAGGCCCTCCCTTTTTTTATCTAAACTGAGCAAGGTATACATCCAAAGAGAATGGGATCCTAAAAGCCAGTATACGCAGTAGGGATAAATCCTGGTGCCACTGCCAGTGGCCCTGCAGTGGTCCAGCCATACAGTTGTCACCCATATTCAGAATGCCTAGTTTGGTCCTATACTGGTTTTGTCCCTGTCCGGCTGGAGTTGGTGAGTTCCCATGAGCTCAGGTAAGCTGTTTTAGTGGGTGTACCCATCATGGTCTTGACCTCTTTGCTCATATTCTCACTCCTCCCACTCTTTAACTGGACTTGGGAGCTCATCCCAGTGGTTCACTGCAGGTGTCTATCTCTGTTTCCATCATTTGCTGGATGAAGGTTCTATGGTAACATTTAAGATAGTCATCAATCTGACTACAGGGTAAGGCCAGTTCAGGATTCCCAGAACTTTCTCTAGGGCCAGGTTTCTTGCCAGCCCCAAAATGGCTCCCTCAATCAAAATATCCCTTTCCTTGCTCTCTTTTCAGTTCTTTCTCCATCTTGACTATCCTGTTCCCTCAAGTTCTTCTTCCCTTCCCTTCTTCCCTCCTCTTTTGCTTGTACCCTCTCTTCTACTCCCACCCCCATGCTCCCAATTTTGTCAGGCAATCTTGTATATTTCTTCTTTCCATGTGGATCTATACATGTTTTTCGTAGGGTTCACCTTGTTACTTAGCTTCTCTGGGGTCATGGACTATAGGCTCATTATCCTTTGCTTTACAGCTAGTATTCACTTATAAGTGTGGACATACCATGTTCATCTTTCTGGGTCTGGGTTACCTCACTCAAGATGTTTTTTTTTTCTAGTTCCATCCTTTTGCATGCAAATTTCAAGATGTTATTTTTTTTTTTACCACTGAGTAGCACTTTCACTATTTGTAGATGATATGATAGTGTACATATGCAACCCCAAAAACTCTACCAGGGGATTCCTCAGTGGGTAAATACCTTCATTAATGTAGCAGGATACAAGATCAACTAAAAAATAAATAAACAATAACCCTCCTATATACAAATGATAAAGAAGCTGAGGAAGAAATCAGAGAAATATCACCCTTCACAATAGCCACAAATAACATAAAGTATCTTGGGGTAACATTAACCAAAGAAGTGAAAGACCCGTTCGACAAGAACTTTAAGTCTTTGAAGAAAGAAATAGAAGAAGACACTAGAAAAAGGAACGATGTCCAATGCTCTTAGATAGGTAGAATCAACATTCTTAAAATGGCAATCTTACCAAGACCAATTTACAGATTCAATGCAATGCCCATCAAAATCCCAACACAACTCTTTACAGGCCTTGAAAGAACAATAATCAACTCCATATGGAAAAACAAAAAATCCAAGATAGCTAAAACAATTCTGTAGAATAAAAGAACTTGCAGAGGCATCACCATCCCTGATATCAAGCTCCATTATAGAGTACAGTAATGAGAACAGCTTGGTATGACATGAAAACAAATAGGTTGGCTGATGGAATCAAATCAAAGACCCACCTACCTATGAACACCTGATTTTGACAAAGAAAATAAAATTACACAATGGAAAAAAAGCATCATCAGCAAATGGTGCTAGCATAACTGGATGTCAACATGTAGAAAAATGCAAATAGATTCATATCTATCACCATACATAAAATTCAAGTACAAATGAATTAAAGACCTCAGTATAACTCCAACCACTCTGAACCTGTTAGAAGAGAAAGTGGAAAGTAACCTTCAATGCCTGGGCACTGGAGACCACTTCTTAAATATAACACCAGTAGCACAGACACTGAGAGAAACAACAAAAAATAAATAAATGGGACATCCTGAAACTGAGAAGCTTTTGTAAAGCAAAGGACACAGTTAATAAGACAGAAAGGCAGCCTAGAAAACAGGAAAAGATCTTCACCAACCCCATATCAGAAAGAGGACTGTTCTCCAAAATATATTAAGAACTCAAGAAATTAGACATCAAAATTCCAAATAATCTAATTTAAAAATGGGGTGCAGAACTAAACAGAGAATTCTCAACAAAAGACTCTCCCTCAAATGACACAAAGACAATTAAGGAAATGTTCAACATCCTTAGCCATCATGAAAATACAAATCAAAATGATTCTGAGATACCATCTTACACCAGTTAGAATGGCTAAGATCCAAAACACTAATGACAGCTTATGCTGGAGAGGATGTGAAGTAAGTGGAACACTCCTCCATTGCTGGTAGAAATGAAAACTTGTATAACCACTCTAGAAATCAGTATGGCAATTTCTCAGAAAATTGGGAATCAACCTACCTCAGGGTCCAGCAATACCACTCTTGAACATATACCCAAAGGATGATCAACCATACTACAAGGACATTTGTTCAACTATGTTCATGGCAACATTATTTGTAATAGCCAGAACCTGGAAACAACTTATCTGCACCTCAACTGAAGAATATAAAAAAGATAAAGAAATTGTGGTACATTTGCATAATGGAGTACTATGAATATGTTTTATTACCATTGGTTAAAAAAGAAACTGATTTGGGCCTAAGGCAGGGCAGTGAATGAATGAATGAATGAACGAATGAATGAATGTATGCTGCATCCCCTACCGCCACCCTTACTCCATTTACACAGTTCAGGATCCCAGTCAGAGTATGGTACACCTGTATTTTTTTGGGACTTCCCAACTCAAATACATAATCAAGATAATCCCCCACAGACATGTTGAATATCCTATCTCCCAGGTGACTCTAGATCCTATCAAGCTGATAATTAACACCAACCACCATTCTGTCCACCCATTTATCTGTCTGCCTGTCTGTCCATCATTTATCCATCCTTTCTGTTGCCTCTTTGTCTCTGGAGAACCCTGCTTAATACGAAGACTTCTTGTGCCTATATCATAATGACTAACTTTGAAAAGAATGACCATGATAATTTTTGAGAACATGAAAATGAAGCTCTGGTTAGCTGCTTCTGAAAAATATAAAATAAGTGAGGATCTTTTCTTAAAACCTTGAATAGCTACTTATAATATACCTTGACTGTTCTACTACAAGATATTTAAGTAAGAAAAGGGGAAGATAGAAAGACTTGTTCAGGACTATTATAGTAGCTTTGTTTGTAAACAGCTAATGTTATAACTTGGGGAATATGTTTTTTTATATCATAGTGTCACTCAGTCTTGAAAGCAATCAGATAGTACAATGACATGACTAAATGTCAAAAATAAATATGTAAGTTGAAAAATGCCAAATAAAAGTACTTAATTTATTATTTAATTTGTAGGAAATTATAGAATCTGTAGGGATCAGAAGCAGACCAATAATTTCCCAAGAACTAGGAAGGATTGTAGAGAAAGGGAGTATGACATGAGTGGGTGGAGGCTGAGGGAACAGTCACTGTGTGCACATCTCCATAGCAGTGATGGTTTCATAGTGTAATGGTTGGCTTCAACTGTATCAAAGTTAGAATCATCCGAAGGATGGGCCTCTTGACATGCCTGTGAAGATTATCTTAATGAATATGGGAAAATCTGCCCTCTGTGGGTTACAGCACTTCCTAGACAGGGGATTCTGGTCTACATAATGGTAGAGAAAGCAAGTGGAGTACGAGTATGCTTGTATTCAAAATCTCTGCTTTTCAAAGATGGATATAACATGACCATTTCCTCCAGTATTCTGCTGCTATGACCACCGAGCTGTGATGGGCTGTAACCTGGAAACCTGAGCTCATCTCTTGTGTTTCTTTCTGTTGACATTTTATCATAGCAACAAAAGAATAGCAAAGACACACGGCACTGTGCTCATAATCACATGTATAACATTTTACATTTAAATTAATAGTTTAATTATTTCATTCTGCTTACCACTGTCCTCTGCCTCTGAAATCCCTCTGAAGCATCTATTTCAATGTAAACTATTTAATTTATAAGAGTACTGTGTTCAATGGATAGAGCAACATATTGAATGTGGCCTTTGCCTTTAGTAAGCTTTTTGTTCAGAAATAAACATGGAAGTGACTTGTATGTACTACTTGGTAGTCTGAAAAATATTGGATTTTCACAATACTGCTTCATTCAAAAGTGAATAATATGACTAAGAGATAAAGCAGGGACTCAACTCCAAGTCTGGGTTTTAAACTGTGCCTTAAGTCAGTAGAATATTCAGTAAAAGCAAATAAAAACAAGAGTAAGTAGTAGGTATTTACTATATACTACTATATAGTTAATATATGTGAATATATAGTAAATATCACACACAGAGACAGAGAGAGAGTCAGTTACTCCAACACATCCAAGCAACCATTTAAAGAATTCTAAGAAACACGGAATGCTAAACAAACGGAAACTCCTCAGAGCTAAATAACTGCTCAGATTGTATTTTGAAGATCTTAATCTCATCTATGTAGGACTCGCCTCAATTTGCACTGAATACACACGCTCCTAAAATATATGCCAACAACATGCAAGTGTTTACTGACTTCCGTTTACAACAGCAAAAAGAAATGAGGGCCCAGAATAGCGTTGTAGATCAAACCCAGGCTGGTGGGTCTGAAGGGAGGGAGTGTGACAAAGAGAGAAGGGAAAAACAGGAGGGAGATTGAAAGACTAAGGGTGAGACAGGAGGCAGATGCATATCGACTCTGTAATGAAAAATCTCCTTATTAAAGTGTGCTTCATCTGAGAACAGCCTTCCCTTTAGGAACATATCCAAGCTGAGATAAAGGCATCTTACTACCCTCATTAAACTGTGCATGGTTTGATGCAATCAGGCTTGTATAATTTGCATATGGAGCAGTTTAATCTAGCTCATCCTGCCTTGCACCTATTGTTAATCACGCCTGGCTCCCCATCCTCCCCCTCCTCTTCCACTAACCCTTTGATTCAGCAGATAAATGAATAGACATCAGGACATCAACATCTTTGTGAGTGATCATGAGCCTTGTTCAAGCAGAATATCCCCTGCTTCAGTGATTATGTCTTCCTTGACATTCCATATGTTTTTGATAGTGTCCGTCTTTGTTGATTAATTTTTTTTAAAAAAAAAAAACCCTGTATACAGACACAGGGGAATATCTGTATGGTACATCTTCAGAGGTACAGAGGAAGATGATAGAATGTTATGAATGTCCACCTCTGGCCTAAGTCTCTGCTCTCCTTTAGCCACAAATGATGGCTGGGTATGCTTTCTTTATTGGGCGAGGCCTGCTTGCCCAAAGTTCCTCGGAGTCTCTATGCAGAATTTCATTGTAGAAGAAGGCTACTAAGAGCAGAGCAGTCGCTGCTCAGCCCTGCTCTCAGGTACCCTGAAGCCTTTCCCACGCTGACTGTGTGTGGTCTGAGAAGTGCTTCTCAGTTTCTGTGTCTAAGCAGCGGCTCACTGGCATGTTAGAATGAACATAGGATGAAATTTGATTCAAGTCTGTAATGAAATATTTACACAAAAAAGGGAGATAGCCTTTGCTTTATGTCTGTCAAAGGTTTCTGAAATGGGAAGAGGGAGTGGCTTAAATACCTAAAGAAGGAATGTGTGCCCAGTTTCAGTCCCTCTGGCCTAGAGATGCTGTCCAAGATACTCTATGGCAGTGATTTTCAACCTGTGGGTCATGACCCCTTAGGGATCACCTAAGACCATTGGAAAACACAAATATTTACTTTACAATTCATAACAGTAGCAAGATTGCAGTTATGAAGTAGCAATAAAATAGTTTTATGGTTGGGAATCACCACAGCATGAGAAACTATATTAAAGGGTCGCAGCATTAGGAAGGGTGAGGACCACTATTCTGTGATTTCAAGGACGTAATCACTATGGAGATGTATTGTAGGTCATCAAAGGATTTTTTTCCATTTATTATTTGCAGTTTTAAATTTTATTTGTGTGTGTGTGGCTGCAGATAGGTGAGAATATCATTTTGTGTGGGCACACATGTGTGTGCGTGTGTGGAGGCCAGTATGTATTGTGTGGGGGTCATGTGTGTGGGGGCCAAGCGGCCACCTCCGGTGTCATTCCTCTGGCAACATCTGCTTTGTTCTTTGGTACAGTCTCTCATTCAACCCGACGCATACTGATCCAACTAGGCTGGTTGGCCAAGAGTTCCCAGCAACATATTCCTGCCTCCCCAGAAATGAGGATCCTGGCCCAGCCCCCTGCAGCTGCAGCTGGGAAAGAGCTGTGGGGGACCTGGGGCTCAGGAAGAGGAAGCCTTGGCTTTGGGAAAACTCAGAGGCTGGAGCTCCAGCACCAGGCTTCCCCAGCAGGAACTTGGAGGAAGAGACACAGTTGGAGGCAGCAGTCCATAATTTTGAAATTATAATATAATTATATCATTCCCCTCTTTCCTTTCCTCCTTCCAGCCCCTCTTGTTGAACACTCTCTCCTCTCTCGTATTTATGGCCTTCTTTTTTTACATTGCTGTTGTTGCTGTGTGTGTGTGTGTGTGTGTGTGTGCGTGCATTGATGTACTTGCTCAGTCAACAAAAGAGTAGTCCCTATTAAAATGGGAATCTCATAATTACTCTTGGCTGTTGAGTAGTGTGCAGTTTTGAGGATGGCCGCAATTCACTATTCAGTGTACTTGTCTCTAACAAGTGCAAGAAGAGCGATTCAAAGCCTTGGCTTAAGTCCTACCAAGTGAGAAATCCTACAGGGTGATGTTCTGCCACTTTCTCTGCTTTCTGAGCCTATTTCCTGAGAGGTTTCTCCGTTATCCCTCATTCCTATGGTCGTGTATTTTCCTAGCATTAAAGATAGGGAAGATATATAGGAACAAAGAATGATGGGAATTTCCCTCTAGAGTCAGCTACAGCCATCAGAACTGAAGAGGGTCACTGAAAGAGTCCACGACCAAGTTGTCCCTACCCTGTCCAACCTAAGGACATTTTTTGGCTGCTGCTTCCATGTGAATGCCCCATCTGAAGATCACAGTGGAAATATGTGTGCATGTCACAGGGGTGAGTTTGTGAAATTCTCAGAAGTTTCAGAAAAAAAATATTCTCAAAGTTTTTTATTAAGTGTGCACATGAACTCTGTCTTATGTTGGGCTGGATGCTGGTTCAACACATAGTCAAAGGGTTGTTTAGAGGGCAAACATGGGGTGCTAATTGGAATGGAGATTAGCCACCATGTACCTGACTGAGAAAGCCCTCCTGAGGATAAACAGCTGGCCTGCACTTTGAAGAGGAGATGAGAAAACAACCTAAATAAATGTTTCCTGGTTTGGGAAATCATGAGTTTCATACTAGGTTGCGAAGTGAGACGAGCTGCATGGACAGGAAGAAAGAACAGAGGAGAGAGGGCTGTCTTCTTAGATATGAATTGGCCATCTTTTCTCTAGGGTTCATGGATTCTCTATTTGCTTTATCTCCTCTCCTGTATGTCTTCAGGGTAAAAAATCCAGGTACAGAAAACAACTGCTGTCTCAAGTTTGAGGGTTCAAATCTCACCCTTAACATCTAGTTGTGTTATATCATTACCTGAATAGGGTTATAAGAACCACAGTAGACAATTATTACAAGTCCAAGGGTTTCGTGCCCCCCATTCCTAGTTATTATTCTAATGGCTACTTTTAGAGATTAGGTCTGTTCTCCACTGCCTCCTCTCACCAATATCGCCACGTCTCTTATTTCTGTGTGTCTCTGTGTATTTCTGTGTGTGCTGGACCAGGGAGGAGCCCGAGACATCATCCCAGACTGGGGCAGCTCTGACAGTGGCAGAAACTGCTGGCTGCTGTGATGACCTTGGGTCATGTGCATTCCAACCACAGTCCTTAGAGTGTTCTTTGATTCCCCGGTTATTTCTTTGTTTCTTCATGTGGGTTCTTTTTCCCACATAGACAGAGGACAACTGACATGCATGCTGATTGTTCTTTCTAGGATATCACACTATCCTCCTGCCAAAAGGACCTCATTGTTGTCTGATTTGATGGCATTGCTTGCCATTTGGTGGCATCTGTTTCCTGTCCATTTGTGACGTTCTAGTCCAAGTCTTCTCCGAGCACCAAAGTCTCCGGTCACGTGAGCCTTTTCTTTTTGTGCTTCACTGCATCCAGGTAGGCTCAGCACGCTACCTCACAGCACCCTGCTCCATCCACACCCTGTTCTTCTCATTAATCCATTGGTTTACAGCAAAGTATTGCTACGTGACAGAACTCTAGAGATTGCTCTAGACAAACTGGGAAACGAAAATGTGTATTTCCAAAGAATAAGGGAAGGCCATAGGAAATTGTGATGAGGGATTCACCCTCGTCTGGGATATGGAGGTCCCAGTAAGGAAGCCAATCTCTAGAATGAAGTAGGGCTGTAGGCATGCTTGAATTCTTGACACCAGAGTTATTGACATCAGAGTCTCTGATGGGGGTATGAATCCCAAAATGTGATGAACTAGAGACTGAATACATTTCCCACTCCCTTGTTAATTAGTAAAATACCTTAGAGTGAGGAAACTAATTCTTAAAAACTCTTGTTTGTTGCCCAATGCCCTAGCCCGTCAATGTTAAACACATAATAGGTTCTTAACACATTCTTATTAACTACTGGGATTCTGAGAAAATGAAAAAAATTACCTCAACACATAGGTCACGCTTCCTCTCCTGGCCAGATATTTTTCTAAAATTCAAGTTTAATCATTATGATGTTGTCTAAATCGTTTTCTTCAGAACTGTGTTGCCTAAGATGGATGCCCGGCAAGGAATAATCAGACCGTGGATTTAAACCCACCTTGAAACACCTGGTGGCCCACCCCTTAGATGTCAGGCCGCTGTTGCCCCACACCTCCTGGGATCCTCCCAAGGTGAGGAGAGGTATAAGTGTTTTAATCCCAACCTAGCCTTAGCATGGAACTTGCCTGGGCTCCGTCTATCTTCTAGCAAGCAGAGAAGAATACAAAATGCCTTTTCTCATTCATAATGATTGCTATCAGACCTCCGGGAGATCTGATTGAAAAACCCGAGTCCTTCCAGCCAAGCTGGAATCTGGAAATGAGCTTTTTATAGTTTCCAGAAGTCTTGGAATGAAAGAAGATGTTAGGAGAACAAGTGGCAACCAGGTCAGAATCAATATTTATTGGCTTATTAAAGGAAGGGGGATGTCAGGAGTGAGCGTGAGCAGGCTGGGGACTACGAGTCTATGAATGCCAACTGCTGGCTGCCTGTGAATCCCAACTGTTAGGGTCAAGTAGTCTCATCGCTCTTCTATTTACAGTCTTTGAAATTCCTCATTTAACATGCCACCAGGCACGCATGTTAGCCATTCCGGTATTAATACAGCAATTATTACACCAGAGACAATGGCTAGTTTTTGTTTCATCTCTTTCTCCTCACCTTGCCCTTCCCCTGCACACTTGTCTTTCCTCCCTTTAAGCATTTATCTCTGTGGGGAGCCTGCTGTTAGGATTTTAGTCTTCAAAGGCACTCTGTCTTTGTGCTAGAGAAGTCACAGATGGTCCCTTGAGTGAGTCTCTCACTCTATTAAGGCCCCTGGACACGTGGACATGCAGGATTCTAATGAGACTGGATTCCCACAGAGTGGAAGGAGTTCTGGGAGATGCCCGCCCCACCCCACTCTTCTCCTTTGCCTTTCCTTCCGGTGACAGTGAGAATATCCTTCGTGGCTGCTGATGCTAGAAATTTCTCCTGTAAGGCTTTCTCCTCGGGATCAAAGTGTTCTCTTGGGAAGAGAGGGGTTAAGTACTAAACCTTGCTTGAGCCTTAACACTCTTGATTAATTCATGCAATTCAAACACTCAAAACAACTTGTATCAAGAAGCCAGTCTGTACCTGACACCGTGCTACATACTCTATATAATCAGTGCTTATCATTTTCTTCGAAACTTTGAGTGGTAGCAGGCTCCCTCATTACATCAATTTCATAGCTGGCTATGAAAATTTTCTGAAGACTATTTAGGTGACAAGTGACATGACCAGAATTCAACATCAGTCTTACCTGGTTTCCAATAGAAGGTCTTTTCACTGTTCAAAATGAAATTAAATCACAATCATTGTACCTAAAATGCTGAGACAAAGGTACTGGCTCCTTCACTGTTGAGTCCCCCAACTAATATTAGATGAGATGGGACATATTCAGGGTGGTATGGCTGCAGACATTCTCCAACTTATATTAGAGAGGATCATCATATGCTATAGTAGCTGAATATTATTAGAAAATAGGTGAAGAGAAACTCATTCATTGAATCATACTGAGTGTTTATTATGTGCCAGGAAATCTCCTGTGTTTTAGAGATACAGCATTACACAAACAGAACTCAACACCCCAAACAACAATAACAACAAAAAAACCCCCAATGATTCAAAGTCTCTGTTAAGCTTACAAACAGTGTGTCAGGAGGATGTTGGTCTACAGATGAGATGAATCAGGAATGGACAATGGAGAAAATGGCAATGGGTGGATTGTAATTACAAGGTAGAAATGGAAGATTGTGTAGAGCTCCCTGAGAAGGTGAGAGTTGACCAATATGTGAAAAATGGGTAAAAGAAAGCCACGGACAGAGAGCTCCGGGCAAAGGGAATAATTGGAACCACACTGAAAGGCAACAATATATTGAACATGTTCCAGGAACAAATAGACCTGAATGGCGAATGGCCAGAGATGATTGAGCAAAGACCATGAGATATAATGGAAAATGAGAGCAAGGAGGAGTTTATGTGGCTGCTTACAGTCATAAAGAAAACTCTGATTTCTAACCTGAGTGAAAGGAAATTATTATAGACTTTTATACAGAGAAATCACCTCATTTGGTACCTCATAATAGAACCACGGGGTTGTGATATTAGCCATAATCTATGAAGAGTAAAGATGACAACAGGTGAACCTGTCAGAAGAAGGAGGTTGCACCAATTAAGACGTAGGTAGGGGTGTGTATGGTAGAGGTGATATTGATCAAGCCATATTCTGAATATAAAACCCACTGTGCTCTTTGACTGATTATTTGTGGGATAAGAAAAGGAATAGCCATAGGCAAGCTCATTGCTTTGACTAAATATCTGGAAGGTAAAAAGAGCCCTTACTGAGATGGGACAAATTCAAGTAAGGGTTTAGCTTTGAATACTTTAAATCATTAATTATGCTATGTATTCAGACATTAATAAACAGCTAGATATTTAGATGTGGAATTCAGACTAGATAGCTGGAGATAAAAAGTAGGGGTCCCTTGTCTTTGTGTTGTCTGCAAAGCAAGAGTATGTCAGAAAAAATCCCAAGACTCAGCCTTGAAGTTTGTTCCTCAGAAGAAATCACAGTGCTAGTCGGAGAGATGTGGGAAATGTCAGGGTATAGAAAGACGGCGGGCAATGGAACCCAGAGTCTTGTGTGGTGACATCTAAGGGGAGACACTGTTTAAAGGATAAGGAAGAAATGTATTAAATAAGATGAAACCTGGGAACTCACACTTGCATTTTCCTCTTCTGGCCCTGACAAGAATATGAGTTCAGCGAAGTACAATGGTAGATGTCAAACCCTACCTGCAGGGATTGGTTTTTTTTATTATTTAAAAAATTTATTTTCATTTTACATACAAACCCCGGTTCTCTCTTCCTCCCCTTCTCCCGCTCCCCACCTCACCCATTCCCACCCCCCATCCAATCTTCATAGTGAGTAAAGCCTTCCTTGGGGAGTCAACATGTCTGGCTTACCAGGTTGAGGCAGGACCAAGTCCCTTCTCCCGTATCAAGGCTGAACAAGGTATCCTACTACAAGGAATGTGCTCCAAAAAGCCAGCTCATGCCCCTGGAATAGGTCCTGGTGCCACTGTCAGGTGACACCTCCCCCCCCACCGCACAACAGATCAAGTCACGTAACTGTCACCCACATTCAGAGGGTCTAGTTAGGTCCCATGCAGGATCCCCAGCTATGGGAAGCCTGCTGTTAGGATTTTAGTCTTCAAAGGCACTCTGCCTCTGTGCTAGAGAAGTCACAGATGGTCCCTTGAGTGAGCCAGTCTACTTTGTCCCATATGTCTTTCAACTCAATAGTTCCTGGAGACCTGAGACGGTGGTCCAGCGCTTTCTATGGTGGCCCAGCTCTCTCTAGGCTTGGTATAGAAGCTACATCCTTTATGCATCTATCCCTAGCAGTCCTGACCTTTCCTTCCCAAGTTTCTTCTGTGCTCATCACTCTAATACCATGGCATCGTTCTGATCACCCGTCATTTTTCGCTTGTGTCTATTTGGAAAGGATGAGAAGTATAATCCAATAGGCTCTCATGGGTTTCTTGAGCCAGTATTACAGGATGCTAGCAGCACGGTGAAGTGTTAGGACTGGAGGGCGCTTAGCAAATGCCTGGTCCTTCCTTGCCAGTAAGGCAACTGAAGCCAAGAGAAAAAAGTGATTTACATAAAGTCATCTAATTTGGAAACAGAATGGAGCGTGTATCCGCATCTCAGTCCCCTGCCCACTGCTCCTTCTGGCACATAGCCTCATTGCTTTCCTGGACTCAAGATGACTGCATGGGTCTCTCGATTGGGAGGTGAAAGTGGTTCCTGTAATGAATTTCACAATGCCACTTTGTGCCAGATTTGAAATTAATTTCATTTGATGGTCAGCGCTCTAATAGTAAATCATTTAAATAATGAGACCTGGGAGAAGTAGCAGAGATGTCAGATTGTAATTTCATCACTGAGCAGTGGGAACCTTCAAAGATTTCTCTTGCTCTCATACAATGTCATGCTCTATAGCTACGGCCTAAAAGTAAGGGTGGTACTTCTCATATGTCCAGAGTCCACTCACATCTAGTTAGCGGTGTCAGTTCTAGACCTTCTATTAGGCCAGTTGTTATTAACTGTGAAATAGGAGAGTAGCATACTATCATTTACTGTATAATTAGGAGACAAGCCACAAAAGAAAATACTGTTTGGTCTTCCATAATTATGCAGTCTATTTTTGCCATCCATATAACAAAATGAGATAAAGGGTTGCATGTTTTCTGGATGTGTTTTTTCTTCATTCCATGAGAAGAACTTAATTGGTTCAAGCAGTTAGAATTTGGAGTTGGGGAGGGGAGGGAAATCATGAAGAATGGAGGTGTGGGCTGCCCCTTGAATGCTGTAGCCAATCTCTTGACTCCTTGATGGGGACCAGCTGCTCTAGTGACCATCCTGAAGTGAACCATACATGGGTCAGGTTGGTCAAAATTTTCATAAGAGAATGAGTATGGCAGGATTCAAATGAATGATTGAGGCTTTATTAGCTCTTCTAGACACGGGAAACACCAGTGATGATTTGTTTTCTAGCCGAAACTTTATCTAAGTGTCGGTATGGACAGGCATGCTATGAGCATCTGCTGGCAGAGCTCTATGTGAAGCTTTTTGTGACCCTGTGAACATCATGTAGTGTGCATGCATGCAGGCATCGTCTGTGTGGTATGGAGAGAGAGGAAAGAGGGGAGGCTATTATCTGCTGGGCGGTGTCATATTCAAGACACTTAGGTGTAGAGCAGAAGTTGAATGATAGTTATTTTTCCACCCACAAACCCCGAGATGGTTTTATAAGCTAGAGCACAGCAGCTCTCGAAGCTGGAGTTTACCAATGCTACCACAGTGCCTTTTCAAAAGCCCCTTTCTGCCTGGCTTTCCATATCTAAAGGACTCGTCAGGAATAAGGGACACTTGATAAGTGTATCCTACTTCACCACTCTCCAGCTCATGTCGTCTTTTCTAACTTTGTGTACACTTTTTATCACAGATGTCACTGCTCTTTTGGCACTATTGGAAACACGTGCCTATGGATGATACCTACTGCAGATAGAGTGCCATATATTTTCATCTCCAGAACATTCTGTGATATGGTGACTGAGCTAATAAGTCAGTATTCTCAACATTTTTGTAGAAGTGTGGGAAAGCTTTAAGAGTTGTGTGAGTAGGGGCAGGGGAGATTGCTCAGTGGTTAAGAATGCATGCTGCTTTTGCAGAGGTCTGTGGATTGATTCCCAGTACCCACAGCGCAGCTACAGCAATCTTAATTCCAGCTTCAAGGGATCAGGTGCCCTCTCTGACCTCCATGGGCACTGGGCATATGTATAATGGACATACGTACATGTAGACAAACACTCATAAAAACAAATAGGGGAAATCTCACAGGGTTTCACTCCTAGATGAAGAGCAGTAAGAAATTAACATCCAGTGAGATGGAGAGATTAGTCTCCCCAGGATGACTTCCCTACTTGGTTAACCAAGACCTCGTGGTCAAGTCTAAAAACATGTACACACAAGGAATGCTAAACAGATTCATCAGATTCTCTATCTGTCTGTCTGTTTGTCTGTCTGTCTGTCTGTCTATGTGTATAATAATAGTAATTAAGAAAAAAAAGGCCATGAATTTGTGAGACAATAGGGATGAAGGAAATATGAAAGGGGTTGGGGGAAGGGATAGGGGGAGAAAAAATGCTGTGATTATAATTTAAGTAAGACTAAAATAAATTTAACAAGAGAAATTATCCAAAAAAGGCACACAGAAGACCAAATCTTAGGCTTCAGTATCTGATATGTGTCTCTCCATGGTGAATAATGCGATCATGGTGTCACAGAACAAGGACTTACACACACAAAATAAGTTTTGAAGCTATCCTTCTCATGTATACTATAAAGCATCAATTCACTAATTAATTCTAAAAAAAATCTTTTTGTCAAACCACTGTGCTGGACATTAGGAATAAACAGAGATGACTCGGACAGGCTTTCGTGTGCAAAGGCCTTACAACCTGGAGATTAGAGAAGGCACTCCTGCATCTCTGGTGTTTTCTTACGTGCTGCAGGGTATATACGAGTATACCATATATATGTGTGTGTGTGTGTGTCCCATATACATATATATATATATTATGCATATATATATATAGTATGCTGCACACAGGATGCACCAACTACTTTAAATGGAACTCCCGCCAGAGATGACAACTCACTGCTTTAAGACAACAGAGGCCATACAGTTTACCATGTGGACACAGATAAAAGTGCTCCTTCCAACTGGCTAGGTGTCATTGCTGGGGAAAGACTTGAGTCAACTCACAAATTCTGTCTTTCTTGTACCTGAAGAGAAAGGAATAGGGGAAATGGAGGAAGAAACTGTTGTGAGTCCATGTTCACAAAGACTCACCTGAGATGCTGGAGGAGCTGAGTGGAAAGGTGTCACACCTCTTCGTAGAGTGGACAGTTCCTAAAGTTTCCTCAGCTCTCTGTTCCTCAGCCAGATCTTCACAACTCTCCAAGCAGGGGGGTTACATAAGGGAACAATGAGAGCAGAAGTGATAGAGACAGCGGTCAGACTTAAGGCTGCGGTGACAGGCCAAAGCTCTGGGTGAAGGGCCTGCAGTCCCACTGTCCCTAGAGGTCAGTCTGATGCTGCCCTGTGGTTCAGCTGTGACATGCTGACGGAAGTGTTTTCATCTGGAGAGGAGACAGAGCACTGTCCCAGGCTTGAGAAGGTCTGGGCATTCTCATGCGCTTCACAACATGTGTGTTTGGTGGTATGAGCTCCTTCCTAGGCCAAAGATACTGGGTAGGTTTCCTTGACATTTCCAGCCTCACCTTCAGGGTCATTTGGAGTTGCATAGAGCATCCAAGAAGGGGATACACATTTGGGTCACCCAGGGTTTCATCGCAACCAGCCAGGGAATGGGACCACACATCTTATCTTAATTCCTTCTTGTTCTCCTTCCTCCCTAGCCTTGCATACCAACCCCTTCCCTGCCTCTCTCACTCCTCTGTAAAACAGCACACACACAATCGCTCCGAGGCACCCTACTCCATCTCTAACACAATGAATGTTGCTGTCAGTTCAGATAAGAGCACCCGCTGCATAGAATGGCAATATTTCCAGTCCTGGCAAACACGATCATAAGTTCAGTTTATTAATATTGCAACAGTTGCACTAAATGAGATCACTTGGCTAACAAAACATTTATCAACAAAACGCTGCCACCTACTGAAGTTTTGCAAACAGCCCAGATGATTGGATAAGATCACAAATTCACTCTGTCACAAGCTTATGGTCTCTTCTGAAATCCTTCGGAAGCAAGAATGATAACCAGCCAAAGCAGACAAGACGTCCGCTCCACACAGTTTGCTGAGAACGAGGCAGGGTAGATCCCACAGAGAGGCATTCGAATGGAGTCGGAGGTGTTTATCATGGAATTTTCTAGCAGGGCTTGGGGAATGGCCCCACACACCTGCAGGAGAGGGTTGTGTCTGTTAGGAGCCGTTCCTACAAAATGATTTGCAGCCCAAGAGCTCTGTCTGCAGAGTAGAAACATGAAAAACAACTGACTTTTATTTTCATCCTCGGGAAAATAAATATATTTGGTTTGAAAAGACAATCCATGAAACTTACAATGAAAAAAAAAACACAGCAATTTTTCTATGTGGCTCTAAAGTGTGGGAATACACTTTCATTTAAAGACCTTTTAAACTGTAGAAACCACTTTAAAAGGGAGAATTAAATCATTCATTTTGCATTTATGATGTTCAGAAGACTTTAAAAAGTAGTATGGTAACTAATCCGTAATGCCCAGGGGAGCTTATTGGGGAAAAAAACAGAAGTGGGGTGATTTAACTGCATCTTCTTCCTAAAGACAATAGTCCCTCTACTTCTAAAGAAAATGTCAGAATGTAATTTTGAATACCGGATGACAACAGAGGGATCTATATACTACCCTCGAGACGCCTGGTTCAATTCTGAAGCCAGCTGGGCTGGCTAACAACAAAAATAAAGCAGATGGCCCCTCCCACGAGGAGACTTTCACTTGAGGCTTAGAGGCATCAAGGTGTCTTTCCTACAGTGTGAGGTAGGTTCCTCAGAGGAGGCTTTGCATATGACAGGGACCCACGAGGTGGGACAGTTAACCATCTAGGGCATTTAGATTGCGTTTCCGTGCTTCTTCAGTTATTAAAGTCCTACTTGCCTTGCAAAAGCATTTTTCAAGGACTGTCTCTTTTGTTCTGGAATGGTCTGTGCTTCCAGGATGGCTACAGGTAAGGAATCAGCGGCTGAATGACTCCGTATGTGTGAACACAACTTTTCCAGCTTTTCACGTGTCTGGGGAAAGTACAGGAAGGAAGGTCCTAGATATCTGTTTAGGGTTGGCTTTGGAGAGCCACAGTGGGATTGTCGTGTGCATGTCTGCTCTCAGGCTCTGGCAGTTTTAAATTCAGTCCACAAAGTGCACTAGGATGGGGATAAGAGGATGGGTGAGCATGGGAGAAGAGATGCAGGCATGATGCTGGGTGCAGGCCCAGCTCAATATGTAAGAACGGGCGGCGCAGTCTTCCTGATGTTGAGAATATGGTCAATCGGTAGGGCATTGTACCTGTGTTAAATGTGTTTCATATAATCCAGTGGAAATCACTGGACACATTTTACAGACAAAAATACCTAGGCTTGGAAAGGTCCAGTGACTTGGGAAGTTCACCCAGGGTCAATTCACATGTGTCTTCTGGCTGGAAAGGCCATGCTGTGGGAAGGCATGGGTTTGCTTTGGTTTTCCCTCGATGCTGGGGATTGGATTCGAGGCCTCGCCTTAGCCTCTGATCTATATCCCATCAATTTTTGTACATTTCACTTGAAGACAGAGTCTCACTAAACTGCCAAGGTTAGATTTGAACTCACGTTTAGCCCAAGCAGGCCTCAAGTTTAGTAGTCCTTCAGCCTCAGCCTGCAGAGTAGCTGGGATTATTGCTTCATTCCGTATTGTAGGCCAGAATGAGCCAGCAGCTTTGTGAGAACACTGGATCTAGCCATCCACCCAGCTTTTTTTTTTTTTTTTTTTTTTTTGGCTTGTGTAGAGGGGGTTAAATAGAAAGAGGTGGGATAGAGGGAGTGTGTCTCTCTCTTCTGCCCAGGGAAGTGGTACTTGCACATGAGGGAACAGTGCTCCCAGCATGCTGGTAAATGAGCTCATGGGTAGGAAGCCCTTGGACCTCCTTAGAAGTAAGTGACTATAAAAAAAATCCCAGCCATTTGTATTACCCTTGTAGGTGATATGATTTCAAATGGACAGAGAGCACAGTTTGTCTTCTGTTCAAATTGGCATCCCTTCATGCCATTCTGGGAATTAGTTCAGAACTGACTACAGGAAACATAAATCACCTTTCATGCCCGTACCATTTCCTAGCAGGCCCGTATTTTCCCAGGAGGTTCTTTCTCTGTAGTAGATAAAAGTTTGCCTGCATTTCATGTGATCTCACTTCATTTTCCTCCTCAGTAGATACCAGCCTGCGTCCATCATTCTGGGCAATGCAGAATCCTGTCCCAGGCACTTAAATTCAAGGTGGTCCTCTCTAAACCTTGCTTTTTCCACCGAGTAGCTCCATCACTTCTATTGTTATCAGGGGGCACATTCTCCTTCTCCATGAAAGGAGAGGCACATTCTGAATATGTAACAATAACCTGCATGCCGCTCTCTGAGTATAAATACCAAGTGTTATGAGAGCCCCATCAGTGTGCTGATCAAAGGCACGGGGACTCACTGCGGAAGCAGCAGGTGACCTGCTACAATCGGAATAAAGGAAAGTGCTGAGTAGACACGGGCTCCCAGGAAATTCACATTAAAGGCTGTCATCTGTTGCATTTTCAGCGGTGCTTTTGAAAGGATTGAACGGAAAGCAGACAAAGCCATTGATGTCACAATGCCACCTGATAATTAACAATACGTTCAAGATTTACTGATCACTAACACCTCCTATTTTTAGCCGCTAATGCAGACAATAAGTGTTTGTTACAGTAGTCACCTTCGGCCATGGAGGGTGAACATAAGTTACTCCCAGTATTTCCATTGACCTCGTCCCTCAGAAGGATACTGTGCCACATGCCTGGGAGAGGTGTGGGCCATTGACAGAAGTGCGGAAGCCAGTGCAGAGTGTGTGCTTACACAGCGAAATCCATTTTTCTTTGTGGGTACAGATGAGCTTTTTTTATTGCTATAGCAAAAGATTCCAACCAAGGAAGCAGAGAAGGGAGGGAAGAAGGAAGGTAGAGAGGGAGGGAAAAGGGGAGAGAGGGATGGAAGGAATGGGAGGAGGGAGGGAAGAAGGGAATATTAGAAGGCACTGTCCATCATAGTGGAAGGCATGGTGGCTAGAACTCTCTGTTCTGTAGCAGTTGGACATTTTAGCAGTTGGTCACATCACAGTAGCAGACAGAAAGACTAGATGAGATGGAAGCAAGGCCCAGCTATCTCTCTGAATGCCTGGCCCCAGCAACCTACTTCTTTGACCCCTCCTTCAACTACTAAAGGTTCCACAGCCTCCTTAAAACTGCACCACCCAGCTGGAAACCAAGTGCTAAAACACAGGAGCCGGTGAGAGCCTATGGGGGATGTCACACTCAAACAGCAATACAATAAATATCCTGAGAGCTATGGACCACTCAGGTAGAATCCAACCCTAGTTGTCTCCTACAAACCAAGTAGGCAGATATGGTTAACACAAGCAATACTTGCTTCCATTTTTGTAAAGGTCCCTGATTAAGTTTGTAATTAAAAATAAATTTGTCTCTCACAAAAACACCTCCACAGAAAGCGAAACTCACGAAGAACAATTCTGAATTAGTCCAAAAACTGGAGGTTTCTGTGACAGCAAAGGGTCAGCTCTGTGGTGACTTTATGACATGCACTCTGAGGACAGAGACAGTGTTAGACTGAAATGATAGAAAATAGCAAGCTGACTGAGCGCAGGAACATGAGACATTTAAGCCAATGGATGGTGCTGGAGGAAGCTTTGGCCAGACGGAGGAGGCCGGGAGGCTTCTCTCTGCTTCTCTTTGCATGATTGACATCCCCAGTAGCAGTGCAGAAGGATCAAGCCTGCAAGGCCGAGATGAGGTAACCTGGAGTATGCCTGAGCAACAGGCACCATCAGAGGTCCTGATCACACCTCATCAATAAGGGGCAACCACGCAATGTCAACAGATCGCATGCCTGGGTGCTAGGAGGAGGGTATATAAGATTCTCCCCATTGCTGAATAAAGGAGTCTGCTGTTTGTGTTTTTAGCTGACTCCCAGTATCTATGCTGTTGATGCCATGCCTTCTCATTCCCTCCCACTAAGGAACCTTTAGGACCCAGCAACCCAGTAGCTCTGCTTTCTCCTAGATTTGGTTTCTGCTGGCTGGCCTCTTCATTTGTTCAGAGCCAAGAGTCCTGGTGCCAGTGACAATCCTGTCTCTAACCTGAGCCTCCTGATTCCAAGACTAGCATCACCTTTCTGCTGTGCATATCTGAGTTGTAGCATTGTCCCCCTTTGAACTTAGGTTCAGCATTCCTGTGTAATACATGCCCCTGGCTCAACATCTCCAAGTTTCCCATGCCTAAATATCAGTGTTTCACTGACACGGTGCCATACTGGATTATTACTGCCAACCCAAGGTCAATGACAGGATTGGTATCAAGCCATCAACAAACTGGTGCGTGACTGTAGTTCCAACACACAGGTGTTATGGGGCTGCATCTGGGAATCAGCCAGGTTGATTATACACCTTTTTCTCTACTTCCCTCAGTTCCACGCTCTCCTGTGAAAAAATAAAAATAATAACTTTGTCGTATCACGGGTGAAATATGAGATCAGCTACGCATAAGAATATTCGGCATTCTTCTTAGCTTAGAACAAAATTTCCCTAACAGATGGGCAGGCAGACCCGCCCTTTTTGGCTGCTTTCCCCAGACTCCATAGTTCCCTTCCCTTTTGGTTTCGTTAAGCTGAAGACACCTGCCACATTTTGTATGTGATGCCTGGGTCAGGCCCTGATAATTCCAAACTCTCACTAGGGCTCAGCTACAAATCAAAGGCTCAGAGAACGTACGCTGCAAAGCTGCAGGGCAAGGCATGTTCTAGAGGCATATTGCTGTCTCTTTTAGAAAGGTCCTGGTATGAAACTCTTGTCTGGAACACAATGCTTCTGTCCAGTATTCTAAAACTCACCCTTTAACTCGACTGCAAAACTTATGGGACACATGCTATTTATTCAACTTACTATCTGGTGGATTGCATGAAGTTCCTGGCAACGCAGAAGGTCATTGTCAGTTCCATGGCTAGTGGTAGATGTTAGCATGGGGGACTCTGAATTTCCAGGAGGTTCCTGATTGGGAGTATGGTCCTTCTGCAGGTCTGCTAACATTGCTCCTTCTTTGCTTGTTGTAGTAGCTTAGAACAGAGTCTTGTGTGTTGTTTTCAAAGTGTGTGCATTACTTCTGTGGCTGTGACAAAATACCTTGCAGAAAAACAACTTGCATGTGGGAAGGCTGATTTTTACCTCACAGTTTGAAAGTATGCTATCCATCCTGGAGGAAAAAAAAAAACCATGGTGGCAGGCAGCTCCATGGTAGCAGGAGTGTGCAGTTGGCACTCCTTGTGTCTCCTATATTGGTGGAACACGAAACAGAGTGGATAAGGAGTGGCCCCAAGCTGTAACAGCTCAAGACCCACTCCCAGTGACTCACTTCCTCCAGGGAGCCTGCACTTACTGAAGGCTCCAGAAAATTGAAGTTGCGTTAGCAGCTGGGACCCAAGAGTTCAAACACAGAAGCCCCCAGGTGCATCAAATGTGCATGCAAACCACAATGCAAGAGCAAAGGATTTATAGGACATTTTATTCCATGACAGTTAGCAGCTTAGTCAATGATAAGCAAGCAGATGAGCCCTGATATCGTCCAACTCAGTTTGCGTAACTCCTGAAGCCCCGAACTCAGCGCGCAGGAGACAAGGGAGCCCGAAGGTGAGAGATGAAATGTGCCCAGTCCCTAGGGTCAAACTCAGTTGCTATTCTCTTTGCACGAGTCCTAGGTGATAGTTCTGTAAATGAGGATGGGGGAAGTTCTGGAAAGGCTACATTTCGGTTTTATTTTCTTTTGCTTTTATTGCTGGGTTCCTTTGAAACCGAGTTGAAATAGAGTACTTTCCCTCTAATAGTGTTTCCTCCTCAATCCGACCGCATTCTCTTTCTTCCACCTGCCTTAATGGTTTCATCTTCTACCTATTATGATCTCTTTCTATCAGCTCAGCTTCCCCTGCACTCTTAATTGGCCTGAACCATCTCTTCACCTGCAGGCTGAGCAGTTGCCTCCGTCCTCCCTGACCTGGAGAATCAAGGCCCAGACAAACCAGGTGTCTTTCATTTGACATCACTGAATGCTTATAATCCTGCCTAGAGTGTGTGCCCTTAATGCAATTCCATTAGAGAACCCAGTGTCCTTCATCCCAGCAAGGTGCACTTTGCTCTAACTCTGGCCATGTTGCAATCCTACTAATAGCCTTTTACTGTAGGGAGACTGTCTACAGCAGAATCTAAGAGGGCCCATCTATCCAGTACCTCCCAAGCAAGGACAAATGGGGAGCAAAGGGAAGGGTAAACGCCTTGGTCTCTCACTATAATTGCAGTTAAGTAGAGTAATTGTTCATCTGAAGAAGTACTGGGTCTTCCACTCTGGACCATGTATTTCCACCCTACACTCTCCCCACCACAGCAGACCCTAGACAAGGGTGCAAAGCTAAATGCCTTAGATGTTCATGACATTTGTGACACTGGATATGGAGCATGTTATCATCAATATTGATGCAATTCACCATCTGATGTTTAAAGAGAGAGCAGGGCCGAGCCATGCAGTGTATGACGGGGTCTGTTATGATTCTTTCTGAAGCACTGTGGCTGGTGCCATGTGAGGAAGAGTTGTGAGGATAGGTTCTCATCTCATACCAGAGTGTGGCATCTTTAATTTTCTGTAATGTGTGTGTGTTCCTTCCTGTGTGTCTTATCTCCTGCAATTAGAGGGAAAGCTGCCTGCAAAAAGACAATGGATTAAGATTCCCTAGAGTTTATTTAGTTTCTCTTAGGTAGAAGAGGATTGCCTGTGTTCATAGTGGGGACTCCTCTTCAGGTCCTCCAGGGAGAGCAGGGTCCTGTCTATCTTGCAGAGAGTAGGGTCCAGACTGCTATTTTCCACTGAACAAACACACACCCTTTGTTTTCTCTGCTAGGTTCTCTGAACACTTGCTCTGAAACAAACAGTACAATCTAAGAATGGACGATGGTAAAGATACTAGAAAGAAATACTATGGCCGGAACAAGCATTTCAAAGTAGTACCAGTTTCTAGGGAGACATAATCATCTTAGAATGAGCCTGTTTGTAGCTTGATGCTGACATCTTTGTGTCTAAGGCTCTAAGATTCCTCAGTTTGTACCTCGGCTCCAGGGAAACATGAATGCTACAGTGTGTAGTATGTGTCTTTGACTTAAACAATCAGATTCTATTCATGTTTCATTGAAATTGAGGCAACACAAGGGACCCTGTCTCTTGTCTTCCCTGTGACAAGATTCTTCTGTGTCATCAGTCTGTGTAGCTGGTGCCATGAAGGGCATCCTACTTCCATCAGGGTGCTTCATGTTGCTATGCCGTGTGTCAGATGAGATGATGGGGAGGTCCATGATTCTGTTCGTCTTCCACAGCCCTCACAAGTTACCCTGCCAGTCAAAGGGACAAGACCTCCATGTCTTACCCATTTTCCACATCCAAGGCTACTTCTTCTCCATGACTGATTCTACGTGTTTTTGAGGCAGAATGGCAACTCTTTAAGTGAGCAAGGCATCTACCTGAGAAGCAAAAGGGACATCAGAGAATCTAGAAACCAGTTTTCTAATAGCAAACCCCTGTTTCCAAGACAATTGTATTCATTTTCACTGAAAGATAAAATTTGAAACCAGAGATGAACAATAGCTGCCTCACCATAGCTTGGGTGACCAGTTTCTGAAGACGGTCCCTTTTCTGGACTCTCAAAGGATGACCCTCGAAGCACTGTGACTTTTGAGCTCAATATTGACACATTGATTTATTTAAGTGCCAAATGTGGAATACATGAAAATTCATGGGTGATAATAAAAGAATGCAAAGTGTTGCTATTGAATATTCTTTCACTACAGCAACATATCTGAGATAATCTAATTAAAAGGAGAAGGGATATTTTCAAAGCTTATGACTTTGGAAGTTCTAGTCCAAATGAGACAGCCCTGTTGTGGGGGGTGGGCTCTGGTACATGTGTGGAATGGGAAAGCTGGGCGCAAAATATAGTACATGATGAAAGACACAGCTCACCCCAAGTCCAGGAAACACAAAAGAAAGAGGAAGATGTTGAGGTGCTAAAATCCCTGCTAGGGGTACAACTCTAATGACTAAAGGTCCCTCCTATTAAATGTCCCATACACCTTCTCAAGGACAAAACCTCTTTGTCCTTGCTACATACATTTTTGGGGGAACGGAACTTTCCACATTCAAACTATGACTTTTGTTAGGGCATTGTGGGGAAAGCTTTCTTAAATTAGACACCCAAATTAGCCCAAGGGGTGGGTGATTATGATTGAAGTTGAGGCACAAGAAGCATGAGCTGCTTTTTATTCCACCTCAACCAAGGCAGAAGGACAATGGAAGTTCTGTCATGCTCCTCTTGAAATTTGGAGATGGGGACCTACAGGACTGATGTTTGAACAATTCCCAAGATGTTGGAAGGTTTGTAGAAGCTCCCTTCAGACTTCAGAGAGTGGCCATGGTGGTGTGAAGCTATACTCTCCTTAGAAGGAAGCGAAGGCTTGTTTTCTTGCTGGAATGGGGCTTTGCAAATTTTTTTAAACCATGTACATTTATTAAGTTTACCAGTTGACCTGAAGCTTTAAAATGATATAGCCCAGGAAGGGCCCCTAAGCAGCAGTATCCCCCGCCACAGTCAAGAAAGCATGTACAGTTGTCCCATGTTGATAGACAACCAAAACTCTTTGTTAGCAAAGAATTGTAGTTGGAAGCTTGCAGTATGAGTTCAAACAGGTGCCACCAAATGGCCATTTAGTCAAACCCCCCCAGGGAACATTCCACAGTGGGAGACCGTCACCAGATTTCTTCTGTGTCAATCAAAACTTTCCTGGGTTTTGATGTTGCTCTCAGCTCTCATGTCCACTACTTCCAATAGAATACGTGTTAGAAACTATGACTAAAAGGTCTGTGTTTAGAGGAAAGACAGCAGAAAAGTCAGGAAAGTATATGTGTGGTTAATGGTGCCAATGATGAATTTTCCATTATAAACAGAGATGGTAGCCAGCATGTCAAATAACAAGATAAACAAGCAGATCGGACCCACCAGTCCTGAAACTATTGGTAGGAAACATGGAAAATGAGAGAAGTAAAATCCAGGGGAACAGAATTAGTAGAGAGAAAAACTTAGCATGGTTCTCAGGCAATGGATCCTGAGACAAGAATTCAAGAGCACATAATGCATTTGGAAAAGGAAGGAGACAAGAAGACGGAGGAAGGGACACAAGGAAGAAAAGACAGCTGATGAGGAGAGCTACTGTAATTGCACAACCACCACGGTCTGCTTGTACCCAGAATCTCAGGACCAATGTAGAGCCATGGAGCTGGAGTTGTCCTACCCAATAGCCAGGATGGGCATGGTCATGCCTATTCCCCTGAGTCATTGGCTAGGGAGTGCTTTAGGGCAAGTTCCTTCCTCATTAATTCTTCCCTAGATTTTGGCTTCATAATACCAGAAAAAAAGCCCTCAGGCATAGAAATACAGGCACTGACAATTGTCTTGGGAACATTTTGAGTTAAGAATAAGGAGAGAAATGGGCACAGAGAAAGCAGCCTGCCACGGAGGTATGCCCACGGACTTTTACAATAAATTAATATCCTCAGAAAGATGCGAAAAGAAATTGCATTCACTCACTTGTGAAAAAAAATCAAATAGAGGATTTGGAAATAGCAGACAAAAGCACAAATGAACAGTAAATTAGTGCAAAAATTAAATTGAAGAATTCTCCCAGAGAATAATGGAAATGCATGGAGGGTTAGAAGGCATGAAATGAAAGTTGGGGTCTAAGGGCTGGATCCGAGAGTTCTAATCTCTATCTCTTCCAGGAGAAAAGAGGAGGACAACAAGAGCGGAGATGGCACTGAAATAAGTCAAGCTCACAGACCAATGTTTCGTTAATTGTCAACAAAGATAATGTTGTAAACACCTGAACCTAAAAGTTTCCTACAGGGAGTTTTTAATCAGAGCTCCAGAGAAAAATATCATATGATGAAGAGAAATTTTAAGTTAGCAACGAAAGATAATCTATGCTTCAATTATGATATTGTAGCGATATATGTTTGGAAACGAATAGAATAGATCTTTACCTATCTCAGAGCTTCTAAATAATAGGAACAATAATAGCTGCTTCTTCCCTGTTGGCTAGCCTTCACAGCGTTGGCAGGTAGCTAGAGAGGAAAAGCCAATAGTGTTCTCCAGTTTTGTACTTTGCATGCTATAACACCGACTTGCCAGACAGGAGATGCTTGCTATTGTGGGTAACCAACTGGTTTTTGACTGAATCTGAGACCCATTCTTCAGGAAGGAGCTTGTGCCTGGTACAACGGGCCTGATCAAAGGTTCCATGACTGAGGAGGTCATCTGCACTAGGGGTGAAGCCACTACTTTTGTCTTGCTAATTGTACATGTTGTCAAACTGCCTCTTAAAATATTTGTGCTTACTGCTGTCCTCAGCATTGCTCCGAGAAGTTTCTCTTTGATTAAACTGGCGGTAAAGACAGAGGTGAATGGTTAATTGAGGTCTTGAAAACAAGTGACTGTGGAGCGTTCAGCATTAAGCAGGACACCAGTATCACCTTCTCCCAGGCTCACAGAATATGGAAGACGGGAAGAATATAAGAGCTGAATATTAAGGAGGAGGACCATGAATGCTTTCTTAGGTGCATGCCATGGCCAGACACTCACAAACCTACACAGTCATGGTTGCCTGTATGAAGGCCACACAAGATTGAGCCAGTAAACACTGAGTCATAGATACAAGAGAGGTTCACAGGTCTGGTCCCACCCAGGGTAGCAAGTGGTAGCGGAAAACTGCTAGGAGAGAGGAAGTCTTTGTCTTCAGTGATACAGTCGCTGCTGAGCTGTGCTCTGATGGAGAGTTCTCACCTATTTTCATGCAGGCAGTCCTGGTTGAACTCAGTGGATTACAGTGCAAAAACAAAGACAAAACAGAAAGATGTGGAAGTGGAATGGGGCCTTGGAGGTCAAAGAGCAGAGTTGATGTGTATGGGAAGAGGATAAGAAGAAAGGGGTGGAGGGATCGGTGCCACCAGAATGTTTTTTTATATATGTACAAAATTGTCAGAGAGGAAATTCATTTTAAAAATCTGTAAAAACAAAAGAAAACATAGGGATCTTGTTCTATGTTTATGGTCAAATGATTTGAAGAAGGATGCTAAAATAATCACCGAAGAGAGTAAATCTTTCCAACAGTGGTGATGGGACAACTTGGTAACTGTATAGAAAGAATGAAGTTGGGTACCTTACTTGGAAGTACACACAAAAAAAGTTTTCTCAAAATGGATCAAAGATGTAAATGTAAAAGTTAAAAGTCTAAAAAGTCTCAGATGAAACATTTGAGTCAATCTTTGTGACTTCAGTCTGGTGCTTCACTTTTAGATCTAATATCAAAAGTACAAATGACAAGCCAGTGCACCAGATATATTAGGCTGTATCTAAATTAAAGCTTTGGGGCACCAAAAAGCAGCATCAAGAAAGTGAGGAGGTGTCCCAATAATGTCTGAAAATTCCATATCTGATAAAGAACTTGTATTTAAAATATGTAAAGAGCTTTTACAACTCAATAAGGAGAAGACAGAGCAATTTAAAACAAGTGGGCAAATGTCTCAGACTTTTCCCAAAGACACACCTGTGACCAACAAGCACATGCTAAGAATGTTTAACATCATTGTGGGGATGCAAGTTGAAACTGCAGTGAGATTCCCCATCAAAAACATTGGGATGGCTACAACCAAAATGCCACCCCACAGCCAGTGTTGTGAAGACTGGAAAAAAACTGGGACTTTGATATACCATTGATGAGAAAGCGGAGTAGCACAGCTCCCTAGGAAAGCCTCCTGGAAGAGCCTCAGAAAACATGAAGTTCCCCTCCCTCGCCAGCCCAAAGAAGGGGACTTGATTGGGGGAGGGGGAGGGAAATGGGAGGCAGGGGCAGGGAGGAGGCAGAAATCTTTAATAAATAAATAAAAAATAAAAAATAAAATAAAAAAGAAAACATGAAGTTCACATCTGACCCATTAATTCCTAGGACCTGGTTAAGAAACTTAAAGATATACCACTATGCAAAAGCATGCATAAAAATGGTCCCAGCAATGCTATTCATAATAGCAAGAAGGTGGGGTCAGTCTAAATGTCCATCAGCTGGTGAGCGTATGAGTAAATGTGGTATATCCTTACAGGAGGGCACTAATCTGCCATCAAGGACCAGCTATAGGCTGCAGTATGAAGTAACACTGAAAACTCAAAGCCCACGAAGCTTTACGTTTTAAAAAGGTATTAAAGTCCATGTCGTTGTTGTGAGTCAGCCCTACTGGGTACCATGGTGACAGATAAACCAGTGTTTGTCTAAAGACTAGGTGCATTAGAGAGTGAGGGCCAGAGTGGTCATTTCTGGAGTGGTAACAGTTCTTAAATTGTGTTAACAATTGTAAAACTGTGGGCATGCAGGCTGAATAACCCCATCTCAAATGCTCAGATGGTTTTGTGGTTATTTTGTTTTAATTTTTGGGCTAGTTGAATATATACTGAAATATCCTAGGGAGTACTAGGAACATGGTAAAAATGTTTGACATTTCTGGTCATTAAGGGAACATAAACTCCTCCAACTAGAATGGCAAAAAGCAAAAAGGAAGCCACACAGTGCACTGGGCTGACATGGAGAATTCTCATGGCGTGGACCTCAGATCTGCACACAGTGTTCTCTCATGTTCTGTATGCCTGGATTCTCATAGCTTGCAGACAGTTCTGCACAGTATTTTTAAGGGCCTGCATTTTCACTGCATTCTACCTCCTGAGGTCAGTTATGGAATTTTCAGACTGAGACACTACATCACAGTGCAGAAGGCTTGGAGTTTTAGAGCATTTTAGGTTTTTGTTTTTAAAATCGAGGACATAGCCTATATTAAAAACTTGTACGGTGGTTCAGTGAGTGAGATTCTTGCCATATCAGCACAGGAGCCCGATTTAAGAGTTCCAGAACCCATGAGAAAGGTGGACAAAATGGTGCCACTCTGCAATTTCAGCATTAGGGGTCAAGACAGGCAGATGTTAGAAACCAACTAGTGTAACTCACATTGAAAGCCCCAGTCAGAGCCTGAGCCCCAGAGTGACCCTGCCTCAAAACTAGGGTAGAGAGAAAAATAGGACATATAGAAAGACACCAAGATTTACCTGTGAACTACACACACATACACACATGAGCACACTCATCCTCCTACACACTCACACATACATGTGCACACACCCTCACAAATACTCTATATATACCCAAAGACACATACGACTTACAACATACACACACACACATATGATCACTGTTTGTCTGAGGGTTCTAGTATATGTGAATTACATCTCAATAATGGTTTTGCAAAAAATAAAAATAGGAGTCTATTTCTGTCCTTCTGAAGTATAGATAGCCTTGCTAAGCACACAAACCACAGAAGTTAAGAACAGCTTGATAAATCAACATTCAAAACCTATATTTGGTAAAAGATATAAGTTGAAAAAAGTGGAAGTTTGGGACAAAATATTTAAAACACATATCATATATCTATGTCATTTATATCTATGTCTGTGTCTACATACACGCATATATGTCAGAGAACGAATTAATTTCTAGACTATGTAAAGAGTTTCTACAGACACTAAGCATAATACTGTAAGCAATGAATGACAAAATTATGTGAAGGGCAAGAGGGTTGACAAGGGGTAGCTGGGCCTCTAAGGGTTGGGGGAGAGGAAGAGAATATGTTGGAGTAAAGAATGAGTTTTGTGCTCCAAGTTGGACTGAACGTCTCCATTGCTGAAGCATGACTGGGTCTAAGACTGCAAGAATATGGCTGCGTCGCCTTCCTTATTCACTGGGAGAAAAAAAGACTTTTTGTTTATTAACTTGCTTCCTCTGAGAGTTCATCCAAAAAGTGAGGACACAGAAGAAAATACGGAAAAGTCAGAATGCTAATTTAGGATTTGGACTTGAAGTTTGGGAACTGAGAAAATTTGTTCAGCTTAGCCATGGAACAAGTAGTTATAAGAAGGAACTGGTAGGGATGGAGACACCCAACCCCAACAGTTAGAAGTTGGGACTGGTGGGGGTGGAGGCAAAGATAGAGACAATTTAATACTTTCATACTAAGTGGCATTATAAGTTGATATATTTTGGAAGGAGATTTTGTTACTGAAATTAAAAATCCTCATGCCTGGCATAGTGGCGCATGACTGTAATCCCAGCACGTGGAAGGCTGAGACAACAGTATCATGAGTTCAAGGCTATCCTGTGCTACATAGCAAGATCTAGGCTAGTGTTGGCAGCATAGGGAGTTTGTATATAAACAAGAAATAGTCCTTATTATCTCTGATCTTGTATTGCAAGTGTACTGCATTAGTGTTACTACAAAGTAAAAAGTGTGGGAAACCTATGTTCCATAAAAAGGATAACGTAAGTGAATTTGGAGGATGGTGATGTAACTTCCATGCAACCATACGAAGAGAGAGGTGTGCATTGCAGACATCAAACCATCACCTAGCCATTCTGCTGGAGAAAATAAACTCATTTTCAGTAGAGCACATATGAAATGCTTAAAGTGCATGCATGTGGAGAGTTTGTGTGTATGTGGAGGTATAATGCTCACATGGAGTAACTTCCCCAGTCATTCTTCTACCTTACAGACTGAGGCAAAGTCTCCCAGTTAACCAGAGCCCATCCACACAACTAGTTATGCTAGCCAGTTTGCTTTCGGATGCCCCAACTCTTCCTTCTGAACTCCATGATGGCATGCAGCCTGCACAGCCAACTGGCATTTGCATGGAATCTGGGGAGCAAAAGTCCATCCTTGGGCTTGCGCAGCCATCACCCATTGAGCTGTCGCCCCAGCCCTGGTTGTTTTCATTTGTGTTTGCAGCAAAGAAAATCTCCGACAAGATGAAACCTATCAAGAGCTTCCCCCATCAACAGAAATGCTGGAAGTAAGGGGAACTTTCATTTTATCTTCTGGTTCAACACTGCTCAGTGGAAATGCAATGAGAGCCACGGATTTAAACCACATATTTAATTTTAATTTTTTTCATGGCCACATTAAAAAAGCAAATAAAGACAGATGGTGCTGGCTTTAGTACTATATATTTTAATAGAATCTACACAACATATTATCATCTCTACAGATAGTCTGTATAAAATGATTATTAATGTCACATTTTTTTCATTCTTCCTTTTGCCTCCAGAGACTTTGAAATCCAGATGTATTAGATTCACAGCACTGGGCAACATTCCCTATGCTGGAAAGCTACACGTTGTGCTTGTGACTGTCGCATAGGACACTGATATTCTGTACTTTATGTACTTCTGCTGAGCTTTTGAATTATTTATGAATTATTTCTGCACTTCTTTTATTATTAAAAAAATTTTAAAGGCACCTCCTGGAGCACCTGCCTTGGGCCTGTCATTCACCGAGAGCCAGCTTCCCCTCTGGGCTCTGGGACACAGCCATTTGTGCTGTGAACCCTCCTGAAGGCTGCAGGGTTACGGCCAGCAGAAGAGCAGGAGTGCTCTCCTTGCTTTATTTTAGGGGACTGTGACAGGGGACGTGTGACTCCCAGGGGTTTTGGATATCTCTCCCTGTGCTCAGCAGGTCAGACATTCCATGCCAGGCAGTAACGAAATCATCTTTACCAGTGCGCTGACCTCCCCAAGCCCAAGGTGCAGGAGAAGTGATTGCATCCAGGAGCAGTGTAACCCCTTCCTCTGCTAGATCTGACACTGTCACCTTGCCCTGCCCCCTCCGCCTGGCCCTCCTCTTTATTATGCGGACACAGGTGCTTAATTCTGTCTCCTAGCTTTGTTCCCACAGCACAAATATCTCCAGTTCCTGGAGCCGGTGGAATACAGGCGCTGTATCCTCTGGGTACTTTCCAGTTTCTCCACCCTTTATTTTCCATGCCAAGCCCTGGCACCCAATTAGTGGAGTGGAGGTTCACTCGAGGTCCCCATCGCCTGTACCTGGACTGGTGCGTGAAGGCATTTGTCAACTTGCCTTTTCCCCTCTACCTGTTCCCACACTGTGTTCAGCAAGCGCCGGAGCCAGAGTCCATTCCCTGCTCACAGGCTAATTGAGTCCCCTGGCAGAAATAAGATAAATCAGTCTTCCTTGAATTATCCCACAGTCTTTAAACCCCCAAGCTGACGAAAATTGGAATTAAAATTTGAGAGGGGCTGGGGATAGCTATTCAGATTAGATTTTTTTATTTTCACTTGAGTGAGGTAGGAGCTGGATATCTTGGATGCGTTCAGACCCAAGACTCACCTGGGTGCTGAGGGTGGGCCAGGAACTTCTCATGGGGTCTGCTCCTCCAGTTTGCTGCTCTGCCTTCACCTCTAGCACTAATTATGAACTTGAGTCCAGCAATACATTGAGGTCACTTTATGTGTGGGTACATTTTGGGGTGTGTTAGGTGTGTGTGTAGGTAACTATCATGTGAATGTTGTCTGTGTGTGTATGGTTTACGCCCTGGCATGTATGATTGCGAACACACCTGGAGGATAGAGGAGGACAGTGCCTGACCCTTGTCCCTCTTTACATTATTCTCTCTGAATCTGGACACAGTAAGCAACAATGGTGCCCCTGTCTTTGTCCCCCCACAGCTCTGGGGTTACAGGTGTGTATGTGACCACATTTAGCTTTTTCCATGGGTGGTCTATGGGACTCAAACTCGGTCATCAAACTTGGGTGGTGCATGCTTACCCCTGAGCCATCTCTCTAGCATTGAGGGTGATCTAGAGATTGCTAAAGATGGAAGACCCTTTGTGGTTGTCTGTGTCTTTGTATCTCATTTCAATTAATGTCCTTATATTTTAAAAAAGATGATAAACCAGTCCTATACCCTTATCAAAAGACTCCAGCAACCCAGAAATTAAATCTTGTTTTTACTCATTTTGGGCTGGGGTTTGACCACTATGGATGGTGATAGTTCTTCTCCTAAGACACCTACTAATAACTCATTAGCTCACGCCGGCATTCCATTCAGCTCTTGGTTCCTTGAAGGCAGCACTTCCTCCAGAGGTTCTGTCCATTTCAGGTTCCCAGCACAGCTCCCTTCGGTAACAATCAGAATGGGGCTGTTGAATTAGTGAAGTGGCTTAAATAAAATAATGACAGGAAAGGAAACCATTGATTTTGGGTTCCTGCTTCAAGGCCATTTCGAGGTACTTGATACCTTTGATAGTTTTACTCATCTGGCTGTTGTTTTATACATGTAGAGAGGACCACATAGCAATCAGCTTATAACCTTTGTTTTAAGCTATAATGTTAGCCTGATATGTGATGTTCATATGCATAAAATACGACCCATTCAAGGCCTTAATCACAATCAAGATACATATTCTTGTTTTACAATGAATTTTCCTTTCCATTTAATACAGGCAATACAGGCACAAAATATTCTAGAAGCCTCCAGTTGGTTCATGTTCTAGTTTCATTCTGTTGCTATGACAAGTTACCAAAGTAACTTGGTGGGAAGGGGAGAAGTGTTTGTCTTGCACTTCCAGGTCATAGTCTTAGGGAAGTCAGGCAGGAACTCCATAGACACTTGAAACACGCCCCATGGAGCAATGCTGTTTGCCAGCTCACTTATAGGCTCATACACAGCTAGCTTTCTTATGTAGCCTATCACCTGCCTAGGGAATTGTGCCTCCCACAGTGGGCTAGGTGATCATATATCAATTAATAATTAAAGCAATCCCCCATAGGCATGCTAACAGGCCAGTCTGATCTGGGCAATCCCTCATTTGAAACTCCCATGAGGGGAGCCTGTAGGCTGTGTCAAACTGAAAGCTAACTAAGGGGATCTCAATCAAGTCTGAGTCTATTTACTCACTTATAAAGATGAAACAGCTTTGGGATACTGACCCAGTCACCCTTATACTGAGCATTATTTTACATTAGCATCAATAATTTCCTTGCCTAACACCATGCATCCAGGAGAAACTCAGAGTTGGAAGAGAAGCTGCATATCTACAAGGCTTTTTTTGCTGTGGTGTTAAATCAAATCAAAACATGTTTTGCATAAGAACCCCTTTGGAAGTACTCATCTTTTCTAAAAGTTGCAATAACTTAAGATATGAACCACTTAAATTAGAAAAACAAAAACAGAACAAAACCCCACAGTCGTGAGATGCTTTATCTTCACAATGCTAAAGCCTGAATGTTGGGTGACTAGCGGGCTCAAGAATGTGAAGTATTGAACCTTCTATACCAAATGCTTTATTATTATAAATTGAATGGTTAGTAGTTATCCATATTCTCATTTTAGAGTTGGAGGGATGACACATTGGTTAAGAGCACATATTGCTCTTCCAGAGGATGCTGGTCCAGTTCCCAATATCTATATCAGGTGACTTATAGTTACCTATAACTCCAGCTCCAGAAGATCTGATGCCCTCATCTGGACCCTTCAGATACTTGCACACTTGCATACATGTAGAACACCACCCACACACACACACACACACACACACACACACACACACTTCAGTCTTTAAAGTATAGACGACTTTAATCCCACCTATTTTTCTCAGCTTTCTATATCTAAACTTCTACGTTTAGAATATTACTCCTAGAAGGGGAAGAAAAAGTAAATTATTCAGGTGGCATATTTACCCAACAGAGATGAGAATAAAACACTTTCATTGAGGGATTGGTATAGTTACTTGCACACCTACATTGATGTATGAATGTTGTAGCGTCCCACACAGTACATTTACGAAAGGGTGTGCCATAATGAATTATCGGCTTTATGAATTAGCTTGTAAAAATAATGCAATTCAATTAGCTATTGAAGATATAATGCCTCCTGGAATTTACTTTGCTTGTTTGTTTTGACAAGTGAGGTTTAGTTTTATGATGATCTCTCAGCGCACGAAGTAAATGCCCCGTAGTCTGTTTTGCTAAGGTAATGAAGCTGTAGTGATCCACAGTCTCACTGCTGCTCCCAAACATTCAATTTGCACTTGAGAGTTGAATACAAGTGCATGTCCATGAGACTTCTGAGGTCTGGTGAAAACGAGACAAGACCACCGCAGATACTGTCTTGGCAAGTCTCCTTTAGTCATGATCACAAGTGGTGAAGGCAACGCTTGCAAAGTGTTGTTCAAACGACCGCTGACCCATTGAATCAGAACAAAGGGTATCCAGTGTGTTCTCCATTCCAGGCACAATCAGGCCCTAAAAGTGCAGTGGGGAACAAAACCAAACAACAGTATTTCCTTCGTGGAGCTTACAGGCTGGGGTCACCCAAAGAAAACAAGACCAGGAAGGCATGCTATCTTCTCCTCTGTTTGTTTCTCTCTGACTTTTCTGGGCCATGGTCCACACAGCAGCAAGAACATTCTTCCTGAGATATGAATCAGATCGAATCACTTCTCAGATTATGAAACAAAAACATATAAAAACAAACAAACTAAAAAGGAACAACAACCCCTGATGTCATTGCCAAGGCCTGGCTTACTTTCCCATGATACAAATCCCACATTCCATCCAACTATTTTCTAGTCAGTGGTCTTCCACATCCATCTGCTTAGGCTGTTGCTTTTTGGTCACGGTGTTTTCCGTTTCCTTTCCTCAGACAACCCATTCTTTATCATCTTTTCAGACTCCTTTTAAATACTTGCTTCTCCAAGAAGCCTTACCTGGCAACCCTGCTTAAGGTTTCCTCAAAGGTGATTATGGGTCATCGTGAGTGTTTGGATTTTTTTCCTAGCCCTTGCATATACCAATATTTTATTTTATTGTCTTATTTGCTTTGTGTTTTTATTTCTTGTGTCTTCCCAATGGGATATAAACTTCAAACAGGTGAAGTTCATATTTGTTTTATCACTGTAGTTCTAGTGCCTCCCATCGTCATTCCTATAGCTGGTGTACAACGAAAAGCATTGACTGGTTGACTCTGACTGACTGAATGAACATAAAGGAAGGATATGAGGATAACCTATTCCATATCTACTGCCCTTTCCTGCAAATAATTCTTCATACTCATTCCGGGTCATTCTAAAAGAGGAGCATCCATTTACCTGTTATCTCCCATTCTCCCCAGAACACACATGGGGATCTCTATCAGACTCCCTTGCTGCTAGCTGTTGTGGTGGCAAACTCTTCAGTGTTTTTATTATACCTGGAACATTTTCAGGTTGAAATTACATTACTATTTATTTAGTTGTGATCTGGCCAGAGATAACAAGCACCATGATGGCCAAAGCCCTGGGTAAGGCTCCTACTATTCCCTCAAACCTGGCACAAACTATAAGCACTCAGTAGAGATTTGTGGATGGATGAACAAATGAAAAGAAGCTACTTAATTCTTGTAAGGGTGTTCTCGGTGCCCATGTTTATAAAACAGTCTACGGGTCAGTACCGGAGCTAAATGCCCCTCAGTTTGACCTATTAAATAAGAAGGGTCAACCTATTAAGCAGGGAAAGGATGTGTTTCTTAAATTTTCACCTAAATTAGCTAAAGTTTCAGAAGAAACCTGACTCTGTGTTAGCTCTCAATTTCTCAGATCAGTTATTCCTGTGCCTGCCCTAGCAAGGAGAGTATGACCCATATAACATCATGTTCACAGGAGGGCTCCATGGTAGACTCAGGAGAAAGTGTCTGAGACCTGAGGAATTAAAGAAGACCTGCCATGTCTAAAGATGGTCAAAATGAAAACAAGCAAATAGGAAAACCCAAGGTAGATTAACCATGAAGAGACATGTGACTTAAGTGTCATGTGGATAAAATGTGGCAAAGGCATACAATGAGACATTATGTTTCCTAAAAGGAAGGAAATTCTGACACAGGTGAGTGTCAAGGTCATTGTGCTTAGTTAAACAAACTGGTGACAAAAAGATAAACAGCATATGGCCTCAATTATATGTGGGCTTGGTCTGATGTCTGCTTAAAAAGTATACACGAGACTTAAAACAATAGATATAGAAGATAGAAGGTTGGGTGTTGGTTGTCTAGGGCCAGGAGGAAATATGACTTTCTGTTTAATGGGTACAAATGTTTACTCAGAATCACAGAGATGGAGAGTTGAGTGGTGGTTGTCTGGGGCTGGGAGGAATTATAGATTAATTCCTAATTATAGATTAATGGGCACAACTGTGTCAGTTTTGCAAGATGAAGGAAGTTCTGACCATGGATATTGGAGATAGTCATAAAGCAATGTTACCAAAATACTGACCTGTGTATTTTGACATGCTTAAAGTACACACACACACACACACACACACACACACACACACACACGGTAACAACCAAAAACAAACAAAAACACACTCGTGTAGACAGAAACTGCTTGTTCATTACAGCCAGCCCAGACCTGAAATAATCACTCAGAAACTATATTATTTGCAATACTGTTTGGCCAATAGCTTAAGTGTTTTTCTAGCTAGCTCTTACATCTTAAATTAACCCATTTCTAATACTTTACATTTTACCACAAGGTTCATGGTTTACTGGGAAGGTTCTTCCTGGCAACTTGCATCTTTCCCCTCCAGCAGCTACATGACTTCTTATTGACTCTGCCTACTCTCTCTCTACATCTATCTGCTTGGAATTCCCACCTTGCCCTATTCTGCTAAGCCACTGGCCGAAACAGCTTTATTCATTAACCAATAAAAGCAGCACATATGCAGAAGGACTTCCCACACCACACATATAAACGGGACAGCCTAGGGCATAGAGTTATAGTACTGTATCATGCTGGCCATGATATTCCAAGACCAAGTGTGCAAAGAGCCAGAGAGAATCCCCCTACCCACAAACTCCAGTACATCTGAGAAAGGAGCAGCTACAAAGAATCTAGACAATGGGGAACAGGAGGGAACAGGAGCAGCCAGGCCCCAGTTTCGGGAATGTACATTCAAGTTGACAAACAAGCATAGAAAATATCTGGCAGTGGCACACAGCTTAAAAAGTAAAATGCATCCTACAATTCTGGCCCATTTCATTTTATTTTTATCTTGGCTGATAAAAATATCCTCTTTCTCTCTCACATGCATGTCTATGTATATCTACTTGCCCTTGTTCCATTTGGAGGGTGCACTGGTTAACCCACAACGTGCTGCAAGTGGTTTGATTGGTAGCAATGTTGATATTTTGCAACACTCATCCTGTCTGGGTGATAGAAAAATAAGATGCACAAAAAATAAATTAAAGCATGAAATAATATAACTAAACCACACTTATGGGGTGTTCTTTGTTTTGCAAATTAAAAGGCACAAACAGCAGAATCCTTTGTCTTTATTAAACAGTTTCCTGGACTGCCTCAACTTGAAACATGTACATAAATATTCAAATTGAGTTTTTCACTCTGAGGCAATTTTGACATTTCCATACCGGATTCTCGGTGTTTTATCTATGAAAAATTAACCACATGTGACCAAAATATGATCACTTATATTTGTATTACATTTCTCCCCAGTTGCATACCCACAGGTGGGTGGTTTTCCCCAGTCCTTCTAAGTGAAAATTTCTTATTATTTGAATTAAAAATAAAATGTTTATAGAAAGATAAAGTGACTGTTGGCTCAAATAGTGCCATTGGTGTCTCCACGGCTCTGTGCCCATTCTCTATGTGTGTGAAGAGTCTCAGGTGTAAGATGCGTTTATTCCAATGGAAGGCGGTGCCAGCTATGTGCTTAGCTTGAGTTCCATTGCACACATGGACCAGCCATGAGATGGGAGCTGTGGCAGCCTGGTGACTGTGGGTATAGAAACAGTACCAGTCCCCGTCCGGTTTTCCTTGCCAATCACAGACACTCCTTAGTGACTAGACTTGGCATCCCCCTTGCCATGCTGAGTCTCCGTTATTTTGCAGGGTACAGACGGAGCCACATGTAGTGTATCAGACTTCCCCATGGACAGGAGAGCTGGACCAGAATGGCAAGATTTCAGTTCTAGTGGTGGGATGTAGGAGATGTGGCAGGAGAAGTTTCCTTCAGGTTTGATGTCTGGCTCTGTGTCCCACTAGCTTGGTATGTCAAGCACATTACCTGGCCAAGTCTCAACTTCTTCACTTGGGGGAAGCAGAAGAGCAGGAAGACTTCCTCGGAGGAACAGCCTTCTTCCATTGCCCTTCTTACCCACTGACTGGGTTGGCCTCAGTCAGACTGTAGCCTCTGTTGGCTGTGAGCCTGATGCAGCAGTCTCCTGGAAGTCCTAGGAGAACATTCCAGTACATATAATGTGACTCAGGGACACTGGCAGAGAGAGGGTGGATGGCAGGAGCTAGGGTTATTAGCATAAGAAAAACATGTTTACAAGAAAAAAGAAAAAGAAAAACAAGTTGTCCAGAAAACACACACGCAAATTTGGTCCTTCCTACCTGTCACATATCTGTAAACTCTGTGTATTAGAAAAATATCTGATAAAGGGATTCCCACCATAATAAGCCTAGGACAAAATGTCTCTTGCCTTTGTTTAAGCAAGTCCAAGGACAGCTTTTGGTTTCTGTGATGGCCGGTTTTAATTGTCAACTTGACACAGTCTGAAGTCACCTGGTCTCAAAGAGGAATTGTGTAGGTAAGGTTGGCCTGCAGGCATCTTTGAGGGGGGTGGTCTTGATTGCCTTAACTGCTGTGGAAAGATGATCTGAGAGTGGGCAGCCCCATTCCCTGGTTTTGGCCCCTGGACTGTGTGGGCAGAGAAAGCTGGCTAAGGCCGAAGTCTGTATGTATTCATTTCTTTCTGCTCTTCCCTGTGAATGCAACCGGCCACTCCCATCCTGACTTTTGCATGGCGGAGGACTTCAAACTGGATTTGTAAGTCAAATAACTCCCTTCTCTCCTAAAGTTACACTTTGTCTGGGTGTTTTATCGCATCCCCAGAAATGAAACTAGGACATTATCCTTGCAGAAAGGGTTGTAGCCCAGTGTTCCATCACTGTCTTCAAGTGGCGCCCCTTTGCCTCTGTAGCTCTCTTTGGCTACAATATGAAATGATAGCATTTATTTTGCCCACGCTGACTAAATTTTTAGACCATATAAATTTAGGTGTTTTTTTTTTTAGGCTTCCTGTTGCCTTATGCGTTTTGTTTGCCTGAATGAGTTACACCCAGTCCCTGCTTGCATGTGTTTATTAAGATTTCATGAAGTCAGCTCTTGATGAATTCACAAGTCAGAGCTGCAACTTCCTCCCTGTTTTTTTTTTTCATATTAAAAAGCGCAGCACCAGCCTTTCATACTGGAGGATGGTAGAGATAAATCGTCCCGTGCCAGCTTGTCACCTGGGAGTGACAGGATTGCCGCAGTGTCTCCAGGAGTCTCTTCTTATGAGAAGTGACTTGAGGGAAGCAAATGGGTGATTTACTGTGCAGCAGACTGAGAAGGGACGCTTTCAAAACGGTAAACATCACAGTACATCACATCCGGAAAGATTTTTTTCTTTCTGTGTCTGTCTGAGATTTCCGCAATTGATGTGAAAGTCGAGAATCTAAAGCTCAGGTTTCTTTGAAGGGGGAGCGTCAGAGAGTGGGGATGACATCCATCCCTGGGGGCTCTCAGAGGATGTGGCCCAGCACCAGTCTTCTGCCTGTTGAGAAGCTATTTTCAGGCGTTTCCTCACTGAGACTTTTAAACCACAGAAATCCTATTTGGAGGATCATGGAGTTATGGTTTTGACTTTAGTATGCAGTCTTTTGAGCTAAAGGGGACGTATATATTTTGAGAGCTGGGGAAACACAGTAATGGATTATGGGGGCTAGAAAATGACTTCATGTAACTAAGATGAAGAAAACTGAGAAGAAAGCCCATGGCAGCCATGCAAATTCTCCCTGCTGACAGGTAAGGATATTACCAATAGGGCAGCATCAAGGGCTTTATGCTGAGTAAACAACCCAAATACTCAGGAATGACAATATAAGGAAAAAAATGACCCAAAGACCTCACTCCCTGCTCTCTTTCATTCCCAACATTCTGCTCAACACCTTTGCATGTGATATACGTGTGTGTGTGTGTGTGTGTGTGTGTGTGTGTGTGTGTTTGTTCACAGATGTAGGGACCTATGTGTGAACCTGTATGTGGAGGCCAGAAGCTGATGTCAGGTGTTTTCACCATGTTCCACTTTCTGTTATGTGGCAAGGTTTGTTGCTGTATATGGACCACATCAACTTGGCAAGTCTAGATCTGGCTAACCAGATCATCCTGATCATTGCGATTATAGGTGGTCTACCACATCCACCCAGCTTTTGCAGGGCTGTAAAGGTTACAAACTCTATCCCTGCAAGTACTTGATCAACTGAGACATCCCCTCAGCCCCATCGTAGGCACTTTCGTGTGCCTGATATAATCAATAATAGGTATTTCACTTGACTGAATGGAAGCACGGATCAGATATACAGTTGAAGACGTATTTGACTGGTATGCTTCAAACAGACCAGCTCAAAACAATAGATATAATTTAATAATTGAAAAACGGGGAAACTCACGCGACTGGAGTAAAAGTTCCGATGTCCAAACGGGTCAGGCGAACACCACGCGCAGAGAGTGAGCGTACCTGGATCTCCAGGTTTTTTTTCCCTGGGGATCAGGTCGCCACACCCAAGCAAAATGTGATTGGCCGAGCTTCCCCATCATACAGTGCATAGTCTAAAGTTGTAAATGTATCCCCTGTTGAGGACTGTATAATATTATTTCAGGGAAACAGAATTTGGGGTCACACGACTATTGAATGGCAAGTTTGAGCTATCAAGATCAAGGCAGATTTTGAGGAATAGTGAAGTCTATGTCGCAACAAAGTAACGGAGGCAGGGATGGAAAATGTGGTCAGAGAGCTTTTCATAAACATTTTTATTAAGACCTCTGGACACTGAGTTTTTTGGGTAAGATAAGAAGTTATTCAAAAATTTTGAGCAGTGAAATTTAAAAAATGTTATAATTTCATACCCTGAAAATCAGATTCTCCCTGGAGATGTCCACCTTCTGTCTGTCATATTCTGATCATTGGATAAGTCATCTCTAAATAATTGAGAGAAAGCCACACAAAGACCTCAAAAATAAAATAAAACAAAATGAAATAAGAAATTACTGGGACTGTATTGAAGACTGACTCACTCCTGCTCATCTGCTTCCCTCGACACAAGCTGTTGAAAAAATTATCCTTTTACCATGAAAATACATCATTCACTGAATCATTTTAGTCAAAATTAATTAGCCATATATTGTAGGTTCACCACTGGATTTTTATTTTGCTATATCGATATCTATACCTATAAATTATACTAATAACAAGCTGTCCTAAAAGATTATAAAATAAAGTAGCGTTAGGTCTAAGATTTTGTTTTATTGCTCAAGTCTTGAAGGATACTTTAGAGTCTTTGTACTCCTGTATACTCTTCAGAATCAACATCTGACTTCTACAATTAAAAATGAGTGTGTTAGTATTTTGATCAAACTCACTACTTGCAAGACTCAGAGAAAGACAGAAAAGGGCTGTGTGGAATGATTGTAGTGGTCAGGTGTTAGGGAGAACCCAGAGAGAATAGTGTCTTCTAGACAACAGGACTGCTCCACTCATGGACTCAATAGCTGTGATCACCTGCATAAGACCTGTATAAGATCAAGCCAGTCAACAGTAGAGCATGAATCTGGGGAGAGAATGAAGAATACGCCCCACCCGCAGCTGAGGGCTATTGACAGTTGATGGCTTCTTGGGGAAGAAGAATAGGTTTTTATTATTGGTGTGGCCCCTGGTCGGTCAACCGCGCTCCAGCTGTCCACATGTGTATATGTCAACCCACATCTGTGCACATGTTGGCGGAAAAAGGTGGAGTCAGTGAGTAATTAAGGGGAAATACTAAGGAGGGCGTTAAGTTGACAGGGCTGGGCTGTGGATCTGGACAGAGTGAGAGGGTGAGTGAGGAGTAAATGCGATCTAAACATATTTCACGCAAATCTGGAATTCTCGAAGAGTTACTAAAATTATTATATTAAAAAGGATTTTTATTTTCTAGTGAGCCTGTATATCACTTTGGGAAGAAACCACATTTTAATACATGTGAGCCTTCCCTACCATGAGCAGGATATAATTGTTTAGATATTTTTGTGTGACTCACAGCCACGTACTATAATTTATGAGTCAAAGCGTTTGCTTGTACTTTGTTCAGTTTATCCCATTTTACATTTCCCGTCCTTTTATAGACTTGTTTTTATCTTAATTTTCAATTCTGTGTTACTCAGAAGAGCGATCAAAGTTTTAGATTGACATTTTAACCTCGCGTTCTTGCAAATTTGCTTGTTAGTCACCATCTTTCTTTCTTTCTAATTTAAAGTCTTTTATTTATTTTTCTCGCCTTATGCATTGACAAGGTCCCCCAACACAATGTTCAGTACAAGTAGTGAGAGCAGAACGTGGCCTTGTGCCCAGTTTCAGGGGAGATTCTACGCTTCCCCGTTCGGCAGTGACAGGTGCAGCAGATGTATAAATGCCGCCTTGATAGATGGAGGGCGGTCCTCCTGCACTGGTTTACTGAGACTTTTAATATGAATGGGCATTGGTGTTTACCCAATACTTTGGCTGTACTAAGGATAAAAAACAGTCACTGCCACCAATATACAGCCTCTCTCTCCTTGTACTGCATCCATAGAAACATATTTTTTCTTCAGCTGTTCATATGATTAATTGGGTTGATTAAAAATCTCTACCTTTTCAGTTGATGTCTTATATAAAGCACAATTTGCCTTAATATTTATAATTTTTTTCATCTATCTCCAAATTTAGTTTTAGAAATTAAAATTTAAAAAAATGAATCAATGTCTCACTCCTTAGCCCAGGCTAATCTTGAACGTAAGATCTTCCTGCCTCACCCCACTAAATTCTGGGGCAATGGTATGTGCAACTAGATCCAGATCAATGTTTTAAATATCTGTTAAGGTATTTGTCAGTGTGCTTCTTTGGTACTGGAGTTGAGTTTTATTTTCTTACAACTCCTCCCGTTTCTAATAGCAAGTTTGTGAGCTTCATGAGTTAGAGTGGATGAGAACATGCTCTTGTCTCTCCGGCTTTCCAGAAAGTGTGTGTGGGATCAGCTCACTGCTTCTTTGTTAAAATTCACCCAGGAAGTCATCTAGATCCAGAGGTTCTTTTGAGGAAAAAAAAAAATCTACCCATAAGTTCAATGCCTTCAATAGATAGGACAACTCAGTTTATCTGTTTCTTTTGGAATGCACTTTGTTAGTTTGTGTATCTCAGGAATATGGGTCTATTTCATCCAGCTTCTCAAAAATACTGACATTAAATTGTACATAGTATTCTTTCATGTTAATTAATGACTCATAATATTCTCTTATTACTAATATGTAGAAACTATTACAGTATCTTCTTTCCTGTTTATATTGATAAGTCTTATTTTTTTGTTAATCACTCATTGGAGGTTTCAAATTGATCTTTAAAAAAACATAAATTTTTTATGCTAAAGATTTTCCTTAAATTTTTTCATTTTATTGCTTTATACTTTTATCTTATTGTTCCTTTCTTCTACTTTGTGTTTTGATTGCCTTTCTTTCATATTTATGTCTATGCTCAAATAATTGACATCGGAGATTTTGAAAATCTTCTAGTGGAGGGATTTAGTGAAGCAACCCCCCCCATAACCACTTTCCTAGTTGTTTTCCATAGATTTTGAAGTAGTGTATGTTCATTTTTATTGAGAAAAATATTTCTCAGTTTACTTGTTGGATTTTGAAAACATTCCTGTATGTTGAGATTTTTTTAAAAAGAAGTCTGTCTTTTATTATTTCTAGTTCAGTTTCAATATGGGTGGGTGGCATGATCTGTGTATTTTTAATCTTAATCGTGTTGTTCTTTATAATCTATTTTGGTAAATATTTCACGTGCACTTGAAAAGATTATGCTGTCTTTTGTTTGAAGTGATATCCTACTAATGCCAGTTAGATTTTTTCTTCCCCAAGTCTTCCTCAAGTAACAAATGCCTTTGTCTTACTGATATCCCACCAGTTACTAAATGCAGCAGACACTGTAGAAGAAAAGACGAGAGCCTTTGTAGGAAGACAAGTAGAACATATTAATCAATGATCGGTGTGCTAGTGTGGGGGGGAGGAGAGGATTGCATGTGCGAATGGAAGGATAGAAGAAAAATACTTGAAAGAATGAGAAAAAAACTCTCATTAATGAAGAGGGGGAAGCTCCCTTCTTTCTTGGTGTACATCAACTCCACCGGGCTCTGAGTTGCTTTTCCATGTGCTTTGGTTTGGATCTGTCTGGCTTCAGTAGGCTATGGTGGCCAAGGCAATCTCACTGCTTTGTCTTCTCTCTGAGAACAAGGTACAATGTTGATTCATGCTCTAAGTCTGAAAACACCCCCTTGATTACTCTGCCCCCTCAGCTAGTTGTTTGCACCACAAAAAATGTAGGGAACACAAGGTTTGATAGAGAGGGAGAGGAATTGCTCAGGGATCCTGCTGAGTTCCTTTTTCTCATGCTGGGTCACCTTAGCTGCCACCTTTTTGTCACCTGGGTCACCTCAGCTGCCACCTCCTTGTGCTCCCGTTGCTTGGTGTTTTGCTCCCTGTAACTCTGTGCTGGATTTACTTGCAATTTCCAGGTCCATTACTACCTTGTGTGGATTGACTATTCTACTGATTCTTCGGTTTCAGCACTTGGTGTAAGATCAAGTACATAAACCTCTTAAAAGTAGCTATTCAGTTTAGATAGCCTTATGACCTGTTTCCTTGAGTCTTTGAAATATGGACGATTGATTGCACAACTCCTAAGTGTGTGGGAATATAGCAGAAATGGGGTGTATACCTTTCCTTTATTGGGGATCATTGCTTACATCATCAGTTGTTAGGATTCTAGAAACTTGAATCCAAATGTGACTTTGAACTTCTAACAAGGCTTCAGATATCTCCTGGCTGCACACACCAATTCACTCTTAGAGTAAAGCTTCACCCATGAATTAGCGTGACTCTTAGAAACAGCAATGTATTTATTTATTCAGTTAACATGAACATGCCAATTATTGTACAATAGTGTCATTCCAAACATTTCAAAATAGTAACTGCTTTGTCTCTATTACAACACATGATTTAAGAACTTTTATAGCCCCAATTGTCCTGAAGAGGAAACTGAAGCCCAGAAAGATTAAACGACCAGTAAGTGGCACACAGGGGTCCCACCCCTGAGATCTGGCTCCCACATCTTCATTCTTCACGGTTAACACTATGCCTCCTGTGTGGCCTGTGTCAAGGCAACTGTGCTTGCTGACGAGGGAGCACATGGCAGTAAGGGAGAGGCTGAAACAGATGGGACCTAGAGTTAAAAGACCCTCGGGTCGCTTAGCATGCCGGGAAATAATACCAATCACTGTCTTGATTTATTCGCTTAAAAATACATACACTGCCCTTTCTGTGTTCCAGGCTTGGCTGGGAAGGACAAACAGACAGTGAGCCAAGCAAAGCACAAAACATTTGCCTGCTGCCAGATGTCACCAGTGACATACAGACAATAATGTTTATGAGAGCACTGCCGAATCCAGGACCTGCCAGCCTTAGCAGCAGAGTGAATGCCCTAACCTGGATACTTTGGGAAAGAAGGAGGGCCCAAACCCTGGAAGCACAGCTGGGAGAGTTTGGGGTAGTCGGCAGGCGTGTGACCTGCATCTTTATCCTCATCTATCCCTTGGTGGTCACAGGAGCCTCTGTACATGAGGTGATCCTGAGCTCTCCTGCGGCTTTTTCTAGGGCACAGAGATTGCGTCTGGTTCCCTACAGACCAGAGCTGAGCTGTCGTAAGAGACAGAGCAGTTAAAGAGGCCAATATCCCAGGCAGCATTTTATGTCAAGCAGAAGAGTCAGGAAACACACAAGCTTGTATGGTAGTCAGCAGCCAAGCAGACATCCTCTCTTTTCATTTTCTTGTTTGTGTTAAACACCCAGCTGCCCCCATCCCCGTGCAATGGAATCAAACAATACCAGAGGAATTTTATCCCTCTACTTAGGGAATATCCTGGGTTCTCTTGCAGGAGATCAGATTCTTGGGTGAAAGAAGTTAAATTTCTTTACCATATCAGATCTTGAGAATTGGCTAGTCAGCCTGGCCTTTGTCCACTCCTTGCTCCAGGTGCAGCACAGAACTCAGCAGAAGTGCCGAACACAAGCTTAGACAACAAGCTTAATATTAAGCATGGTGGTTAGCTAGACCAAAGGGGGAGAGGTTATCTTGTTTGTCATCGCACAAGGTCATTCATTCTAGGTATAATGTGTATGGGGCGTGCTCCATCAGACAAAAATCTTAAAAAAAAAAATCTTCTCAAATTCTACTTTTCTCTTCAAAGCCTTCTAGAGAGTTTGTGTTTCAGCAGCCCCAGCGCAAAATATTGCCAGACCACATGTTTTTCCTGGGTCGCGCTGCCTCTCCTTTTCCTTACTTGACAAGGAAGGTTGCCTGTGAGTATACCTGCATTCTGGTACCCAGGAGGTTCGGTGGGGTGGGGCATCTCTGCAGAGAGAACACTGGCTGGACTTCCTCCCACAGAAAACAGGAGTCAAAGGAAACCCTCAGTGACCTCCTTAGATGTCAGGTCTGGAGTGGGACATGTCGCACTCTTTCCTATCACCTTTTCAGATAGCAAGGCAAAGTTTAGGCACTAATGCCCATAGTCATACATGTGTATTGGTAGGATTTGGGTGATCTGAGTCACAAAATTAGGTTTATAGCGCGCGCACACACACACACGACTGAAAATCATTCACATCATAAGAAAACAACAAATAAAATGAGGTGAAAATGGTTTCTCTTCCATAACCCAACCTCTATCAACTGTCCTATATTCTTAAAACAGTCGTTTCTGGATGATTGGTCATTTTTATACACACAAACTTACAGGCACATACTGAACTGATCACACATACACACATATAAAATAAGCAATCAGATATATACACACACATTGTTATAGGTGGAGGGAGGGCCGGGCACGCTTACATAGGACCCTGGGTTAGGCAGTTGCTGTGTTCAGAGGCAGGAGACAAATCTACCAGCTATGTGTGTTTTACACTGAAAGATTTGAGAAGCCTCAGATAGCTTTTGTATCTACTACGCAGTGAAAATTATGCAAAAAGTTTTATGAATAAAAAAAGGGCTCATTATACAATTGATGGTACCCAGGATGAAATAAAAAATATGGGTCCCCTTGCTCAAAACTCCGGCAGACAGGAGAGACGGCACCACAGTGAATGAGGACTCGCTTACCTGAGCACAGGTTTTATGTGCATGAATCCCTGTATGCACTCTGAGTACCTTGAAGTGTGGCTCTTTATACTATACAGATGGGCAACTGAAAGGCAGGTACCTCAATCCCAGACCTTCCTGTCACGGCATTTACCTGTAGGACATCACAGTTTAGAAAGAGCATCATGCCCAAACAATATCAGTTCCCAAAAGAAAAAAAAAAATCGACCCTGATATTGGTCATCTGAACAATATGAATTTGATATGTCAGAGCTGTTCCAACTTCCAGCTACCAGATGTCTGTGAAAATTCATAGCAGGCTATTAAATTTAGCAGATCCTGTCTTAATTAGATTAGCTTTTGCACAGCACGAGGGCAGAGCATCTCTCTGATGGAGGGTTTCTAAAGATACCTGATGGGATTTCTTTATGGAAGATGGGCTTTTTTATCCATGGAGACCGATGAATAGGGGGGAAAAGATATTCTATTGTATAATAGTATAGAAATGTGGTCATGATGTATCAAAGGAGAAGCACGGGCTTCATTTCATTAACGTTTCCTCTTTATTTTGCTTCAATACAGACGGGAAGGGGGGGGGGGGTGCGAGCAAAGACAGGAGAAGGATGTTCAAAATAACCATCCAGGAAAACAGTGGAAGGGAGGTGGGAACCTACAGGCAAATTCTTGTCTCCAAATCCCCCAATAAATCTAGAGCCAAAGAATGCTGTGTTCAGGAGCCTGTCAGTGTCTGATTCTCTCTCTCTCTCTCTCTCTCTCTCTCTCTCTCTCTCTCTCTCTCCCCCTCTCTCTCTCCTCTGCCCCTTTCTTTCCAGACAAGAAACAACACTGCACAGTTTATCTCTGGCTGATTTTACATGATTAAACTTGGCATCTATTCTCCCTGTGTAAGGTCACTAAAACAGTAACTCACGTTACCGAAGCCGACAGCCTCACTTCACCTCTCTTCTCCTGCCATAGGCAGAAGACCTAACTCAGATGTTTTTGTGGAAACCTGACTGGGTACATATGGGATAATGGGTCTGAGAGCCAAAAGGAAACGGATATGGGTGATTTTCCTTAACCTCAGCTGCACCAGCAGAAAGATCACATTCTCACAGAAAGATCACCTTCTTCCGTGGCGTGGGGGTCAGTGGAGGACTGAGAGAACAGACAACAAAAGCAACAGGCATTTGCTTCCACCTCACAACCTCCCTGCTCGTGGGCAGGAGAATTTAGATTTTTTTTTTTTTCAAGGCCGAAAGCACACGAAAACAAGGCGGGCAAGGAATGTGGGTAGAAAGAACGGCCCATCATTTGTTCCCAAGGCTGGCTGATCCGATTCCCATCATACCCAGGCAGGGTTACTAGGCAACTGATTAAATAAACGTGCAGGTCCTACAAGCGAGCTTGCAATTAATGAACTTAACCGTTTTCATTCGACTGATTTCTTCCCTTCTCCACCTCAACCCACGTGGAGATTGGGAAATGCGAGAGGCATCAGGGATTTTCTTGAGGTAGGAGGAGGCGGTTGAGACCCATTTTGCCTTTCTTCCTGATTCCCTGTAGTTCTTCTCAGACACAGAATAAGAGACCTGGCTCAGCAGGTAATTGACATTTTAGGTAAATAAGGAAAAGTACATAAAAGGCCAGAAAGAGTGCTGGGCATATCACCATGCAGACTCTGAGATGCTTCCTAATAACACCATTGCTAAGTAGAACAAGATGAAAAAGAATTTGTACGACAGAAAATCATTTTAATACATAGATCTTCCAACATGGCGCGGCAGATGCCAAGTGCAGTAGTTTGTAAGTAATTGGCCCCCATGATGTCATAGGGCGTGGCATTGGGAGGCGTGGTCTTGTTGAAGAGGGTGTGGCCTTGTCAGAGGAAGTGTGTCACTGCGGGTGGGGGGTAGGCTTTGAGGTCTCCTTTGCTCAGGCTTCCCTCAGCATGACACTGAGACTATTTCCTGTTGTCTATAAGATGTAAGACTCTCGGCTACTCCTCCAGCGCCATGTCTGCCAGGCTTCCTGCCATGATGATAATGGACTAAACCTCTGAAACTATAAGCCACCATCTTAATTAAATGTTTTCTTTTATAAGAGTTGCTGTGGTCATGGTGTCTCTTGATAGCAATAAAAACCATAAGACACCATACAAGACCCAGGCACAAATTGGATGCATGTCTCTCTCTGCTATGAAATTCAGAGGCAAATTCCTTCCCAGCCCAGGTAGTCCGGGAAGCTTTAAGTCATGTCCTGAAAGTTGAGTGGGTGGGCCAGGATGGAACCACTGTGGATAGGCCTTCCCCAAGAGAGTCTGCTGCAAACAAGGAGCCAGTAATCCTGGTAATTTTGCCACTAGTTTGGTCTTGCAGCCATTGATTTGAAGTAATCTAAAAAAATGGCCTGTGTGGCCCCAAAGCAATGGGCTGGGTCAGAAAATCAAGGCCCATTTTTGTCTGTCTGGAATTTGAATTGGGTAATAGAAGGTTTGGCAGAATTTAGCAAGGGGAGTAAGTGGATGTAGCTTCTTCTGCCACATGGAACTCAGTCTCTGACATGGGGAGAAGAGAGAAGACAGTGGAGGGGAGCTCTGTTGAGAAGAGAGACCCGGAAGTGAAGCAGGATGCTGAGGAAGAATGAGACAACAGAGGCAGGAGAGCAGTTTGGCCCATGGCCTTGGCCGTGGTTAGGAATGGATGGTAGGAGGGCAAAGCTGGCAGCAGGCATCTGGATTGCATAGATGGAGGGGATGTTCACTGAAAACAAGAGAACAGAAGGAGAAAGAGGGAGGCTGGGGAAGGAATTCTATTTTATACTTGCTGCATTTGGGGTTTTCTACATTCAGCAGGCTACTGGTTCCATTGTGCAATTCCTTAGTATTTCCCTTAGAGGCAAGGGTTAGAAAGGGATCCTTTGACAATCTATGCTTCAAACCAAACTCCTTTGTTGTGCGGGATTTCCAGGGAGTTTCTTTCTCTGTCTTTTAAAATGAGCATGCATCACAGGTACGAAATGATGACTTTCATTGATATTTTCTTTTAAGGATATTGTTCAGCTTGATTATATTCACAGCCCCTCTTGCTCCCCTTCTTTCCTTCCCCTTCCCTCATCTTCTACTTTCATGTTTGTTTGTTTTTTTGTTTTGTTTTGTTTTTTTTCATTTAAGACTCCACCTATGAGGGAATACACATGGTATGTGTCTTTCTAATGGATCTCTAGTCTGACTTATTTTGCTTAGTGGGTGTCTTTTCTGGCAAAGGGAAATGGTTTTTGTTCTTCTTAATGTTTTGGTAATAGTGTATTCATGCTGCATTTCCTTTATCCATTCCTCCTTCAATGAGCACCAAGGCTGACCTGGATAGCATTGTATGTTGTTCAGTGTCCAGGCATCTCTGCAGCATGCTGAGCCTGACTCTTTAAGGGTACATACCCAGAAGTTACAATCAAAGCAGAAGGCTTTAAATTTCATGCAAACTGTTTGTGACTATTAGAAGAAGGTGGGACAAAACCTTCCAGCTAGGAAATGAAGTTGCTATGTTAAAAATGGAATTGTCAGGAATCACCCACAGAGCAGTCACTCTGGATGCTGCTTTGTGTCCTGTATGCTGAATTGGATGCAGTCACAAGCCTCTACGGTAGCATCCACCAGCCTCTACCATAGCATCCACCGGCCTCTACCATAGCATCCACCTGCCTCTACCATAGTATTCACTGGACTCTCATAGCATCACTGATGAGGAGATGCATCTGTAACAACTGGGACCATATGGAAAGCTCCTAACTATTGTGGGTGGTGGGCGTTACACAAGCCTGGGATCCTCCAGGCTTCAGAGCAAAGACTGTTTGCTTTCGCAAAATTGGAATGATTACAGTCTTGCTCATCTTGTCTGTCTCGATGTGTAGGTGCCACCTTAGGAATGTTTGGGTGAAATATGCTAGCTAAGTCTACCCAGGATGGCTTGGGAAACTCACAAGCTGTAGGAGGATGCTTTTATGGTTAGTGTTTATCTATGACACAAACACGATATACCCAGGGCCATATGCCTACTTCTTCATTTTAAGAAATCTTTAAAATTAGTTGTTTAACAGAATGCTTCAAACCAGGTGCTTCATACATAACAGAAGTTTAGCTCTCAAGCTTAGGGGTTGCAAGTCCAATATTGAGGTGTCAGGTCATGTGAAGACCAGTGTCTAATGAAGGTTTGCATTCTTGCCCACGGGTGATGCCTTCTAGTTGTGGCCTCACATGGCAGAAGAGACAAGGGATCCCACAGCCTCCTTCATAGTGGTGGAGACCCCATTCGTGAAGACGCCATAATCTTAATCTCATCACATCTAGTTACCTTCTCACAGTTTTTCCTGTCAATGCCATTGCACTGATGACTAAGTCTTAGCAGAGGAACTGGGGGACCACACATTCAGATCATGGTATTGTGTGTTTGTCATTGTTTTCTGAGTTTACTATTTGAATGCTTCTTGGATACTAACTATCCTTTCACCAAAATAATTACTTGTTTATTCTTTCTTCCTTAATTTCTCCTTCTACCTCCCTCCCTCCTTCTCTCTCTCCTTCACTCCCTCCCTCCATGCCTCCGTCTGTTGTAGGAAGCCGTTTGTTTGTTCCCAGCTGCTCAGCCCCAAAATGACCACAAAGAAACTGTATTATTTAAATCACTGCTTGGCCCATTATCTCTAGCTTCTTATTGGCTAATTCTTACATCTTAATTTAACCCATCTCCATTGATCTGTGCATCACCACAAGGTTGTGGCCTAGCAGCAAAGTTTCAGCACATCTGTCTCCGCTGCAGCTCCATGGCTTCTCCCTACTCTGCCTCCTTTCTCCCAGCGTTCAGTTTAGTTTTCCCAGCCTGGCTCTACTCTACCCTATCAAGCCAAACCAGTTTCTTTATTCACCAATGGTATTCACAGCATACAGAGGGGACTCCTACATCATCCCTCCCTCACTTTTTTTCTTCTTCCCTAACCTCCACCTCTTTCTGGTCTCTGTCTCTTCCCTCTATCTCCATGTGTCTCTGTTTCCCCCTCTTTTTCCCTCTCCCTTCTCTCATTGCCTTCCTTCCCTTTCTCTCCTTCTCTCATTGATTGCTTCTCCCCAACACAAATGCCTGCTAAAATGGCAGAGGAGGCCTCCATGTGCTCGGAACACCATTCACTTATAAAGGCCAATAGTGTTCATGACTGGTGTTCAAGCCCTCTTTACCCTAACCCTTAAGAGTCACATCCATTTATTTCCCATTTGTCTGGTGGGAAGATCCTAGTACTCTTTAAAGTTTCCCCCTTCTGTGAGAAACTGGAAGAAGAAAAGAGATGACTCTCCAGTGTTCAGGGAGAGAGAAGCTCCAAGAGGGGTCTCTAGAATGGGAGAAAAGAAGGGAAGAACCTGTTGGCTCTTTTTAAATATACTATTACAAGGGTTGTGGTTATTTTAATTTTAGACAATTTGAATTTTTCTTTTTCTTCTATGCCATTATTTTTAAATTCTGTATTTTTTTTTAAATTCACTTAGATATTACAAGTTTGTGTTCTCTACTTTATGGGCCCTGGGGCTTGAACTTTTATCTGCAGGCTTTGTGGTAAGTGCCTGTGTCCAGAATGTATTCAGATCTCACTGCATGCTTTGTTTCCTCTCCTCCTTTCTCTTCCCCTTCTTCCATACTCTCCTCAGCCCTCAGCTGTCTGTCACCTGGCTGGACGAACATACTTAACTCTTTAGCAGTTTCTCTTAGGTTGCATATTTCCGCACCTTCCTCTACTCAGCCACAAACCTTGGTCACTAGCTCCTAGTCTGATTTTCTACGGTTTCTATGATTTTCCTATTTCTGCATTATCATGTAAATTAGATTATAATCCATGTAACCATTAGGAACTGCCCATCCACTCTGAGCATCTTTTTCTAGACATTCTCCTGGGCTGCGTGTAACACTGTGGCATAGCTTGTGACAGTTTAATTGTTCACACACAGAAGAACATACATACAGGTAATATTTGGGATGGTTGTGAATGGCTATGAACACTGACCTATGTTGTTAGGGTTTGCAGCTCTAGGGGAATGGAAGGTCATTCCCTCAGGCCCACGTGTTAGAATATTTGTTTCCCTGTTGCTGGCACTGATTTAGTGGGATGTGGACTTTTAGCAGAGTGTACCTTGCTGGAAGAAATGAATTATGGGGAGATGGGGTCTATTTTCCTCCCTTCCATCCTTCCTTTCCCTGCCCCTACTTCCTAACCAGCCCAGATGTGAGTCATATCCCATCGCCATAGTTAAGAGCTGCCTTTCCTACCATGATCAACTTAATCCCTTTGAACTCTGAGGTAAAACAGCCTCTCTTTTCTGAGTGCCTTTAGCCAGGTACTTCATCACAACCATGAGAAAGTAATTAATGAGGAATACAAATGTCTCTATGGGCATAACTTTCTCTGGGACAAAATGCAGCTTTACTAAAAGTACAATTGAGAATCATTTTCAGCATCCATGACTTTTCAAATGTAGTTTAGCTGTTCGTTGATTTTGTGTGAAATATGCATAATTTGCTATATTCTGTCATTGTTGCTATTAAAGATCTTTTATTTTAATTACTTTTCTACTTTAGGTAGATTCATTTTTTTCTTCTTCTTCTGGCTCTCTTATGATCTTTTGCTTTGATAGTCTTTAGACATGTTTTCTTTTGTGCCTGAAAATTTTAAAAACCGTTTAATTTTTTTTAAAAAAAAACGTTATTGCTATATGTGTGGGCTAATGTGAGTGTATGTGCGACATGTGTGTTCAGGAGTCCACAGCACCTTGAAAAAATCATCATTGGCTCCCCTGGAATTATAAACAGTCTTTAGTCACCTTGTGGGTGCTGAGAACCAAACCTGGGTTCTCTGCAAGATCAGCTGATACTCTGACTTGCTGAACTGTGTTTCTAATTTCTGAAATCACTGCTTAAATTACATTTACTTATTTGCTTATTTATTTGTATCTCTATGTGTATGTGTGTGTGTGGGCGGGGGGAGGTGTCTGTCTGTCTGTCTGTTCTGTTTGGGAATGGAAAGAGGAGGTCAGAGGACAGCTTTCAGGAGTTGATTCTCTCCTCGCAGCTTATGAGTGCCAAATTCTACCTTGGCAGCAAGCCCCTTAATTCACCGAACTGTCTCACCGGCCCTACATGGAATCTCTAAAATCCATTGACTGCAGGATTAATTGTTTCATCATTTGTGGAAGCCTTTTATCATAATCACATTCACTTTTATTCTTTCTCATTAAAATTCTCCCCGAGTTTGTGAAGTTAGAGCTTTCTCCTTTTTTCTATTATTTTAAAATACATTCTCAGATATGTTCATCTCTTTGCTTCTGTTGACTTTCTCATATTTTTAATTTGGAAACACCTCTTTTGTGTCTTATTTACTAGAACACCTTTCTTTGGTTGCCTGCCCTTGGTAACTTTGCTATGTAGATTTTTTGATATCTCATGTTTGGCTGTCTGCTCTTTTTGCCACGGTGGGTTGCATTGTGAGCTCTTGCTTTTGGGCACCTCATCTATGTGGCTCTCTTTCTGCCTAGGTTGAAGATTTGTCCTTCTTCGGGAACTCCCTATTTGCCTAAAAAGGGTACTTTAAGGAATTACCAGTCTGCATCTGCTTTTGTACTTGAGTTCTTTACTTCAGAATTACCAGGGCAATTAAATAGGGTTGACTAAAACCTGGAAACCACACAAAAGCAGAAGCTTTTAAAAGAGTAATTCCAGGGATTTATTTTTAGGTGTTGGCCTATTCAGTCTGGAAAGGCAGACTAAAACATCATAATGTATACTGCATGGATGCGCTTTAACACCCCAGCAAACTGGTGCTGATAAAAAGTAGGTTTATCAAGATATCTTTACCTATAATCCATTTTAGAATCAAGGCGTTTATCTCAGCTATTGGGAGTGCTTCAGACTAAAAGCAGACTCCTAGGAATTGTCCTCGGCTCAAAGACATGCCCCTTTCAAAGGCCAACCTACATCCCACAAGACAGGAAATCTGGGTCTCCTCCACCCCAATATAGAACACCTTTGAAGACTCTTTCACTGTGAGAGCAGCCTGTGAAATCTGGAGTGCTCCTTCTGATGGGCACTTTTAACTGTAGACTTGGCACAATCTGCAATCGCCTGGAAAGAGAGGCTTTGTGAGGAAGTATCTATAGCATGTTGGCCTTTGACCCTGTCTGTCAGGGATTGTCTTGATTATTAATTAATATAGGAAGACTGAACTCACTGTGGGTGGTACCATTTTCTAGGCTGGGCCTTATATAAGTGAAGAAAGCTAGCAGAGTATGCATATGTGCAAGCAAGCAAGAAGGTACTTATTCTCTTTGATCTTGACTGTGATGTAACTAGCTGCTTGAGTTCTTGCCTTGACTTCCTGCAATGAGAAGCTGTATCTGGAACGATAAGCCAAATCAACCCTTCCTTCCCTATGTTGTTTCTGGTCAAGATTTTTTTTTTCTCACAGTGGCAGTAATGAAGCCAGAGCACTCTCCTTTCATAAAACCATGTCTCTGGGATGACTTCAGATAGCTCTGGTTATACTTCCTGAGTCATGTATCCAGAGGTCCTCATTCTCTGTCCTTCTGTGGCTAATAAGACTTCTGTCACATCAGGGTCAATCACCACTTTATTTTCATTTCCTTCCTTCCTTCCTTCCTTCCTTCCTTCCTTCCTTCTCCTTCTTCTGAGAGAGAGAGGGGGGGGGAAGATAAAGACAGAGGAGAGAGAGTAAAGTATCCAATACCTGTGATATGTTTGTGTGAATATACATGTGCATACATATGTGTGTGTGTGCATAAGTGTGTACATATGTGTGGAAGCAAGAGATCAAAGGTAACCACTGAGTGACTTTCTCAGTATCCCCCCTTTATTTTCTGAGATGTGTTCAGGGAATCTGGACTTACTGGATGGCTAGCGAACCTAGCCATCCAGTGGTTACCTTCTCTTTTCTTAGTGCACAGGGTACCGATCTGCCAAACTCAGATCATGATGCTTCTGTGCCAGTCACTTTACCCCATCCCATTTCGACCTTAGTTCTTAAGACAAATCTCTCGCTGGATGTGGAACTTGCCAGATTAGCTAGACTGGATGGCCAGGAAGCCCCAGAGACTCCCCTGTTTCTGTGTCCCTATGCTTAGATTACACGTGTGTGCTGCTTCACTTGGCTTGTTTTATGTGTGTCCTGGGGATCAAAACTCAAGTCAGCATGGTTGCACAGCAAACAATTTACTGACTGAGCTTCCTCAATCCCAATTTCTACTTCTTAACATCTTATCGGGACTTGGTTGGCTGTCGTGTAAGTCCAGTTTTGCAAAAAGGGGTGTTGCTTATTGTGAGTTCGGTGTTTCTAGGTGCAGTGTAATGCCAGGACTTTGAAGGTACATGGGTTCTGCATGGCAGCACAGATAACTGGCGTGAGGGTGTCTGATGGAATCATTGTGTATAAAACCATCATTATCGTCATTGAAGGTCCCAATGATCCTGCCTAAAGACAGCTGTGTTATTTCTCCCTTTGCCAATTTAATGGGTGTGTTTTGTAGATGATTTTTGTAGACATTGATCTTTGTAAGCAAGGCTCTCTCCACTCCAGGAATGGAGGATGTGATCCAGCTCAGTGCAGGATTCCTCTGGTGGCAGCTTCCCCACCTCTCTGGTGGTAAAATATTTCTTTGATCCCTCCAGTTTGACTCAAGGACCTTATTTTTTTTTCCACAGGAAAAGGAAACCATTAACATTTTCTTAAGGAATACCTGTAGCTGTAGCTGCCACTTTAAGTAGAGCATACATTTAAAAATAGATTTGATAAAGTTTAAATTTGAACGTAATAAAACACACTAATTTTAAATATACCTTTGACAAATTCCTGGGCCCCTGTAGCCACCACCATGCAAAAATAGAACACATTCTCCACTCTGATTTTCTGTGTCATTCTGGGTCAATGTTATCAACACCACTGGCCACCAGGTGACCCCTGATGTGTGCTGTTTATATCAATTCTATATACATCAATAGAGGCTGTCAATTTGATCAAGGAGAATATGTGCCTGTAGATCTATTTCCTCCTGCTCAACATTATGTTTGGTGAGTCCCTCCATTTTGGGATGAGTCCCTCCATGTTGGGGTGAGTCCCTCTATTTGGGGGTCAGTTCCTCCATTTTGGGGTAAGTACCTCCATGTTGGGGTCTTCCCATGTTGGGATCCCTCTGTGTTGCGTTCCCTCCGTGTTGCATTCTCTCCATGCTGGAATCCCTCCATGCTGGGGTACCCTATGTTGAGGTCCTAGTGTTAGGGTCCCTCCATGCTGGGGTTCCCCCATGTTGAGGTACCTCATATTGGGATCCCTCCATGCTGGGGTCCCTTCATGTTGAGGACCTCTGTGTTGTGATTCCTCCATGTTGTGTTCCCTCTCTGTTAGGTTCCCCCTCGTGGTGGGTTCCTCTGTGTTGTGTTCCTCCCATGCTGGGGTCTCTCCATGCTGGGATCCCTCCATGCTGGGGTCCCCCCATGTCACATCTATCAGTAGTGTCTTCCTCTGCATCACTGAGTCACATTTTATGATGCCTAGGCATCATGACTCTTTGTTTTGTCTTCTCAACTGATGGACAGTAGAACTGTTTATGATTTGTGATGGATAAAATAGTTACAAATATTTAAATTTTCCCACAATCTCTTTTTCCATGTACCAAAAGATTTTTTTAAGTCTATACCCCATCATGAAGCTCATAGTTCCCTTGAGTTTCCTTTGGTGTGTTTTGTTGTTATTTCTTTTGTCGTTGTTCAGAAATGACTTTGTTGCATAGCCCAGGATGCCTTGAACTCAAGATCCTCCTGACTCAGCCTCCTGATTGAGACATATGATACTATACTTGGCTTTTTGAGGTTTACATGATTAGATAATATTAGGCTATGTAACCCCACTGAGTTTACATTTTCTGTAAGAAAAACTTCCTGAGCCAAATATGAGAATGAAAAACCAACAAGTTTTTCTAAGGATGTTTCAAATATTACTCTAATTATTGCTTTTAAGTTAGTTTGTCATTTTTGCATAGTTAATTGCATCTGTATATCTGTGTGTAGTGTCAAACAATTTGAAAACCATTTTCTTTCTATTTCTCACTGAATTTATTTCCTCCAACAAAAATATAAATAAGTTTCTTACTCTTGCATGTCCCTCCTTTCCACTACCATGAGGCTCTCTTTTTCTGTGGGACTTGGATGGTAGCCAGTGGGTATTCGGGGCTCCCTATCAGGAGACAGGCAAAGGAAGCCTTGTCGAGCTGGGGAACAGAACTGAAAGAAAGGAGGTAGGCAGGGCTGTGACTAAGCAAGATGGAGCCCAAACTAGACACAGAAAGAACTTCCTGAGGGCAATAAGTGTGGGGGTAAAGTTCTTCAGTGTTTAAAGAAGCATAAAGCCAACCCAACATTTTATTACAGAAAGGATTTCTCTGCTCTGTGTCTTTCTCATCTCCTGTGCTTGGCACCTTGGAGTAAAGTTTTCACCTCACCTTCATTTATGAGGCTGGAGGAGACACTCCATCCCTTGCCCTGTCTCATTCCTATTGGATCTCAGCATCCTTTGACTTGTAGCTGGACCACTTTGTTCTTCAAGCCAGGGCTTCAGATCTTTCTCTGTTTAGTCTTCACATGACCTGTTCTCCGTATGTGTTGTCACCTATTTAAGGATATTTATAATGGCGTTTAGGGCTCAACTGTTAATCTGGGAAAATATTTCCATATCAAGGCATTTAAATAAGTCACATCTACAGATTATCACTCTATTCCTATTCTATCTCTCTCTCATGTATTTTATGGAGTCTTCCTTGGGCCCGACTCTTATATTGAGGATATAATTATAGAAGAAATATCAATTCCTATCCTTCTCACAGGCTTTGCCTGATGAGGGCATGGCCTCGCCTTATACTTCCTGGTGCCCTGCCCCAAACACTGTGCTCTTCTCTGCTCTTCTCATGGTAATGGTCTCCACACTGCTGCCCAGTGAGGTCTCCATAAGGTACCAACTTCTTTCTTCATCACGCCAACTTCTATCTTCTGTTAGACACCACAGTCCAACTAGTGATGCCAGTGAGGGTTGACAAGCACCCAAAACTCTCTTCTTTTCCTTTCTGTGTAAAGGATGCATGCATGTCTTGAGTAGGAGCAGAGAGTCCCAATCTGAAAGCGGTCATGCCAATCTTATGTACATCAAGACTAGTAAAATTTCAAATCATTGCTTCCTAACAAAGCAAACAGAATCCTTGAGAGTTGGTAGTGACTCAAATGTCACTGGCCAAGGTAACAAGTTAGAAATTGGAGAGCAGTTTGAAAACGAAGCTCATCCACACATGGGTAGGCCAGTGTCCCTGCGTGAGACTTTCTTAGTCCTCCAGGCTCTGCTGATGCTCACAGGACTTTTAGGATTTCCCTGGTGTGGTAGGCAAAATTCCAACCTATGGGAAAGTTTGCCATAGAGTAGACCAACAGCTTCTGGGCCAGTAGCTGCTCCCAGTGACCTTGTACAAGTATCTCGAACAGTGTCCCCTCATGCCCAGGGTCATGGGTGTGATTGGACCCTGAGATATTTCCAACACTTCCAAAGGCTGAGTGAGAATCTGTAGTGAGGCAGAGATGGTTAAACAAGGTCGTCAGGCTTCTTTGCTTGTGTGGAGGAGAAATGGTTCTAAACCTCTTGTACTATACGAGGTAGTTTGTGATCTGGCCTTTCTCCACCTCCTCAACTTCTCAAAACAATAAAACAGTCAATATGCAAAATAATGCTGTGTGGGTTGGGGGCTAAAGGCTGCCTCCCACTGAGAGACATCACAGGGTGGCCCTCTGTGGTGGAAGGATAAGGGATTGATTGTTTCTGTAAATCTCCCCAGGATTGCCTTTAGACAAATGCTTTCTTATTCCAGTTATTCACTGTCTGCCTTACTTGATTTTTAAAAAAAGTATTTGTTCATAAACACCTACTTTCCCACCCGCCTTGTCTTGTTCACCGTACGGTTTGTATCCATTGAGTGAAGGGCAGCATAGACAGAGCATGGGCCTCATGTTGCAATGTGTTTAGTGTACATAGGCATCCTGTGGAAATAAATGTGTCCCAGGACGACACAGCTCGTCTTCAGGTCATCTAAGAGCACAGGCTTCCTTCTGTCCCCCTCAGTGAACAGGCATTGGCAAGGGCAGGGACTACTTTTCCTTTTACTGCATTTGAGTCTTGTAGTACCTGGTGTCCTTCTGAGCCCATGGTGAGTGATTCAAGGACTTCTGGAACTGATTTAAGATTGCCAGCATGAGACTTAATTTAATATTAAATAAGCCTGGGCAATTAATAAATGATGAACACACGGCTCCATACCCACGCCCTCACTTGCCAAAGGTTTGGCATGTGTCTGGGTGTGCTGAGAGGCTGCAGGAGACAAATGCTTTTGTTCTGGTACAAATATGGGCATGAGCTAAGAGGCAGTCTGGACCTCAGAAGGTCTGGCGCAAGGAGAGGGGTTGAGTTTAGCTGTATCTGTAGCCAGGGTCGTGAGTTGCCTAGTGCCTTTGTGTGTCTCTGCTTTGAGGAAATTGAATCTCAAGTACTGTTTACAGCTTTCCCAACTTCATTGTGCACCTCATTGCGATCAGACATTTCATTTATTTTCCACACCACCTGAATAACATTATAATATGTTAATGAAAGTGAAATGAAAGAAAATCTTGGCCTGCGATTCACCCTTGCAATGAGTGGCTGTTTTCGTTTCTCCGTGTTCTGCGTTTGCCTTTCAAATGCATACACTTTTATGTGGTGACCCCTGGACTGTGGGCACAGTCCCACGCTCTGTTTTTCATTTAACGATTGATCATTGGCATTTCTTTGTCTTGTAGCAGTGACTCTTGGCCCTGGAGCATGCCTTGTGTCACTTGAATCCGCCATTTTGCGGGAGTCAGCAAGTTCTTTCCACTGTCCTGAGCCTCTGAGTGCTTGCAGGACAGGGTAGGGGTCGCTTGTGTGAGCCTGGAGCCTGGAGGCTGTATGTTGTTGGAGGTTAGCAAGCTCTTCCCACTGTCTCTGAGCTGAGCGCTTGGTGGGGTTTTGTGTGAGCATGGAGGCTGGAGACTGGGGGAACGCAGTTCTTAAAATGGTACAGGAAGACCAATTTTTCTGCTTTCCTTCTAGTATAGGCCTGGTTGGGTCTTTTCAGGGTTCTAGGGCCTGGCCCTGGTGAAAAGTGGAGATTAGAGACCTCTGAATGTGGAGCTGTCCCACTAACTCTGGACGCAGGCTTCAGAAGGGCAGCTGTGTCACTACCGGACCCGATACCTGCGTATTCCGTACCGCCAGGCAAAGAAGCAGACAGCCCCGGGCTGACTCTGGCAAGACGCGTGTGTAGGACAGATTGCGCTGGTGGAGCACTGGGATCCCCGATGTTTTTGTTCATTTATCCTGACTTCAGCATCCGCTACACAGACTGTGCCATTTATTTTCTTTAGATTCCTCCTCGGCTTGCCTTCATAAAAGATTTGAAAGACCTTCCCCACCACACCACAGACACAGATGCAGCCTGTGTACTGTGTTGATGTCCCTTTTATGTGGGCCTGCGTGGTGTGGCGTGCACAGGAAGAGCAAGGGAAAGACAAACAAAGCTTAGGAGGGTTGTAAAACACACAGAAGTAAGCAGGTGAGCACGGCCATTATTTCTGAGCCAGGACACACCAGGAATAAGAAATACACAGTGTACTATTCCTCTGAGGAAATGATGCATGAAGTCAATGTTATTAGAGGCCCTGGGGATACCTCTCCTTATTTGTTAATGTATCTCGGGCTGAAATATGCCACGGGCTGACAGCGCAGGGTGGAAGAATTATAATATCCTTTCCTTCCAGGGGCTTCTGCTGTGGAAGGTGCCTTCACGTTTGTCTTACCAAAGGCCTGCACCAGAGTGAACATTCTGTTTCTCCTGTCTGCATCGCCTTTTCCTCCCCTTTCTGCCTGGACAGCGTTTAGCTCTGGCACACACGTGCAGGATAAATGAAACATTTCCCTCAACTACCTTGACCACTTTCCATCTTGCCCGAAACACTTTTCTTATCCTCTATTTGGGGACAGCGCTCTCAGGACTGAAGTCACCGTGTTGGGGAAAATGCTTATGATGCACGTGGTGGGTGTGGCTGATATTTCGGGAGTCTTAGCACAATGTCTGTGAGTGATGGCTAGGATGGCTGCCAGAGCTCATTGAGAAGATTTTCAGGGTCTCCTTGGGGCTAGGGAGCCCTGTGGCACTCGTGACATTTGCTCACTGGCCTGGCAGGTTGGGACTCTGTGCTTCCCCCGCCATTTGATGGCACTTGGTGTTTAATGCCCTCTGATTGTGCTCGCTCGTCTCCTCTTATCCCCTGCCAGTGTTTGTGTCCCAACCAAGTGCGGCTTGTTTCAGCCTGAGTTTCCATTTCACTTGAGAAAGGAAAGGCAGATTCCAGTGGCTCCTTCATCCAGCAAGGCTGTGCCCCCTAAACATCCCCAAACAGTGCCACGAACTGGGTAACAAGTATTCAAATACCCAAGCCCACGGGAAACAATCTCCCTGAAAACACTAATGGCTCTATGGCTCTATTAGCATTCTGGTAAACTTATGACCAAGGGTCATCATATAAACCTAGGATTCCAGCACTTGGACTCTACATTAACCCAATGTGTACCCATGGGTAACATAACTGTTAACTTTGGAATGTGCTTGTTAACCACTGTTGCACCTAGTTTTGCTGCATCTTTATTGTGGGAAGGTTTTAAGTGGCCGTTGATTGGCCCTTCCTCAGCAGCCTGGGTATTATACAGTTATTATATTTTCATGTCTTAAACAGTTTTCCTGTAAAGAAAGGACCTCAGCCTTTTAAAACATGGAAGAGTCTTGTTATTTGTATGTAAACATACATTCTGGGGGTTGCTCAGCTTAAAATTTGAACCCCAAATCTGCCTTATTTTCATATGTGACCATTGTTCAAATTACATGGCACTTCTGAGGCTCAGATTTTATACCCATAGTGGCTTATCACCTGCTATTCTCTCTCTCCTTCTCATTCTCTTTCTTTACCTTTCCCTCTCTCTCCAGTAATACCCTTTCTTTCTGACACTAAATGCTTTATCCACTGGTCCTTTTGCTATATCTTGCATTTCTCAGTCTTAAGCATGGGCTGGTAAGCATTGCAATCTGAGGCTACTTCTTCACTGTGGTGGTTTGAATAGAAGTGACCCCCAAAGACTCATGTGTTTGAATGGTCGGCCCATAGGGAGTGACGCTATTAGGAGGTGTGGTTTTGTTGGAGAAAGAATGTCACTGTGTGGATGGACTTTGAAGTCTCATATACTCAAGCTATGCCCAGTGTGACACACAGTCTCCTTCTGCTGCTTGCACATCAAGATGTAGAACTCTCAACTATCTCTCCAGCACCGTGTCTGCCTACATGCCTCCATAATTCCTGCCATGATGATAATGGACTAAACCTCTGAAACCGTAAGCCAGCCCCAATTAAATGCTTTCCTCTATAAGAGTCGCTGTGATCATGGTGTCTGTTCATAGCAATCGAAACCGTAACTAAGATAATCACAAACTTGAGTTTTTTTTATATTCTAGGAGGCAAGATTTCCCCTTGTGCTAGCCAGTCTTTACATCATTGACATAAACACGTTGAAGGAAAAAAGGATCTACTTTCATTCACTGCTTTGGAGACTTCTAAATATCAGATTTGATGTTTTTTTTTTTCATTTCCAACTTGACACAATCTAGAATCTCCTGGGATGGGAGTCTAAATGAAGGGTGGTCGAGATGAGGTTGACTTTGGGGTATGGTCTGTAAGGGATTATCTTGACAGCATTAGTTGAAGTAGGAGACCCTACCACTGTGGGCAGCATCACTCCCTAGAAAAGGGGTTCCAAAGTCTATAAAAGTGAAGAAAGAGCAATGGGGATTAGAATGCATATATTAATCAATTGCTCTGCTCTTGACTGTGGACATGATATGACAAGTTTCTTCTAGTTTTTGCTGCCTTGACTTGCTTGTGACAATGACCTGGAATGGTGAGACAAATAAATAGTTTCTACATGAAGTTGCTTCTGGCAAAGCTGAGACAGCTTTGTAGATGGTGCCACCGAGCAGAGCAGTTCACACCATTGTAGCAATCCAGGAATACCGAGAGTAAATCTATGCTGGTGAATACTCTCCATTCGAATAATATCCCTTCTAATCCATCTAAGTTACAGTCTGTGAGATAATGCTACTGATTTTTAAAATCATCTTTTTTTGTGTGTGTGGTTTTTTTTTTTTGAGACAGCATTTTTCTATAGCTTTGGAGACTGTCCGGGAACTAGCTCTTGTAGACCAGGCTAGCCTCAAACTCACAGAGATCTACCTGCTGCTGTCTCCCAAGCACTGGGATTAAAGGCGTGCGCCATCACTGCCAGCCTCACAGACACATAGAGGGAGGGATGCTTTGTGTATCTCTAGGTATTTTCAGTCCAATCAAGCTGGCAGTCAGGAGGAGCAAGGCCCTCTTAGCTCCTCCCCAAACATCCCCACAGTTTCAGTGACCAATACTAGAGAAAGCGAACAATACATTAGAGAATTATCAAGAAACCAGCTATCTGGAGTGGGATTTCAGAAAAAACTTTGAAGAGCTTGTTTTTAAGATAATGGGAAAGATAATTGTTTTGTAATTATAATTTGATGCCCTTCAAGCACTTGTTTAGAAACCTAACTAAATATTTTCTGGAAAACAAACTATTCTAGTTCAAAACTAATTTTCCCAAATGGGAAATCTGATGGGGAATTTCCTTTAGCCAATGGCCTTTAAGAGGCTGGACAAGGTTGGGTGTGGCCTTGGGTACCAAAAAGGTACTGGCCCACCCAGGTTCTCTCTCTCTGCTCTCACACCTGGATGTTGGATTCTGCTCCTGGTCCCCATTGTGGTCTGTGAGTTCGCCTTTAAATAAAGAACCCCTTATTATACCCTGTTTGGAGCTAGTGTGGGATTACTTCATCTGGTGCATCCCCTTCATCTTGTTTGTTCCCCTTCAGAAATCTTTTTTTTTTTAATAAAAGCAAATAAATAGATAGTCATGGAACAAGTAGAATGTTTGTAAAATCAAAAGTTGTATTTCTGCCTCAACAATGACCAGCAGGACAAAATAACCCTAAGGATGCAGCAGTGCCATAAGCACCATGGCAGGAACTGACTGCTCTCCCATTGGACTTTAGCCTTGCTCAATAAGAGACAGGCTAACATAGACAGGGGAAATCTCTGGAGGCCCGAACACTTCCCGAAGAACTACAGTCAACTAAGGACTTATAGGAGGGGGAGAAGTAACTTTCTCCAGGGCAGAGCATGCCAATTAGTTATCAAATACCCAGGGGAAATATCTGAAAACATAAATGTATAAGAAGCATTATACAGATAGGCAGGTTGTATTTATATATTTAGGAGTATGAGTGTGTGTGTATGTATGTATGTATGTATGTATGTATGTATGTAACAATTAATGAGAAAAGAGGCCATGAATTTAAAAGGGATCAAAGAGCAGTATATGGGAGAATTTGGAATAAGGAAAGGAAATAGGGAGGTCATATAATATGTTAGTCTAAAAATTAAAAAAAATATACATATATGTGTGCATGTATGTGTGTGTGTAAAATAAAGTTATGGTTCTGGTGGGGCACAGTTCTTTTAAGTGTTACTTTGATTTTTTTTTTCAGTAATGCATGCTATGGTCTTGAGGTATAGAAAAACATGAGACTATATGTGATCTCACAAATAACCCACTATTTGAGCTAATTACTAAATTTGGAAGAAACTCACCTAAGTATATATGTGTTATACACACACACACACACACACACACACACACACACACGTTTGTATGCAAATAAAGACTGTACAGAAGCATGATTTTCTTTCTGTTCCTGGCTGGCCACCAGAAACTAAGCCCAGGGTCTTGACAAATATACTAGTCAAATGAGCTACCCCTTTTTATTTTAGGAAGATTCCCACTAAGCGCCCAGTCTGGCTTAGAACTGACTCTATAGTTAGGCGGACCTTGAGCTGTTCTTCCCATCTGAGCCTCCTTAGTAGCTAAAGTCTTGAGTCTCTGCCACCACATCCAACTTGTTTAAGTACTTTATTCTGAAAGCCTTTTACTACAAATTGCTAAAAGTGACTAGATCTATTTATGTGTGTGAGCTTTTACTTTTTATCTCTCTTTTATCTAAAACAGAAAACACTGCCTAGTGTTATTAGCTGCAAAGCTGGGGAGGTGTCAAAAATTGGTTGTATAGGAATTAAACAACTCTGGGCTAATAGAGCAGCAGAGAACTCGGACATGGTCCTCCCATGAAGCTCTATGAAAGGTGACAGCATGGGACATTGTGCATTGTTGATCTTTCAGCCCTTTCTCCTTGCTGTTGATGACTGAATGTTAACAGGAAGGAGTCCTGGAACCAGGCATCCATTTTTGTAGGTATGATCCAGTAATTTTGAATAGTTGTCCCCAGAAAGAGCCACTTAAAGCACAAGTTGCTTACAGCAATTGTCTTCAATTTTTCACCCGACTTCTTAGAGCCAAATGTATCATGTCATCCTCAGTATCTGCCTATGTCCCTTCCCATAATGCTAAGTCCAAGTCTTCTTTTTTTCCTTTCTGTTATTACTTGGGACATTCTTTTCGGGCTAATTCTGAATTCTTCTGCATCTGGTTTAAACTGACCTGGCTAAAAAATGAACTTGGCCCTTAGAATAAAGATGAGCTGTGATTTTCCAGCATGTCTGACCGGTCGATCTGCTCTTACTCTCTTTAAAGGGTTTGGGGAAGGTGATCGGAGATGAGTCTTACTAGGGTACCACTTTCCCTTAGCTAAGCTATATCTCTCTCTCTGCTTAGCCCCTCGGTGACTCATTTCTGTCCTCTTCACAATCTCTCCCACCCTTGACAAACTGTGTAATTATTTTTTTTTATCAGCACATTTTACACTTCCAGGTTGTTAATAAATACATTGAAGGAAATTAGTGCTAGATTATTAGCTAGAATCAGATTCTTAAGGCAGCAGCTATTAATTTCATCAGAGGCTGAGAAATGACCATTGATTTCTGCTCCCGACTTTCAGTTTTTTTTTAACCAGTTCTAAAAAACCCACAATGGGACTTTATATTGTGCTTTACCACGGTCACCAAAATTTCTCTTGTAACAATACTACATTCTTTCAGAAGCCTCAATTAAAAAAATAATTATCACACTCATTTTCCCTTAAGCTCCCTTTTCTTTCTCAGAGACATACCTATCAAGTTCTCTAAGCAAAACAATCACCACAATACACAAATAAGCATGTCTTTTTTAATAGGAAACACATTCTGAGGTGCTTCATAGCACAATTGTTGGCAACCTGTATTCCTGGAATACCCCCAGGTTGTGGATGTTAAAGCCAGGGAAGGCCTATTTTGTGGCAGGCTTCCAAGGGGGTAGTTAATGTGTCCCTGAACCCCCAGCTAAGGAAGCAGAAAAACAGATTTATAGACCTCATGCTTCCCCCAAAGATCCTTAGAGATAAACACAGCCCAGGGCATTTAGAATGTTGAATTTACTATACCTTACAAAGGTTTCAGAAGCATCATGTCTATATAATGTGAAATTCCGCAGCAGCTGGCCTGCGTGTCTTTAATCTTTGTCACTTTTTATCTAAGAACATCCTAAACCCAGGTGCCTGGATTTAGAAAAGAGAAATGTTTAGGCTGGAAACAATCTTGGCATGGCTTTATGACAAGTGATATCTCTTTCTAGGGATCAACATGAATTTGACTTGAAGCCAAAAGACATTTCCAGTGAGAGCAACACCAGCATCGATACCAGTGTGTGGCGTGCTCATCCTGGCACACAGCAGGGGTGAGAATGTTGGTGGAGATAGAATAATAAGCCCCTTAAGTCTTATCATGGCCTTCCCCGAATCACCTTCTCCCACTGTGTGAACAACCCAGGGAGTGGTAGCTCATGCAAGCTCTCTCTTAAAGCCATCCACGAATCTTGCCTCCCACGTCAGACTTGGTGTAGTAACCAGTTGAATTTAGCCCCCAACAGTTATGGTAAAAGTGAGTGTTAGTTTCCAGTGCTCTGGAAATGCCTGAAAGGAACAGCTTAAAGAAAGATTTGCTTTTGTTCCCAGTCTTAGAGATCCTAATCCTGGGCTATACAGTCCCACAATTTTGGGCCTGCAGCTGGGCAGAGCATCATGATGGAGAAGGCACAGCCAGTAATGTGGAATCATTCTCAAAAGTTCTGAAGCACTTCTGAGTAGCACTGAATAGCACTGTGAAGTAAGTAAGCTTTCAACATATGAGCTCTTGGGGTGGGTATTTCATACACAAGCTCCCAAACCAGCTTGCCTGTCTTGCGTTATCTTTATGTGAGGACCCTGGTTTTACTACAGAGCATTAATGAGGGGTATTTGCCTCTTCTCAGAGCCTACTAAAGTGCATACCTCAGTCTCCAGCTGATGGGACAGCTATCATAGTCAGTGCTGTGCCCTCACTCACCTGTCTGTCTTTATGTCTACCTTGTAAAATTGCTATGATTTTCTCTGAGGCAAGTCTATGAGGATGTATAATCTTATCCTATTGAAAGAAGAAGCTAAATTAGGAAAATTGAGAGATTTATTTCTATAAATCGCTGCAGAAGTAGAGCGCAAGGCAGCACTGTTGTCGTCACTGGACTCCCAGTGACCTCTCCCATAGATCTTCCCAGAGGTCACTTGGAGAGTAGGGCAGCTGTTCCTTGGCAGTGAACTGAAGTCGATGACGAGTGAAAACCATCCAGAGTAACAGAAGTCTTCATTAGTCCTTCTCAAGCTTATTCTGGGAAAGTGGCTGCCGAGGTCATTCGTTCTACACAGCCTTATTCTGTGGAAGTGGGTGCTGAGGTCATTCATTCTACACAAACCTTATTCTGGGAAAGTGGGTGCTGAGGTTATTTGTTCTACGCAGCCTTCTTCTGGGGAAGTCAGTCGGTGGTGCAGTCATTCCTGGTATATAACCTGATTCTGGGGAAGTCGGTGGTGAGGAACTGAAACCTTAGTTTGCTTACCTTTTATAACTTCTTTGAAGGCTTTTACTTGAGCCATAATCACTCAGCACCCCTACTATTTTTTCCAGATTTGGACTGTTCATGTTTAGTAACTAGATATATTTCCAGGAAGTGAGGGACCATGCTAGCGAGTAATAGGTGCTGCAGGTTTGGCTTCCTGGCCTCTACTTAGACTGGCTGACTTCCTCCTTCATGTCTGTTCCACTTTCCTCTGCTTCCTGGATACCATCCAGTAGGAAACAAAGTGGCTATTAATCCAATATATACGATTAGTAAATTAATCTCACTAACTCAAATTATGACTGAGTTGGTGAGGTTTTTGTCAATTTGACACCAGGTCATCATCAGCAACGAGCGAACATGGACTGAGGGATAACGTCCTCCATTAGATTGACTTCTAAGCAAGTTCACAGTTTGCTGTCTTGATTGACAATGATGTGTAAGTGGTCTAAGAAAGGTGGCTGAGCAAGCCAGGGAAGACAAGTCAGTAACCAGCATCCATCTGTGGTCCTGCTCCAATTCTTACTGCCAGCTTCCTGCCTCAACTTCCCTCAATGATGAACCTCAATATGGAAGTGTCAGCTAAATAACCCCTTTTCTTCCCAAGTTGATTTTGGTCTTGGGCATGATCGCAGGAATAAAGGGCAAGCTAGAACAATGACTAGTACTGTACCTTCGCAGCACTGTTGTGAATTTGCTCAACAAGTTTGGGAGGGGCAACAGAAATGATTTTAGGATTGATTCATGATACATGTCAGTGAAATTAAAATATTCCATCTCCATTGCTTACTAAGTGATTCCATTCTCTGTCCTGAGTCTTGCACCCTGTCCCAAGCCCTTAAGGCTACTGTAGTACATATTGATAGGGTGTGTTTATCATAATTAGCTTGTTTCTGAGGGTCGGAGAAGAGACCTTTACCTAAAATTTTATCTAGGGAAATCTCAATTCCCTTCTTTTTTTTTTTTCTGTTCTAAAAGTCTAGCCTCTTGCCTAAATAAGCATTTCCAGTTCAATTGCGGTCCACTCTCAAGGACCGCAGTAGCCAATTGGAGCCAGTCAAAGGGCGTGGCCCTGTTTGTTTTAGCCCATGATTTTAGCATCTCTTTAACAAAGGAGGCATGTATCCCAAAAGTCATAATAGCCTGTTTAATTTCTTTGAGATTATTTATATGGACAGGCTCCCACGTATCTTCCTTGATGACCCTAGGGTTTTTGGAACCAATCATTTTCTCTGTTGTTATTACTGGAAAGGCAGGTAGAGCTTTAGGTAGAGCTTTGTGGGAATTATCCCAGAGAGATTTACCCACAGATGGAGTTAAAATTTGCCTTTTTACCCTTTGCTCCTCTTCATCAGAATTTAGAAATTCCCCAATCTTTTCAATTCTATTCACCATTGCTTTCTGTAATGTCAGAATCTCCTGTCCAGAATTATGTTTATTGATCCCTTTTTATGTACACTTCAATCTTAAAAGCATATTGAGTGGCCAGGAGAAGGATTCTCCATGATTGGAGCTAGTTGGAGTGAATGGCAGCCATATTAAAGGGTGTTTTAAGAATTCTACGCTGCCTTATTGGCTCAAAAGTCTATATCATCATTTACATTTTAAAGTTGAAGAGAGATGTTTGTTGACAGAAGTTTCTGTCCCACGCAGTCTCACAGCCGTTCAGTTCCAAAGAAACATATAGAGGTCTACATTAATTACAAACTGGTCAGCCTATTAGCTCAGGCTTCTTTTTAATTAATGCTTATATCTTACATTAACCCATAATTCTTGTCTCTATTAGCCACGTAGCTTGGTAGCTTTTATCAATGAGGCATTCTCATGTTGCTTCTGGGTGATAACTGCAGAACCTTTCTTCCCAGAATTCTCCTATTCTGGTCATTCACCTTTACTTCCTGCTTAGCTACTGGCCAGTCAGCGTTTTATTAAACCAATACAAGTGGCCCATTCTTACAGGGTACAAGACCATTGTCCTACAGCAGATGGTTAGAAACTGCTTAAGAAATCATAGAGAACTCATAGAAAACATTAGTCAAGCATACACTATGTCATGTCTTGGTGTGGGAGGTCGATCTGTATATGTGTTGCTTTTATTTGTTAATGAATAAAGAAAACTGCTTTGGCCTGTGATAGTGCAGAATAGAGCTAGGCAGGAAAACTAAACTAAATATTGGAAGACAGTAGACTGAGTCAGTGAGAAGCCATGTAGTCACCACAGGAGACAGATGCCTCTACCAGAGGTCACAGCCTCATGGGGACACACAGATTAATGGAGATGGGTTAGTTTAGGGTATAAGATCTAGCTAGAAGTACACTTAAACTAATGACCAAACATTATTGCACATAATATAGTTTCTGTGTGATTATTTTGAGTCTGAGCATCTGGGAACGAATGAATACAGAGTCTGCACTTCCTAATTGGTTGCCTCCTCCCCTCTGGTCTATTCCTAACATCTCAAGTGTGTGTGTGTGTGTGTGTGTGTGTGTGTGTGTGTGTGTGCTGGTGTGTTTTCAGGAAAGTTTTGATGATAGTGGTAGAAACAAGAGGGAAGGAAGGAGAGATAGTGGAGAAGAAAAGGTAATAGTCCTTTCTGTTACACTCTGATGCTCTGGTTTTCCTCGGGGCAGGAGGAGGGGTATGTTCTGAGCCATTGGTGATTTGTAGTATATGTATTATCTGGAACATTTAAAAAGTTCTCAGACCAGGTTGCCAGGGTTGCAGTGTTATTTATACCTCATATTTGTTTGTTTATTTAACTATCTATTTTTCTTTACTGTTTCTTGTTCTCAAGAAGAAAGCACTGATGCTGAGAACGTGACATGATGAGGGTGGGGGAGGTAAACTTAGCTGAAAGTTTCAGTCCATGAGGAAGGAGAATTGCTTTAATGAATGTCTCTCCTAGGAATTCTAAGATCAAGTAGGGCAAGCTCATCACAGTCAGGATATCGCCTACCTAATTACGGAGATACTAAGGTAAAAATCATGTAAGTCAAACAATCTCACATTCATAATCAAACATGAACTCAAATTATGCTTGTATTTGGACTTGGTCTTTCTGGTCTTAATTTGGGAAGGGGCGGAGCTTTGTGATTGAGCATTGTAACCAAAGAGAATTGCCTTCCTCAAGAAATCGGCAAACAGGCTTCTTGTCACAGATCTGTGCCCGTCTGGGCTTTATCTTCTCCTCTAACATTAGTCCAAGATTGCTTTCATCAAAATTCCCCTGTTTGTTCTCCTAGTTTAATCTTTAAAGCAGAAGCCAGGAACTCATGAATTTAGTAAATATTGTTTAACGTACAAGTGTGTCATAAGAAGACATGATTCACTTTCATTCCTAAATGCTTCTGTGCTTTGATATAAGTTATAAAAGGACTTTATAATATAACTTTGCAGTTTCCAGTGGTGGCTAGGCATTTTGTGGATGTTTAGGCATCTACTTGCATTGGTGAAAAAGACATAGCTCACAATAGAGTCCTGTGAGATTTAGAAGCATGTGGTTTCCTTTCATCTCATAGAGTAATGCAGTTGAAGAATGGTAAATTAGAGTCTTACATTTCTTCTTCTCCCTTCACAGCAAAATAAAAGACAAGTGCCATAGGAATAAACAGTAATGTAATTTTATATGATAATTTATAATGCATATATTAAAACCTAATATAGATATACTGAGCCACTGAACAGGACTTAACAAATTCAATAAAATTGAAGTCACATCAAGTATCTTTTCTGCTCACAATGAAAAAAGACTAGAAATCAGCAACAGAAAGAAAATTGAGTATTTGCAAATACACAGGAATAAAGAACATGTTTCTTTTTATAGTAACCAAGTCATAGAATAAGTAAAAAAGAGAAATAAAGATGCATATTAGCACAAATACAAATGGAAACATGACTAACAAAGCTTACAGGATGCAGCCCAAGCAGTTCCAAGGGGGAAGTTTATAGTGAGAAGTGTCAGTGTGAGCACATGACAGAGCTCTTAAATGAACAGCTTACCTTTACAGCTCAAGTAACTAGAGAAAGGGAAACAAAGGAAGCACAGACGCATATGAAATAAAGAAGTAATACACATTAGACCAGATATAAATAAAATAGAGACAAAAATGCAAAGAAGAAATCAGAGAATAAAGGGTATAGATTTTTTTTTTTTTAATGCTCAGTAGAGTTGACAAACACCCACTAAATTAAGGAAAGGTGAATGAAGACTCAAATCAGTCAGAAATCAGTGCGGCAACATTGGACCCCATATCCCAGATGTACACAGGCTCATGGGAGGACACAGTGAATGGGTACAAGTCAAAATACTGGCACAGAAGTAATGGAGAAAGCCCAGATATACACAGCCTGCCAGGATTGGACCATGAAGACAGTAGAAATTGACATAGACCAATGATGGGGTAATCAAGGACCCCCTAGCACTGAAAATCAAGCCCCGCCCCTGTTGGCAGAGGCTACTCATTTGTTCCCAGCTACCCAGACTAGAAATAACCACACAGAAACTGTATTAATTAAATCACTGTTTGGCCTATTAGCTCTAGCTTCTTATTGGCTAGCGCTAACATCCTAAACTAACCCATCTCCATTAATCTGTGTATCACCATGGCACTGTGGCTGTGGCTGTGGCTTACCAGCAAGGTCCTGGTGGGCTCTAGGGGAGGCATCTGTCTCCTATAGCCACTATATGGCTTCTCCCTGACTCTGCCTTCTCTCTCTCTCTCTCTCTCTCTCTCTCTCTCTCTCTCTCCATATATATATAAAATTTCAGCCTGGCTATATTCTGTTAAGTCATTGACTGAAAGCAGTTTTATTCATTAACCAATAAAAGCAACACATATACAGAAGGACTTCTCATACACCCCCAATAAAACCTGTTAGTTTCATAAATAAATTCTACAAAATCTTTAAGGAAGAATTAGTACCAATCGTTCTCAATGTCTGCTAGAAGTTTGAAGAGGGAGGGACATTTCCAAATTTTATTTTATGAGGCCAGCTTCACATGGATAGAACCAGATCAGAACAATACAAGAAAATGAAATTATACTCTCAAAACCTTGTTAAAAAAATAGGTGCAAAAGCCAAAGTCAAATGCTAACAAATTGAGTTCAACAGCATGTTAGAAAGATCATACACACTGATAAAATGGGATTTTTTTTTCAAGATAAAAAGGATGGTTCAGCATAAGGAAATCATTAAATGTGGTGTACCACATTAAGAGAATGAAGAATAAAATTCATCTGAGCATTCCAATAGATACAGAAAAGTGATTTACAAAATTTAAAATGCTTTAATTGTGGAAAAAAGACTTAGAAGGAATGTACTTCAATAAAATAAAGTGATATATTTTTGTCTCACAGATAATGCTAGATGCCATAGAGAAAGGCTACAAGCTTCCCATTTGAGATTAGGAATAAGGCAATTATGTATATACATTATATATACATTCTTACCACTCTACCTAACATAGTAATGCAAACCCTAGTTAAAACAACTAGGCAAAAAAAAAAGGGGGAGCAAATTCAAACTATAAAGAAGAGTTAAATCAGCTAATTTGCACATGACATGCTCTTATAAAAATTCCCCTAAATGTTTTCATTTAAAACTCTTCAACTAACAAATTAATTCAATCAAGTTAAAAGACACAAAACAACATATAGAAATTATCTATGCCTTCAACACCAATAGCAAACTGTCCAGAAAGGAGTTAAAGCACAAAGCATCATTTACAATGGCTTAAGAAAGAATAGACTTGACTAATAAAGTGAAATGTTTATGTGCTTGAAGGCGTAAGTCACAAACAATGCCACACCAATTCGGGGTTATGATTATTAGGGTGGTATTTATTTAAAGGGGAAAAAACTTACAGATCACTGTCCCAGGCAACAGCCCTCTTCGCAACCAGGAAAGGAGTCTAGTTGCAGGCGGAGCAGGAAGTGAAGAGAGAGAGAGAAGAGGGAAGTGGCCGCTTTTTTAAAGGGAGAGAAACCACGCCCCAGTGGGCTGGTACCTCAGCGGTGATAGGCTGGAGGAGTGGGAGGACCTCCCGCAACACCTCCCCCTTTTGTTTAAATAAGAGAGTTCTAAACCTACTATGAAATTATATACAATAAGTACAAATATCCTATTCTAACTAGCTTAGGTCTTGTATAATAAATAACTTGGCCAAGTCATGAGAGAAAGTAACTACATTTATATAGTCTTCAACCCCATCGAAGATCTGAGAAGGGAAATAATGTTACCTGGGTAATTAGGAAGTTCAGTAAAACAACTTCCAAAACATGCAACAAATTACAGAGACAACTAGCTACCTGGGCAATCACCCAAAGTCACATTAGCAGCGTTGAAGCAACCAACTTTGGCTAAGGCCTAACATAACTGACATACCATTTTCTAAGGCAAGCAACTTTTCAAAACTATCTTACCCTGTCTTGGCAGGATATGACAGTCCTGTTTTATCCATTGATGCATGCTCTGTATCTTTGTCAGTTGTTGAGGTATGGGCATTTCTTTGCCCAAACGCCAGTTCTGCCAAAAAGAAAGGCTCCAGGTGGAGTGTCTTTGGTGCTCAACATTCTCTCGGGAATAGAGTGGTGTTGCCAGGAGCAATTGTGTCTCACTACCACAAAACTCTGAGTTAGATTAAAGGCCATTTTCTACAGCTCTTTGAAGAAGTTGAAGATTATCTATCTATACTGAGTATAATCTCTATATATCTAAAGAACCTGATTAGTCTATTATAAATGACAAACTTAGATGACTATTAGTCTATATAATTCTCAATATCTATCTAACTTAAAGACTAAGACAATAAACGACTGTGAAACAAATGAGGACAATGACCTCCAAATATAAACAATGTACAAATAAACATTGCAGTAGGTAAATATATATCAATACACAATCATTATATAAGTATCTTAATCAGAGGTAGAAATGTACACTGCAATATGGTAAATATATACAATACATATATATATATCAATACAATATATGTCAATACATAAAAAAATGTTTTAAACAGAGGTAGAAACATGCATGCGTACAATAGTCAATATAATTTAACTTTGTATCAATATACAAGAATCTATAGCAATGTATTTGTCTAAAAACAGTAACTCACAATTACAAATCTATTATCCCATCATCCCTCTTTTTTTTTTTTTTTCAAAATGATCCCTGAGCGTATAAAATTCCTCCCCCAACCCTCAATAGTATACTAATTATAATCGACCCCTAAATGATGTCCCTAAACCCAAGGGCAAGTTTTATTGGGAAAGGGGACGTCGTCCTCTAGAATTACTTCCAGCTGTCATGGGGGCGACGTTCTTTCTGGGGGATCCTGTGAAAGTGAAATGATGGTTAAATTTCAAGATCAATGTCTTTTAAAATTGCCAATAGTCTCTGAGTATTTTGTGCAGGTCTGGCCAAAATGTTGTATAAGATGTGCACCATTTCAGCTAACCAAGTTGGAACTGTCTTGTGCAGCTGGTACCAAAAGCAGGTCTTGTAGTAGCGCTATCAGTATCATGACGTCATATCAACCAGGTGGAGTTGTTGTTATGGGGCCCCATCTTCTTCCTGGAAACTTCAAATGTCACTTCAGGAAAAACTCATTGTTCATTATGAAAAACTTAAACATTAATCATATAGACATATATAGACATATATATATATTCAATGAAAGACATGATAGATATATTCAATGAAAAGTATGATAGATATGAAGAAAAGCAAAGATGTTTTCTAAACTCATATTTCTTTCTGTCCCATATCATGGCTCTTGACATGAGACAGAAACTCCAGAAACTCTGGGTTTTTCTCTTACTAACAGGCTTGGAATTGGAGAGGGACTGAGCCAGAGTCCAACTTCAAAACCAGCTTTATAAATTTAGAAATATGGTTTAATATTACTTACACAATCCATTCAGTTGTCTTGATATTTCCTATTGGGCAGGTATTTTTCCATCTGTCAGTATCCAAACATCCAGGGTCCCTTGAATTTCTCAAAGATGAGTGTTTTCCTGTGGAGATAAGAACAGAACCCTGCCCCCATTCTATGTTTTTCTTACCACCTGTATGAATATCATCATTGTGGATGAGTTGTCATTTCTCCTTTCCAAGAGGTTTCTCCTCTTCAAATCGAAACTTTATTAATTTTGATGGTATCCACAATTTTTCTTCTCCTGTGGAAACAAGAGCAAAACCCCTTCCCCAACGTAGCACATCTCCTGGCTTCCACTGAGAGGTCAGCACATCTTTGAAATAAATCGGTTGATTTAGTTCAGCAGACTTTTCCATTATCCAATGTCTTTCTGCTGCTGTCGTTCCTTTCTCATTAGCGTTAAGAAAATTCAAGGTTAATAAAGCATTATGTAATCTATTTCTGGGGGTATTTTCAGTCCCTTTCTGTTTGTTCAGCATATCCTTTATAGTACGATTTGATCTTTCTATAACTGCCTGACCTGTAGGATTATTTGGTATACCTGTAATGTGTTTTATATTATAATAATCAAAAAAGCGTTTCATTTTCTTAGATACATATGCTGGACCATTATCTGTCTTTATTTGCGCAGGTATACCCATGATGGCCATAACTTCCAATAAATGTGTGATTACTGAATCAGCCTTTTCTGAGCTCAGGGCAGTAGCCCATTGAAAACCTGAATACGTGTCTATGGTGTGGTGTACATATTTTAATTTACCAAATTCCATAAAGTGGAACACATCCATCTGCCAGATTTCATTTCTCTTAGTACCCTTTGGGTTACTCCCTGCAGGCAACGGTGTTTGATTATAGAAAGAACAAGTAGGGCATCTCTTTATAATGTCCTTAGCTTGTTGCCAAGTAATGGAAAATTCTTTCTTTAGGCCTTTACTATTGACATGATGCTTCTTATGAAATTCCGAGGCCTGCAACACACTTCCAATCAATAATTGATCAATCTCAGCATTGCCTTGGGCTAGAGGACCAGGCAGACCTGTATGGGACCGGATGTGTGTTATGTACATCGGACAAAGCCTGTTCCTGATTATGTCTTGTACCTGGATAAACAATGAAGTCAACTCTGTGTCATCTGGTATAAATTCAGCGGTTTCAATATGCAAGATAACTCTTTCTGCATATTGTGAATCTGTAACTATATTAAGAGGTTCTTTAAAATCCCTTAGCACCATAAGAATGGCATATAATTCTGCCTTCTGGACAGAATTATAAGGGCTTTGTTCCACCTTACTCAATTCATCTGACTTGTAACCTGCTTTCCCTGATTTATTTGCATCAGTATAGAACGTACGGGCTCCAGTTATTGGAGCATCACGTACAATTCTAGGAAGAATCCAAGAAGTTCTTTTTATGAGATTAAGTCTATCACTTTTGGGATAGTTGCTATTAATTTCTCCCAAAAAGTTAGCACAAGCTCTTTGCCACGGTTCATTGTCTTCCCATAACTTTTTTATTTCTTCAGTAGTAAAAGGCACTATAATTTCTGCTGGGTCTATACCTGCTAGTTGACGAAGTCTCAGCTTACCTTTTATAATTAATTCAGAGACCTTTTCCACATAAGTTTTTAATTTTTTACTTGGTTTATTAGGTATAAATATCCACTCTAAAATAATATCTTCCCTCTGCATTAGAATCCCTGTAGGAGAAATTCTGGAAGGCAATATGACTAGGATGCAGCTAAGATTTGGGTTCACTCTATCCACATGTGCCTCCTGTAATTTTTCCTCAATCATTGTCAGTTCCTTTTCTGCTTCAGCTGTCAGTTCTCTTGGACTATTCAAATCTTTATCACCATCTAAGGTTTTGTTTAAATGAACTATTAGATCAGGTGTTATCCCAACAGCTGGTCGTAGACTGGAAATGTCTCCTAACAATCCTTGGAAGTCATTAAGAGTCTTTAACCGGTCTCTCCTAATTTGTGCCTTTTGCGTTTTAATTTTCTCTAACCCTATTCTGTAACCTAGGTAATTAATAGAATTTCCTCTTTGAATCTTTTCAGGGGCAATTTGTAATCCCCACCTAGGCAAGACTTTCTTTACTTCTTCAAACATCCTTTCTAAAGTATCTTTATTTGAATCAGATAACAAGATGTCATCCATGTAATGATAAATGATGGACTTGGGGAATTGTTTACGAATTATTTCCAATGGCTTACTTACAAAATATTGGCACAGTGTAGGACTATTGAGCATACCCTGTGGGAGGACAGTCCATTGATATCTCCTATTAGGCTGAGAATTATTATAAGTAGGCACTGTGAAGGCAAATTTTTCTCTATCCTTTTCTTGTAACGGTATAGTGAAAAAACAATCTTTCAAATCAATAACTATAAGAGGCCATCCTTTTGGTAACAGAGAAGGCAAAGGAATTCCAGATTGTAGTGGGCCCATAGGTTGAATTACTTTGTTGACAGCTCTTAGATCTGTCACCATTCTCCATTTACCAGATTTCTTTTTTACAATAAACACAGGAGAATTCCAAGGGCTGGTTGATTCTTCAATATGGTGAGCATCTAGTTGCTCTTGCACCAGCTGTTCCAATGCCTGTAGTTTATCTTCAGCTAGAGGCCATTGTTTGGTCCATATTGGCTTCTCAGTTAGCCATTTTAAAGGTAGGGCTGTTGGTACCTCTAAAGGTTTGGTATTTGCTGTATGTTCTTGTACAGCCTGAATGGCTGGTGACCTTTTTCCATAATACCTCATCATATCCTTCCCAGAATTATGAGTTCCTGGAAATACAGGAATGTTAATCTGGGTATCCCATTGCTGTAGCAGGTCACGGCCCCATAAATTTATGGCAATATTGGCTATATATGGCCTTAGTCTTCCTATTTGCCCTTCGGGCCCTATGCATTCAACCCATCTTGTGCTTTGTTTTACACGAGATAGGGTTCCAATTCCCAGGAACTGAACATCTACCTCTTGAAGAGGCCAATTCGGATGCCAAGATTCTGGGGTAATGATACTTACATCCGCACCTGTGTCTAATAAGCCTTCAATAAAAGTGCCATTTATACAGACTCTTAGCTTTGGTCTTTGATCATTAATAGAAGTCTGCCAAAATATACGTTTACTCTGTCCTATTGGGTTTTTTGACTCATCCTCCACACGTAATTCTTCATTTAGACCAGTATTACTTTTTACAGCAGAAATTGGAGCTTTTAATTTTCTTGGTGAGGCACGTTCTCCACTGTGACTGGGAATGACTGGGCCACTGTTGGCTTGGGGGCCTGCGAGAGGCCCCCCAAGGAGTTTCCCGATGATATCGGATTGCCCCGTCTGTCTGTTGTTGACCTACATTCGTTGGACCAATGCCTGCCTTTACCGCATCTCCTACATATACCTGAAGGCCGAGGTCTCCTATTTTTGTCATTCCCAGAAGAGATATTATTCCTAGAAATTCTTTGCCTGCAATTCCTTTGCAAATGTCCTAATTTACCACAATTAAAACACCTGGCAGTTTGATGTCTCCTCATTGCTTTGGAAATCGCTTCTCCTACCCAAGATTCATCATTATAGCTAAACGTCTCAACATTCATCGTATGCTGAATCCATTCATCCATAGGTGCTGATCTAGACTTTAAAGGCCCAATTATCTTTTTGCATTCTATGTTTGCATTCTCAAAAGCTAGAGATTCAAGAAGTATTCGTCTAGCTTCTGGGTCTGTTACCCCTATGTCCAGAGCCTTAATTAATCTTTGCAAAAAGTCAATAAAGGGTTCTCTCTGTCCCTGCCTAATTCTGGTATATGATTCAACCCTTTTTGCTGGATCTTGTATCCTATTCCAAGCATTTAAAGCTGCTTGGTGACATAGACACAGTACGTCATCGTCATAAAGAGCTTGGACCTGTGGATCAGCATATTCTCCTGCACCAAGAATTTGATCTTGGGAAACCTCAATACCTTTTGCTCTTCCTTGCTGTTCCATATGTTTGGATTCTTCTCTGAAATAAATTCCGAACATCAAGGAAGGTCCATTATCTAAAACTGCAGACACTAACTGATGGAAATCATGGGGAGTAGCTCTAGCATTAGAAGCCCAAGTCCTTATCATTTCCTTTACATATGCATTGTGCAAGCCAAAATTAACAACAGCTTGCTTAATTTCTTTCAGATCATTCATTGCTATTGGCGTCCATCTAGCTTCTCTGACTCCCTTTGAGCCTTTAGAAGTTGATGCTTTTTCAGAATTAAGTATAGGGTATGTCGCTAGAACCCTGGGTAAGCCAGTTCTAATAGCTGGTGGAGGCCTTGTATCCTGTCCTTGTGCCTCCTTACTCTGTTCACCAGCTGCAATAATTTCCCCAATCTTTTCAAATCTTTTTATCATTGTCTCTCTTAAATCCTGAATCTCCTGACCTGTATATATTTCCAGTGATTTCACTGAGGTATCAATTTTTTGGTCCCCATTCTGCACCTGTGATTCCAAAGCTTTAATTTTTTCCTTCAAAGATAACATGTCCTCCTTAAACTTTTCTTGTATATCATGTAGATTCCCATCTTGGAGGTACATTCTGTCTGTTACCTTATCAAAACTTTGTGATAAAGTCTGAACGTCAAATTCAACAGCCTGAACCCTTTCAGGTAACTTTCTAATACCCTTGGATATGGAATCAATTTTGTCTGTCATAGTATCCACTTGTTCAGATAACCTCTGATTTTCAATAATTTTAATCCTGTCAATTAGTTGTTCATTATTAGTTCGTAAAGATTCTATCATTCTTAGGAGTGCCATATTCTTCCTTAATGATAGAATATGGAAAAGAAAACTGAAGGCTAGTAACAAGCAAATTAAGGTATCCCCATAATCATATAAACCTTGTATGATGTAATTCATTGTATTAGTAAATATAAATTTACTAATCCATTGTATTAGTGAAAACAAAGCAGTAAAATTTGCGTTAGAAACAAAAACTGCAATATTACCTATTATCCAGCAGGTGGCGCTGTTGCAGAGTCGCGGTGAAAACATGGTCCTGTTTCAGTGCCTTAGTAGATGTTAAAAACTGGAAAATGCAAGTTTCTCAACAAAATAAATCTAATTAAATCAATTCCTGAGACGGAACAAGTCACCCTGAGGGGTTGCAGCTTTCAGCAACCACGTGCTCTGGTTCGTGCCACTTAAGAGCTGTACTTGCAAGGGAGATTTAAAAATGACTCAGAAAAGAGCAAACCACGCGGCCAGAGACTACGCGGGCCTGTGGAGTTTAAATCCACGTGGGGAGTCCAAGGCCGCTGGCGGCTGTGGAAGGGGAGGGCTCCCACCAAGCCGAACTAGAGCCCGCCAAGCCCGCGGCCTCCAAGCTGAACTTGCACCCGCCAAACCGAACTTGGGGCCGCCAAGCCGAACTCGCGGCTGCGAGTGGGGAAAGGAGAGGTTCTAAAACCAAATGTTGGGCGCCAAAATGAAGGCGTAAGTCACAAACAATGCCACACCAATTCGGGGTTATGATTATTAGGGTGGTATTTATTTAAAGGGGAAAAAACTTACAGATCACTGTCCCAGGCAACAGCCCTCTTCGCAACCAGGAAAGGAGTCTAGTTGCAGGCGGAGCAGGAAGTGAAGAGAGAGAGAGAAGAGGGAAGTGGCCGCTTTTTTAAAGGGAGAGAAACCACGCCCCAGTGGGCTGGTACCTCAGCGGTGATAGGCTGGAGGAGTGGGAGGACCTCCCGCAACATGTGCTGAGCACTCTAAAATATGAATCAAAAAGTTCAAACATATAACTACATCCTAATAGATGTAGTCTATTACAGTCTTTATGGACTGGAAGGGAGGCTACTGTTAACATGTTTTTACTGCATGACGTGATCTCCAGACCAAACCTATCCTTATTATAATGCCATTAATATTTTCATAGGGAAAAATCCTAAAGTTCTATGTAGGCATTCAGGGTCATGAAAAAGTAGAGCAATCAGAGGAACAAAGCAGGGATGGCTCTTCCTGGGGACAAACTGTATGACAAATTATTGTCTATCACTGGCACTGTCATAGGAACAGATACACAGAACAATAGAACAAACATAGTCAACAGATAATGTCATATCCATGTGTTCACACTTTCTTCCACAAGGGTGCCAAAAATCCACACTGAAGAAATTACAGCATCTCTTAAAGGTATTGGGGAAACTAGATAACCACCCTGAGAAGAATGAAATTAGATTTTTATCTTATTCTCTGCTCAAAAATTGAACTGAAGATGAACAAAAGACTTACATATGGAGCCCGAGATGTTAAACCTAGGAGAAACCACTGGAAGGAAGCTCCTTGACAGCAGTCTTGTCAATGACTTTTTAAAATTATACACCACCAAGCCCACAAGAAACAGAACCAAAAATATACAACTGGGACAAAAAGTTCTGCACAGCAAAGAAGATAATAAAATGGGAAGGTGGGTGATGGGATGGGAGAAACCATTTTCAGCCCACAGATGGTAGCTTATAGGGGTGAGTACCCAACATTTTTAGCAAAGTCAAACAAATAAACCCTCCTTGTTGAAAACAGAGAGCTCAGTTAAAAATGGGCATAGGATATTAATAAAAGGATATGTAACTAGCCAACAAGTGAATTTAAAAAAATGTCAACACCATTCACTGTCGGGAGAATGCCAAAGCCACTTTAGCTATTATCTCACTCATATTAGGATGACTGTGTTAAACAATGCCAGAGATCATGAGCATTGGCCATAGTGTGGAGAAAAGGAAGCCCCCCCCCCGCCAATTGGGTAGGATTATATAACGATATAGTATCTAAAGGAAACTCCTCACACAAAAAAATAGAACCATGTGTGAACCAGCAAACCTACCTATGTACCCAGAAAAACTGGAATCACTAGGTTTAAGAGATACCAGCTTGTTGCATCATCATTCAGGACAGCCAACATAGAAACAAGCCAGAAATCCATGGCCCGATGAGTGACCAACAAAAGAGCGGTATGCGGATGCAATGGGAAACATCCAAACCCTTTGCCAAAAGAGGCATCCTGTCACAGTAGGAGAAATGAGCCAGGTACCGCCAAAAGGGATTATCTCATTTATGTGGAATGTGGACTTTAAACACTGGAACCCAGAGAAGCAGAGGATAGAGTCACTGCCAGGGGCTAAGAGTTAGAGGGGGAAAGGAGATGTTTCCCCAGTCAAGGGTTAGGAGCCTCTGCATGTGAAGTGAATAAATTTTGAGGGTTTAATTTGCAGTGTGGTAACTAGAACTAAAGATATAGTATTGTCAAGTTGAAATCTGAGAAAGATCTTAAATGTTCCCACCACACAAAATTGTAGGAATGCCAAGAGATTATAAGAGTGTTGATTAATTTGATGGTGGTAATGATTTTTATTATATATCAAATCACCATGTTGTGTATTTTAAATATCTACAAGTGTTGCTTGTCAATTGTTTTTCAATAATTCCAGAAAGAATTGCCCTATAATAAATGAACACCAATTGTTTAAGCAATAGAAAGTTCAATGCAGAATAAATCTTATATTCTTTATTGAATGCCTCTTTGTTGTTTATCTGATTAATTCTAGCTACTACTCTCAGCACCCGCATTTTCACAATGAATGAAAAAAACAATCTATGGTGGTGGGTTGTCCTTGGCGCAGAGGACAGAGTGAACTAGCAAACATGTCCTGTGTCAGGGTGGCAAGCTCAGCCATAATCAAGCTAAGAGCTTGAGCAATGAGGAATCTCATATGACTGCAACTTAAGACCTTGGCCCCAGAATGGATCAACGTTCCCACAAAACACCGCTCCTATTTACTCACAGATTCAGGGCTCCTCATGTGGTTCTACTGCCTCTGGAGAGCTAATGATTTTACTTTTCTACTATTCCATCCAGTGTCTGCAACACCTCATTGCTTCATTTCTGTAACAGATGCAACTGTAAGCTATTTTCAGTGACTCGTGTCAGAGGTCTTCCTGCTCCAAATAGACCTTCGGCTCTCTGCATCTCCCGTATCTCCTCTAGACCTGCCTAGGACCTTCTTCTGTGAACTTTCCTTGTCTTTCCAGCACCACTGAAGCCTATACCTGTCTTGACCTCCTTTTAATTGTGTTTTGTTCCACGAAGCACAGTTTCTGCACACTCAGCTCTTACTAGCACGTGATGCCGTCTGAAAGTATCTCACTACGCTCCTTGGCATTAGGGATTTGGATCATAGGAATTCTAGATTAGAAATACATTTTCATTGAAGTTCAAGGGGATGCTTCCACATCCTCCTGCTTCTGGTGATGACTTGGAAACATGAATTACAAGTTACAACTCTCATCCCTGTGCCCTTTGCAGATAGCTTATTCTGGCCACCCTGCCCAGAAATTTCTAAGATTCTTTTCTCTATTATATATCTATTATATATTTCAAAACAATCTCAAAACTGTATAAATGGGTGAAGATATTTGTAATTTAATGTAAACTGACTTTGTGATAATTTTTAATGTATGATGCCTTCATGTGCTTCCCCACATATGTTTGTGTGAATGCTGGATGGTTTTTGTCACAGTGTTCTTATGAAGAGCCGAGGACAGTCTTGGGTGTCCTCCTTACCTGCCATCTTGTTTAAATTAAGGTGTCTCCTCGTTCACCAGTGAGTATGCCAGACTAGAGGTCCATGTGCTTCCATTCTGTTTCTGCATCCCATCCTGTAGTAGGAACACAGGGATAATAGACATGTGCTAACATATCTGACTTCCATATGAATTCTGGGGATTTGAACTCAGGTCCTCATTTTTCACAAGGTGAGCTTTACCCTCCACCCCCTGTAGGACTTCTAAAGCAGAAAAAAATACAAGAAGTTTTCATTATATCTCCTTTTTATCCTATTCATTCTTTCTAAAGTTTCAAATATTTATATTTTGAAGCACTCTGCACTGATCTAATTTTATATTGTTCTTGTTAGCACTTCTTTGTCTTTTTACTCCATCTACTGGGTTATTTTCTAAGTTCTTTTTCATCCTTTCTCTGACTATGTTTTCTAATGTTTTGCCATATTTTAACATCTAGAGCACTTTTCTTCCTTGCGTATTAATTTAGTAGCTTACAGATCATATCTCCCGGATTAATGTTTCCTCTTATCTCAGAGACATTTTTGGAAATGTTCTTCTACTTCCCTCTGTGTTCATCATGTCTTTTTGCCAAACCCATCTTGGCTTGTTTGGTTTAGTCTCTTCCCATCTTTCATGTTGCAGCCTTCATAGGACATCTAGAGATCCTGTGTGTTTATTCAGATACAAGGCAAGGCCCAGAGATCAGGGCCTTCCTGGCTAGTGGCCTACGCTCTGGGGAAGCTAGGGCAGATGCCTGCTTTTTTTATGAATGGTTTTCAGAAGGTTTGTGATTTCTCATGGGTTCTCTGTCCTTGGAGGGGGTTGCTTCTGATATTTTGCCTATAAAATACAAGCTTCTCTATTCTCTCCCTTTCCTGGGAGACAATGTAAGAAGGGCTTCTCACTGTTGGTATGGAGGCTTGCACTTAAATCCTGTTTTGGCAATAGCCTAAGAGGTAGCTGGCATCTATGAATCCCCAGGCTCTTCTGATTCTAATTCTTTTGAAGAGTGTTTTTGTTTGTTTGTTTGTTTGTTTGTTCAGTCTGATGCCAGAGTAAAGAGGTGGATTTTTGGACTAAGAATCTCACATTACATATAATTCTTTTAGGGCATCAGACTTCAGGCTCCTTAAGGTTTTTGCTTATAGGGGTCCTGGTGAGACAACAGATATTGATTGATTTCTATTTCTGTGACCCAGAAGCTGGAGATGTGGCTGCCCATTGTGAAGGTACTGATGAGATTGAGGGAGTATTCAGTCCCTCAATGGGGCTCTCAGTGGCTCCTTCCTTCTCAAGACTCATGCTTTGTCTTGGCTTGTGTTACTGTTCCAGTGTCTTCCACTTTGTTTTCTCTATGCTATGCTGAAGATTCTCTTATTATTTTGCCTTCTGAAGTGATCAGTTTTGCCCCAATGACTTATCTAACTTTTTCATCTCTCTTTCTTTGTGGAAGGACAATTTTAAGTTTTAATCATTCCAAAATTCTGTCTTTAAAGTTTTTTTCCTACCAGATCTTACTTTTTTCTCTGTCTTTTTTCCATATCTTTTATTTTGCCTATGTGTATATATGTTCATATGTGTATGAGGATGCTCATGCATATAGGTGTATGTTACATGAAGGTCAGAGGTCAAATTCAAATGCCATTACTACAAATTGGTGCACCAACATAGGGTACTAAATCCACTTAAAACCTGAAAGGGCTTGGAAAGAAATTCTAGACACTAAAAAACAAAGTTTAGCCACGTTTATTTTCCCGAATGGGCTTTGCTTGCTGGCTGCAGGCTGCAGCTTTTTTAGGAGAGGTTTTCCTCATAGAGCAGTCGCTAAATAAATAAATAAATAAAGGAAGGAAGGAAGGAAGAAAGAAAGAAAGAAAGAAAGAAAGAAAGAAAGAAAGCCATGGTTTTGAAATGCTGACTTTCTGGGCTGTACTGCCAGTGCAAACTCTGACTCTTTCTGGAGTTCTGGCTATAGAGAAATAGATTGGGATTTATGGACCCAGATGCTTGTATGCCCACTTGGGAAAGTAGCTGAGACAACGCCTACAGCTCAGTGCCCCCGACCTGGGCAGGTGGTGGGATCAGGACTGCTAGGAGTGCACAGGCAGGAGAGCATGGCAGATTTCTGCCACCATACACAGAGACATTTCAAGACCATGCAATGCTCTGCATGGCATATGTAGCTATTACTCAGATAAAAGGGTTTATGTGCTGCATGCTCATTCTCAGAGTTAAAGGGCTAAGCACAGTTCCTACCTGACAATCCCAGAGGTAGCAGTAATGGTACCTCCACCATTTTAAAAGTAGAGAGAGGCAGAGCCAAAATCTGGAGCCAATGTAACCAAGCTGCTTACCATTTTAAAAGCTCTTCAAGATAGTAAAGTATTACAGATACACAATAGGACAGATTCAAACATAAAAGACCTCTAAATGGGTCACAGTGTTGGATAAATGTATATAGGCTTGGGAAAGAGAAGAAAAAGAGTATAGAGAGTTGGAAAAGAAGTAAATGGTTTAAAAATGTTAAACAAAGTCTTTAAAGAGACAGAGTATAGACAATCATAGATTAAAGAAATAAATAATAATAAGCCACATAAAGATGGAACATACAATGAGGGTCTGGATTGTGTATATTATTGTGTTGTCTTTAAATTTTTTGACTGTAAAGGACCTAAACAACTGACATATATATTTTAAAGGTACCTTGATTTCATAATTTGAGTCTAAGGATATGTTTCTTTGAAAAAGAGGTTCTTCCTTTGTTTCCACAGAGAATAAGAACCTGTGGAATCCTCCCATACTAATGTGGTTTAATGGACCAAGATCCCCCCCCCCCCAAGATTGCTTGTAAACACCCCTCAAAAGTTACATTGCCCAACAAAAAGCAGAAAACAGTATGGAGAAAACTGTGCCCAAATTCCCAAATACTATTTATTAACGTTTGTTTATAAATAAAGATTTGCATTGGTATGGATCTTGGTCTATTGATACAAATTTAAGGTCAATTTTGTTGTATGTATATTTTTGCTCTTGATTAAGATATTGTGTTTGTGCAGCTCATTTAGAAATGTAATGTGTAATTAAGAAATGTAGGTTAATAGAGAGTCATCTATAATAGTCAAGCTCGTAGAAATATATTTCAGTTAGTTAGGTATTCTTCACATCTTTCAGACACCTTCAGAATATGGCATTTAAAATGATTTAAGTGCTTAAGACTTTTCATGACAATGAGACACATATGATCCTGGCAGCACCAAGCTACTACAAGAGGAAGATGGGCATCAAAGAGGCTCCTTATGGAGTTTGTTAGACATTTGGGCAAGAAACTGCTCTTGCCTGGACTGCTTCATGGTATGCTGTAAAAACTGGACATGCAGGACCCACAAAGAAATGACTGTTAAACTTGCCTAAAGGTGAGATGGTCCTTCGGTGTTCCTGCTACATGAAAGAGTCTGCCAGACATTCTTCAGGACACAGAAGAAAGTGACTGACAAACTGCCAATATAGGTGAAACTGTCTTTGAAATTTCCTGCTTTATGAAAAAGTCTGCTGGATACTATGGGCCTATGGGCTGAACATGGATGCCCCAACAAAGAGAGCAGGAAGTGAAGCAGTAAATGGTAAGAAAACTATCACTGGGATTGCAAGTACATGCCACAATGCCTGGCCTTTTTTTACATACTCTGGACATCAAACTCAGATCCTCATGCACAGCAAGCCTTTTGCCAACTGAGCGTTCTCCCAGCTCTCATTTTGTCTCTCTTTGTTAGTTTTGTTCTTTAGCTATATTATTTTTGTTTTGCAAATTAACACCTTAATTTATTCAAGGATGCTAATGATGCTGTTATTTCTCTGCCACCTTAGTTTCCTTACCCACTGACTGCTTCACTTCCTGCCTTCTTTGTCTTGAACACAGGCAGAGCTGTGGGCTATAGCAGCTTCCCATGGAACACAGAAGTGACATTTAAGCTTTGGGATCACCAAGAGGAGGGGGATATGCCCTGCACAATTCAAAATCTGTTTTATTTTATGAAGCTGTGGTGATATTTTGATGGAGGAAGGTCATTGGTTAAATAAAAAGAAACTGCTTGGCCCCCATTGGTTAGAAGATAGGTGGGAGGAGAAAACAGAACAGAATGCTGGGAGGAAGAGGAAGTGAGCTCAGACTCCACAGCTCTCCTCTCGGGAGCAGACGCCTCAGAGAGACGCCATGCTCCCAGCTCCCAAGCAAACACACGCGATGAAGCTCTGACCCAGGATGGACATAGGCTAGAATCTTCCCGGTAAGACCGGTGCTCACAGATTATTAGAGATGGGTTGATCCGGATATCAGAATTAGCCAGTAAGGGCTAGAGCTAAAGGGCCAAGCAGTGTTTAAATGAATACAATTTGTGTGTTGTTATTTCGGGTAAAGCTAGCCATGCGGGCGGCTGGGGTGCTGGGGATGCAGCCCCGCCACCCTTATTACTACAAATGGTGCCCGACGTGATGGACTAAACCCACTTAAAAAACCTGAGAAGGCTTAAAAATAAGGGAGAGAGAGTTTAACACAGATTTTTGCTGTTTGTTGATGGCGTGCTGTAGAGAGATTTCCTGATTCGGCAACAGCAGCAGAAAAAACGCTGTGTCATTTTAAAGCACAGCTTCTTGGGGCTGTGCTGCCAGCATGAACTCTGGCTTTAAAGCATTTGTGACACTCTGCTTGCTAGAGGCAAGCAAGCGCTCTCATCTAAGAGAAGCTTCCTGACTCAGCTTTAGCTGCAAAACCCTGCAGCTCATTAAGAGGTCCTGCCACGAAACATTTAAATGGTGTTGACAAAAAGCTGAATGCATGCTTTTCGGTTTTCAGCCATAGCAGGAAAAAAGCTGCGCCGTTTAAAAATGCCGGCTTTCTGGGCTGTCCTGCCAGGGCAAACTCTGACTCTTTTACGCAGGCGGTTCGTGCAGTTTGCAAGCACAGGCTGCTGAAGCTCGCTTGCTGGCAGGGACCTTGAAATGCCATAGAGTTGTGGCAGTAAACATGGCTACAGCCAGTACCTCAGCCATGAGGCTGGAAAGCTAAGGAATGGGCTACATCTAGCCGGCAAAGCCACGCCTTTAGTCCTACTGAGATTGCTTGGTAAATTAAAGACTCATGTGGTCAGAAAAAGAGAGATATACAGTAAAGAGAGATACAAAGACAGAGAAAATTTCTGAATGGTTTAACAGTGTGTTAAAAATATATGCAGACTAAAAGTTGAAGTTCTTAAAGTAAAAAACAAAAAAAGGAAGAGAATTGTTGTGTGTGGTAGTACACACCTTTAATCCCAACACTTGGAAGGCAGAGGGAGATTGACCTCTGTGACTTCAAGGTGTGGTAGCATACGGCTTTAATCCCAATGCCTAAAAGGCAGAGGCAAACAGATCTCTGTGAGTTCAAGGTGTAGTAGCGTACACGTTTAATCCCAATGCCTGGGAGGCAGAGACAGGTGGATCTCTGAGAGTTTAAGGACAGCCTGGTCTACAGAGTTATTCCAGGTCAAAGATATACAGAGAATATAAAATAGAAGTAAAAAGAAATGAAATAGAGATTAAAATAAAGCCGCACGATGATGGAAAATACACAGAGACTTTTGATACTGTATGCTATTATGCTCTCTTTAATTTATTTAAATGCTGAGGAAGGAGCAACAGATGCTAAAAGATATTTATTTATAAATGCTGCTGAACTAATCCAACATAGATATTTTGATGCCTTGACTTTGAAATTTGGATCTAAGGACATGATGCTTTGGAAAGGAGTTTCTTATTTTGTTTTCACAGAGGATGAGACCCTGTTCTTTTCTTCTATTCCGATTTGGTATGATGGACCATGCCCTCCTGAAGGGTTGCAGTGAACATCTTCAGAAAATTGCTTCGCTCAACTTCCAACTGAGATGAAACTAGCACACAGGTTATACCATGAAAGATCTAATTAACGATGCCCCCATTCAGCAGGAAGCAGTTTGGAGAGAAAAAACTGTGCCCATGTTCCCAAAATATTGTTTATAAACGTTCTTTAACATTTAAAGGGGGATATGATATAGAAATGAATAATTTGCATTAGTATAGATTTTGCTTTATTGATAGAGATTTAAGGTCAATTTTATTATGTGTATATGTATTTCTGATATTGATTAAGGTATTGTGATTGTGTAGTTCATTTAAAAATGTAATGTATATAGGTTGTTAATAGATAATCATAATAGTCAAGTTTGTAGTCATGTTAGTTAATATTTTCTAGATGTGCATAGATATATTTTAGATAGGCATTCTTCATATCTTTCAAAGATTATAGAATATGGTATTTTAAATGTTTTAATAACTTAGGACTTTTTATGACAATGAGACACTCTGCTCCTGGCAGCACCAATCTACTTCAAGAGGAAGATGGGCATTGAAGAGGATCCTTATCGAGTTTGATAGCCATTTGGGCAAGAAACTGCTCTTGCCTGGACTATTGCACAAACTGGACACAGAGAACCCACAGAGAGAGGACTGCTAAACTTGCCTAAAGGTGAGATGGTCTTTCGGGGTTCCTGATTCATGAAAGAGTCTGCAAGACATTCTTCAGGACAAGCAGATAGTGACTGCCTTTGAAATTTCCTGCTTTGTGGAAATGTCTGCTAGAAACTATGGGCCTGTAGGCAGAAGATGGATGCCCCAACGGTACAGAGGAACTTTGGGTGACTGTACAGGCAGCGAGATGTCTCTGTCATTTCTAGAGTTTTAAAAGTTGCTTTTTCCTTGTTTGCTTAGGTAGTATTGTATCTTTCTGGAGTCTTTGATGGAGTTAAGAATAGTTAGTTATAGTTATAGCTTTCCTTAGTTATGATAAAGATTATTGTAACTTTTACTTGATAACTGTTTCGTTATATGTAATTTTGCTATGTTAAAGTTAAAGCCTATTTTTTTTGTTTAAACCAAAAAAGGGGAAATGATGGAGGAAGGTCATTGGTTAAATAAAAAGAAACTGCTTGGCCCTCATTGGTTAGAAGATAGGTGGAAGGAGTAAACAGAACAGAACGCTGGGAGGAAGAGGAAGTGAGCTCAGACTCCAAAGGTCTCCTCTTGGGAGCAGATGCCTCAGAGAGACGCCATGCTCCCAGCTCCCAGGCAGACGCACGCGATGAAGCTCCGACCCAGGATGGACATAGGCTAGAATCTTCCCGGTAAGCGCACCTAGGGGCGCTACACAGATGATTAGAAATGGGCTAAATTAATATGTGAGAATTAGCCTAGAAGAGGCTAGATAGAAATGGGCCAAGCAGTGATTAAATGAATACAGTTTGTGTGTTGTTATTTCGGGCATAAGCTAGCCAGGCAGCCGGGATGCTGGGGACTCAGTCCCGCTGTCCTTATTTCAACAATATTTAATGCCTGGCAGTTGAGCACTCTGCAGATGAGGAGAGTGGAGAAGAGCAAGAGAATTCAGTATTGTGCAGTCTGAGCTCAATTAAGCTTCCTGACTTCAGGCTTAACCTCATCCCCTGCTCCTGGAGTTAAAATGACGAGGCTTCGTGCAGTCTTGTGATGCAGCTCTCTATGCCATTTCTTCTTACATTTTTGTTTTTACTTGTACTGACAAATGAATGGAATGCTTTATTTTTTTTTTTTTATCATACTTTGCTGTTACCTTAACACTGATTCTTAGTGATTCTGGATGAATTGTTTTGGACTGTAGGCACACCATCTTTTTGCTTGTCTGTCAACAGACTGTGCTTTCTCAGATGCCTGTGGAAGCCGGACGACTCGGGAAGTAAGGGACTTACCATCTAATCCCATTAACATCTTACTGAACCTTTCTCAGACACTGCCACCATCACTTCTGCAGCTAGGAGTCTGACCTCGTGGCTATCAGGAATTTCTTTCTCTTTCCACATAATTTCATAGAAAAAAAGATGATTCATTCTTACTGTAAATCTTAACAGCTTCAGCCTATTTTTCTTCCCATTCATTATTAACTCAAGACCTTTCACCTTTCCCTTAAAGGAAGAGCATCACAGTCTCTGTTTGCAGTGCCTGAGTAGCAACTCCACTGCTCAGGAGCTTTGTATGAACATAAGCACTGTGAGACTGTGGCTGTCTATCTGCTCTGTGTCTCAGGACTGGGTGCTGTACACAGGGAGTTTGAAAGGAAAATGTCACCCACTGGCTCAGACATTAAACACTCGGTTCCCAGCTGGCGGAGCTGTTTGGGGAAGTTATGTGGAGATACAGTGCCAATGGAGTATGTACATCACTTATATCACTGGGGTGGCCTTAGAGAGTGTAAAGACTCCTTTCAGGTCCAGTTCACTCTGCCCTCTTCTGCTGCTTCTTTTTCTCTTCCTCCTCCTCCTCCTCCTCCTCCTCCTCCTCCTCCTCCTCCTCTTCCTCCTCCTCCTCCTCCTCCTCCTCTTCCTCCTCCTCCTCCTCCTCCTCCTCCTCCTCCTCCTCCTCCTCCTTCTCCTCCTCTTCCTTCTCCTCTTCCTCCTTCTTTGTTATTAAAGATACGATCTCTCAGCTTCCAACTCCTGCCATCCTATCACTTGATGCCATGCATTTGCCGAGCCATGAAAGCATAGACAGATTAAACTCTCTCTTTTAAAATTTGCCTTTGATAATGGTGTTTTATTCCAGCAACAGAACCACTGCCGTGGCTATGATGGGGATGAGATGGGACACAGGATAGGATAGTGGCTTCTGACTCAGTCGCACTTCCCAGAACAGTTGAAAACCTACAAACACTCTTAAATTCTGAAATTTTTTGATCTAAGATTTAGACCTCATCTGCTTACACCTGACTGAATCTGCACAAAGTAGGGGTGGTCTTCTATAATTTATATAATTGTATTTTATAAAATTTTCTATGATGAGTCATATGCAGATTTGATTTTTTTCCTATTTAGTTATGTAATTTCCAAACTAGTAATTCCGCTGAGCATAGGGTAGATTAGATGGCTCTTGCTTTTCCTGATTTTTGTATCACATTACCAGTCTTCCACTCACAAACCTGTCATTAGCTCAGTATAATATTTACCTAGCTTCCTATGGTATGTTCACCGTAAAGCGTTTCCTGTGATAACATTTCTTGAAGAAATTATTACTTAAGTATTTTTGGAGTCAGGGGAAAAAGCATCTTCAGTATATTCCATAATCTTCCATTGAGTCAAACCAGAGAGAGAGAGAGAGAGAGAGAGAGAGAGTCCTGCCCAGAGAGCTTCTTGGTGTGTGTCAGTGGGAAGACAAGCTTCTGCATAGCAATGCTGACTTGTTGATTCATCTATGGAATTCAAATTTCCACTGATCTCCTGGGGCTGACATGCATAACTTAGAAATGAGGGCACTATGTTTTGATCAGCTACAGAATAAATAAGGAGCTGAAATCAGTTGTTTGAAGGAAATATGACTACGGGGCTTGCGTTTGATCAGCAATCTTCAAATTTTGAGGTGAAAGCAAGTTATCTGCATAAAACTCGCTGCTTGCTCTTTGTAAACTTTTTCTTAAAGAGTAGCAATATTCTTTAGAATAAGATTGTGAAACCTTGGCTTATTAAAAGTTTTACCTCTGGTAATCCAGATAAGGCACTTGTCACAAGAGGTTTGCTATGGTTTCCTTCATAGTTAACCCAATATAATTTATAGGTATATAGATGTGTGTGTGTGTATACACAGAGAGAGTCATACATGTATGTTGGGGAAAGGAGGTGTGCCACAGTGTATGTATGGACATCAGAGTACAGCCTAGGGTGTCAGTCTTCACTCTACACCTTGTTTTAGATTGGGCCAGCTCAGGTGGCCCACAAGCTTTGGCTGTGTCCACTCCCCGAGTTGATGTAGGATATTGGTATTACAGATGTTAGCTACAGGTAGCTGGAGTTACATGGGTTCTGGGGATTCAGACTTAGATTGGGTTCTGGGAATTTAGACTCAGGTTCTCATTCTTGCATGGTGTCTTTCCACTGAGCTGTCTTCCAAAGCAGAGAAGTTAGAAGTCCTCCTAAGCCATCATGTAAGGGGACAAAGGACACTGTCGTGCTTCAACAGTGGCCTCCACTCATCACCGTTTCCCTTCCAAAAATACTGAAGACATAAGAGATAGTGAATTTTATTCAGTAGTAAAGAAAAATGAAATCTGAATAAAAATGGAAGGAACTGGAAAGTGTCATATTAAGCAAGGAAACCCAGGCTCAGAAGAACACAGGAAGTACATGCTCTCTGACATTCAGTTCTCAGTTTCTAACTGGTAAATATGGGTATCTAGTTGGGAGCGAGTGTGAGCCAAAGCAAAGGACCTGGGAAGGGTCCCATGAGAAGGGCAGGAAGGACGGCTTAGGATGGAAGGTGAGAAAAACCAAACAGGATGAGACACCAAAGTGGAAGAGGGAGACTGGGAGTGAAAGGATACATACAGCCTTGTAAAGTGGAGGGATGGGGAGGTGGGAAAGAGAAGGAGCGATCATTAAAAGAATATATTAAATACTGCAAGGAAACCTTTCCTTTTGTAAGTTTTCTAAAATATATAAATTATTTTAAAAGAAAGGAATGCAGTAAGGCCAATGGAGGGAAAAGAATGAGATTGGGTTCCAGGGATATAAAATTAAAGATACTTCTGCTTCCTCTTTGAACTTTCCATCTTCTGTCATCGTAGCCACACAACATCCCATGACTTACTTTTGTCGTCTAACTCATACTCCTGTGTGATGCATGAAAATAAGGAGGCATCAGCCAATATAAAAGAGGGTTGGACTCCGGTGATATTGTTTTAACCAGATTCAACCAAAGAGTTGTGTCTACATTCCAGAGCATTTAGTCATGGTGTTGGTAGACTGTGAGAAAGGAGGAGCAAACACCACAAACCTCCTTTATGGATGGAGTGCCAGACCTCCAGGGGGACCTACACTAATCTGGTCATAGCCTCCTCTGCAGCCATGATGACACTCTTGGACACTGGCTTCCCAGATTCAGCCCCACACATCTTACTGTACTAATCTATCTGTGGGTACTTCCACTACAGGATGAACAAGAGCACTGTCATAGCCTTGTGCAGTTTCTGCATGTCACGTTAGATTTTCTAGCATGTGGATGCCCGGGGAAAGAGATGTATTTCTTCCTGTGTCTGGCTAGAGGACTGGGCTTCTACCAGGCAAAATTTCCTAAGGGGACAACAGGGACAAAGATGACCCTTGTTAGCTACCCCTTCACCAGCATCTGCTTCCCACTGCCCTACACAGAGATAAGAATGCCAAATGCTAACTCTGCCTGGCATTGGATTTGCTCTCCCCTGCCACTCTCCTCAAGAGGTGCAAAATGCTGATGCAGTTGGGATCTCAAAATAAGTGACTTGTATCTAAAATGGCCCTCTGCAGTGGAAGGTCTGTGAGAGACGGGAGAATTTATTTGCTGAGTTACTATGCAAATTTCACAATTAAATCTTAACTCAGCTCCTGGGGGAATACCGAGGATTACTGAAGGCAAGGAGATTTGACGGGATTTTTAAAGTGGGGGAAGAGAGAGCCAAGAAGCAGCCACATACCCTCCCATCCCTCAGCTCTGCTCCACGTGGTCCCAGAGGGAATCAGGATGGAGAGGGAGTAGAACAGGGAATCAGGGGAAATGCAAAGAAACCCACTTTCTTATTTGTAAAACTGAATTAATGAATTTTTTTTTCAAATATGCATCTCCACAGTGTGCTGTCCAGGGGGAGAAGCATGTGGAGAAGCCAGTCACTCATGTATTCCTTTATTCCTTCCCTCTGAGCCCTAGTCCCCCTTCCTTCTTCCCGTATCTTTCTCAGACTGGTGTGTGTGCTGGGGGGAGTTGGGCTTGCCTGCTTCTCATCTACCCCTTCCTCCCATGCCTCTTGAGTCCTCAACTCTCTCAGCTAGGTAGTGAAAGACTTCTGTTTGACAGGCAGTCTCTTGGGTGTCTCTACTGAAAAGGCCAAAGCTCCCAGTGCAGGCAAAATCCTTCCTTGCCTTTGCACAGCTACTCCTTCCCCTGAACTGAATGCAAATAGGAGCGTCTCTGGGCTCCATTGCTCACCCGGGCTCCTGGTGCTTTCCTTAGACCCGGATTACTGCCTTCTGGGGAAGGCTGTTAATGGACATTCATCCTTTGACCCTGGCCCGTGGATGGATGACCAGCAGGCTTTGTCAGAGCCCATTTCCCGTGGTCATTAGTTTGTCTCTGTCTTCTGCATACTGGAAGTGAACAGGCCTTCCCCTCTTTTCCTTGCATTCAGCTGAACGTGCCGAATGCTGTGGCTTGTTCTTGCTGCCTGACAATGAACAGTGCTGTAATAACATCATAGCATATTATTACCGTCTCATCCTTAGGAGGAAGCTTATTTCCTCTCCTAGTCAAAAGTGACTGGAGTAGCCAGTGCTACATGCAGACTAGCCATCGAAAGATGCAAAGTACGACATGGTGTGAGGTCTCTAGAAAATCTACAAAATGAAGTTAAAAATTTCCATAATTCCCATGTTTAATCAGTGTTCTATGACGATAACAAAGTACCCAAGATAAACTGGCATTTGAATAAGAGTGTGTTATTTTAAATCACACTGTCAGTCTATTGTCTTGGCCATATTACCTCATAGTGGAATCTTTTTCAGAAACATGTTGAGCAGCAAGATTCTTAGCTCAGAGTAGCCTAGAAGTAAAGAAAGAGAGGAAGGTACCAAAGTTCTGCTAGTGACTTCCAGGTCCTAACTCCAATGACTTGGCTTCCTTCCACCTGACTCCACACTCCAGTGCACACACTGGAGGCCAACCCTTTGGACATATGGGTCTCGGGAGGACACTTATCCCAATTGTAAGAAGACCTTTCAGGAACTTACTTGAACTTTCATTCTGAGTCTTGATAGCAATTCATCCTAGTGGAGTCAGTCATGGGAGCTGGGGAGCTGGGGGGCTCTGCTGTGTATCTGGATGCCTTGGATGGACCCTGAAAAGCTGAGATAAGACAGAAAATACCCACATAAACAGAAAAAAAGGTAGCAGAAAGATAAGAGCAATTTTATTTATTGTTTTCTGCTTCTCATCTATCTACCATCTATTTATCTGTCTGTCTATCTATCTATCCATCTGTCTACCCATCTGTCTATCATGTGTGTGTTCACACGCACATTTGTGTTTGCATGTTCATGTGATGGCATCCATGTGCACACATCTGCACACAGCACAATGTGCAGAAGAGTCTGTTCTCACCCTTCCACCACCCAGGTTCCAGGAATTGAACTTAGATTGTCAGACTTCACAGCAAGCACCTTTACCCACTGAACCCTCTTGTTGGCCCACAATTTTCCTTTACTGCACTATCCTGTAGACTGAGTTTGAGTAAGAGAATATTATCTTGACTTCCTAAGACCTTGAATTTTCCTGGTTTGGTTCCATCACAGAATAGCGTTTGTGTCCTCCCAAGATTTCTGTCCTTTTTTTTTCCTTATTTTTGCATGTGTGCATGTATATACACATGTTCTCATGTGGTGTATGTATACATATGTGTAGAAATCACAGGTTGCCTCTCTCTACTCCTCACACATCAAGACAAGGTGTTTCATTTGAATTCACTCACCAATTCAGCTCCTGTAGCTAGCCATCTTGCTCCATGGATCCGCTGCCTTGCCTCCCATGAGACAAGATTAAAGGTGGGTCACCATGCCCACCTGGCACTCAATGCGTGTGCTGGGGATCCCAACTGTGCCCCTTATGCTTGTGTACCACATGTTTTATACGTTAAGCCACCTTCTTAGACTCCAAAGTTAATTTCAATAGAAAACATAGCTTTTCTTCTTTTGAAAGTAGAGGTAATTTTGCAATAATTTGATAGAGTATATGAAATTCACATTGGCACAATGCTTATGTTGATCTTATACTGAGCAACGATAAGTCATTGGAGGTGTGGTTTGTAATAATAGCAGTTGATTGACATCCCCAATTCCTGCCACCACGAGGAATACAAGTTTCTCCTTTAAAAAAATGAGTACAGTATGGCTTTGATATGAAAAAATAGTCATTGTCCCCTAACACCCTGTAAGTGGAGACTTCATTCTGCTATACAGAAGCTACATGTGTTATACATTAGATATTGACGTTGAGCATACTCTACGGGCACTTGTTTGTTCCTATCTCTATGTTCTACCTCCAGTGAGTGAGCCATTCTCCCAAAGTGTTTTCATAATGTCCTATTTGATGCATTTCCAGGTCCTTTAAGGCAAATAATAGACAACCTAATAGGGGGTTATTTGAAATTTGTATGTATTAAGATGTATTTTTCAGTTGTCATATAACTTCCTACTTTACTAAATGACGAAAAAGAAATAAGAAGGTTGTTAAGATTGTTCCAGGATTTCTGATGAATGAATGTAGATGGTGGCAAATTCACTAGGGACAGCAGAAATCTGGTACTTCCATTGTAGAAAAAAGACCTTAGAGGCCTCCCTTTCTCGAGAGCTAAAGCACATGCCAGACTCTCACCTCAGCACCTGTTATGGTGTTGCCAACTCCTCCCCCTAAGGCCATCCCTTGACAGAGAACTTTCCAGTCTCATGAGACACATGGGTGGGTACACTGGATTATTAGTTTTTACAGAGAGCCTCATCTGTTTTACCTCTCTCACAGAGATCAACTTCTTGTCTCATTTAGTTAGGAACCCACCTTGACCACACACCAGATGCCAGGCAGTGTTCTATGAACTAGAGAGAGAGCAGTGAATGAGACAGATCAAAAATATCCATGTCCTTGGGTGATTTCTCCACTAAGATAGGAGGAGGTTAGAACAAAGTAAGACACTGAGAAAAGAAGACAGAATTATGCTATTTGGAAATAAAGCGAGAGGGAGAAGTTGGCCATACTGCCAGAGGTAGTGAAGTTTAAGTAATGTACTGAGAAAGTGATACATAAGACAAGGTCCAGAAGAGATGAGCCAGTCATGCAAGTGCCTTGGAGAATCCCGTTTTAGGAAAGGAGCTACCCAGAGCAAACATTTGAGAGAAGAACTGATCTCTATCACATGAGGAATCACAGTGGCCTGATAGTACAGGTGATCGTCCACAAGCCCGATAAAGTAGGAGGCCGAAGGCGACAGAGGGGGCCTGAGGCAGGGTGGGGCAGGGAGGCAATGCAGGTCCTGAACAGAGAAGTGTATGATCCGATGGGTTTAAAAAGGAGCACTTCGGTACCTGAGTTTGAAAGAGACTCAGGTAAGAAATGTGGGTCAGGCACACGTAGAGGAGGAAGACAGGTTTCAAAGCCATTAGAGTAATCTAGGTGTTTGTAGAAACATCGGCAGTTGGATAGATTCTGAGACTAGATTCATGAGGCTGTGCAGCAAGATGAGATAAATGCTGGATTTTAGGTTGAGAAAATGAAAGGGTAGAGTCACCAGTTAACTTAAATGACAAAAACTGCTGGCAGTTTTGGGCATGCCTAGCCTATGTCATTTTAAACACATAAAGACCATGCTCATGCCTAGGTAATAATTGAGCAGTCGCTTTGATGAAAGTAGACATGTATGTCCCTAAACAACCACACTAGCATGCAGTATCATACAAGAACTGTGGGCTTAAAGGAAAAATTGATACTCAAATACTTCCATTAATATATCAAAAATATAATTTAACATGGTTCCATATATATGCTCAAAAAACTAATAAAACAGGCAAATTCTTTCATATGCAAAGAACTGGAAGTTTGCTTATAGAAGCAGATGTCAGAGGGATCCATGGTTGGAACTGTTGTGAGTGTTTTGACAGAATTGGGAAGAAAGCTAACTGAGGAGGATGGGACACACTGGGAGGAGGTGTACAGGGGTGTGGTCCATTGTTCTTGATTTAGCATAGGCACTGAAAGCCATAGCCAGGGCATTGCCAGCAGCCTCTTATCCTGAAGCATGTTTCCCCATCTTTTAGACAAAAGGCCTTCAAGGCAATATTTATAACAGATATCTGTGTTATCAAAACTAGAAATTTAATGTGGCGTGTGTCCTTTTTCTTTAATTAGCTTGGCATCACGACTGAGGATCTGAAACGGTAGCCCTGTTTTTGAAACCAGAAAAGCATCACTAGCATCAAAAGGAGACACTAGATCTAGAAATGTCTATTGAAGGTTTTTGAACAGATGCGGCTTGCTCTCCTCCATTTTGAACTGGGGCACATCCAAAGGAGGTCTGAGACATTCAGTGTATACCTGATTTTTGTCTTTCATTTTTTTTCTCTTGAGTTTTGTTTTGAGGATAAAGGTCTTAATGTGAAAGAATTGTAAAGTACAGCCTCACAGGATAACTTATGCTGAGAACCCCAGCGGCTGGTAGATGTTTGAGGTGAGGGCCCTTGGGTTCCTGTGCAGTTCTCTTCAATTGGGTGCTCATTCCTGCTTCTCGGGGAACTAACTGAGCATCCACAAATACAACAGTTACCCTTAAGCTCACATAGTCCCCCCATACATCAGTTTCATTGAAACAAGCACACCATTTCCAAACAGGCCTTATGGGAGAATTAACTATACAAAAGGTAAAATTTATATCGCGCTGGTATATATGTGTGTGTGTGCATGTATGCTCTTATATACATATGTGAATATACATGTAAAGGCCAGAGGCAGAAGTCAAGTGCCCTGCTTTATTACTTTCCGCCTTATTCCCTTGAGGCAGGATCTTACTCTGAACTTGGAGTGAGGCTAGTGTCCAGCAACGTCAGCATTTCACCCCTCTGTTTCTACACCAGACGGTCCTGGGGTTCAGGCACTTGTGCATGGCTACTTCTGGGTTTATGTTAACGTAGGTGCCGGGATCCGGACCCTCAGACTTGTGTAGCAAGTGCTCTTAACCATGGAACCATCTTTCCAGACTTAGAAAAGATTACCTACCAGACATGTAAGATGTCAACATAGCCAACTCATGAGTCCTTTCCTTTCTGTCATGTGCCTGATGAGGAAGAGGGACAACAGTCTAATCAGCAAAGGGAGACTAAGCAGAGGCCCTATCAGCAGGGACTCTGCAGCAGACAGAGCGAGGGAGAATTTCTCAATGACTCCCAGTCTCTCTGGAACCAGACCCTGGGCAGTTGAAAACCCATCCCTCAGAGGGAGAGTGCCCCTGACCTTTTGGCTCAGCAGGGTCCAGGAGGAAGGATGGCTTAGTAATTGCCTGCCCTGTCAAGCTGTACCTTGACCCTAACCAGCCACATTACCTTGGGCCCAGAGGCCCAGGACCTAAATGAAATGTAGCTCAACTCACCAGGAGCCCGGGCCTCAGCAAATTCCGAATCACATATAAAAATGAAAACTTGGTCCCATATGTCTTTAAACCCATGACGGTTTACTGCTGATATGATACTGCAGGGGAAAATGACTTGGATTTCTGTTGGGTAGATGGATTTGGGGGGCCTCTCTCTGCAATTTTCTTTAACGTAGTGGGGTTTTTGTCACTGTAATGAAAACTGCCTTCAGCTGAAAAGGAAAAAAACAAGGGGGGAGGGAGAGAAAGAGAGCAAGAAACAATAGCAGCCTAGAAGTAGAATTTCCCAAATAAATTAAACACTTTCACGACATAAGACTTATATTAGAAACACTGATAAAACCTTGTCCTTGAAGGTGTGAAGATCCAAGTTCTTAAAATTAATGTAAATAGCAGTACTATCGCCACAGGCATTAATCCAGACTGCCGAGTGCAGGAGAAGGCCAGGACAGAGTGAAGAACATAAAAAAAAAAAAAAAAAAAAAAAAAGGGTCAAGTGCAATAAAAGGGTGTTTGCAAAATCTTGGGGAAATTTGTGCAGCTTTGGATAATAGCACCATTTGCTCTTATGTCTTTATAGATGTGGCATAAAATGAATCAAAAAGGAGCGAATCAACAGAGAACGTTTTGCAAGTGTGTCATCAACATGAGCAAATACGGAAAATATGGATTTCTTTCTTTCTTTCTTTCTTTCTTTCTTTCTTTCTTTTGTATGTATAAATCCTAAGATCTGTGGTTTAGCCTACATCCTGGGCCAACAAGCAGGAGGGAGACTGGAATCTATTTTTAGCCCATCAGAGATGTGACCTTCGACAAGTCACCATCTATAAAAATAAAGCTCAGTAAGTGCTCGGTTTATTGGTAAGATTGGGTGAACTGATGCATGTGAAAATATTTTTGAAGTAATAATGTGCTGATCCAAGATTAAATATTATTAGCATGGGGATAAGGGGCGAGGCAAAAGAGTCAAGGAGAATAGGAGATTGCTTGAGTTCATCGGGCTCCCGTGGGAACTGTGTGTATTTAGTTAGCGAGGAAACTGGGACAGCAGGCGAGATGAGAACCGGGAGAGACGGTGTGCACATGTTGACGTGTTTGTAAAGGCGAGGGGGGGCGGCCCTTTATTAGGCAGCAGATATGCTGAGTTTTGGGTTTTCACTACCAGGAGACTTGGAAAAGTTGAAACTCAGCCTAACTGGGCCTGCCAATGGCCTCTAATGAAAATTTCCATTTGGAGAGACTAGGTGTTGACTTGGCACGACACCAAACAAGCTGCCTGCTACACAGTTTTACACCAATTGTATTTCTCCTAATTAAACCCTGTCTGACCTCAGCATTAAGAAACAATTTGTTTCAGGATATAACCAGCACACATAAGCAATTACATTCTGTTTGCCCCATTAGCATCACTTGGCTCCTTTGCTATCCAGGGCTGCTAATGCAGTGAGTGCTACCCAGCAGCCACCAGCAGCCAGGGCTATAAAAAACCTGGAGTGTTTGGAGGCTTTTCCACCCCTCATGTGGGGAACTAAGAATATCATCATTTTTATTCAGCCAAGCCAGAGATTTTGGGAGCAGTGTGCTTCTGTGTTTATCATAAGGGATCATATATGTGTGTATGTGTGTGTGTGTGTGTGTGTATGAATATTTCTTATGGGTTAAAAAACTCTGCTTGTAAAAAGAACCAAATGAAACTAAAATAACCTTGGCTTACAATAATCTGAGCTTATTTGATATGCCAGAGTTCATGTTCGCATTCATCGGTATATCTTTCTTCTTCATAGCTGTCCAGCTTGGTGAATTTAAATTTGGAGGAGAGATTTAAAGCTTTGTTGTGGTAAGAATCAAATGCAAGGTCCTGGGAACCTAGGGAAGTGGTCTATCACCAAGATACACCATCAGCTCATTTTGGATTTTAAATTTGAAAAAAAAAAATATCTGAACGGCATTGCAAAAGAAGCATTGTGTAACAGAGATCAACAGAGAACACCCCTCGAATCTGAGCATCTTGCCGGGCTGATCTAGAATGTTCACATTAGTGGTTCGGGCCTGAGATGAAGATCTGGTCCTACTGGATCTGCCCCAAGTTGCCTGCTAGATTTAAGCACACTCGTTCACATTTGGAGGTATTTCTCATGGAAGGTTATTGTAGAGATCAGCTGTCTTGTCAGCAGTGTTCTTGTCTACTTGGTCCTTAAATGTTGCCCAGCAAACAGGAGAGCCTAGACCATCCTTCACTCTTACTTCATGCCCAACCTCTGGTGAGTAGGCACTTCTTTCTTCTGCATACTGGATTTGGGAGCTGAGAGGAAAACTTAGGAAGGAAGAGTGTGGCATTGCATGTAGCAAGGAGACAGAGGGAGCCTGAGGATTGATTTCAATGTAATCTTTAGAGACAAGAGATGACGTTTGTCCCCTGATGACTAAGGTTTACCTCTAGTGGGTTGAATGACATTTTCCATTTTCTTTTTCTGTACAATGGGAGTGAAACCATCTCCCTGTTTTTCATCTCACAGAGATAGGTTGGGGATAATTAAGTCTTGCTGGGAGAATGGACGGCTTTTGACATGGATGGTGCTGCAGGAGCAGACCCCTGCTTCCCATTACTGCAGTGACGTGTGTCAGAGCGGAGGGATTGTGGCAGCGCTCTCCAGAACAGGGTTGCTCTGTGAATCAAGAGCACCTTCTGTTGGCAGCTAGGTCTCATGAACCTTAAAAAAATAAATGTCTATTTCAACACAGAGGCAAACTTAGCGTATTGAATGAAGACTCTGTTTTTAATCAGCTACAGTATGCCACTGTGACAGATAGTCACACCTTCCTCCTGCCAGGGTTGAAGTCTATCATACAATATTGCATTGTCCCATTCTTGCCAAATCCTTCATATCTATGGGGATGAAATGATACATTTACACACTACACATGTGTGGAGAAAATGCATATCCATGCATTCATAGCACATAATCTGTAAACAGGTATTGTGAGGCCCAGGATCTGAAGGATAGCTTCTTATTGTGGAAAAGGAGCCCTGCTCAAAACAGAAGACTTTGTATGAGATGTTTAGTGGCCAAGAGGTTTAGATGAATCTCTTGACTTCACTTGGTGTTAATCAAATCCCATTGACTGTTTCCTGTTTACTATCAGCTTTTGTTGGGCTTCTATTTATTCTTCTTATGACAAAAACACTGACATTCTTCTCTACTCCCCTCCCTTCCTCTCCCCTCCTCTTCAGACCTCTCCCATGGTCCCCATGCTCCCAATTTACTCAGGAGATCTTACCTTTTTCTACTTTTCATGTATATTAGATCCATGTATGTCTCTCTTAGGGTCCTCATTGTTGTCTAGGTTCTCTGGTTTTCTTTGCTTTATGTTTAAAAACCACTTATGATGGAGAAAGGTCATTGGTTAAATATAGAAACTGCCTTGGCCCTGATAGGTTAAAATTTAGATAGGCAGAGTAAACACAACAGAATGCTGGGAGGAAGAGAAAGTGAGCTCAGACGCCATGCAGCTCATCGCCTAGGCAGACGCCATGAAGCAAGACGCCAGGTCAGACATGCTGAATCTTTCCCGGTAAGCACACCTAGTGGTGCTACACAGAATATTAGAAATGGGTTAGATCAATATCTAAGAGCTAGCCAATAAGAGGCTGGAACTAATGGGCCAAGCAGTGTTTAAAAGAATACAGTTTGTGTGTTGTTATTTCTGGTAAAGCTAGCCAGTGGCAGGAGCTGGGTGGCAGAATGCAACCCGCACCTCCTACTACACACTTATGAGTGAATACATATGATTATTGTCTTTCTGGGTTACCCCACTCAGTATGATATTTTCTAGATCCATCCATTTGCAAATTCATTCATTTGCAAATTTCATGATGTCATTATTTTTTTCTGCTGTGTAGTACTCCATTGTGTAAATGTACCACATTTTCCTTATCCATTCTTCAGTCAAGGGACATTTAAGTTGTTCCCAGGTTCTGGCTGTGAAAAAAATGCTGCATGAACATAGTTGACCACATGTTCTTGTTGCACAGTTGAGCATCCTTTGGGTGTATACCCAAAAGAGTGGTATTGCTGGCTCATAAATCTCTCTCTCTCTCTCTCTCTCTCTCTCTCTCTCTCTCTCTCTCCCTATCTTCCTATTTATAGTAATAAATGTATACCTAAAATTCAGGTTTAAATGATCTCCTGTATTTTTAATTTCTGATCTGGCCACTTTCACTCTGATGATCTTGCTTTCCATCTTTGGTCCTTGTTAATATGGTCACATTTCATCACAATTCTTCAATGGGCTAAGGCTTCTAAAAGGTTGATTTTATTCCTTACTTTTCAAATCTACAACACCCATATTAAAAATAGTATGTTTAATCGTATTCACTTTACATCTATACACATCCTTCACCTATTCCATGCCCTTTCTTGGTACTTCGGCTTTGAAATTACTTAGGTAAATCTGCTAAGGACTCTCAATTATGAATAGAGTATATTATCAATAGGTACGCGTAATAAAACAAACTATAGTTGATTTGATGGAGCATCTCCAGGATTGCTTAGGAGGAGAAAGTTGGCGTGTTTGAAGCCTGTCTGGAGACATATTCTGCAAAGGCATCTCACCCACCCAGCCATGAGCCCGAGCTTAGACCCTTCAGCTAGTGTTGGAGAGATGGGGTTGTTTTTATTGGTGAGGGTAATCATCTCCTGACCCTGGCATGTCCTTTCCAACCCTGGTATTTCAAAGCAGATGGACTCCATTTCCTTAACACAAACAACTTCTTAGATAAGAGTGTGTCCCATGAAGGCTGGCTGAGCTGCAGTGCCAAGGGAAACAAGGGCGGGTAGAATGGGGATGTCTGTGTGTCCCAGCAGCGCATGTCAATGGCCAAATGCCCGACAAGAGAGTCCCGACTGTCACTCTTGCAGCTCATAGCCCAGGGATGAAGAGCCGATGAAGTTGAGTTTTCAGGCAGATAGGCATGTTTGAGTCACAGAGGCCTAGTCCTTTCTCCTAGACCACATGCCTTTAACTCTCTCTTGGACAAGTGTTCAGGAAAGCTAATAGCTCAAAGCTCTTCTGGGGAAGGTTTGTTATAATCACGTCCAAGAAAAGAAATATAAGAAACGAGCAATCTCTGGAGAAAGCTTTGACATTTAAAGAAATGTAAATTAGTCTCACAAGGACATGCTATGAAAGAGGCAAAGTGCATTAGTCCAAATGAGATATTTCTTATACCAATTACAGGAGCCATCTCCTGGGGACCACACCCGAACTTGTAAAAGCTGAACCCCAAACCGGTTGTGTACCCAGGAATCTAGCATGACAGACTTGAACATGCTCCACTAATAACTCTCCTCACCCCATGCCTGCATGTCAGCACGCGGCTCCCCTGTTACTCAATGAGCTTTGATACAAGGATGCTGGAGCCTGGCTTTGAACTCCTCTGAACCCAATTATATGCAGCCATTTGGAAGTGCCGTGGTGGGCCGATGGCAGAAAGCATTCTCTGAACTAGCGCACAGAGAGTTCAAGGAGGAGTTGACTGCCGCAGATCTGGCAGCCAATTCAGACATGGAAGCGAGCTGCCAGTGGCACGGCTGTCTGCCAGCCTGAATTGAGGATGGAGGGGACAAAAGGGAAGTGCAATTAGTGAACCAAAAGAACAGAGTGAATGGGCACCAGGGCAATAGCTTTGATTTTGGAGAAAAATAGCAATAGCTTATTCCGTATTGGGTTCCTTGTACTGGGCATGTGGGCTAAAAGAGACCTCGTCCTCTGCCGTGGGGTGAGGCATTTCACCTTCCTAAAGCATTCCCCAGCCATCCAATTGTATGAGAAGTCAGTTCTGTAGGTCGGGATCTTGTTCTCTTTCTCTCCAATCAGCTTGCCACCAATTAGTAGGACCCCAATAGAAAAGAGCAGAGCCGGCGAGCAGGCTATTGCCCTTCTCCCATTGGGTAAGCGACCCACGTGTTCTCCTTTTAGACAAAGGGCCTTCCCCTAACACATATAATACCAAGTATAAATAAAGAGGGCTTTGTGACCAGACTCTCAGGAAAGGAGCTGTCTTTTATTTCTCTCATAAATCTGTTTTGTTTTATGGCGTGACCATAAAACCTTAAAATGACGTTTTAAATCTGGACCCTCTAACGCAGATCTGTTTTTCTTGATGGAAACAGACACGACCCATGTAAGATGCCTACTCACACTTGTCATCTTTAAAGCTGGGCTAGGTGACAAGGTGAGGCCAATTTCTACATGCAGTTGTTGGTAGAATATTGTGGTGGTTTGGGGGTGTGTCCTTCCCCTTTTGTTGGACCTTTTGACGCTGAAGAGTGTTTCTCATTCTTTGGGCACAGTAAGATGAGACTGACTCTCTAGAGTAAACCCTCCCAGTTCTGTCTTGGATGCTGTGCCCTTTAAGGGATACTGCAGCTGATCATAGATATAAGATGTGTCCCTCACCTACCTTTCCGTCTCACAGGAACCACGATTAGACACCTGATCCTATCCCCTTCAGGTCCCCCATCCCAACTCTTCTTCCTGCGAAAACCTGGCTTCTGTGTGCTGCTTCTCACACAGCAACTTTGGCATCTTTCCTGATGTGCTGTCTACACAGTGGCATGTGCTTTGGTCCATGGAGCTTTGGGAGAAGGGAGGCACCTATGCCTCCGGGACCCCAGCATCTTGCTTCTGTTCTCTCTCCTCTCTTTTGGTTTAAACTCTTCAGTTTGTAGTCCACACTTTTTTTTTCACAGATCTAACCTTCCAATAAACCCAGAGTGCAAGATCATCTTGTGTCTTAAATTCCAATTTTGGCCCCACAACAGATAATTCTTCACTACTTCTACTGTTTGGAAAGGGCAGATTCAGAAAACAGGGAGTTCTTGGTATGTCCTGGGAAAACACCTTTTATGCATTTCTGCCTAAGTTAGAACAAAACACAGATTAATGTATTCACAAAGTTTTCAGCCACCTGATATCAGCATTTCTCTAACAGATCAGAACAAACACTGTTGATCCTGCCTTCTCCTCCAAGGCAGCGCGTGGGAAACAGCCACATTCCACACTTGTCTAGTGGATCTTACACGTTCGCTGCTAGGATGACGAAACCCTTCCTTTCATCCAGCTCGCTTCTGGCTGCTTTTCCTCTCTGTACTTTGCAAAAGCCTCTTAATTGGGCTCCTACCTGTGGTCTTTCTCCAGTTTAGTGCATCTATATAATAATGGCATTCGCTCCTCCGTGCCAGGCACTGGGCTAAGCACTTTCTGCGAATTATCTCAGTGTCTCTCTACTAGTGCCCTGAGGTTAGAGATAGGTATTGTGTCGACGCTCCATTGATTTCCCTTTAATGCTTTTGAATTTTCAGGAGTGTTCCTTTGCCTATTGCATGAAGTCCCGGGGCCTTTAACACCCTCAGTCTCCAATTTCAATCACATTTCTAGAGCTATCTAATTGTTCTACCACCTAGAATGGAGACCTGGGTGATGGGCAGACTTCCTGTGACCCCAGCCTCTCCTTTGTAATGCCTGAATGGTTTACTTTCCATTACACCTTCTGTCTCTACTCACTCTTAAGTGATCATTTCATCGTTCACACTACCCTCCTGTTGAAATCTTAACTTCTGTGGGTGACATTGTTCATTGCTTACATGTATTAAGGCTTTTCTTATTTTATACTAATTGAGTCAGAACTCTGCTTGTGTTAGATCTGACCATAAGTATAGGGATGCCTAGCTCCAAAATTTGCTGGCCCCTGATTTAGACATCTCATGCAATTCAGGGCAGTATAGCCGGTGTAGAAGTTCCCTATGTACTTCTGGGGAATTTTACTTTTTAAATGAAATACTATTTTTTCTTAGTGTTTTTTTCCTCATTATTTTCCCCTGGAACTTAGATGCTATGCCTGGACATGGAGCTGCCATCTTAAGATAGAGCTGCCATTTTGGAGTTGGCGTCTTGAAGCAGAGTTGCTGTCTTGACATGGAGCTAGCATCTAAGGTAGAGCAGTCATGTTGAGTAGAGCTTCTATCTCAAAGAGGAGCTGCCGTCTTGAGACAGAGCTTCCATCCTTGGGTAGAGTGACCATCCCTGAAATCAGGAGGTTGAAAAGCACACTCTGAGGATGAGAAGACTGGAAACAGAGGAAAGCCTGTGATTTAGATGGCCTCTCTGAACAGTTCCGTTTATTCTGGACCAAATATTTCCAAGTGTTCTTGTTTGCCTGTTTTGTTTTGCTGCTGGGCATGCTCAGCATACACTGTACCCCAAAGTTACACCTTTAGCACTATCCAGACCTTTGGTTTTTAATTTTGTGTATTAAACCTTGGACTTTGCCCACAGCACAGAAGAACTCTACCATAAAATCACACCTCAAGCCCTCTTTCTATTTTTTATTTAGTGCAGAGTCTCACTAAGTTGTCCAGGCTGGTCTTGAACTTGATAGCTCCACTTTAGTCCCTTGGGTAACTAGAGTTGGAATAAAGGCCTTACCAGAGGGCCTGACTTTGGACATTTTATTTCATAAGAAAGTAATTTATTTCTTTAAGTGATTAAATTATTATTATCTCATTTCTACACTTAGATTAATATAGTCCTTATACACTATTTTTCATGACTTACCACTATAAAATTTATAAAAAAAATGACCACCTGGTAACACTTTAAAAATATGTATGAAATCTTGAACTCTTTTGATTAGCAATCCAACCCTTAACTGACATCCTACAGATATGACTACAATTAATTCTAAATGACTAAAACTAATGTCAATTTGGAGTAGGAAAAAGCTCCTCTATTGACAGAGTCTTGCTTAGGTCATCAACACTGTTTTTCTCACTCCATTGCCCTTGACGCGGTACAGTTTAATTTATTCCAATGTAATCTAAGGGCATCACCCTTCCAGTGTTCTCTTTCTAAATCTTGGTTTCTTCACTCCATCAAGTCCAAATATCAGTGCATAGATAATCTTCCCGGATTATCTTTTCTGAAAAATCACCTAGACTTACGCACACTCTCTGTATATACGATAATATTTTATCATGCATATCACCCACTATTTATATTATATATTCAATTATATTTATCACATCTACCTAACTTGAATGTAAATACAATGAGTTGGAGTTTTATCAGCTTTATCCACTGTATTATTTCTAGAACTTAGACATTTTACTATTTAAACTTATAGTAGATGGTCATTAAATAAGTAAGAAAAATAGTTGAAGAGAAAGAAGGAAGAGAGACAGGACTGGACAAAGACAGAAGATCTCAGGCAGAGGGGCAGGAATAATAATAGTATAATAATAGTATTCTTTAAGTAAGAGAAAATGAAGGACTGATTTAGGATCTGTAAATTCCTCTGAGAATGTTTTCCCAAGAAGAAGTGACAATTACTTGAGATAACATCTCCCTGGACTCCTCCTTACACCAGAAGATGGGAAAAATCACTAAAGCTTGCTATGTCGACACCTTGCTCTTGCAGTTGCTAGAAGGAGTGGTGTTAATGTTTCCATGGTAACAGCACATCTTATGTAAAAGTCTCCAACTTGCCACAGATGTGGTAGCCAGTTTGAAAATGCTCTTAGAAAATCAAAAACTATGGTGCTCTCTAATTTTGCTTCCCGAAGTTGCTAATTGTTCATAAACTATGTAGAGAGTGTCAAAGGTGCTTTTGAACTTTATTGCTTTGGGGCAAGAGCACAGATTTCATTGTCATTCTGTGCTATAGTATCTAAATGAGTGTTCATATCATGAGGTCTGCTGCCAAGGTAGTAAAGGTGGGAAGGCTAATATTGAGAGGACAATATTTCTAACACACTAACAGGTGATGACTTCTGTCTTTTGATATGTCAACCTACTTCTAACCAAGGCTTACTTGTTCCTGTAGAGCCTGGCTCTGTTCCCATGCTTGCCTTACTCCCTGCGGTCCTCATATCCAAGATGTCTTCTCTTCACCCCAGATGTCATATTGTTTCTCTCTTCTGGGTTTTCACTTCCTGTTTCCAGCTCCTCCTTCTCTTTCTTCATATATCCACTGAATTCTTGTGTATGTTCCCTCATTGCTCCTTGCACAGTCTCTAAAGGGTCTTTATGCTGTAATCATCCTCGTGAAGCTACTTCTTCTTAGGGCTATTCATAGATATTCTTTGCTTGGATTGTGCTTCTTCTAAGAATGGAGATGCCAAGAGGGTCAAAAGAGAACTCTTTTCTTAAACATTGATCAGCAATAGATGTTTAACTCTTGATAACACATGTGATATTTGATAGTCATCAGGTTTCATCGTGTTTAGGTTGAATTATAGTCACATGAATGTGTATGTACAACGCTTTGTGGGGACACACATCTTCATTTCTCTTACTTAGGAATGGAATTTCTTGAACAAATATTAGTACGAATATTTAAATTCATAAGAAACTTTTCCAAAAGTCTACCATGTTTAATTCTTACTAGCAATGCACGAGAGTTCAATTTCTTCCACATCCTTTTATTTTACCCTCTGGAATTGGTTTAAGGCATTATTTTATTGAAGCTTAAACTGAAATTCCCTTGACATGTGAGTCACTAGGTGTCTTTTTGTATTCTTATTGACTCCTTGTAATGTGATTTTTGAGGAAATGTCTGCTTACTGATTTTGTGTAAGTTTATTGAATTGTTTGTTCAATTTCAAAAGTTCATTAAGGCTTAATTTAAGGAAAATTGTATGAAAAACTCTTCTGTATATTATATACAATTGTCAAAGCTGTGTTACTTGCGTTTTCAGTTTCTTGTAGAAGGAAACTTACCACTCCTAAATAACTCTATGAAGGCTGCATCATGAAGTAGCTATTGTGTTCTTAATCATGTTTCAAATTTTGCTTAGGATTCAGGAAATTTGTTGCTTACTTTAATTTGGAAATGGTGTTTCTAATTGTTTGGTTTTTTGGCTGTTCTATAACCTACTCTGTAGCCAAGATGACCTCAAACTCAAGGTGATTCTCCTGCCTCAGTCTCCAAAGTGCTGATACAAGCATGGTCCAGTATATTTGACTATTTGAATTTATTTTTTAATAATGGAATTATGTCTTTTCAATATTTTGGGGGATTATTTGACATAGAGTCTCATGTATACCATGATGACCTTGAGATTATCATACCTCACTCCCAAGCTCTGGGAGTACAGGCAAGCACTAATATACACCAGGATCCATGTTTTTCTTTGGAAATTCATCTGATCACAAGCATAATAATTTTTCAACTGAACATTTATCATTTTATTTTATAGTAGTTTTCAAGTTGAGTTGCTTCCAGTTTCTTCTGAAAGGTCAGTAAACATGGCTCAGTCTTTTCATATTTCAGTATGGTTAATGCTGCTTCTGACCCAACTCAGGTAGATGCTAGGCATCCATCAGTGTACAGCATTGATGGAAGATTTTTAATTGCCTGGGTTGATTTAATTCCAGAAGGGTTTTTATATATGTCATGATCACCAAGATAATTATTTCCCCATGTTTCTCTAAATGAACACAATTTATCTTGGATATACACATGCATTCATACTTAAGGTGTATAGTTTTATGATATTTTATATAAAAACATGGCATCATTTTCTGAAATAGAACTTGCAAACCACGGCTGAGTTTCAAGTAACAATCAGGTATGCACCATTGAGCACTCTCCCTGGGTTTGGATAATCATACACATGTTGCATTTGTCATAACCCTCCCATGATCCTGGTGTGTAGTACTTCATAAATCTTAGTTACACGTGATACTAAAGATTTTCAGGGTTTCGCACATCACTTATTCAGAAACTCTTCTGTCTACTACAGGTGAACTTATGGGCGAGGCCTTCAGGGAACTCAAGCAGGATTCAGAGCTGGTAGGTGGAAGCCATACGTTCCCCACAAGGACTCATATTTGCAGAAATACTATGTCCACCTAGCGATCACATAAAAATGAAATTAACAAGAGGGTCATAATGAGGAGATCCCGCTGCTGCTGGAGAGGTAGAGCTGCAGGAAAGAAGGAGAGGAGGTATGGACTCGAGGACAGAGCTCAGCTGCCTCTATTCAGAGGAGCCCTGGAGCCTGCGGTGGGCCAGAGCCCACTCAGAGTTGGAGACCAAGGGTTAATTTGCCATCAGCGTGAACACTGCCAAGGAGGCCTGAGCAGACCGTCAAGGAAACAATTAATTCTGCCTGCTTTCCCCTCTCTTGATTTCATCGCCCTTAATGTTATCTAATTGTAAAATTATTCTGCAGACTTTCCCACTGTAGAGGGAGAAAATGCCCCTGTCCAGCCTGCTTTTCTTGAGGACACAGGTGCCTCCTCATCTTGGTAGCACTCCCCATGATGCTCCTAACTAAAGGCATGTGAATACTTGAAATTTATTGATCAGGTTTGATAAGGCATCTTCCAGGATCCCTGGCAGTATCTGTGAGCCCAGAGTTCTTATTCCAAGGCAGCCATGGGGCTGAGTCTATGGCCTTGGATTTCAGTTCTTTAAGGCGAACTTGACAGTTTCTGTGATGTAGGTGTTTACAGAACAGAAGCATGTAAGCTTGTGAGCTGCCTCCAGTGTTTGCTGCTGTTAGGAACCTCCTGAGCAACCATCTCTCAAGTGCTTCTAATACAGAAGGTTCTGAGTTAAGGCAGAGCAGCTAGATAAATCAAGTCTTTATGTTCCAAGGACACTCTTTGACCCTGTGTGTCTTCCTCCTTCTAACACGGAGGCCCTTTTGCAGACCAACCCAACAGTGCCCTTGATCAGACCAGGGGCAACCAAGATGTCTTTTTTCCCCATGATTACCTACCTAGGCCTTAGGGCCTTGCAATCTCTAAGAGACATTCGTGACACAAGGTCAATGCCCTATTAAAATAATGACCACTTTTTCCAGTCTAGTTAAAAAATAGAGGGGCCAGACTTAGATGGCATCCTGGTCATGGGGGAAATATCTCATGTGTCTCTGGGGTGAGATATAAAACTGAGGGCTTGACCTCTTTGGGCCATTAAAGACCCGTAGTTCCTCTCCTGTTTCCCTCTTCCTACAAGAGTAGTGGTAGAATTAATTCCGAGGCTGGCTAAATTTTACCTTAGGTAATTATACTGTCACCCTATGTCCCCCTGGAGATTCAGTTAGGGAAGTAACTCTTCGATCATGCTCTCAAGTCCCCCTGTGTTGGGCTTTGTAACATGGCAGGTGAGGAATGGCTATTGGATTCTATATGCCCCCCTCCACTGGGTGAGTGATCCAAATTCTATACATTCTGAGGAGGACTTGGAGATCTTTCTGGATGAAGTTGCTGAGCTAAGTGGGAGATATTGTTAGTTGACTCTTAAGCTAAAAACTGTGCTGTTCCTAGCTAGAAGCCTTGATGAATTTTAACTTAAGCTTCCAACTATACTTATCAAAGCAATCAGGGAATTGATAGAGGTTTGGAATTCGTGATATCTGTAGACAAATAAGTGTCAATATGCATAAACATATATGTTTATATGTACATGGTTGTAGAGCTGTGTTCAGCCTACATGGGCCCTACTCTTAAATTGGGTACATGTGTAAATATCATCAAAATATATTGTAAACATGCATAAAATTCTCAAAAAAATTATATTTTATATACAGAAATAATTCTGAACTTCTGCACAAAATTATAAAATACTTACAATCTGTCAGTTTGATCATTTTAGTAACTTTAATTTTGCTGACTGCTAAATTCATATTTCATAATTAATAGAAACTACCATGTAACTCATTAAAAACAAGCTTAGAGAAAATTATAATCCCAACCCTAAGATACACTAGTACAATAGCCTGGAAAAACATTCACTTTATATAGGAGGCCATCCATTCCCTTTTGTAAAAGTTATTGCTAAGAATTGGCTTATCCTAAATACAGAATTTTATTGGTTGTAAGTAAAAAAGATCCTGAATTTTTTCTCTGAGCTGATGTGTGATTTAAATTCTGAGAATGCAAGCAGAAATGTCAGAAAAAAATCTCTGGCCCATTGTACCCTTTGATGAACATGGAACCATGTCCCTTGTAGAGGGGACCTAAGCACTGCCACAGTTACAGATGCCCCATGCTGCTGTGTCTGGGGGTATGTGAGGTGCTAGAGAGGGCTGAGGTGATCCTGCAGAGGCCACCCAGAGCCCAAGGCATTTGGTGTTCCCGCAGTTCTTCATGCTGCTGGAGGTAAGCAATAAATGAAATATCAAAGCACTGATGAAATGTTCATCAAATAGACGTCACAACATAGGCTCTTATCTGGACTACTGTGAGAAGACAAAAAATATGCTCAGATGTTACTCTTTGAAATCTCCTCTTCATTGGAGTCTGAAAACAGCTGCAGCATGTAGACTTTACGGAGTTCTAGCTGCATGCCAAGGCTTCCTCAGGAGCATCGTACACTGATTCATTTACAACTGTCAGTAAGCAGTGGAAGCAGATGTAATTATTCTCCAGATACCAACCCCAGGATATGGAGAAGTTAACCAATATATCCAGTTAGAACTCTAATTCAAACACTGGAGGCCGTACTGAAGCCTTTCCTTCCATTCCAGAGACCCTGTATTTTGATACCATCAGAGAAACTACTGAGTACAGTCTTTGTATTTCCCCCCAAATTTGTCATTTTTGTGTGTGTAAGAATGATGTCCATGCATTTTGTTTAGTGATGTGAGATCCAATGGAGCCATCAGGAAGAGGGCTCCTTATATGAAACTAGAAAAAATATAGAATGGGTTTAGGTCTCAGATGGAGAAATGTGGACGACGGTGAGTCCTAATGTGAGGGGAAAAGACAGGCCATTAGGATAAACTCCAAAGTGGATCCATCATGTCTTGGCCTCGGCCTCTCACTGAAGGCTGTGTTTTTACAGAGGCCTTATGTGAGGGTTATTTGAAGAATTCTCAGTGGTTGAATGGAGCATTCACATCAGTGAGAGTAAAGCAGGAAGAAAACATGAAAAGGCAGGAGTCCAGACAGTAGAGGAACAGTAGAGGAATCCAGAAACAGGGTTAACCTCACTATGCTTGCTTTGAAGATGCCTGAAATATGAGGAGTCTTAGGATTATATACAAGAGTGTGGAGGGGCTGTGCACAAGAGTGTGCAGGGGTTAGACACAAGAGTGTGCAGGGGTTAGACACAAGAGTGTGCAGGGGTTATGCACAAGAGTATACAGGGATTATGCACAAGAGTGTGGAGGGATTACACACAAGAGTGTGGAGGGATTGCACACAAGACTGTGGAGGGGTTAAACACAAGAGTGTGGAGGAGCTATACACAAGAGTGTGCAGGAGTTATACACAAGAATATTCAGGGGGTTATGCACAAGAGTGTGGAGGGGTTATGCACAAGAGTGCAGAGGGGTTATGCACAACAGTGCAGAGGGGTTACACACAAGAATACAGAGGGGTTAACACACAAGAGTGTGGAGGGGTTACACACAAGTGTGTGGAAGGGTTATGCACAAGAGTGTGGAAGGGAACATATAAGACCTAGCACCCATAAGTGAAATGTGAGGGAGGCCCTGTGACATTGGAATTGCATTCATGGGCACCTTTTGTTTGGACTTTGCCACATTTAATGTAGAATATGGGATAAGGGATAAATTTTTTTTTCTCACAACCTGGGGTATGAATATGTGTGCTCTTGTGACTTACACACACACACACACACACAAAAACAAACAAACAAACAAAAAAAAAACCCTAGCATTTGACCAAGGAGCAGAACACTGGTCAGTTGGAATGACATTTTAGCTAACTGGATTTAAAAGACACTGGTGCTCAGCAAGGGCCTTCCTGTGTTACTGGGCCACTTAATACTGGGTAGGTTTCTAAATAACTTACAATATTAGAATAGTTAACATGGGTTTCAGGTATATGTGATAATCATAATACAGACTATGGAGTAGAAATGGCATAAAAGATTGATACAGTTCTTTCATTCTTCACATTTTTTATTCCTTGTTTTTTTATGTCTGTTCTTTTTCTTCTTTTCTCTCCCATCCTCTCTTAAATTATATCAACTTAGGTTAATAAATAGCACATTATGTTAGGTGCTTACACTAGAATGAAAGCTAATGCCCATGCTACTCAGTTGACTGGGCATGTGACCTTGGGAACACATCCCAACTTGTTTGACATCTGGTGGTAGGCAGATAGCTCAATCTCCTTGCTTACAGATAATTTTGGATGGGACCAATTTGGATACCAGAGAAGGCAGGGGCCGAGAATTCAAAAAAGCCAAGGAAGTCATGTTTCTACTCTCTACATCACATTCATTCTGGTTCACTACAGTTTGTTGGTATCTTCAAAGGTACAGCTATGAATCTCAAAGCAAACCATCAACTTCCTAATTACTAATCACAATGACAACATTCCACCTTTGTTTCTGACCTCAAATTTAACAATGCCAGTCCTTATGTTTCTTGATCATGCACAGGGTTTCCAAGTGAGACTTCGGCTTTGATGTTTTTATGTATTCATCACAGTCTCTTTTGATGGTTTCTTTGCCTTTTCCCCCCTATGATCAAATTTATCATATTGGCTTTATATATCGTTTACCACACACCACCTTGTTTTAAAAATTAGTCTTAGTCTTAGGCCAATACGTTCGTAGTTCTTTGTTGGGTATCTCTTGGGGAGCTATTTATTTTTACCCTCTATGTCCTATGAATCTCACCAATTGTTATTTATGTGACTGTCAATGGTTGTTGTCAATTTTATTCTCTGCATAAATATAGTTCCTCCTCACTTTTTACTAAAATGTAGCAATCGCTTCATTTATACTTAGTTTTTAAAATTGCATATATATGAATGTATGTACAGGTAAGCTAATATCTGCTGTATGTTTCTGATTGCAGAGGCCATGCCATGTCAAAAGGCAACATTCCATCCTTCTGTTTTTACAATCTTTCTGAATCCCTTTCTTGATGCTCTCTGGGCCTTGTAGGGTGTTACATGCCTTATTTAGGGCTGAACACTTGATATTCACTTAAATAGCTTTTATAGACTATGCTTCTTTACCCTTTCATACCATCCTCCATGGACTGGGAAGCAATCTGTCCCATGTTTGTGGCCGTTTGTCACATTGGTCACCCTCAATACACCAGATCTCTCAGTACTCATGTCCCAGAATAGTCCCAAATAGTATGGACTTGGGGGTACAAGAGTAAACTTGCTTTGGCCAATATGTTCACTATTACAATAGAGTTAACTTTATAAATGTAAGATCACCAGGGCTTGGCTTTTGGAAGACCTCCCTTTCTAATCTTGCAGCATAGTATAAGGGAGATAGGAGGTTTAAAACTGAGTTCTGGGAGAGGAGGAGTTGATGTAGGATTCTCCTCTGTATGCTGTGAATATCATTGGTTAATAAAGGAACTGCTTTGGGGCTATAGCAGAGCTATAGGGGAACAGAGCTAGGCGGGGAAAACTAAACTGAATGCTGGGAGAAAGAAGGGCGGAGTTGGAGAGAAGCTATGTAGCCCTGTCAGAGATGGACACTGGAACTTTAGCTGGTAAGCCACAGTCACATGGCAATACATGGATTAATAGAAATGGGTTAAATTAAATTAATATGTAAGAGTTAGCCAATAAGAAGCTAGAGCTAATGGGCCACTCAGTGATTTAATTAATACAGTTTCTGTGTGATTATTTTGGCACCGAGCAGCCGGGAACCAAAAAGCAGCCTCTTTCCTACAAGGAGTTATGTAGAGGAACAAGGCACTCCAGCTGTATGAGTCCTGAGCAAGAATGAGACGTTTTGAATTTCTAGCCCCTTCTGGAGCCAGATGTGCCTTGCAGACTCCAGACAAACCTCCAACCCCCAAAGATGACTGCCTGCCTTGCTGATCCTGGAATCATGACAGCTTAAACACTGATATTGTTTTTAGCCCCTAAAATTTGAGGTGCTTTGTGATGCTGGAGTAGAAAAGGAAGACACCATGGCCCTGTTGAAAGTCCTTCATTCGTTTCTCTGCAGTATGAAGTGCAAATTCCACAGCTGGTCAGACTTGGGGCATCAGGACCCAGCAGCCCTTAAACCCCTAACTCCCCTCTTTCCTCTCCATACCCTGTGAGGCCCCCCCCCCCCCGTCAGAGCCAGCTGTTCAACGTGACCACATGGACAATGTTGTCTGTGTGACCAATGCCTCATCCTTAACAACTTGCCCATCCCTTCACCATGACTCATTCCAGGAGTCACACACTGATGCTTGGGTATTCCCACAACTGTTTTTCAAGTAGCCTAGCTTGTTCGTTAGATTCAGTTGTGTTTTTGCATTCATTTCTCTCTATTAGACTTAAAGATCAAGTAATCCCCAAATTCTAAGACTTTAAGGGCCACCAGCTTCCTTGGGCCCTGCCTGGGTCCCTCTTATTCCCATTATCCTTTTCCAGAGCTCCCATTTTTCTATGCTTCTAGCTCAGTGGTTCTCAACCTTCCTAATGCTGTAGCCCTTTAATACAGTTCCTCACGTTGTACTGACCGTCAACCACAACATTATTTCATTTGTACTGTAATTTTGAAACTGAATCATAATGTGAATATGTGATAGGCAGGATATCTGATAAGTAACCCCCCCCCACGGGGGTCATGACCCACAAGTTGAGAACCATTGCTCTAGCCGGTAATCAGGTTTTCTTAGATACCACTTCTTCAGGGCTGCCTTTCTCAAGACTGCAATACCTACTCCATGTATAAGTTTCATTTATACAAACCAGCCAGGTGGTTGCTTTTTTAAAACATCTATTTTCCTAAACAAGAGTTGGATTTAAGTTACAAGTACAGTAAGCAAGTTTATTTCTTAGACAAGAGTTGAATCACAAATATAGTATGTTGTAACAAATTACGATTGCTCATGTATATATCTTCTTTTAACAGTAAACCTTTTGTTATTAGTTTAAAGCTAAATTTTGTTAGTTTTTTATTTATACCATAACCAATAAACTTACAAATCCTGTGACAGTTTATGACACAGTCTCAAGAGAATTTTTATTTATTTATTTATTTTTTTTTTGAGAGCAGAGAACAAAGAAATCATACAGACATAGATTTCGGGGGTCAGTTGTTGGTGTGGTGGCAGAAGTCGTTACCATATGAGAGAATTTGAAAATTGAATGTGTGGCCAATTTTAGCCATTGACTGAGCTGTCCTGAGCCTGACCTGTTTGCAGCAAGCCAGCAGGCTTTGGTAAAAATCTCTTTAGTCCAAGGTGGAAGAGAGGAAGGGTTGCAAAGTGAACCCCACCAGTGGGAGGGTGTAAGAAAGCTGAAGACCCAGGGGACATAAGGGAAAGAGCAGGCTGGTCCTAGGGGTAGGCCAGGGAAAAAGTTGCAGTATATACTCAGGGTGGGGGTGGACATAAAGAAACTGCTGGGCTTCGAGGAGGGGGACAAGAGGGAACAAGGTCTCAAGGTATAGGAGCTCCGCTCAAAGGAGGAGATTCCAATGTTGTGGAAACCTAAGAGGGCTTAGGGAAGACACAGCAGGTGGGAGAAGAGGGGACTCCAGTGGGAGTGGGAGCTGCAAGCATGTCTGAGGGGGAGGTGAGGAAAGGGTTGCAGGCCCTCAGTGGTGCAAGGAAGCTTCAGGAAGGAACTGAGAGCAAAGGCAGCAGAGTGGGTAAGTGTCCTGGTGACACCAATCTGGGGAGTTCCCAAGCTAGCTGAGAAACCTGTCAGAAAGAACTGTCCCAATTGTCATGGAGGAGAGGTGTCCGTCTCTACATGATAAGGGCCAATAAGACAAGAGGAGTGTCCTGGTACACAAGAATACCTTTTGTAGTAATAGGAGACAGAACAGTCAGCTCTGGGGTGACTCATATCCAGTTCAGGAGGAGAGGAGAAAGCAGCTGAAGAGGTGGAGCTGGAAAGGCTTCTGGGGAAAAGGAAGAGGTAAGTGATTTTAGAAGATGCTCACGTGTCTGAGGGTGTCTGAGGCTCCAGGACCCAGAGTCCCCAGGAGATGTAGTAGGGGCCGCAGGAGCCAGAGTAGACAAGGGGAAACACATGGTTAGTGAGGACAAAGGGAAGAAGCAGCTGAAGAGGCGGGCTTTTGAATTTGCTGTCAAATACAGTGGGTGGCAGAAGCCAGAAGAAAAAGGGAGTCAGATCAGCAGCTTGGTTCACACAGGCCGTGTCCCTCCCAAGAGAGCTCATTTATGCCACTCCTGGCTTCCTTTAGACCTACCAGCTACCCCAAAACCAGTCCCCTCACCTTTGCCTGTGTCTCACAAGGGGCACAAAATGCCTAGCATCAGATGACTCGTTTGCCTTTTTCCCTAGAGCGAGGCCTGCCTCTGAGAGTGCATCCGAGAGATGTTTACGCCCACAAAGGGGCAAAAGAAAGGTCAAATAGATAAACGGCTCTTCATATATGCCAGCCCACAAGTCCTTGATCTTTAAGGATTGTTATGCTTCGAATGGTCCATGCCAGCGTCTCTGCAGGCTCAACTCCACTTGCCAAGTGTTAGTTTGGAACAATAAGATCCATGTACCCCTAAGAGTAAAGGAGAGTGGGAACGCTACCTTCCCCCTATTTGAACTATTCACTTAATGTGGCCTAAACTTGTATTAACTTTTATTAGCAGTCATATCACACTGTTAGCTCATAATGAAATTGTGGTCAAATAAAATCCCCAGGTCTCTTTCACATGAACAATTGTCAAAATGTATAAACAAACTGGTTGAATTAATAGCTGAGAACAGCTAATAGGGAAACCCTATTGCTTAAAATGCAATTCTTTCCGGGCCAAATGTTCGCCCATCTTAACAGTAATTGCACAATGTATTTGCAGCTAAGGCCTCATTAAAGCTTCATGCTCACCTGCACTCCAGCAGCCGCGAGAGGCTGCATGCGGGTTAGGGCAATGGCCAGGTGATTGCCTCCTGGGCTTGCCCAATTTTGAATTTCAGTTAGAACCACGAAAGTCTGTGCCTTTGTGGCTTGAGTTATTATAGGGAGTCTGTATCCCTGGGGAGTTCAAGCAATTCGGAAGCAGCAGGAAGAGGCAGGGAGGCAGGTGAGCAAAGAAGAGAGCGCTGGGAGAGGCATTGTGACACCTTGTTAATTATTAACTTTGGCAGCAGGTACTCAAGTTAACCGGAAAGGGAGGGCGGACCTCATTAGGTATCCAAACAGCATTTCTAAAGGGCGGATGTAGTCCAGAAACAGGCTGTTTGCATGGGGTTGACCACAAAGAAGGTGTACACCTTGAGTGCTAGACAACCTGGATGCATTCCAGAAGGCCCCGCCATGTAACTGTGCGGTCCACACAATACACGCTACTCTCACTGCAGGCTGGAAACGGGGCATAGGTATCCAACTGCCTCTGAAAGAGGAAGCATAATAGGTTTGATGGCCAATTTTTAGCCCAAGGTAAGAAGAATTGTACTCAGGAAGAAGGGATAATTGTTCCAACTACGTTAAGGCAGTTGTTTAAACTGTATTTTAGTTCAGTCAGAATAAAAGGCACCCTTGACGATATATGTATATGTATACACATATATTCATATGTTAAATTTATGAATATATATATATATATATATTCACTCATCTTAGGAATGGTTGCACAATGTATCTGCAGCTAAAGACTGTCCCGCAGGATGTGGGAAGAATTATGTATATAAGGTAGGGGGCTTGAATGGATTCAGATGAAGGACAATCAAGAGGCAGGTGTGAGATCTAGCAGGCAGCAGAAATGGGGCTCCCATGAGAAACGTACAGCAGAGAGTTACAGATCACCTTGGTGGTTCCCCCATGAGTAGGAAGGCACAGCTCCTCCGCAGTTTTTCACCTTAGACTACCTAACCTGGGATCCACAGTATGGGATGAAGGAAGATTCTGTTTCACAGACTTGAAGGTTAAACAAAGCTCCAGAAATTAATTTTGCCATAGCAGAAGCTCAGTATGCAGAAGGGGACTTGTCTGTGCTGGCCTTGAGACCAGCAGGGAGTAGCACGTAGGAGGAGTTTCCTGGAGGGTCACATGACTGTCCTGAGCCTACTTTGAGGTACCATCAGAGTATGGTAGACGGGCTAATGAATCTGGCCATATTCTGGACTGCACTACGTTGCCAACATGCACCTTCTCAAAGCTATGTAGGGCTTGAGGAGCTGTGTATAATGAAGGTGGACACAAAACAGACGTTCACAAGAGGTCACCTCCTAGAGGTATGGTCTGAAGAGATGAAAATCACACTTAAACATCAAACGTTAGATATCTGTAGACGATGTTTAGCTGTGTATGTGTGAAATGTACCAATCCCAGACAGCTGAGAAAGCACGAGAAGACCCAATGACAGATTAGTGCAGTTGTTCAGAAATGAACTCTCTCACGTTAGTGTTTTGGAGCATTTCTTTCCATCTGCTATGAGGAAATCTTCACGATGAAAATTTCAGCAACCTTTAAGTTCTCTCTGGACCTTCCTCTCTCCCTGTTGTTCAGGACACAACCTGAAAGAACACCACAAAATATGCACTTTCTCTTTTTTTAATTATTTTTATATTTACATATCATAAGATGAAATTAAATTCTCAAAAAAATAGACCAACCGCAAGCAACCTCCTCTTAGGCTTAAAACTCACATGAAGAGATATATATCACATGGATATATATCACATGGATATAAAAGAAGAGCCCCCAAGGGTTTCCCCAAGAAATAGGAGGCAGTGCTGGAAGCTTCCAAACCCTTTGCACCTCTTGCCAATGAAGTGGCATTATATAATTTGAATATGGATTTGAACCATGTTGTTAAGACCTCCTCAACAGAGTGACTACATAGATTCTGCCAAATAGGACTCCATTTAAAGTACTGAAATCAAACGTAGCCTGTTCTACAGTCTGCAGGGCAAAGTACTTAACAGGTGGCATTGAAGTCCCAACCTAGCCTTCGGAATCTAGGACTTCCTGAACACAGTTTCACATGTGACGATGAGTAAGTAACCTGGTAAGTTTCAAGTTATTTCCCCGGGATTAATCACTTAGTGCATGGCAGAATCTTGGTGTCACCACTGAGTTTTCTCCAGACTTGGTTGTTCTAAAGTCACATAGCAACAACTGGAAGACCAGGTGGATCGGCACAGACTGGCCCAAGAATGAGTATATGAGCTGACCAGGGTTGTGGTATTTCATTGACGATGACCTGCACTCATTCAGGGTCTGAGTGCTGTTCTCCTCTTACCAAAGGGAGTCTCTGGATTCATAGTATGACTGCACATGAATAAATGGGCTACGTCTTCCTCTTGCTGAATGTTGCTGTCAACATGTATAAAACCAAATTCATCTCCTTGGAGGACAAATTCACACCAGCACAGTGTCTTGGTTTCTTCCTATTTAAATTAGCAAACTAGAAAAAGTTAAATGTCATAAACCTGTGTAATCCCAGAATTTGGGAGACTGGGTCAAGAACATAAAAAATTCAAGGTCATTGCTCAACTACAGAAGTTCATATCAAACTAGCAGACATGAGGTGGTTTAAAAACCCCAAAGAACCAAATGAAACAATAAAATTTCTTGGGCAACTCATCAGATTCTCACTGCCTTGACCCTGGTGTTCAGCAATCAGATTCCCCATCTTATATAATGAGAAGAAGTTCAACAACGTTCATGTTTCTGGCAAAATAGCCTGCCTCCAAGACTTAGGATCGAAAGAGAAAACGGTCACTTATCCTTGGTGGAAAGGATATAGGAAGCGATGTTCCCACTGGAAGCAAGGGTCTTGGAAGTACATCCAAAGCAATCGAGAATCTCTATAATCAGCATGTGTTTTGAAACTATAATCTCTCCTAATTGAGAGAGGGAGCTCCAGTCCAGCCTCCCTGCTCTGTTAATTGATCCTGTCAGTGGTGGGTTTAGCCCACCTCGAGAACCCAGGAAGCTGCCATGGAGGTCTCCTTGCCTTGCTGGGATGTGTTTTGGTCTTCTCATTGTATAGGTGTGGGACGCTGCCAGCAATGCGGGTTTGCGAGTGGGAGGTGAAATTTAACCTATAATGGGAAGCGTTTACTGAAACTGAAGACTGTTAGGCTGGGAAACAGCTGCTGCTGAGAATAGCTACATTTGAGAGGAACCAAACTCTCGTAAAATACTGTGCTTTCTAATTGATTTGGGATCCAAAATAGTTAGGAAGCCTCTCAGATAAACCACTGTGCATATTTATTATAGCCTTCATAACCAGTGACCAACACATCTTGATTTATATGGAAGTAAAAATATTTATCACTCTTATTTATATCATGTATCATTGAATATAGATGATGTCAGCCAGCTGCCAACTTACATACTTTTTTCCTCCTGCTAGACGCAGGGATACTTTTAGAGACACTGTTGAGATGGGAGAATTCCTTTCACAGCTTGATTTCCTCCTGGATGATAAGAGGTGTCCTTTCTCTGTGGGAGGCGATGAGCTAGCAACCCCTTGTAAGTTACACCACAGGTACCCCACCTTCTGTAAAGCAGAGAGAAAACCAAGTCCTTCCCTCTCTGCAAATGACAAGGCTGAGCTTCAGATGAGAGAAGCCATAGGAATCGCGCTGCTAGGACATGGTACAGGTGGCATTTGAAACAGATTTTGTATACACTTCATTCCCATTTGTGTGTGTCTACATTTTAATGTGTCTATAACACACTGTGTGTGTACATGTCCATGAGTCTATAACACATGTGTGTGTGCCTACATGTTTATGCTTGTGTGTAAACCAGAGGATTTGGTTTTTTTTTTTTTTTTTTTTTTTTTTTTTTTTTTTTTGGTTTTTCGAGACAGGGTTTCTCTGTGGTTTTGGAGCCTGTCCTGGAACTAGCTCTTGTAGACCAGGCTGGTCTCGAACTCACAGAGATCCGCCTGCCTCTGCCTCCCGAGTGCTGGGATTAAAGGCGTGCGCCACCACCGCCCGGCGAGGATTTGGTTTTTGTTGCTTGGGTGTTGTTGCTCAGGTACTGTCTTCTTGTATGTGGGCAGACGAGGCGGCATAAGAACTGGCTTTCATTGTCCTGACACTCAGCAAGTAGACTAGGCTGCTTGGCCAGAGAGTCCGGGGACCCTCCTGTCTCCATCTCCCCAGCTCTAGGATCATAATCATCTACCACCATGTCTGGCTTATTTTGCATGGATTCTGGGGACCAAGGTTAGATATCTGAGCTTGCAAGAGGTGTGCTTAACCAACTGAGCCACCTCCCAGTCTTGTTGCCTTTATTTTTTGTATCTTTACTGTCTCTGTTCCTTATGCATTTTCTTGAATTCCAGCAATAAGCTAAGTACTCTTTCCTCAACTTGCCACGCCCTTCTGAAATATGTATTCCTTAGCCTATTCACACAGCGTTAGGACTCTTCTGGTTCCCTGGGGGAGAAATCAGGGGCATGTTACATGCACTCAGTATAAGTGCCCATTTACATAGTGGCTGATTGCATTATCATTGCTCACCTGTCACACCAGCTACCACCCCATCAGATCCTGTAGAAAACACTTAACAATGTGCCAAAGAATCTGAGAATCTGCTATTCCATGTGCATATTTTGGGACCAGGTAAATGGATCACATGGGATGAGTATTCACAGAGCATTGTGAATGATATAGGTCATGGTCATCGTCACTTCCCAGCCTCAGCAGGCAAGGTGGGCACACTCAGCTTTCTGTCTTTGAAGGAACAATGATAATACCCCCATAGAAGCCTATAACTATGTAATGGATCCAATCCAGCAATAGACTTGGGAAAATGCTGGTCCCATGGTCACCGAGTCCTCCCTGCCAAGGTAAGCTCTGAGGGTAAATAGCTTTAATGTCCTTGATCTCCCTGTGCCCTCATTTTCTGATGACTGGGACCAGGGCTCTTCAGTATTTTCTCCTTGTTAATTGAATGACTAGTTCTGGATAATGGATAATTCTCAATTTTCTATTTTTAGAAAGTATATAAATATCTAAATTAGATTTAGGCAAAGTGAACGGCAGCCTTTGATATGCAGAGAGCGTAATTAGGTTGCCGCGTTTACCCACCCCGTTGCAAGCAAACTTTAACTCATTAGGCTGTGAAGGACTTTGACGAACCTTTGAACTAGATAAAAATATGCCAGTCACGGCCAACTTCTCCTCTCTCCTTTGAGAACTTTCAAAGGAGAGAAAGTGACTAATGTGTTTGGTTTTGTAACATCACCCGCCAGCTCTGATCATCTCTGAAGGCTTCAGAGGACAGTAAACCACCTCCAAGCCAGATGGAGGCACTTAGGACAAGCTGAAAGCACTGTCCTTGGTATTAGGAGCCCCGTGGCCTGGTTTCAGTGCTATGCTTGTCCTTCAGTTGTTGAACCTTTTAGGCCTCGGTTTCTCGTCTGTACAATAAGGATAACAAGCTGAGGTACTGAGGGAAACTCAGAATGGGGGTTTTCCAGGTAAAGATTAGATGTCAATTTCAGACACAGACACGATATGAAACCCTTGTTTCCTGCCCAGAGTGTCCCTCACCCAACTGTCTCTAGCTTAGCAGGTTCCGGGTTGTCCAAACCCTCTCTGCACTGCCAAAGGCCTCAATACCTTTTCTGATATTCTTTACTGGATCAAGAATTCCCCAGCCCTACAGGAACTCAAGTGTCAAGGACAAACACTATATCCAAGCATCCGTGCCCCTCCATACTCCCCAGAAACGGCCCCTGCCTTTTGGGCTCTGGGCCACTGCAGCGTTTTATACCCTGCAGACTAGACTTGCTACATTAAATCCTGCTTGGAACTTTTATACAGCAACATGAATTAGGTTCCTACATTAGGAACATTCTCTGGTTGTTCATCCCTTGTCTCTTTTGCCCTTGGTTCAGCGTCGAACGTCACCTCTGGGCCTCCCATGTTGTTCCTTATCTCTTCTGAGACCAGATTCTGCCACACAGGCCTGGTTCTCTTTACCTCCATTTCTGAGCTCTTAGCTTTACACTACTCTGCCTAGCTCCGTAAAAGTTCCCCGCCCTCCTGACACATCCCCTTCTTCCGTTCTTTATGGAGGTGTGAAGAGGTTGTATGTTGCTTGCTTTGGTCCCAGCCCGGAGATTGACAGTGATCCACTGAAACTGCTCTCTGTCACCAGACAGGTCACCAAATGCTCAGTCACCCGAGTCTGATTGCTCTCTCTTGCATTCATTCTAAATACCCAGCTAAACACATCCTTAGGTCTAGCTCTCCGTGCCCATTTTATTTTGTCACACACACACACACAAATAGTGATACTTAACTCTCAATAGAGAAACCCAAAGGATGGCCAGTAACATTTGAAAGCCATACCAATGTCACCAGAAAGCTATGAAACATGACTCAGAGAGGAATTTTTCTTAGTCTCTTTTCTGCTAAGCATAAAAAATGCCTAGCATAGTTGAGACTGAAGTTAAACAAACAAATTTTGTGAACAATAGTTTGAGTGTGAAGTGCTGTAATCTTTCAAAATTCTCCTTAAATCACTTGTGCATAATTTCAAACGCTGAGTAATCTGGAGTAATTTCTTAATTGCAACATCATTCACCATAGCTAAAACTCAGCAACAATTCTGTAAATAAAAATTAAGGTCTGAGGGTGTAGCTTAGTGGCAAAGGATGTTCTCAGGTGGTAATTGAGTCCAGGCTCACACGCAAACATAAATTCATATGCAAATACACACACATATTAAGATGATGAAATGCCATCCATCTATGAAAAGGATGGTGTTCAAACAATCAGCTAACATGAAAAGTATTTTATATTAAGTTAAAAATATAAATGAAGGCCTAAGTTATATTAGGCTGTTAATTCATGTATAGGAGATTTGAATGTGTGTGTGTGTGTGTGTGTATATATATATATATATATATATATATATATATATATATATATATAAAAACACATACATGTGTATGTGTGTGTTCAGAAGAATATACATTACACATCGATACTAGGGAAGGCTCTCAGGTGCTTATGGATCCGTATTGCTTTTCATACTCCTTTAAAGGTAACATCTCTGTCTCATTCTTTCTCATTGCTGGGCTTACAGATACCTGCCATTTCCTTTATTCATCTGCAGTAACTGTATAAGTTAAATGCATTCAGAAATAGCATGAGATCCTTTAGGCTTCTGAGTGACACTGTAACTCCTTTGCCATCATTTCCTCCCAGCTCTGCACACTTGAACGGTAGCATATGTGTTTCTGTTTCAAAGTTAAACTACTTGGATTCCTTCAGATTACTGCTATATCACGGGATGTTCCTCTTCCATCTTTTGTGGTCAATTCCCACATAGGCTCCTTTGCCAGGGTCAACACACTGGGTCCTTCATTGCCACCGTTCTCATGGTATCTTCATCTTTCTTCTTCCTATGACAGCAGTGCCATGATGAGTCAAGTCCTTACCTAAGCCATATCTGTGTGGCGGCACCATCTACAGTCACCTGATATCATAAAACACAGAATAATCCACAGGGTGACAAATGCATACCTCCCTCTCTAAGTGATAAATTCCCTGAGTGCATGGAGCCTTCTTCCTCTGCGTTAGCAGCCACAGAACAACGCGGTTCAGTACATGAGGATGGATATGGATAACTGAGCGGGAGGCAGTGTCCAGGTCGGTCCTTGGCTTCCATGAATGCTCATTCTCCACACAGAAAGAGGATTGGGGTGGAAGTGTTCTGGGTGCATCTCCACCTCCCCCTTTGGAATCTTCCCATGTTGCACTGGGAAGTTATTTGGATGTGTGATAGACTCCACAGGAGTTATGCCATTGAATCCCTGAGTCACAGTGGATGGTAGCATTTGGCGAAGTTGTGAAATCTTTCTGAAGTGGGGCCAGTCTGGTAGAAAGAGGTCATGATAGGCAGGCCCTTGAGGTTCGTACCCAGTTCTGGTTCCAGCCTGTACCCTCAGCTTCCTGGCCAGTCACAGTATGAGGAGGAAAAGCTACCCAACCTGGCCACCAAAAAGCCTGTCACTCAGCCTCCTCCTTGCTTCTTGTTGAGGACAGAAATCCCCAGAAAGCATGACTCAACACCAACCTCTCTTTTCATTTATTTATTTATTTATTTATTTATTAGTTTATTTAAGATTTCTGCCTCCTTCCCTCTGCAGGTGTTTTGTGACAGTCACAAGTCATGCAGCTCACATGCAAACCAAAACACCATGTTCTCATCCATCTGAAGTCTGGACTATTGCCTTAAGATGTAAAAGATCTTGGGTACCCAGGAAGACTGGATTTCTTCATGCACGCACATAACTTTTTCTATCTCACTTCAGTTACCACACCACGTGGGGGCGAGGGCTTCACGTTCTACTACATAACAGTTTCAAGACCACACTGTCTTGACCTCGGTCATTTTCTGCATTTTAGAGTTAGGAGGCCAGTGTGTGGTGGTTGGCATGGAATACAGATCAGCGCATTACTTTGAACAGAATAGTACAGTCATGCCTTTGTAGGTAGGAATCTGGCGTGGCTGGTAGTTTTGACAAAGAGAATCCATTTGTACTGTGGTTTACACAGTGGACAGTTCTCATGAATTAAATGGGCTGAGTGTGAGTCTCCAAGCATTGACAAAATACACTCCAAGTGTGTGGTACAGAAGAAAATGCTTCATTATGTCAGCATGAGTTTTAAAATGAAACATTTTAAACAAATATTTTTAGTAGATTATGTATAAATATTTATTACAAAATGCCCCCAAGCGAAAGAATAGCTGATATATTTAATTGTCATTTGATAAATCTTGATGAAACTTTTTATGTAATTTTTTCCCCACTGAGAAAGATATGTGCTTTATCTGGGTAGTTTTTCAAATTTATTTTCAAATCTTTTTACAAACCATGTTTTTGTTTTAAGCATTTTTATTTCCACACCACTGAAGAAGATACTAACCAAGTTTCCAGCTGGTTGTAAAAGTATTTTACCATCGATCAGTCTGCTGCATTTGTGACGTATTTTAGAGGGACATGCATGACAGCACAGTGGACTTGCATTCCAACTTTGTTCCATTGGCAACAAAGTTTTCCAGCATTCACCCTTTACAAAAAAATGGGGATTTTAGGCTAGGTCAGAGGTGATTCCAGAAAAAAATAAAAGCTTTATAAAATTTAAGTTTTCTTTTTAACAATTATCAATATTTATAATGTAATTACATTTATAATGTAATATTAATAATAAGGCAATGCAGGAAAATGATTCAACACTTAAGCCCTGATACCCAAGAAAAATGATAAACATACAAATTTTTATCTAATGCGGCTTCTGTGCACAGAGAAGAACGTAGTATAATGAAAAGAGCATTTCAGAAAGTAAATGAACATTGTAAAATGACTGACTCTGGAACAGCTCGTTAATATTTTTAAATTGATAATGGTGGATAGCAAATTGCTCTGGTATTTATATTCCATTTGATACATCACAGAGGATGATAGAATGGATTTCTTTAAAAATGTCAAGAGTTATAATCTACAAGAAATTAAATCACTTGCAATAATTTGAACTGGTGATTAAAAATTCAGAAGTCAACCTAAAATATAGATGAGAATATACTTGATAAGTTTTTTAAATACTTTAGGGTTTATAAACAGAGATAACTGGGAAGCAAATGCCCAAGAAGACAGAATGCCTGGTACCCAGGTGGTACCAAGCCGCGTCTGCGAGAGGAGTTTTCAAAGTCCTGGGCAGATGGAACACAGTTCTTGGCTTGTTTCCTCTAGTGAAGAATCTGGTCCACTGGTCACGGTTAAGGGAGCAAAGCACACACTGCAGTTTTTCACCTTCTGTACAACTCATGTGGGTCTCTGCATTTCACTTAAAATATTTAAAATAAATTCCCTTGAAATTGTATCTTCTTCTGATCATTAATAAAAGGTTTGGCGAATTAATCTCTGTGTAGGAAGCAAACAAGGGTGGAATGAGAAGCAGACACTTGGAGTTTCCTCTGACCTCGTGCTCACATTGTATACATACACCTGGCATTCACCAGACCATATGGAATACACACACACTCACACGAAAATAATACACTCACATGCAAATCATATACATACACACAAAATATGCACACTCACACACACACACACAAATCACACACGTAAGCCATATTCATAAACAAATCATACATACTCACACATAAATCATATTCACAAACACATAAATAATATTTATAACGACACACACAAATCTTGCACAATGAGACACACACATAAATCATGCTCACACATACAAATCATGCACACTCAGATACATACAAATCATACACAGACACAAATAATATACACTCACACACACAAATTATGCACACTCACACACACACACACACTTTCTCTCTTAAAATATAAATAAATAAAAAGCTCTGACAAGGATATTGGGTAAAGGAGCGCTTGCGCCCTCTGTGCTTGTCTGTCTCTAAACTGACTCTGCACAGAGTCTGCCAATGGTGCTCTGATCATGGAATGTCCATGGAAACTATAGGATCAGGCAGCAGTTTCTACAGAGCAGGACAGACTGTGAATGCCTTTGTCCAGGCCAGGTCATAAAGGTCAAGTCTACGGGGCTTGCATTTGCTTTAACGATTCCAGAAAATACAAACCAATGTTTGAGTAAGCTTTTCTCATGTCAATCAGCTTTGATGCCATGTCTTCTCAGTCTCCCCGTTGCATGTTCCACAACAACCACACATCTGCACGTGCTTTCGTCAGAGCTGCCAGGTGCCCCTAGATCACATACTTCTCCTATGGCACCTGCCCCAGCCCAGAGGAACATGGGACTTGCTTCATTGCTTTGCTGTTTCTGCTCCCGTCACCTTCTTTGAGAGAGGGCTCCCTTGCTGCCCTGCCTAAAATAATTCCCTCCTCACCATTCTATTGCAGTGCTCTGCTGTTAGCAATTACGCAGGGACAAGAGCTGTGTAAGTAGGACCTTCCAGGTCAGACAGACAGATTGACTTACTATTCCTGTTACATGTCAGTCTGACCTAATTTTCTACAGTTTCCTGAAGACAAGGGTTCTGGTTTAGGTATATGTATGTATGCATATGTATTATACTTATACATATACATATACTATGCATACACACAATATACCTAGCCTAGCTCAAACCCTTGATAAGCATTCATTGAATAATATAAAGTTTACACTACGTTCTTAAAATTGTTTTATGATTTTAAATATTTCTTGATAACATAAATCTTAAAGATCTTTAAGACATATTGCTAAATCGCTTCTCAGGAAGATTTTTGTCTCTCAGCAATGTTCTGTGATAGCTTTCTAATAACATTAATCAAATATTAAAATTACTCCAAATTTGATAGTTTCAATGTGCATTTTCATTTTGGCGATAACTAGGAAGAATGAATATTTTAGAATATTTATTGGTTGTGCATATTTTTCCTGTAATTATCATTCTCTGATTTTTAGCCATTTTCTAGTCAATATTTATTACAAGGCTATTATATAATTTGCAAAATAGGGGATAATTACAGAACATAGGCTCTCTGCTCTAGACTTTATTTGGTCAATGAAAGAATAGATTTTATCGGAAATAATTGTCATGAGAATGTTTAGAGATTGATTTTACTGGAAAGTAATTAAGGAAAAAATACCAAAAAGCTTTACAAGAGCAGGAATGGGCAAGCATCTAACACAGCCGTGTTTATTTACTGAGACTCATGGCATTAAACATTACCTAGTTTTCTAATCAGCTCTGCAAGCTGTGTGACATGGACAGGGAGGAAGCAGGGACTCTGAAGGAGGAATCCCTCCATCTCAGCTGGTCACAGGATGGGAGCAGCACAGAGAACTGCCGGGGATTGCCTGTCTAGGAGGTAGATAGTGGAGTGGCTTAGCATCAGCTGCAGATTGCAGCTAAGAAGATCCAGTCACAGTTACAGACGACCCGTGCTGCTATTTGTAGAACTCAGAAATAACCACTTGCTGTCTTGTCGTAGGTATTGCAGGTGAGTGAGATTCCAAGGGCAGAATAAGTCCCAAGGGAAATGGAGACAAAGCCAACCACTGACCACTTGGTTGGGACTTAGGATATGGCCTCGATCTTTAACACAGTTGATGAACCAGCACTGAGTCATCAGTGAATCGCTGGTCTTGAAGCTCTTTCAGAGCCTGGTTGCTGGTCACTAAGCCCACACATGGGTCTTTAATACTACCAGGCAGGCATACAGGAAGAATGGGTAAAGCAGGCCTGCCATGATGCGAGGAAGATGAAGCCAAAAGTGTACGAGAGGGAGAGGGGGCGGGGGGGGGGGGGGTGAAGGCCATCATGTCTTAAGGCTAAGCATCCTACTACAAGCTTGCTCAAATCTTGCCAAATAGGAGGCTGTTCTTTCACACAAGAGGCATAACCACTGTAAGAGACCGGGAACCTCGGAGATAAAGTGAGACGGCTAGAATCCTCCCAGTGCAAATGGTTCTGGCCCATTGTGATATGATTTCCTCTAGGAACTGATCCTGCATTTCCTGGACAGTTTCTCCAGGGCATGAACAATTCACATCACAGTTCTTTCTCCATTTGGAAAAGGCGTCTGGATCTGGCCTCATCCTTGGCTAGAGGAGATAAGAAGTGTGAAGGAGAAAGGACAAAGATTCCATGAGCTTGTCCAGGAGGCCAGAGCCCGTGGTCTTGATCACAGATGAGCATGGTGAGCGGAGGATTAGGTCCAGGCCTGGGAAGCTTGCCTCTACTTAAACAGGGTGAGAACACTCGGAAAAATTAGGTCTGCAGCTCAGAGAGATGTTTCTTGAGGCAGAGGATAGCACTTAAAAAGAGACCCTCCTGGGGTTGATTAGCCTCAAATTGTCTGGAACTTCAAAGGGAACGGAAAGCTAACTGGGAAAGCAGTAGTCCTCTGTGGAGTTAAGAAATTTAGGGAAATCAGAACTATACATCAGAGAGAAGAACTATTTTACACCCAGAGTTTTATGCATTTGTTTTCCTTGATCTCAAAAAGAAAAAGATGTTTAACCTCCAACCGAAACAGAAATTCTAGAACCAGGAATTTGAAAGCAGAAGGCGTCCTGAACATCTCTCCGAGTTCTCCCAATGTCACAGATGAGGAGGAAGATGATGAAGATCTGGGGTTGCTAAGCTAGACTGCAGTCAGCTCCCAGGCTTTCAAGATGTCTCCATTCACTATTTAGCAAATGGACTGCATGTTCACATAGAGCAAGAGTGCTAGGTGTCTGAAAACTGATATAAAGTGTTTGCTTTTCAACATAAGGACCTGGGTTTCATTCCCAGAACACACGCTGAAAACAAAAAAATTGTGTGTGTGTGGACCCTATTATAATACCAGCCCTGGGGAAGTAGAGACAGGTGGCTTATTGGCCATCCAACCTGTCCTACTAGTGAACTTAGGACTGTGAGAGACCCTGTGTCAAAAGTAATTAATTAATTAAAAGTTGGCTGGCATAGAGGAATGACCCCTGAGGTTGTTCTCTCGCATGCACCTCCGTGCACACAGTCACAGGGAGGCACACAAGCATAAACTGGTAAAACATTGCTGTACATGAATTTTAAAAACATTCCTATAACTAGGCATATTAACAAAGTAACTTAGATAGTATCCAGTGATAACTTAGTAGGATATTTTCCAGCCACATGCAAAGATCTTGGTTCTATCCTCAATAGCAAACAAAATAAGGACAAAAGCAATCTGACCCATGAGTGTCTAGAAAGACATTATGACTTTATTTTTATTTTGTGTTTTCATGTCCTAATACTAATCAAAAGCATACATCGTGACTGTAAAAGGCAATATAATATCCTGGAATAGCACTTTCTGATGCTAAGCACTGTTTGCTTGGTTGGCCTTTTATCCTGTGGCAACTCCGTGAGCTCAGTGTTGGAACCCACTCCCTCTCATAGACAATGTGACAAAATGGCAGAGATCTTGAATTACTTGTCCAAAGTCACAGTCTGTGAGTGGTGGAACCAGGAGAAGACACACAAAGAATGGTGGTGATCAAGAAATAAATAGGTAAATAAAAAAAATGCCAGTCGGATTGAGGAAATGGCACAGTCGGGAAAGTGCTTGCCACATAAGCCTGAGGATCTGAATATGATCCCTGGAAATCATGTAAAAATCTGGGTGTGGCAGCCTAGACATAGAATCTTAGTGCTGGAGATGTAGAGACAGGGAGCTTCTGGGATTTTCTGCCTAGCTAGTATTGCTGAATCAATGAGTCCCAAGTGTAGGAAGAGATTCTGGCTCAAAAAATAGTAAAATAAAATTAAAAAATAAGATGAAGAGTGATAGAGGAAGGTGTCTGATGTAGATTCTGTCTTACACACATGCAAAAAATACATGCACACATATACATACACACATGCATACATGTACACATATACACGCATATAAATGTGCACACATACACAAAAATGCTAGTAAAGTTTGAAGCAGAGAGCGACTTTCATTTCCTGGGGTACCATGTTGACCTCATAAGACTATGGACAAATAAGATGTTTGGTTGATTTACCTAGGTATTCCAGACTTCCTTCCTAATGAGTTGTCATCGGGAGGTTATGTAATGGAGAATGCCTTGGACCCACGTGTGAGCTTGTTCTTACTTGGGGAGTGGTGGTCTTGTGTGCTGTGAGGTACTTACAGCCTTGCTAATTCTATGCCCATGCTGTCTTTAGGAACTGCCTTCGCACCAACATCTGGTGCACCATTTGGTATTTGGTACGTGGAGAGGAAATCTTCACTTAAGAAGTTCGTGCTGGAAAGCTGAGCTTTGCTACGATAATTTCTACATCTGAGACTGTTGCTCTTTTCCATGTGAATGCAGGAAGCTGAGAATGGAGTTTGAGAACACCGTGGCAGGGAGACGCACTTTACTGGGTGTCTGGGTTTGACTTTGCTCTTCTCTTGGACACCATTTTTACACCCCCAACTTCTTTTGTGCTTTCTTACTGTCTGAGGGGTACACTCTTTAAATTTTGTAAATAGAACCACAGTGCATGAAAATAAATTATACCACAATTGTATGCTTAGTGTAAAGACAAAAAATTTATCATTTAAGGACACTTTTGAGCCAAGCTTCTGGGATCATTTTTATTCAACCATAGAAACCACCAAAACTTTTATTAAATGCCTAATTACACAGCATAATGTGGACAGAAGCACATAAGTATAAAAATTAGGGAAACAAGGGCCTTAGAGATAATTCCACAGAGTGTGACGTTCATGTTAGAAAGGCCAAATGATTTACCCAACATCATTCAGCTAATTAATGACAAAGAAAACAAGAAAATAAATGCCCATATGCTCAGTTTTATGTTTTACATATCATCTAAGACATTGAGAGGCAAGGCTCTTAGTATCTGAGCATTAAAAATCCAGGAGGGAGAAATAAGATCATCAGTCAACAAGAAAAAGCCATATACACAATTTACAGATGCAGCTTGGGGCAGCTGAGATGGAAACAGACATGTGTGGGGATTGATGGAGGACAGCAGGCGGAGACCTACCACACACCATGAAAGCTAGTAGGCTTCTCATGGTGATGGCTACTAAATGGAGCCTTAATGCAAAAGCAGGACTAATCAACTGTGGATCTTAGAGAGAATGAAGGATGGGAGAGACATAGGTAAGGAGCAGACTACAATGGTACATTTTCCTGATTCTTGGGAGTCTAGAGAGTCTCCAGAAAGGAGTGCTGCATGTTCATGCTTTGAGATCATCTTTACACAATGAGTTGGATAATTCTTTTCAGCGGGTCAGGACAATGTTTAGCTAGTGTACGTGTGCCTTCTCCATGTTCTATTGCTATAATGAATGCAACACTTGAGGATGGGTGATTTCTTAAAGAGATGTGTTTATCTCATGGTTTGGAACAATAGTGCTATGGGACAATGGTCTTTTATCTTGTCACTTGTATTATTTTTAATAAAATGCTGATTGGCCAGTAGCCAGGCAGGAAGTATAGGCAGGGCAACCAGGCAGGAAGGAAAGGCAGGGCAATGAGAATTCTGGGAAGAGGGAAGTTGCAGTCTGCAGTCGTGACCCAGATGCAGAGGATACAAGATGTGACTGCCTCGCTGAAAAAGGTACCAAGCCACGTGGCTAACACAGACAAGAATTATGGACTAAAGTAAGTTATAAGAGTTAATAAAAAGCCTGAGCTAATAGGCCAATCAGTTTTATAATTAATATAGACCTCTGTGTATTTTTCTGTGACTGAACGGCTGCCTGACTGGGTAGGATCAGGGGGGAGAGAAACCCTGGTCAACACAATGGTTTTCAATCTGTGGGTCGTAACCTCTTTGCAAGGTCAAAGGACCCTTTCACTGGGGTCATATCAGATATTTACATTACAATTTGTAACAGTAGCAAAGTTATAATTATTAAATAGCAATGACATAATTTTATGGTTTGGGGGGGTCAACACCACATGTGGAACTGTATTAAAAGATTGCATTGTTATGAAGGTTGAGAACTACTGGTTTAGAGGTAGAAGTGAAAGGTATCTAAGATACGAACCTCCAATATTTATTTATTTATTATCTGTATGTTTGTATGCTTGCTTGTCTGTGTGCACACCTCATGGAATAATGCCCATGGAATCTAGAAGAGGATGTCAGAGACTCTGGAGCTGGAGGTACAGGCTCTTGTAAGTTACCATGTATGTGTCTCTGCAAGAGCAGCAAGTGCTCTTAACTGCTGAGCCGTCTCTCTCTCCCATAATCCTAGTTTTGACTGTAGGGTGAAGGGATTGTCATGCTTCCAGAGCAGGTGAGAAGCATTCAGAGGAGCAGAACACAAACCTGATGGGCTTTAGCATCAGAGGAACCGAAATAAATAAGCAATTAAAAGTCAAGTTCATACTATAAGGAATAATCAAAGATCAATTACATAATACAAAACTAAAGTACAAGTCACTCGAGTGTGTGTGCATGCATGTATGTCAAGGCAAGGGAAAAACTGTGGGTGTCATTCATTCCTTCTTAGGCAGCCCCCCTACTTTGTTTCTTTTGGGACAAGAACTCCCCTAGGACCTAGGGTGCTCACCAATTAGGCTAATTCCCTGGAATTACAGGCAAGTGCCACCATGCTTGAATGTCTTATCTGAGTGGCGGGGACTGAACGCAGGCCCTCGTAATTGCATTGCAAGTGTTTTGCTTGGTCATCTCTCCCATCCCCAAAATAATTTTAAATGGTATAAAACTACTCTTTTACATCAGTTAGAAACTCATTGCCAGCTTTATTGAGATGAGCTTTTCATATTATCAGACCAAACTAGATGGTTGGTAGATCTTCAATAACTACTTACCGAACCAATGACAGAATTTTCACTGAAGATTGAACAAAATACTTTCGTTGTTTTCTATGAACTCTGAGTATAAAAAGCCTTCATTTCTTCTTTGACCCACATACACCTGCAAAATCAAGACAGAGCTTTGTGCCTTATGTAAATCAAAATCATTAAAGCCTAAAAATGTGCTGGCTTTTACAAAGTTGGGTTTAATGATTTACTTTCCTGTCTAGATACTTTACGTGGACTCAGTAAATTATGCAGAGATTCTAACTGGAGAGAAAGAAAAGCTATCTGGAGGGATATGCAAGAAACTGTATGTTGAATTCTTTGGTGTAAATCTGAGTGTGCAGGGTATAGTCAGCCCAGGAGTTCTGCAGTTTTGTTTGTGGTAGAACTGGAGCCTTGTGCATGCTTTAGAAATACTCTACCCGTGAGCTACATTCCCGGCCCAATCTTTCCACATATCCTAGATCAAAACATTTTCAGTTCAAAGGCAAGCTGAATGGTTCTTGCAAGGCATGCCTACATAGAATTATTTGGGAATTAATCTCAAAGAATTAATTTTTCTCTGTCAAAAATATGTTCAAAGAAACACTGGTGTGAAAGGCAATAGAGTTGAATTATTGCCACGATAGTGTTCTATTTCCTTGAAATCCTGCTATTCTGGAGAGATTGTCAAAATTATCCTCTTAGGCATTCCATCTTGTGATAAATAGCACATACCCCAACCTCGGTCATACATACATAACTACCGCTGGAAGGGGGAGGAGAAAATGAAGACAGAGGAAGAGGGAATTGGAGATGGCTGCTTCCCCTTATGCCAGCAAGCCTTGCAGGTATGCCTTTGCAGTCTGTTTTGGTCTGTTGCCTGCCACAGCCATGTGAACAGAAATGTAATTATATTCTGTGAATAATTGATATAAACATACAAAGGGCGAGCCACAATCACTTTTCCCCCCATCTCTCCTTTCAAGTCTTTTACAGTAGCCGCATGTTGGTTCTAGGCTGAGTACCACTTGTATCAATTAAACAGTAACTAATTCAAGTACATTTGCAATCTGTGTTTGGAATGCCAGCCCATACAGTAGTTACCAATTAAGCATGAGGCAGATTAATGGACGTATTGTTCTCCTGGGCGAACTCCAGCACATTATCATTAAGCATGTAAGCCCCAGTGAGTGAAAGACTTCCATTTAAAGAGAAAGGGAAACACGTGCTTACCAAAGGAAAAGAAAAAAAAAGGAAGTTGAGTGTTTTTTATCATACGGAATTATTTAACAGAGAAGGTGCCGGGTAGCCTTGTGAAAGGAGAGGAAATTATGGCTGTTTGGTGTTTCTCTCCATCCCTTTATTTTGTGTAAATTTGATCAATGGAGAGACCCAGAGGTGCAAAATGTGGGGGGAATGGGAGGAACAAACCGGCTAGACAAAGGGATCTTGTACGTTCACAGCTCCTAAAACAGATGTTCTTTCTAGCTGGCTACAGTATATCATTATCTCCAGAAATCCCAAAGATCAAACACAAAGATTCACCATGGTGGCTGAAAACACAGCCTGTTTATCCTGCAGAAACTCAACCTTCACTCGCTGCCTTCCATTGAAGGCACCAATCAGGCCAAGATGTTGTGCACCTGAAAGTCGGCGAATTGTCAGCGTGACCTAACACCTCAAGGAAATCAGCTTAAGGAACAGCGATTCATTTTGGCTAAACATTTCGAAGCTTTTAGTCCGTGGTTCCCTGGCCCCATGGCTGGTAGGATTGTGCTTAGGCAGATGTGGAGACAATGAGACAGAGAAGCTACTTGTGTTTCCTGCTAACATTGCAACAGCCAGGAGGCAGACAGGCATATTCCTGACCTACTTCCTCTGGCTAGGCGCCACCCCCTGAAGCTTCCACCATCTCCCAAGAGCACCACAGGCCGGCTCCTGAGCCTTCAGCACAAGGCCTTTGGGGTCGTTTCTCTTTCAGCTGTAACGGTCCATTTTAAATTTCAGGCTTATGATTTTTAAAACCGAGTGTAATCGTTGCAAATAAAACTGTTTTCATCACTCACTGAGCATTTAGTGATTGTTGTGGCTTGTATCAGAACAAGCGGAAAGAGGCTGAGAATTGGAAAAGAGGCAATTCGTTTTTCGTTCTGAAGCATGTGCAGATTCCTACGGACATTTCTGCTCCTCCTCTCCCCCCTCCTCTCCCTCACTGTCTTATCCCATCTCCTCAGACCTACGTGCTTTTAGTCGGAATTCCTACCGCCAGTAGCCTTTAAGTTACCTGCCCACTTGGGCATGGCCTCTTATACTATTTATGCCTATGTAAAGCACCTGTCCGGCCTCTTTTCCAGCTGGGGGATTCAGTTGCGGTTCCCCTTCCAGCAGGGGATTGTGATCTGTGAGTCTACCCCTAAATAAATAACCCTCTATTATTCTCAGTTCTGAGCTAGAGTGGGATTCCTTTTAAGCGTCCTTCTTCACCTACCATAAACCCAATGCCTAAAGAGATGTTTAACTTTTTCTTAGTAGAGAAGAAAAAGCAGTTTCTTTATTTCATGTGCCATGTTCGCTGTGCGCATCGCGTGGTTAAACACATGGTAACCAAATTCCCACAGTTTCAGAAATATGTAGGACTCACACAGTTAATGGTATGAGTGGCTTTCTGAATGTGCTCACAGTCCACGCTCTCGTTTATTGTAATTTCCTCCCCACATCTTCAGACATGGTGCTGCTAGCCAGGGTCTGAGCCTGCACTATGCTATCTGCGTGTCTCACAAGGCTGCTTAATGGTTGCTCATGAATAAGTTCCCCATATTCCTTTGAGCTGCCCTCCCTGTCCTTAGATAATGGCTGTGTGCCTGTTCTTTGTCCAGGGCCCTGGTGGACTCTGCTCCCTCCCCTGAGAGGACCAGGAAATAAAGATGGAAACAGAATCCAGCAAATCCTTGAGAGAAAGGTTGTCACTGTGTGAATTATTTCCTTCTGGACATGACAGTATCTCTAATTTCACAAAGGGTGTGTCTGTCTGTCTGTCTGGTTTATTTGTGTGGACACCTGTCTGTCTTTACCATGGAATGCAGGGCTTCCCTCTGGTATAGCTGCCTTTAATGCTAATTCATTGTAGATATTCCCCTCTGTGCCTGTCATTTCTGCTCTCTGCGCATTTAAAATGGAGCTGGTTTGCAAAGACGTTCAGAGACTACAGTGTTCGTAACTCACTCAAGTACTAGAATAGCCTCCGTATTGTCCTCTCATGTTCTTTCTAAGTCTTGTCTGTCTCAAGCTTCCTTCCTTCCCCCGTTATTGGTCCACTGGTGGAGGAAAAGAAATGTTGAAATCAATATGAGAATAAATTGCCACATGGTCTTTATTGTGGAGCCAAGGTTTCTACGGAAAATCCTTGTAATCAGAGAAGGGGGAAGATGAGATTAAACTGATTAAACTGAGAAAGTCAAAAAAGGACAACTTGAAAGATTAGCCAGCCGATGCCAGCGTAGTGCAACCCTGTGTGCATGCTAAGTGGAACCGTCCTCTCCACTATCAGCCCCTTCATCGGGTGACCTTCTGCTGTGTTAGCGCAGAACTACCTGATCCGAGGAAACACTGGAGACTGGAAAGCCAGAATGCGGGTGATTGCAGCAGGTATCAATATTATTGTCATGATGCTTTGTTATCGTTAGGGAACTTAATTACTAAGAGAAAAGGAGAAGGCCAAAGTCACAGCCGTGGTCAGCATCTGGATGAGGGTAGATATTTGAGAAAGGCCTCAAAGATGGGGTCAACGGGATTCAGAGTGGGAGGGAGAAGTTGAGTGAGTGACTGCCATGGGTGTGGTATGTCAGCATAGCAATGCCCCTGAAAGAGTGGGAGGGAGAAGTTAAGTGAGTGATTGCCATGGTGTGGTAGGTCAGCACAGCAATGCCCCTGAAAGTACAAAGAATGGGGCGTTCACCTGCGAAATGCCTGCTACATTACCTGCTGTGTGAGATCCTCTCCCTAAGTGCTGAGTAAGTGAAAGGAAGAAAATGGATAGATACAGATGAGAAAACAAATGTATGCTCTGGTAGAATGCTAAAATGACGAAATTTCCTTGGAAATATTGATTAAAAATACAATAAAATTTGGATACTGTTTTTAACATTCCCCATCTCCTGTGTGTGTGTATTATGTGTTATGAGTATGTTTTGTTTGGTTTGTATGGATGGATGTGTGTGTGTATTGTGTATTATGAATATGTTTGTGTGATTGTGTTTGTTTGGTTTGTATGTAGAGATGTGTGTGTGTTGTGTGTTGTGTGCTATGAGTTGTTTGTGTGAGTGTGTTTTGTTTAGCTTGTGTGTGTGATGTTGGTGATGGAACTCGGACTCTCATGCTAGGCACGTTCTTTACCACTGAGGTACACCTTCAGCCCTCAGCAATATGTTTTAATGGAAAGCTAACCTTGTTTTCAACCCCTTACTTTCCTTCCAAAGTCAATCTCTCTCCCTTTCTCTACCTTCTCTCTCTTTTTCCACAGAGATTTGCAGTTCTTGGCCTGGCTGGTGCGACACTCTAATTCTGAAATGCAGAGTTCAAATGGGGCACATGTTTTCTTTTAACTCTGACCCCTAAATAGAAACAGAACATTTCAGAACACTCCAAGGCTGTGGTTGTGCTGAGCCAAACCAGAATTAGCCCCACTTACTGACCTACAAATAGACTGACCCAGCCCGACCTGCCTCTGTCCAAGTGCTGGGCAAAATCCATACTTCCAAATTTAATGAATCAAATTTCTTTGCTTTTTAGGCACAAAAGCCAAAGGAAACTTCAAACTGCATTTGAATGAGCAAATGCACTCAGTTCCCATCCACGTCCACAAACTTTCATAGCTGAACAGAACATGATGCCGGTTGTTTCTCTAGCCCATTTGAAGATGATAGGAGAAAAAGGAAAGAATTCAAAACATCTGCGAAAGGGAAGTGTGTTTGGAAGAGAGAATGTAAAAAAGTTAAGGTCGCAATGGAGTGTGGTTAAACATCTGTACACACTTGCGGATGGATTTAGAAGTCAGTTGCGTTGCAACAGGCCAGGCTATTCTTATTCCTTGGCACTTTCATTTACTCTTGGAAGCCTCGGTGCCTTGGCATCTGGAAGTACACAGCTGTAAAGGCCTGGGATAGTTAGCCTATGATGCTTTCCTGGGGGGTGGGGTAGCAACTACATAATTTTATTTAATATCTTCAATCTGGCATGGTGGCACACACCTATGATCTAGTGTTTAGGAGGCTGAGGTAGGCGTTTGAGTCCCTCACATAAACTTTCTCTGACTGGGAGGCGGGAAGCACTGGGTAGATACTGGTTTATGCTGGCCCAAGAGACTATTGAGAATTCACAGTTCAAATCTGGCAGCAGACATTCAAAGGATATGGTTCTCTTCCAGGTCTCTGCCAATGCAAGGAACACTCCTGTATCTCCATGCCTGGTAGTTGAACCTGACTATCCTGGACCTCAGAGGCAAAGGAAGAGGCCCTAGTGACGACTCTTTAAACACTCATTTCTTGATCTGAGGATTAAAATATTGAATGTTAACTGAACATACATGTACAGTGGTTACACTTATCTGTGGGAAATGTGTTGCAAGACCCCAGGAGATGTCTAGTACAAAACCCCACTTACACTTTGCTTCTTCTATGCATGCATGCCTATGAGAAACTTTAATTTATAATTTTTAAGAGATCACCTACCATAACAATACATTGCCGTAGTTATCTATAACTCATTACCTGTTTATTTCTAGAATTTTCCATGTGTTTTCTGACCACTGTGGACAATGAGCTGATAAAACCACAGGAAACAAAACTGTAGGTAAGAGAAAGCTCTTGCAAAAAGGCCATCTTTGGAAGACACAATAACTAACTATCTTAGACTGCATTTCCCTTTGGGGCCTAACCTGGATGTTACCAGTTTAAGCAGATCAGCTGTGACTTCCTGTGTGAGCTTTAGGAAAATGGGCCTCTTGATGTTTTCTGATAGACAGAGTAGGGGGAGGGTCCTTAGATCATCACATGATGATATTCTCTTAATATACAGATTAGGGGAGGGTCCTTAGATCACCACATAAGATTCCAGGTACCCTTTCTTCCTTCCAGCTGTCCATAATTATGTCTCAGTCGGATGGTCTCGGGAGGTGCTACAAAATATAGAGAGTGGAGATTAACCGAAGGGACTCCGTCCTTGTAGCTTTCAGGATGCTGTCAGCCATCCAGGGTGGGGTCTTTCAGTGATGGGGCTCTGTTGTCATTGCTTCTCCCTGTAAAGTGCCACTTTACCCATTCTGTCATAACTAAGCTCTGTTGACCACACTCCTTTTCCAGGTCAGCCTTGAGAGGAGTCGTTGCTTTGATTTTGTTTCAGTGTCTAATCTGAAGTAAGGAGATGTTTAATACTATCTCTGCAGGAAAAGGCAGGATTAACTTATTGGTTGAAGTTCAGTTTTTACCCCAGACACCAATACTTCAGGCTGTCTGTGTGTTTTTCACCCTGGCTTTAATAATTCCTCTGCTCCCATATTTTAATTCATTTGATTCTGATCAAGTCCAAGTTTTAATGTTCTTGACTAAATTAAATTCTTTGGAGGTCTGATCCGTTGGCCCATGCTTCATAATTCTATGTGAACCAGCTTTTGGGCCTCTGTTTTGATGATACTATGTCTTCCTCACATTTTCCACCCAGGGCAGGGTTTTAATACACTCTGCCCCAGACCACTGTATTAACTGGTTTTGAGTGGAATTTAGCAATCCTTTGTCTTTTCTCCTTAAGTGTAATCCTCAAGGACACTAAACACAGTTTGTTGAGTTTGGAAGTGACAGGTAATCTGAAGATTTTGATTGTGTGATCCCCTTCTTTGGGCCTAAAGTAAGGCCATGCATCACGGTGGGAGCTCAAGGCAGAAGCACACAGCAGAACAAAACCACTCACCTCATGTATAGGAAGCCAAAAGGAGGAAGGAGGAAGGTCAAGACACTTATTCCCCTTTAGGGCAGGTGCATAGCCAGTGCTCCACATGCCCCACCTCTCAAGGTTCCACCTTCCAGCTCTGCAAGCCTGGGGTGCAAGCCTTTAATATACGGACATCTATGTATGTGTATTTATACTGTAGCAGAAAACTTCAGCAGCAGGGATCATGAGAGATGATGATTGGGCCTGTGTAAGACATGACGTAGAGCTGAAAGTTTCATAGTAAGCTGGGTTTTAAATTTAATTATTAATATTTTCATTGCTATGTGGTATGTTTGAGATTTGTGTAATGTTATGAGATACACAGAACTTAGAAAATTACGATCTATTGATGGAGGAAGGTCATTGGCTAATAAAGGAACTGCCCTGGCCCATTTTATTGGTTAGAAGATAGGTGGGAGGAGAAAACAGAACAGGATACTGGGAGGAAGAGGAAGTAAGCTCAGAGTCTCAACAGCTCTCCTCCCTGGAGCAGAAGCCTGAGAGAGACGCCATGCCCCGCTCCCGGGATGAAGCTCCGACCCAGGATGGACATAGGCTAGAATCTTCCCAGTAAGCGCACCTTGGGGTGCCACACATAGATGATTAGAAATGGGCTAAATTAATATGTGAGAATTAGCCTAGAAGAGAATGGGCCAAGCAGTGATTAAAAGAATACAGTGTTCGTGTAATTATTTCAGGCCATAAGCTAGCCGGGCAGGCGGCTGGGGTGTTGGGGACCCAGCCCCGCCGCTCTTATTACTACAATCTATAGTCATGGGATGCAGGATGATGCTTTAATATATGTATCCCATGTGGAGTGAATAAGCAAGCAATTAACATATTTATCACTCACTTGTCTGAAAGGCATTTAGAATGGCTGCAGAAATCACAAAGGCCTTGGCAGCTGTGTTTACTAACAGAAAAAGCTGAAATCTGGGAAAGGCCGCACTTTGCATGAAGTAGGGAAGTGGAGGAAAAGCCACAGGTGCCAAAGAAAGCTTGGCTGTTTCAACCTGGTCAGCACTGGGGATGCAGGAAAGGCTGGATCGCCACTGAGAATGCCTGCCACTTTTCCTCTCTGTCCTAACTCGATGAGTTCAGCACCAACCTATCACAAAATGGGTTGGAAAACGACTCTTCCTCTTGCCTGGAAGAATTTGTATATGACTGGAGTTCTCAGTCCAACACTAAGAATTAGTGAATGTCTAGAGTCATTTGTCAGACAGTCCAACATTAGGAACACAGGGTTATTTCTACACCGAGAGCTAAGCTTAATTCACTGGTTCTGTTTAATCCATGAGACTGCACTGTCTATTATTCATGGAGACATTTTTGATGTGTGATTTTATTATTTTATTTTGTCTTACAATCAGAACATTTCTTACCAATCACACACCCCACGAGCTTTTTCTGGCTTTAGATTCATGATACTTCTACCCCAGTCTAAGAAAGGAAATCATACTCATTACCCATGAAGACCATATCTAGATTCTGGGACCTCTTACTGTTATCATGGAAAGCCCAAATGTAACAGACATGTCAATGACACTAGGCATGTGACCGTCCCTTTCTGAAATGCTAATTCACATCTTAAGACCTTTAAGTGGACATCAAACCTCAGGGACTAGCTCCAACAGAGGAAATACAGCTTCTAGTCTTATAGGCATTTGACTCAACTAGTAAGGGGATGGCGAGACTATGAAACATGACCACCATTTAAAAGTTAATTGTAACGGTAATGGCACATGCAATGTTATAAACACACAAGAAATTAATCCTGCCTAATGTGTTCATAATATTTTTGAAACGAATAGTTTTGTGGAAATATGGTAAAAATGCCTAAGTAAATATAGCAATATGCTATGCTTAGTCATGGCTAGTGTTCATATCCTAAAAACATCAGTTTCCTCCATAATTGGTTAAAATTTCCTAGAAAACTAGCTGAACAAGGATTTTTCAAGGAATTTGAGAAGTGTTTATATAAAGTTTGTATGCATGATCAAAGGCTAGCATGCCACTAAAATGATGAAGATGACATGGCAGGAGTGCTACTCCTACCAGAAATCATAATATGTCATAACCGTGGGCACAGGGAGGATGAGCACAAAGTCAGGGGCAGCAGGACACCCCTGCACTTGGAGGAAGAAGGAGGGTCAGAGTTCCAAGATCATCCTAAACTTGCCCCCAAAACAAGAAAGAGGAGAAAAGAAAAAGGAAGAGTTCAAGAAAAGAAATAATCTCCAATGCAACAAAGAAACAGCTGTATAGAGACATGAATACAAACATAGAGAAACTTCTTTTGTAGCGGAATATACTGGAGACCAGCGTGGAAAGCATGAGCAGCAAAGCAAGGCAAACTGGGCGAATTGGTTATTGCTGTGTGTGGAGAAAACTAACGATCTGCATCACATCTTACCCAGGAACTCAAGTCAATCTCAAGTGGCTTATAGACTTGAGTTTGAAAAGGAGATTCTGAAAATATTTCAAAGGAAATATAGGTCAATTATCATCTTTACTCTAGAATGTGTGAGCAATAAGCCCAATGCAGAGAAAAATACATTGGTAAATTTGACAGTGTGAAAACCAGGAGCTTTTTTTTTTTTTAACATCCAAAGATCCGCAAACAAAAAGAAACTATATGTACACACTGGGACACTTGCATCAAGTGTCACTGAAAAAAATTCCTGCAGAAAATATTTGAGTAAATCCTAAAAATGACAAAAAAGACCAAATAACTAACCCAGAAGGTAACAAGCAATGCATGTAGATAGTTAGTTATGTGGCCCATGTAAGAAGAAATACATGCTGCAAGAATTCAAGCACACTATAATTAGGGAAGGAAAGGGGGAAAGGGCGATTCTGTTTCCTACTCACCAGAGTATCAGGAATTATCAAAACTAATGCTGCTAAGTGTTGGCAAAGATGCAGAAAAGCAGAACAGATGATGCAGATAAGACCAGATATGGAAAGAAGGCAGGACCAAAAATGGAGAGAAGGCAGGGCCAAAGATGGAGAGAGAAGAAGCATACAAAGAAGCAGGACCAATGACACAGAGAATAAGGGCCAAAGATGGAGATTAGTAGGACCAAAGGCTATGCAGAAAAGCATGACCAAAGGCTGTGCTGATAAGCAGGTGATTAAAAATAAGTATCTAAGGTTTGGGTACAAATGAGCATAATTGATTACAAAAAGAAGTTGGATATTTCTTGAAAAGTGGAACACATTTGTAGATTTTTTTCATCCCGTACTGTCCCAGATAAATACCTTAAATGTGCATAAAATAAGGAGAGTACCAAAGTGCTCCTGGCAGGATCATTTGTAACTGCAAAAGCCCAAGGATAACTTAAACAGCCGCTAACCGAAGAATAAATAAATTGCAGTGTGTTGGTGATCCAACCTTACTTCCAAATATTTTTCACACAATTTACAAATTAGAAAAAATTCAGAGCTGGAGAGTTGAGTCAGTGCCTAAGAAGAGTTGTTGATCTTACAGAGGACTGCAGCTCAATTCCCAACACCCACAGGGCAGCTTACCTGCCTGTCCCACCAGTTCAAAGGGATCTGATACCCTCTTCTGCCCTCCAAGGGTAGCAGGCAAGCATGTGGCGCACAGGTACAAACATGCAGGCAAGCACTCATTGACATGGGCTAAAAATAAATAACTCTCAAAAAACATTATCAAGCCTTAAGAATATGCATCATGCTTGGATAATGCAGAAAGGATTGGAGGTAATTTGTATGAAGGATGTCCGTGGATCCGACTTTGTCCAGGAAAATACTGGTCTCTCCAGGATTCTCCTAGTTCCCGACCAATGGTACTAGTGTGGTTACTAACAGTGTCCTTTTGCATTTTCAAAATATTATAGTTGAAACAACAACCAAATAAATCTAAGGTCATCTTTTAGTTTATGGGGTTCTGTGAAGCGAAATGTGTTACCTTTTAATTTTCAACTTGTAAACCCAGAAAGGATAAAATATAAATATTATTAAAGCTGTGAAAATTCGAACATAAGCAAAATAGCTCAAACTTGATGAAGAACTGGAAGCTGTTCCCATTGTTAAAGACATTTTTAAAAGATAAAACTGTGACTTTTCGAGCAGATGAGGGGGGGGGACTTGATCGGGGGAGGGGGAGGGAAATGGGAAGCGGTTGTGGGGACGAGGCAGAAATCCTTAATAAATAAATAAATTAAAAAAAAAACTGTGACTTTTCTACAACTGTAACATGAAAGCACATTAAAGATTTAATTTAAATTGCTTACTAGTGAGGAAGCCAGTAAGATGGATGCTAAGTGCAAGGAAGATTAACAGAGAAGACTCAAGCACAGGAAGTGAGGAATGATGGGAGAAAAAATGACCAATGGTGAAAGGACAGTAAGATCCAACATTTGGAATCATTTCTTTCATATGGGAAACACATCAGTCATATCCCCAAGGGAGGAAAAACATATTTGCCCCTTTATGAACAGAGCCACTCAAGTTGTCATCAGCCCAAACCAGCTTCAGAACTATCTAAAGTGATTTCCATTTTCTCAGAGTTGCCCAGAGGCTCAAAGGCAGTGAACACTACACACAGACATGGGAAGTGAGGTCTGGTGGCCAATATCAACCATTCCTTGAAGGCCAGCTGGAGAATTCCCTACCTCTTTAACAGAATCCAGTACACAGCTTCTTCCACTCTGTTTATATGTGCTGTGGAGAATCTTTTTGTGCACTGTGAAGATGTCCTTGCCAAGGAGTCTTTTTATTGATTTAATGGAGTGCTGAATGGCCAATAGCTAGATAGGAGAGAGTAGGCAGAACTTCCGGGGAGAGAGAGGAACCGGAGATGAATCTAGACACGTGAGGCACAGGAGAGATACATATAGAATGGGAAAAAGGTAAACGCCAAGTGGCCAAACATAGATTAATAAAACAGAAACAGGTTAATTTATGTTATAGTCAGGAATATGTGTTATAGCTAGTTGGGAACAAGCCTATGTTAAAGGCCAAGCTTTAATAAGGTATCAGTGTCATTATTCGGGGACTGGTGATCTCAAAAGAAAAGTCTGACAAGAATGATCCATTACACATTAACAACTTCTCTTTGCCAAATATTTCATAAACTCTAGATATGCAAATGTATATATTGGATATCGAAGTCACACATTTATTGCTAATAAATCATAATTTTTGTTTTAATCATTTGGCATATGTAGAATTTAGTCATCAAAGATAGAAGCAAGTTTGCTTATTAATGGCAGGAATATGATTTTTTTTTTTTTACAGAAAGGATCAATTTTACTGACCTGTTGATCCTGCATAATGTAGAGGATCTTCCATGTTTTCAAAAGTATATTGAGAGCTTGGTACTGTAGTCTGCAGTTGTCAATGCTGAGACCACATTCTGTATAAATATGTAATACAAAATGGTACAAATATATCGAGGGCCTTTTCAGAAGTTGAAAGAAGTTCTGTCTTAACTCCAAGTCAAATTTATCAAACTTATTTTTATGAAAATCAAAAACTCAGACAGCAATTTTAAGTAAAATGTTCTAAGGCAAAATATATACTTAAGAGTATGTTACTTGGATGGTAGAAAAATAGTGTCTTTGTTTTCCATAATTACACTGTCATGTCCTTATAAAAGCAGAAAACTGTATGCATTGTGAGCCCAGATGTTTCGTGCAGCATTGTTGGTGCTGTGCTTTGTCATGGTACCTGCAGAGCAAAGTGCAATTCGTAGATTCAATGTCAAGGATGCAGTGACATCACACTGTGTTACATTGGTGAGTACTGACAGACACGCCCAAGAGTCATTATGAATTTGATTTTTAATTAATTTTTAGTCACTGCATGTTGAGAAACCATTTGCTCTTGCCAAGTTTTGCATTCTTGCATTCAGATACAGGACGCCGCAGGGGCCATGATGGGTGACCCTCCATTTAAAAAGCTTGGCTTTGGAGTACAGCACTTCAGTTTATTACGGTTTCCATTTTGATGCTATTGGGTTTTACAATAGGAATACCTAATGGATAAAACATTGGTCTAGGGGTTTCCAATGTATCTGAGATGGGTTTTCATCTTTTCCATCTTTATGTCTACACCTATACACTATGCATATGATGTTTGCCTAACACACCCTTTCAAAATACTTCTATGGTTTTCATCGTGTCACACTCAGAACAATTACTGCTCCATACTCCAGCAATTCTCTTGTTATTATCTCTGGTGTTGCTAGTTGAGCCCTCTGCATAATGTCCAAGCTTCATCCACCTGCAGGAAAGCAGTTTTGCCTTCACACTTTCCTAGATCCCTGGTATCCTGAGATATACCGCATGTTGGTAATGAACAATCCACCCTTCTACATTTCTGTCGCTTACACTTCCACAATGCAAAAACGTCTAGTGTTGAAAATTTCTAACTAGTCTAGTAAAGCCAGTGTGTCCAGTTGTGCAGTGACATACCGTGAACACGGGCTAGTAGCTGAACAACCTCACAATGCGTTCCTCATAGAAACATGACATACTTCAGAGGCATGAAGATTTCTGTGGGGGCAGATTCTAGGGCAACTCTGGAGCCACTACTGCCATTGCCACTTCCCTGTATGGTTTTCCCATGGGAATAAACTGTTTAGGCAGAGAAATAAAAGGATTAATGGGGCAGAGGTCTCCAAATTTGAGAATTTGACTTTACTCATTTATTTGTTTTCCCATAAACTCGCTTGTCTTATGAATCTAAGACCTTACACCTTCTGTGAGTATGCCATTCATCATGATAGGAAGAAATCCATTTAAACACACATGGCTTAAAGGAAGCATGGGTTTTAAAAATTCATTAAATTAAATTTTCTAAGCATGTATCTTATGCCTTCTACATGCTTTAAAACATTTTTGAGCAAAACTTCCTAACATCATTTTAAAATAAAGATGAGATAAATGAAATAAGTAAATTTGTGTATAATTAAGATCTCATTGAAATTTTCTGTTCTGCATGTATGTATCACTTTTATTCACTGAAGATAAATGTGTACAACCATTTAATTTTTAAGAAATAAAGACCTTTTCAAAAACAAGTTTCAAAATGATCATTAAAAATATATTAGCTAGCCTTATTTCGCTTAAGTATCATATACATACAGTAAAAAAAAGTACTGAATTTAAAGATTCTGATTGCTTAATTTTGAGAACTGTGTGCATCTGTGTAGTCTTCACATGAAACCAGGTGAGCTGTGTGCCAAAATTTATAAATCAGGGCTGGTGAGGTGGCACAGCAGTTAAGAATGTTTGTTGTTCTTGCAGAGGAACAGAATTTGGCTCTTTGCACCCGCTTAGCAGCTCACAACTCTATGTACCACCTGTTCCAGGGCATCTGACACTCTTTTTTCTGTCCTTCATCCTGCATACATATGATGCATAAACATACATGCAAGCAAAAACATGTATGTATGTGAAAAATAAATGAATCTTTTAAAAATCATACATAGGAGGGTGATGATGTCTCAGTCTATAAAATGCATGTCTTAAAAGCACAAGGACCTGATTTTGACCCCAAGAATCCATTTATTTGTTTACTTCTATATTTATATAATGCTGGATACATCGTAATCCACTTACATTCCCAGTGCTGTGGAGGTAGAGGCGGGAGGGTCCCTGGGACACACTGGCCAGCCAACCCAGCCTCATACAACTGAGAGATTCTTCTTCAAAGATCCAAAAAGCAAATGTGAAGCACTTCTGAGGAACCACAACTACAGACAAGCTCATGCACACCTGTTCATGCATATGAACACACACACAACATGCACACAGATACATGTATGTACATACACACATACCTACATCATAAATAAATGTTTTTTTTTACTTTCCTTTGTCTTATTGCCATATCTGAAACAGGAAGGAGACCTGCTCATATTAACCCATTAAACTTAGAATTTTTCCCATTTTTATATCTTAAATTTAAATTATTAATTTTCATTCTAAGAAGTTATCTTTAATATCTTATAGTCCATTGCTCTTGATTCACATTTTAATCTCATTTTAAAAAAATACAATAACATATTTGTTTCTGGGTCTCATAACCACATTATTTTCTTGTGTTTGACTCTGAGTTCTGTTTCTTTTTCTTATGGAGCCGTGTGTTGTGTCTGAAAGCCTACCTCAGTTTTTGTTCTCTATTTTTTTTTAGCTTCAAACTTATCTTTGTTATATGCTACTGTAACAAGTTATGAGGTTAGGTAATTTACAAAGAGCAGAAAAACACTTCTCATAGTTCTGAAGCAGCAGAAGTTCTGGAGCTCTCTTGTGGGAGAGGACAACTGTCTTGCCCTAATCCTGAGATGTCATGAGGAGGGAAGCCCTCTTGAAAGCTCTTTTGTAGTGGTTAGTCCTTCCATGAATGACTCTGCTCCCATGACCTAAATGCCTCCCTGTTGCAAGAGGCCACTTGTTCATTGCACTACTACTCAGCCCCAAAATAATCACACAGAAACTATATTATTTAAATCACTTCTTGGCCCATTAGCTCTAGCTTCTTATTGGCTAACTCTTACATATTAATTCAACACATCTCCATTAATCCGTGTATCACCATGTGGCAGTGACTTACCAGCTAAAGTTCTGGCTTCTGCCTCCAGCATGGCTTCATGGCTTGTCCCTGACTCTGCCTCCTTTCTCACAGCATTCAGTTTAGTTTTCCCTGCCTACCTAAGTTTTGCCCTAGCTACAGGTCAACAGGTCAAGGCAGTATTTTTTATTCACCAATGGTATTCACAGCATAGAGAGGGGAATCCCACATCACCTCCTATTAGGCTCCGCCTCCCAATTCTGTTGCATTGGGAATATGAATTATGGAGCAAATGAATTATGGAGGCAACAAAAGTATTCAAGCCATAAAATTGTTTAAATTTTACTCCAAAATTATCTGTGTCATTGCCAGGTAGCTTGTTGTTAGTCCTGATGATCTCCAGTCATTTATTTGTTTTTCTTTTCTTTTTTTTTTTTTTTTTTTTGGATTTTTGAGACAGGGTTTCTCTGTGGCTTTGGAGCCTGTCCTGGAACTAGCTCTGTAGACCAGGCTGGTCTCGAACTCACAGAGATCCACCTGCCTCTGCCTCCCAAGTGCTGGGATTAAAGGCGTGCGCCACCACCGCCCGGCTGGTCTCCAGTCATTTAATACTAAATTCTTAGCTTGAGAGTTACATTAAGATCAGCTATGTTCTATGAATTTGGGATACAAACTCCCACAAAGACTGACTAATCATACATTCTCAGAGCAAGTATCTTTCCCCTCAGTTTGAAGTGCCCTCTGATTTGCCTAATAGATGTAGATCTTTGTACAGTGGGCGGGAGGGGGGGTGCAACCTTTGCCTCTTCTTGTCAAAGTCCAAAAGGACCATGGAAACAGCTGAGTTTGATGCCCTTCAACAAATGTCCCCAGATTAAAGTTGGAACCGGTGTCCACAAATACTTCTGCATTTCTGGTATCACTGATAGAGGAGCCTGAGATCTTCAGAGAATCAACAAGACATCCAAACAGTGAGTGGGTCTTATTGAGAATAATTGACACTGAAGGCTTGCTATGTCCAAAATCTGCTCAGCTAGGTGGCAGGCTGCAGTTGGAACACTAAGGTGATTGATCACTCACAGAGCTCCCTATTTTTCTAGAAGTCAGTTTTATCCTGTTAAGTAACTCGGCTGATAGGTTGAGGCCCCTCATCATTATGGCAGGCAATCTGATTAACTTCATTCACATCTGCTGACTGAAAAGGTAATCACATATAAAAAATGATTTCAGAGCAACGTCCTAAGTCATTTCTGTAAATATATGTATATTGTGGCTTGAGTTGACACAAAATTAACCATTACACTTGGTTTTAAACATTGCTTTGTACAGAAATATCATTTTAATTGCCCAACTATGGAAGCAACCCATATTTCCATCAATCAATAGATGAATGCATAAACAAAATATGGCATGTCCTCACCATGAGCTGTTATTCAGTCAGTAAAACAGAATGAAAGAATGAAAAGTGCAAGCTTTGCAGGACACCATACTAAATACTCTATCCCTATGAACGTCTACAACAGGTATATCTGTAATCCACACAGAAAAACATAGGTTAGTGGTTGCACAGGTCAGGTGGGGTATATGTGGGCAAAGAAGGCTAAGGAAGTGATGGCCGATTGTACGGGACTTCATTATGAGGTGATAAAAAGTATTCTGTCATTGACTATGTGATGTCTGAATGTATTTGTGAACATGCTAAATTCCACAGGATTCTATTCCTTAAGTTGATGAATTCTATTTTTTAAAAATTTGAGTAAAAAACAACAAAACCAAAGTAGCCTCACTGGATAGCAGTATTGCGCTTTTTCCTTTGGTTTTCTGAGGTTTTATAATCGTTCCTTCTTGCCTTCTGTGGATTCTTCCAGCCTATGCCTTTTCCTTAAAATCATTTCTGTTTGTATTCATTTCTGTATTGCCCCATTCTTTTTATTTTTTTCTCTTTCTTCATTTTAGTTCTGAGACAAAGTTTTTATTTTGTTGACTGAAGTTTTCTGTCCTGTCCAGTTCCCATAGTCATTAAGTCCCAAAGAAATCACACAGAGGTCTGTATTAGTTATAAACTGATTGGCCCATTAGTTCAGGCTTCTTATTAACTAATTATTATAACTTACAATTGCCCATAATTCTTATCTGAGTTAGCTATGTGGCTTGGTACCTTTTTTTTTTTTTTTTTTTTTTTTTTTTTTTTTTTTTTTTTTTTTTTTTTGGTGAGACAGTCACTTCTTGTTTCCTCTGAGGCTGGGTCACAATTGCGGACTGCATAATCCCCTTCCCAGGATTCTCCCATTCTCATTGGCCCACCTCTACTTCCTGCATGCTCACCCTGTCTATACTTCTTGCCTGGCTACCAGCCAATCGGCATTTTTTTTAAACAAGTACAAGAAACAAATGTTTATAGGATAAAACCATTGTCCCACAGAAGTTTATATTTTCTCCTCTCTTCTATTTTTTTCCTTTCCCCAAATGAGATGAGAGACAATATTTAAATTTAGCATACTCAGTTAACTTTAAATGCTAAAGGGAAACCATATGACATCTTCTATAAAATAAATAGTTCTTTGAGTGTTTATCACTAACCCTGCTCTCATAATGCAGATGGAAGTATTCAGTATTTTAACTCTCCCTTTTTTCTGCTCTTTAAAGTCCAAATATTCACCATTACCCTTTCATTTAGTAGGGGCTAGGCTTGTTATTGTTCAGGTACTGGATCACGTCTCCTCTCCTGTCTTCCCTCTGCTTCCACATTGCCTGAGATGCTTCCTTCAAGAGGTCCCTGAGTAAAATATTGAGGGTGACTGTCCTGATCTTAAACCTGTATTTTATCCTTGCTGTTGAATGGCTTTCTGAATCTATCACTTCAGATCATTATGTGCCGTGTATCTGCACTTTGAAGATCAAAATATATTATGCCTGCTTCTCCTGTTGCTGTTGAAACGTCCTGTTTCTTGGTTGGTTAAAAAAAAAAAAACTAGCTCCCAAAGGGTTGAAAAGATTTTGGGGTGGGAAAAGCAATTACTACACTAAGCCAAGAATCTGAATTTGGTCTGTAGAACCCCCAGTGAAAGGAAAGAGCTATCTCTTCAAAGTTGTCTGTCCTCCACACAAATGGTATGCCTCCCCAAAATCATCACACACACACACACCACCACCACCACCACCACCACCGCCACCACCACCGAAGCACACACTAGTAAATATAAGTAAACAAACAAGCTAGCTTCCAGTATTTCTATCCTTGCTAGTGTACAACTTTCCTATAATTCAAACTTGTCAATTTATTCCTGTTTATGTTGGTTTATGTTGTTTGAAGTTCATTGTTTCCTAAAATTAAGTATTTTCTTTTACATATTTTTTTGAAAATTATCAGCCATCATATGTTGGATCCCCCTCCCCCAATTTCCTTGAAATTTTATTTTCCTCTGACTGTTCATTAATGACCGCTGGGTATTTCTGTTCATCACGTCTCTTTTAAACTCCTTCAATCTCTCCGTCTCTGACTCTGTTTCTTCCAGGATCAGTTCTGCATGTGTATGCCATATTTCCTGCACTTGATGCATCTGTCTGAACTGCTTCTAAGCCTTTCCTTTTGGATTTTCTTTTTAATGATTATTTTCTAATATCTAATGTTCTAATATTGCTTTCTAATGTTTCTGTGAGTGGTGAGACAGTCTTTATCTATACTGATTAATAAACACAGGATTCTCCTCTGTATGGTATGACTATGTTATATTGTCATTGGTTAATAAAGAAGCAGCTTTTGGCCACTGGCTTAACAGATATAGCCAGGCTGGAAAAGATCTATAGAGTAAGCAGATTCAAAGAAAAGCCATGCAGCCACAGAAGGAGACATCAGATAGAACCTCACCAGTAGGCCACAACCACATGGTGATACACAGATTAATAGAAATGGGTTAATTCAAGATTTAATGGCTAGTCAATAAGAAGTATGAGCTAATAGGCCAAGCAGTGATTTAATTAATACAGTTTCTGTGTGCTTATTTCAGGTCTGGGAAGCTGGGAATGAACAAGCAATCTCTACCAACACCTGAGAAGTTTCGAAGACAATGTGGCATCCTTCCTACTGGAACTCACAGCTCCTGTCACCACCGCAGAGAGGTAGCTTCTTCATCCCTTTGGCCTTTGTGTGGTGCCTGGTTTATTTATTTGCCCATGAATAGCCATTGAGGGAAATGAGAGAGAGAAGCGAAAATAGAGCTGGGCAACCTCATTGGATCCCAGAGTCAGAAGTTGTGCAGATGGTCTGGTCTATGGAGGCATCTGAGGTCTGCAAGGACAGAAGATAAATCAATTCATCCATATTACTCATCCTTCCAGTAGCTTACTCAGTATCTTTTTAGAGATGTTAAGACTATCTACCGCATTGCATCCACCCAATACCAAAGTATCAAAGTTCTAAACCCTTTTACTGTCGGCATTCAGATTCCAGTTTTCTGCATCTGAGTCACAGTGGACACAAGTCCAGCAACCAAGCAGTTCCTGAAGTCACATGCCATTCAGCTTCAAGTAAAAGAAAAGCAAATCTCATCTACTCCCAATGGAGCCAGGAAAGAAAAGCAGACCACTTCTAGACAGTGTGTGCCAGGAAATTCTCTTTATGCCTCCAAGCTACCTCCAAACATCCAATAGCCTTGAACCTAAAGACAGCATAATCAGCTGAAGTGTTGCTCATGTGCCTGTGGGAATCACTGCCTTCCATATGTTGGGTGAGGGTGTGTTTTGTTTCTTTGGAGAAGGTGAGCTCAATCTGAACAGAAGCAGTCAGATGTTTTATATGCCTGCATCTAAGAGATTATATTCTAGTCACAAATCTGTAATTCTAAATATACTTTTTTTTTTGTTTATTTGGCTCTGTTCCTGAGGTAGGGTATCATGTAGCCCAAGCTTGGCTCAAATGTGATGTAAGGATAGCATCATTGGATCCTTCCTCTGCCTCTTTAATTCTGTGATTACAAGCATGTGGCACCACTTCCAGCTAACAAACAATATTTTCTATACATTTATGGTGGTTTGATTAAGAATGACTCCCATAAGCTCATTTGTTTGAATTCTTAGTCACCAGAGAGTGGCACTATTTGAAAGGATTAGAAGGATTGAAGGTGTGATTTTGCTGGAGGAAGTATGTCACTGGGGGGGGGGGGTACACACAGAGGTTTCAAAGGCTCATGCGGGCCCAGTGTTGTTCTCTTATGGATCAGGATGTAGCTCTCAGCTACTATTTAGTGCCGTGTGTACTGCCATGATTCCCACCATGACAATAAAGGACTAATCCTCTGAAACTGTAAGGCAGCCCCCAGTTAAATGCTCTCCCTTACAAAAATTATCTTGGTCATTGAGTCTCTTCACAGCAGTAGAACAGTGGCTAAGGCAACATTAAAATGCTTCAGGTGAATTTTTATATTGGAGGCATCATAAGCACACAAAAATACAGAGTTTGTAAACAATGATATCAAATAAGTATAAGAAAAGGATTTCATCTTTTCCTTCTATATACCAGTCTAGTATTTATCCTTTCTACTCTGGAACCAGAACTACAAAGTAATGATTTGAATTTATTTATATATTGCTAAACCTAGACATTTTCACTATATTTTTCAAATACTGCCACAAGCTTTTGAAAGGTGTAATTCTCTGAGTTGGAGAGACGGCTAAGCTATTAAAAAACACACACTGCTCTTTTGAGTTTGGTTCCTAGCACCCATAATAAGTGGATCACAACTACATTTAATTTCATTTCCAGTGAATCCAACACCCTCTTCTGACCCCTACAGGTACCTACACTTATGGGTACAAACCCAAACACTGGCACACATGCATATACATAATTAAAATTAAATAAATATTTTAGAAAGAGAGCTATCATTCTTAGCAGGAATTACACTTTCTCCATCGAAACTCCATCAGTGGGAGGATAGAGAAATGACTGTGGCTCCCCAGGAACACACACACACACACACACACACACACACAATTCTCATCATTTGGAGGACAGAGAAATCACTGTGGCTCACAGCAACACACACACATTTAGAGGACAGAGAAATTACGATGGCTCCCAGCAACACACACACACACACAATTCCCATCATTTGGAGGACAGAGAAATCACTGTGGCTCGCAGCAACACACACACACACAAACACACACACACACACACACAATTCCCATCTTTTGGAGGACAGAAAAATCACTGAGGCTCCCAGCACACACACACACACACACACACACACACACACACACACACACACACTTCTCATCATTTGGAGGACAGAGAAATCACTGTGGCTCCCAGCAACACACATGCAATACTGGCTATCTACTGCTTCTCCAGCAGATTCTCAAAGGAATTTCTTGGGTGTGCTTGTTTTTCACGGAGGATTGAGACTTTAAAAAGGACACAACATTGGCTGGTAGACTCAGATTCCACTCTGGGTCTGTTGCTGGCATATTTTTCAGCTGTGTTTCTTCCACCAGAATTCATATCAATGAGAAACAAGTGCACTCTCTGTTCCTATAAGGAAACTGTCGTCACGGCTACCTAACACCAGAAGTCAGTTTTTCCCAGGGATGCATGCGAATCCATAAGGAATTTAATACAGATGCCCCAGTAGCTCTCACTTAGCTGAGCTATGTGACTGGAGATATTTCAAGCGATGCCTCCTAGCGGAGAAACGGTTGTTGGTTTGCAAAAGAAAGGTCTATGGAAACAGCCACCTCAAAGGTTCTTCTCTCCTTTGTGTGGTTTCGCTCCTTAGAAGTCCTAGGATCAGCATTTTCAAACCGATGACTGCCAAAATAACGTCTCTTCGCTGCTAGCACTGAACTCATTTAAGTTGTATGAAATTATATACATAAAACCCAAGTCCTTGGTCTTTCCCTGTACCCTGGTGTGGTTTGAAGTTTCCAATACCTGTCATATTTTCATTTAGTCTTACAGCAAGTGAACACTTTTATTCATTTGATCTGGGTGTGTTTGGTTAATTTCTGTTATCTTAACACAAACATAGATGTATCTGGGAAGAGAGAAATTCCTTCCCTCAGACTGGTTTGAAAGAGAGACTATACTGGGGGTATTTTATTAATTGATGATTAATGATTGATCAAGGATTTGGGGTCAGTACACTGTGGGAGGTGTCACCGCTGGGCAGGTAGCCCTGAGAAAGCCATGGAGAGCAAGCCTGTAGAAGTGCTCCTTCATGTCCTCTGTTCCAGTTCCTGCTTCCAGGTTCCTACCTTGAGTTGCTGCCTGACTTCCCTTCATGGTGGACTAGAACTGTAAGCTAAAAATAAACCCTTTCCACTGCAAGTTGCATTTGATTATGGCGTTTTTTCGCAGCAACAGAAAGCAAAGTGAGACACAAGAATAAGGAACTCAAATAAGCATTTTCTCTGCTGAGAGTAAGTAACACCTTGCTAAATACTTATAGATTCTACCAGTGTATTTCTATGGGTGTAGGCAATGCAGAACTCAGATTTACTATTAAATCATAATGACTTTTTTTTTTTGCTGTGAAATGCTGACTAATGCTAGTCAGAACTGGGTGAATCAGTTTCTGAAATATATATTCCCTCCCTTTCAAATGATAGACCTGGGTTAGAGAGCAGAGGAATTAGCTGAATGTATCAATAACCATTCAGACAGAGCATCATTCCCAGTTCCTGTTTGTAGTCTTTTAAAACCCTCTGTATTGTTTCCCCCTTCATTTCTTCTGAAGAAAAAAAAATATATGTTTTTAAAGGACTAAACCAATTAATATTGCTTGGTTTGGGGGCACTTAACATGTGTGGGCTATTAGCTAGTAAGGGTTAGGAGCTCTGACATTAACTGAGTTATTCTGAGAAAGAGCTAATGAATAGAATTCAGCTCAGCCAGCCACAGTGGGCATTTGAATTTAAAGCCACACCCCTGTGAGCTGACTTCTACATTTCTCTCTACAGAGTAATTTGTTCAAAAAGGCAAGGAAAGTCATCACTACTATTACACTGTCTTTGCATTGATCCCATCTAGAAAACAGCATCATCTCCACCTACGTCTCCATGGGTAATTCGAGGCCTTTCCAAAGCAGCTCACAGTCTGTAGGAGTTAGCTTTCATTGTCTTCATGACACAGTCCACAGTCGTCTGTGAAGGAATTCTCAATTGAGGGGTTGCCCAGATTAGAGTTTGTGTGTGTGTGTGTGTGTGTGTGTGTGTGTGTGTGTGTGTGTGTAGTTGGATGTTAATTATGTAGGGAGGACAAGCCCACTGTGGGAAGCACCGACCCTTGACAGGTAGCCAAGAATAGTATAAGAAAGCAAGCAAAGTCTGAGTCTGTGAAGGAGCCGTGTTTTTTGCTTCAAGTTCCTTCTTTGACCTCTCTCAGTGATGGACCATGACCTGGAAGTCTAAGCCCAATAAGCCCTTTCCTACCCTGAGTTCCTTTTGGTCTGAATATTTTATCACAGCCACAGAAAGGAAAGCCAGACTGTCCCCTCCTGCCTGGCAGGTGAGTGTGTCAGCCTTCCTTCACTAGAAGGGACAACTCTAGGCAGATCTCAGAAAGTCTCCACAATCATCAAAGAGAGCAAGGACAAAATAATTACACTTTAAAGTCACAGGAAACGAATGCAAATTGAGATGTTAAAACAAATCTGAGTACAGCGAAGAAAGTAGGGATTTAATTCCATTATCCTTCATCATATCTCAGGCACGTTTTCTCTATTGCATTTTTTATATTATGAGATACTGATTATGATGAAGGATGCAGAAACAAAGGAGTTATGTAACCAGTGATGTGCAGGGAACATTTGCAACACCTACACATTTGACCCGCTTCTGCACACGACTCCGAATTGGACACTGAGAGTGATGTCTAGAAGTGCAGACCAGCTTCCTGCCATAAAAAAAGTGGAGAAATTAGACTGTATATAGGTAAGCTGAAATCACAGAATAATTAGAAAATTTGGTTGGATTGTTAGAATATAATCCTGGGGAAATTTGATGTCTGACACTTCCCCCAAATGTTAGAAAGACTGTCTTGAACATTCAGGTCAGCTTACAAATCAGTAAATTTTCTTCTAATTCTTTCTGTTTCTAGGAAGTTTAATAGAAACAAGCTGCAAATAAATTAGCTATGTATTGTAAGTTAATCATAGAGGTTTTGGAGGACTGAGGACGAATAAAGACAGAAATTAGTAGAGCAGAGCTTAGAAAGGGTCTCGGCTCTTTTTTGGATTGAAGAATGAGAGAGAGAGAGAGAGAGAGAGAGAGAGAGATAGGGACAAATAGAGGAGAGAGAGAGACAGAGAGAGAGAAGATCACTAGGTGCTTCTCCACAGCTTCTCTGATTATTCAGGTTCTTACCCTGATAGCTGATTCCAGAGTTTTTTTTTTTTATTCACTGATTTAATTTATTTATTTATTAAGGATTTCTGCCTCGTCCCCACAACCGCTTCCCATTTCCCTCCCCCTCCCCTGTTCAAGTCCCCCCCCCATCTGCTCGAAGAGCAATCAGGGTTCCCTGACCTGTGGGAAGCCCAAGGACTGCCCACCTCTATCCAGGTCTCGTAAGGTGAGCATTCAAACTGCCTAGGCTCCCACAAAGCCAGTACGTGCAGTAGGATCAAAAACCCACTGCAATTGTTCTTGAATTCTCAGTATTCCTCATTGTCCGCTATGTTCAGCTAGTCCGGATTTATCCCATGCTTCTTCAGACCTAGGCCAGCTGGCCTTGGTGAGATCCCAATAGAACATCCCCATTGTCTTAGTGTGTGGGTGCACCCCTCGTGGTCCTGAGTTCCTTGCTCGTGATTCCAGAGTTTTAACTGATAAAGAATAATTATCTAAATGCTTTAAGCCTCCTGCTGCCACCCTTGACTATGTAAGAAAAGATTCATCTAGTTTTAGTAATGAAGACACCATGGCCAGTTGTTTTTTTCAGTGGCCAGCTTGCTAAGACCTCTGTCCCATATTACCCCCACTATTTTATGGTAGCTTCAACCAGACCTTCAGGAAGTATGTCCAGTCTGATTGCCAATCAGGGTCCTACCCAGCCTGCTGCAGGAAGTGTTCTTGCTATTTTCAATCAGACAGACCCCGGATACAGCAGACAGAGCCCCACACCACAACGACAATTGCTGACCAGATATCATGAGCCAATCATAAATTGATTCATACACCAGTAAAGGTCTAGGTATATACCCAATCACTTCAAAGTACACTTAACCACAGCTGGAATTTCCCTAAGCAGGCTTAAAAGGGGCTGTCTTACTCCTCCCAGGGCTGACACCATTTTGGGTAGACCTCAGTTTGGCAGTTTTTCTGTCTTGAGCATAAAGCTGCTTTCTGAGATTGCATATCGGGTGTTTTCTGGTTATTTGGAGTGACCTAAGGATCCTACACATAACATTCAAGATTCTATGTGTCAAGAGGGACTGTGTTCATGTGTCTGTAGGCACATACACACACATACACACACACACACACACACACACATATAAATTTATGGGTGTGGATATTGGCCAGAGATAAACCTTTCTTGTTCTTTTCATAGCTGTCCACCTTAGAGAGAGTATGGGTGTGGATATTGGCCAGAGATAAACCTTTCTTGTTCTTGTCAAGTATCCCATGGCTGATCTCTCTTTCCTTAGCCCCCAACCTTGTATTTTAGGATAGTGTCTCCTTCTGGGACATGGGACTCACCAGCTGTGTTCAGCTGGCTGGCCAGCAAGTCCCGGGGACAGTGCCTCTGCCTCTCCAGCCAGCACTGGAACCTCAAGCATCCACTGTCACCACTGACTTCTTTTGTTGCCAACGGTTCTATCAGTGCATTCGGGTCCTCAGACATGTGCAACACACACTTCCCTGGCTGATCCATCTCTCTGGCCCTTTGAAACACTTTCAGCTGATAAAAAGCTGTGTTAGGATTGCTTGGTTCTAATGAAATCTATCCTGCCGTGGATAAGCATTTAACTTCAGTCTATTTAATGCCACATGCTAATCTTTTGTCACTATGACGAGACACTGGCACAAGCCACCTAGCAGAGGAGGGCGTGCCTTGACTCAGAGTGTCAATTGTTCCGTTCCATATGTAGCTGACTCCATTGCTACAGGCAGCAGTGTAACAAACATTGTGAGGCAGAAGCATGAAGCACAGGAGGCTATTACCTCGTGATGTCCGGGAAGGAGAAAGTGGCAGACAGGAAGTCGGAGGGGACAAGATCCGTCTATCTCTATCTTTACCCCTTCAAAGGCCTGTTGCTAGTGATCATCCTTCAATGGGAGCCTACAGCCTAGCTTTTAGCACCTTCCAGTGGTGCCATCAAATTATGAATCCACCAAGGAACTAATCTATTGATTAACTCCGAGCTCTCGTGATGCAATCAGTGCCTCACCTTTGAACGCCGCTTGTGTCAGGGAGCCGAGCCTTCTATACTTTGGGGATCAACATTTCATATTCAAATCACAACGTGCCAATGGAATAATCACATACATTCTGGCTTTTGATATCCTCTAAGGAAAGCAGAGTATAATCACTAGGACCAGTGTGCAGGCATGAGGAGAAGTGGGTCAATGTGGGCAGCAAATTCAGGCAGAGAGCTTGTACTTCCTGTTATGCTTTTGACTAGAGAAGAGGAAAGACCTTAAAAGAGAAGTAAATTTTAAACAAGGCAGGAATAGACTAGAAAGACCTTCTGAGTAAATTGTGGATAATGGAAACTTAGCATCCAGAGAGTTCTCAAATGCCCCCACCGTCTATACAAGGTGACAGTACACTCTCAGCCAGTTCTGTCTGATGAGTGACTTCAAGTCTGTTCCTGATCCACTTAGTGCTGTCCTTAGCACTCAGACCTCTACAAACTCCCACTGGATGTGTTTGGAAGTGCTGGGGGAGTTGTGCTCATACTTGCTGGCAGCCATTAAACAAATGGAAGGCAGAGTCAAACAAGACTCAGAAATGGAAAAGAAACTCATAAGACATTTCTCAAGGCAGCTGTCTATGGAAATATAGTCCGGACTGTGTGGATGGCGTTAGCTCTTGACAGCAGTTGTAATGTTTCCTATCAAAAGCAGAGTGGGCCTACCTTTTCTTATCTTATCTCTCTCACATCCTTAGAACCCTGAGAATAATCACAGTGACTTTTCATTTGCATTTTAGGAGCTCTCTTTTTTAAATACTTCGTGGCTCCTTGTTTCAAATTATTTACTGAGGAAATTTTGTGAATGTGTAACCATAATATCTATAATTATGGCCTTTCTCACCAAATCACTGAGCATTTATGGAATATATTACTCAGATTTATCTGCTATGATGTATCTGGCATCGTACATCCATTTCTCAATAAGAAGTCTTTGTTGAACTTGTTATAATGTTGAAAGATAATGGTCTGCTGTCTTATCCTCTGTCCATTGTTTTTATGACCTAATCATGATTCTTACAAAATATAAAAGCAATTCAAATTGGAGTTGGGTCTAAAAGAAAATCACATGATAAGGTAACTCTTCTGTTGAGCTTCAGAGCAGAAATTAAGGTCTACTTTAACAGATTTGTCCTCTGAAGGAAACTATGAAGACTGGGTTCTTGTTCCACTCAGCCATGCCTCATTTTCAAAATGATTGTGCCTCTGAATTTGTCACCTCAGCCTGTCCAGACAAAAGCCATCAACCAGGTATCTTAAATGGCTGATATTTATCTATTGCCATTCTGGAAGCCTGGAAGTCCAACCAAAATGCTAGCAGAGATCACATTTTCTCTTGACATGCATATGGCTGCCATCTTGGTGGGAGCTCACAGGATGTCTTTGTGCCACCTGCTGCCTCTTCTCACAAGGACACCAATCCCATCAGACTAGAGTTTATGCTCTTGTCCAGATGTCCATTTCAAACCATCATCCCATTAGAAGTTAAGTATGCAACATCGGAATGCAGGGACACAAACATTCAGTTCACTTCAATTCCTAATAAAAGGTGCACTGGACATCTTCTTTTAAATCACCCAAAGCAACTGTTATCTATGAGTTGGAGTTGATGTCATTCAGTTCATTGCATACACTAAGGATAAGGAAGCAGAGAAGGAAATCAGAGAAGCATCACCTTTCACGATAGCCACAAATAGCATAAAATATCTAGGGGTAACTCTGACCAAGGAAGTAAAAGATCTATTTGACAAGAACTATAAGTCTTTGAAGAAAGAAATTGAAGAAGACACCAGAAAATGGAAGGACCTCCCTTGCTCTTGGATTGGGAGATCAACATAGTAAAAATGGCAATTCTACCAAAAGCAATCTATAGATTCAATGCAATCCCCATCAAAATCCCATCAAAATTCTTCACAGATCTGGAGAAGACAATAATCAACTTTATATGGAAAAACAAAAAACCCAGGATAGCCAAAACAATCTTATACAGTAAAGGATTGTCTGGAGGCATTACCATCCCTGACTTCAAACTCTATTACAGAGCTACAGTATTGAAAACAGCTTGGTATTGGCATAAAAACAGAGAAGTTGACCAATGGAATCAAATAGAAGACCATGACTTTAACCCACAAACCTATGAACACCTGATTTTCGATAAAGGAGCTAAAAGTATACAATGGAAAAAGAGAGCATCTTCAACAAATTGTGCTGGCAAAACTGGATGTCAATCTGTAGAAGAATGAAAATATATCCATATCTATCACCATGCACAAAACTCAAGTCCAAATGGATTAAAGACCTCAATATCAGTCCGAACACACTGAACCTGATAGAAGAGAAAATGGGAAGTATTCTACAGCACATGGGCACAGGAGACCACTTCCTACGTATAACCCCAGCAGCACAGACACTAAGGGCATCAATGAATAAATGGGACCTCCTGAGGCTGAGAAGCTTCTGTAAAGCAAAGGACACTGTCACTAAGACAAAAGGCAACCCACTTACTGGGAGAAGATTTTCTCCAACCCCGCAACTGACAAAGGTCTGATCTCCAAAATATATAAAGAAATCAAGAAACTAGACCGTAAACGGCTAATCAACCCAATTATAAAATGGGGCATTGTGCTGAACAGAGAATTCTCAACAGAAGAACTTCAAATGGCCAAAAGACACTTAAGGTCATGCTCAACTTCCCTAGCGATCAAGGAAATGCAAATCAAGACAACTTTAAGATACCATCTTACACCTGTCAGAATGGCTAAAATAAAAAACACCAATGATAGCCTTTGCTGGAGAGGTTGTGGAGAAAGGGGTACACTCACCCATTGCTGGTGGGAATGCAAACTTGTGCAACCACTCTGGAAAGCAGTGTTTCGGTTTCTCAGGAAATTCGGGATCAACCTACCCCTGGATCCAGCAATACCACTCTTGGGAATATACCCAAGAGAGACCCTATCATACAACAAAAGTATATGCTCAACTATGTTCATGGCAGCATTGTTTGTAATAGCCAGAACCTGGAAACAATCTAGATGCCCTTCAACGGAAGAATGGATGAAGAAAGTATGGAATATATACATATTAGAGTATTACTCAGCAGTAAAAAACAAGGACTTCTTGAATTTTGCATACAAATGGATGGAAATAGGAAACACTATCCTGAGTGAGGTAAGCCAGACCCAAAAAGAAAAACATGGGATGTACTCTCTCATATTTGGTTTCTAGCCATAAATAAAGGACATTGAGCTTATAATTCATGTTCCTAGAGAAGCTAAATAAGAAGGTGAATCCAAAGACAAACACATAGGCATCCTCATGAATAATTAACCTTCATCAGGTGATGAAAGGAGACAGAGACAGAGACCCACATTGGAGCACCAGACAGAAATCTCAAGGTCCAAATCAGGAGCAGAAGGAGACGGAGCACGAGCAAGGAACTCAGGACCACGAGGGGTGCGCCCACACACTGAGACAATGGGGATGTTCTATCGGGAACTCACCAAGGCCAGCTGGCCTGGGTCTGAAAAAGCCTGGGATAAATCTGGACTAGCTGAACATAGCGGACAATGAGGAATACTGAGAACTCAAGAACAATCGCAGTGGGTTTTTGATCCTACTGCACGTACTGGCTTTGGGGGAGCCTAGGCAGTTTGGATGCTCACCTTACTAGACCTCGATGGAGGTGGGTGGTCCTTGGACTTCCCACAGGGCAGGGAACCCTGATTGCTCTTCGAGCAGATGAGGGAGGGGGACTTGATCGGGGGAAGGGGAGGGAAATGGGAAGCGGTTGGGGGGAGGAGGAAGAAATCCTTAATAAATAAATAAATTAAAAAAAATAAATAAATAAAAAAGAATGACAAGTACAATGTTCTTTGTTGCTTCCTAGCTATCTAAATTATGCGGTTAATAGTACAGTTTCATAATCTGGAAAGACAGGGGACATCCAAAGTTGAATTAGAACTAATTTGCAAGTGATAAGCAGATCTGCTAAAAGAGTTTTAAAAAAGAAAAAAAAAAGGAGTGTGAATATATGTGCTCTAAAATCAGAGTGTAGGCTGCACCATGATTGAATGACCCTTCTGTGCAGCAGGGAGTTTGTACCAGGTAGTCTCATGTCTACCATACTGCAGAATTCTTCAGGGCATGATGAAGGTGCTATAGTGTGCTAACACTTTCCTTAGAGCATATCATCAAAGTTTCCATGGGAGAAACTTCAAAATTAATTTGTTACCATAATTTGTTATATAAGTAATTTGGACAATTAGAGGAATGTTTGAAAATCTGAGTAACAAAAGCCCATCAGCCAAAGACAAGGCACTTCCTATTATTACTATTCAGGATCTATTTCTTTTTTTCTCTCCTCTCCTCTCGTCTTCTCTTCTCTCTTTCCCACCCCTTAAATATGTACACACACACACACACACACACACACACACACACACACGGGTATTTGTGTCAACTGTCAGCATGTACAATTAACACATGCACTAATACTTAATGTATATAGCTATAGTCTATATTTGCTTTTTAATGTATCATGAATAATTTTTTACATTTTCATCATGACTTCACAATGATTCCTGTAGGGCATTTATATCTGATACTTACCTCAAATTTAAGCCGTCTGCATAATGAACAGAATTCATGAACATTTGCTCATTGGAGCCATTCTATCCTTTAGAATAAATACGTAGAGGTCAACATGTAGGAGTAGAAACTAAGTACAGCCTGTTCAACAAATGCAAACTTCCCTCTGAACAATTAAAAGTTTCTAGTTCTCTAGGAATAACTGCAAGTTTGCTCTTTCCCACATGCACACAAAAGCATTATGATGTGAAATTTACTTTTTTTTTTTTTTTTTGTCAATCAAGAGAAGGTCATTTGTGTAGTAAAAGGAGCGGTGGGCTGCGTTCCTGCCACTCGGCTAGTTAATACTCGAAATAATCACACCAAAATTGTATTAATTAAATTACTGCCAGGCCCATTATTTCTAGCCTCTTATTGGCTAACTCTCACATCTTGATTCAACCCATTTCTAATAATCTGTATATCACTATGGGGTCATGGCTTACTGGGAAAGATTAAGCATGTCTGACCTGGTGGCTGGCTCCATGGTGGCTCTCTCTGACTCTGCCTTCTTCTTCCCAGAATTATGTTCTGTCTACTCTGCCCACCTAATTTTCTGTTCTATCAAAAGGCCAAGGCAGTCTCTTTATTCAACCAATGAAAGTAACACATAGACAGAAGACCCTCCTACACCACATTTGTATGGATTTCCTTTACTAGCAAAGGGTAATTATTCTTTATGCTCATTAACAGTGTGTAGTTTTTGTTTTCTAGAACATCTTTCCATTCTTTTAGTGATATATTTGTTGGAGCAAACACACACACACACAAACACACACACATATATATAAAAGCTTGAGACATAGTGAGAATGAGATATCCTGTGGATACATTTCAATTTCAATTAGTATTTATTTGTGGAGTTCGTTTTAAGTTGAATTTTAAATATTTTTTATGTGTGATAAGAACCTCATTTTTGATTACTTTGAGAACTGGAATGTGCTATGGAGAATATCAGAAAAGATACTGTATTTTCAAAAGGAAACGTCTAAGTGATTTATGTGCCACCACGTCATGGAAAACCTGTTGGCTCATTCAAATTCTCTGTCTCACTGTATTATTTGCCAACGTTTTAGAAGTTTCTATTATGTTTTAATCCCTTTTTGAAAAAAAAATAATTATTTCCCCAATTATCAGCATCTAGTCTCTGTATTTGTGTCTGATATATTAGAAGGTCTTAGAACTGCATACCTCTACTTAGGACATTGTAGAATATACTCAGTAAAAAAGTGTTTTGTTATCTGAAGACATAAAACGGCATCAAAACCAAATAAGGCTTCCCCAATATTACTCAGTGGGCAATTAAAGAAAATGATTGCTACATAGATATGCCATAAAATGCATGTTTAAAAAACATGGAAATCCTAATGTATGACTCCTGCCTCTCTCCCATCATGTTGCTTTTAAAGTTCAGTGTTTCATAAGCTAAAAAGCACAGCAACAGATGTGTTGGCCCAAATGTTTGAGGGTGTGGTTCTCCCAGCTGTGGCACTGAGCTTTCTTTTTCCTGCAGTGACGTCCTAAATGTGTGGATGACTAGATACTGCTAAAGCATGACTTGTTTCCTTTACAAATATGAGATTCCTAATTGATACTGGTGCTAATGACAATTTGATTACCAACTAGCTTTTTGTTAAGGGTTCGATTGACACGCAAATTCAATTTTGCAAAGTTACTTGCCCTTTGTAGTATTTATTTATTTATTTGTTTATTTTATTATTATTATTAGAGAGAGGTAACAGCATCATGGTAAAGAGTAAAAGAATAGCGTTCAAGTAAATTTATCCTACCCCCCAAATATACTCACAAATATGTTGTTTCCAGAACATTTTACTTCTTCATATTCTGCCCTAAAGTAAAAGAGAAAAAAAAGGAAGTAGAAAAAATAGTATAACAACTCAGTTTCTAGCTTCTCTGTGGCTTTCTCACCCAGCTAAACAGTGGATAGATGGATGGCTAGCATAAGTTGCTGTTACAGGAATGAAGAGAGACTTGAGTTAGAGCCCGAAATGCCGAAGCAGGGGGTAGAGCTCAGAGGTATCGCTCCTCTGCGGTAGTATCCATTATTCTTTCTAATTTCACTCAGCAGAGGATGCCATGTTCTCAGGTTTTAAATGTCCCCTTTCGTAGAAATAAGTGGATCAGCCTTTCAGAGGATGGGAGGCCGTCAGGTTGAGCTGCGGAATCTTTTCCATGAGAAGACGAGACAGTTTGGAAGCAAGCACCATTTCTGTCCTGTATCATGATGGCATCTGTTACAGCACATTATTAACCATAAAACCCCACATGGTGTTTGGAATGATACAAGGAAAGAAAAATGCTGCAAAATGCAAATCTTGCAGCTTTTGTCTCTAATGCTGGATCAGCCAGCTGATGCTCTGTTTGTGGGTAAAGAAAATAAATATATTGAAATGTGACAATCTGCCTAACAGCATAATTGGATAGCCTTCTTCAATGGCCATTTGGAGTTATAATTGTCAGATATGTTGCTCTGTTTTCACTATGAAAATGGTCCTAGCTTGGGCTGCCTCCTGGTAGGAAAGGATGTAATACCAGGGATTCATCAACTCCAGTGCACACAGTGGGAGGGCTCAATGTTATTGCCAATTTGAAGTTCTAATCACCACAGGACTCGGCTTTCTAGAGCCTTCCCTTCCTTCTCCCCTTGGCTGCCTTCAGCAGTTCCATTACTCAGCAGCTGTGGACATATGAAATCAAGGCAAACTTATTAGAAATTGCCAATGGGTTATTAGATTTCACTTCACCTTTCGATGTTCCTCATCCATGATTTACGTGGAATTTTGTTCGCATGGAAACTGAGGTGGAATGTAGAATTAGATCTAGGACAAAGGACAGAGCTGGCAGGGAGCTAACAGGGTAGTCCATCTATAAGAAACTTTAGGTTCTAACAAGGCAAAGGTATTTATATGGATTAAATCTTCCAAGTGGTTGAAAGAAGATACTTTTGAACCATTGATGGTTAAGTGTGACTTCCTTGCTGATTGGCTCTGTCAACCATCTGTTTCATTACATTTAAGGAAATACAAAACTGGCCAGGTTAGATTCAAAGACTGTATAATAATACTAATAATAATACTAATAATAAATAAATCAGTATTATCTTAGATTTAAGTGCATAAGTGTTTTGACTGCATATATATGTATATATATATATATATATATGTGCATAATGTATATGCCTAGTGCCTTTAGAGGTTAACAAAGGGTGTCAGATCTCCTGGAACTGGAGCGCTGAAGTTATGATTGCTTGTAAGTCACATTGTGGGTGTTGGGAATCAAGCCTGGCTTCTTTGAAAGAGCAGTAAGTGCTCTAAACTGCTGACCCATCTCTCTAGCCCAACACATAATTTTTTTCATGGTACTTTGTAAATATGACTCGAGATCCAAAAAAACAATCATGAATTCTTTATTCTTTTTCCTTTCTGTATACAGCTCTCCGCCTTTCTTCTAAATAACTGGTGGGAAAGTATTTAAAGCATCTCACTTAAGGAGTACTAGATTAATCTCTGGCCTGCAACTCTCAAATGGTTCGTGCTGTCCCTGGCTAGTGATACTTATTCATTTATTAATTTATCCATTGCTGTGTAAAGTGTTAAGGGCAGAAGACTAGAAAATGTAAGTGAATTATCAATGAGGGAAGCATAGCACAATCGCTAGCTGCAAGCTTTAACGTTGTATGTGTGTGTAGACACATGTCAACACATATGTGTGCTAGCATATATATATGTGTGTGTTAGTGTCTTAATATATAATACTATTCCTTTCCATTTTTATATAATCTACATAAAGAAATATTCTTTTGAAGTCTCTCATTCTATGATATTTTAGAAATTTTTCTGCTGTAAGTTATCCCATGTTTTCATTTTACATTTTCATTGTCCCCAAAGACCTGTCATGCCAATTTATAGATGCCGTTTGTTCCCACCCCAAGCCTTAAACAGAAGCTACTTCACTCTCTTTCTAGCAAAGCCACCTTTTCTAGGTATTTCTCTGGGGACCTTTGCTTCCTCTCCCTGCTCACAGACAAAATCCCTAGAGCAGGTAATGACTTCTGGGACCTTACTGCCTGCTTGCTTAGGGGAAGCTTTATACACACAGGAATTGCTGTGTGGAAAATATTAGTGCTCAACAAAGGTCCCTCCAAATAGTTATCTATTTGTCTGTCTATCTATCTATCTATCTATCTATCATCTATCTATTTATCTATCTATCTATCTATCTATCTATCTATCATCTATCTATTTATCTATCTATCTGCCTAACTATCTATCTGCCTAACTATCTATCTATCCATCCATCAGTCTATAACTATCTATCCCTACCTCTCATTTTCTTTTCTTCTTTTTCATAAAATAATTTATTTTTATTTATGTGTATGTGTGTGTATCTATTTGATTAACTTTCCCCCCATCGTGTGTGTGTGTGTGTGTGTGTGTGTGTGTGTGTGTGTGCACATTTTCACAGTGACCAGAAGAGGGTGAATTTAGTCATCTGAAGTAGGTGAAAGGAACTGAACTTGCAAGCACTCTATATCATTAAGACATATTGCCAGTCCTATGCTTTTCTTTTCTGATTTTTTTTTGTGACAGCCTGTAGCACAAATGACCTTCCAACTCAGTTTTTCTGTCCCTGCCTTGAGGATTTTTGGTATCCCGGTAATGTGCCAGGCTCTCAGACCTTCCTATGGAAATAGTGTCACTCATGTTAGAGCTCTGAATTGAGGAATGTGGGCATTATTATTTGCTCTACAAATCTGTAGAAGAATAACACATAAAAATAATTTGGCCATCATTTTCCTCATATATAAGAATATGGTTGTAATATGGCGTGAAGTGGAGTCAGTGCACAGCATTTGCTACGTTCAACAAAATTTTTTCTCATGATCCTAAAACTTCCTATGTCTCGTCAAGGGAAATGCACCCTGTATTTTAATGCTTCGTTAAATTAAAACATTTTTTTAAACCATGATTTGAAAAAATTGTACTCTCCTACATATCATATAGTTCCTTTGCATTTAACTCAATCCTTCTGCTCTATTGCCTAAAGGATAGCTGCATGCCATCATCCACACAGTGTCAGGTGTTCTGAGCAGGTTCTGGCATCACCTCCAACAATCATACATTGAATTCCTGCGATGATTTGCGTGAGATACAGCAAAGTAGAAGAACCCACAAGTTTCTTGGAGACAAGATGAATTCAATATGTTTTTAAAAACCCATCCTGCAATGCCTATATCTGACTGGATATTTCCCTCTGAATTAGAGGAAAAGAATCTCAAATACAGAAAAGATTTTTTGGACAGAGATTTAGCCAAACATCAATTATAGCTGAAAATAACTAGATGAGTATTGAGCTGGACCTTAAAGGATGAATGGAATTTCAATAGTCAGAAAATGCCCAAAATGGAGCATTTCAGAAGTCAATTTTAACTCCATCCCTTTATTTATGTTTCCATTCATCATATATGTGAGCCTGTGCTTGTATAAATCCATGATGACTAGAGTTATTCTGATGTAACAGAGGATAATACATTTTAGTGGCTTAAAAGGAATGTTACTAATTATTAATATTCATATGCATGTCTCTAATTTATTTTAGTCCTACCATCTTCCTTCCTTTTCTCTCTCCCTCCTTCCCTTCTCTCCCTCCCTCCCTCCCTCCTTTCTTCTTTCCTTCACCTCAGTACTGTTCCCTGTTATTCATGCAGGACCCCATTAGCAGAGCAGACATTTTCTGGGACCTGTAGTGTTTCCCACAGGGATGAAAGCTGCTGGTGGATCCAGGAACCACACAATGTCAGCTTTTTGGGACTCAGGAACCATTTTGTCTCAAATGCAATCGTCCAGAACAAGTTTTATGGTCAAATATAACGCCCAGAGATAACTGTGGTAAAAATGGTCAGTGGAAGTGATAAGAAAATCATCACACATTTTGGACTTACTTCTTACACAGTGATCTTGAGAAAAAAAATTCTCTACTTTCAGGGAATATATGCTTCATTGGGAATAAATGTGGATCCATGAACATTAAAGTGAAGAAGGACACCTAAACCCCACACTAGCTCAGAATTGAGACATAGACAGTTATTTATTTAGGGGTGAGACTCACAAATCAGAATCCTCTGCTGGAAGGGAGATCAGAAAGCACAGCCAGAAAAGAGGCCGGATGCATGCTCTACATCAGCATAAATAGTATAAGAGGCCACGCCCCAGGTGGCGGGTAACCACTGGCTATAGAACTGCCTACAGCATTAAAGCATATCTTTAGGTCTTAAAAACTGATGAGGAATATGGCCATAGTTTTTATTACAGCAACAGAAAAATCAAACTTGAACACACACACACATATATATATCATACAGACATAAAAGCAAATTCATTTTCAAACAGTTGGTTTTTAGAAGGTAGTAGACATACTTTAATTGTCTGAAGTAAACAGGTCATGTAAAATGAAATTAAGTTTTTGTACCAAATCATCTTATGATGATGATTTAGTCAAATTCCAATACAGATGTTACTACAGTGTGTTTTGTGGATGTGGTTGATAGCTACAACCATTATATTTCAGGTTCATGGTATGGTTGTGTCCTTTCCAATCATTTAAAGTTCTTAAGATAAAAAAACTAAGATTTGGCCTGGGGCTATTGCAAAGTCAGGCTGAAAGAGATATATGTAAAAAGTAGACAGTCAGAAAAAGTCATGTGGCTGCTGCTGGGTACAGATGCCTCCGCCAGAGCCCACAGAAACTTTGCTGGTAGGCTACGACCACGTGGTGATGCACAGATTAATGGAGATGGGTTAGTTTAGGATATAAGAGCAAGTTAGTAATAGGCTTAAGCTATTGGCCAAACAGTATTGCAAATAATATGGTTTCTGTGTGACTATTTTGGGGCTGAGCAGCCGGGAACGAACGAACAGCCTTCCACCAATGCAGCACCCCTATCAGAAGGCTCACAACCACTTGTAACTCTGATTGCAGGAAACCCAACAGACTCTTCTTGCGTTGCAGGCACCACTCACACATGTGGCACACAGACATGCATGCAGGCAAGGCATGAACATGCAAGGATAAATCTTTGTATAAGACGTGATGGGGGAAAGAAAACGTGCCTCAATAATGCAGTTAGTGAGGTTCCAGACTTGCCATGACCATTTGCTGTCATTTCTGAGGATAAGTTTCTACAGGGGTATGCATTAAAATAATATGCATATAGACAGATAAATGTGTGTACTGTTCCCCTGAAAAGCTCAGATTCACAGCAGGATGTCCTTATTCAACTTTCTTTATAGACAGAAGAGACAATGACATTTAGAATGGAAAGAACTTGCTGACCACTCAGAAGTCACGATGAGAAGGAAGCGATAAGGATGAACTGGACATCTTTTATTTTTTAAGCAAAATAATTCTACTAATTTTATCACTTATCTAAACGTTCCCAGGGTCTTCTTCTTATTACTACAAGATGATAATAAATAGCTAATGATTATAATTTGTTTGTTACTTATTATGATATCCAATATGTAAAAATATAACCTACAAACATTATTTCTCTTCATGAATATATTATTGCTTGGGATGCAAAAATAGCTGGTCCAGTAGATTGCTGAATAAGAATGAAGACTGAGTTTAGAACCATCAGCTCCTATGTTAAAAAAAAAGAAGAAGAAATTAGCAGAGTGGCATAGTGGCACTCTCCTGTCAGCCTAGCCCTTGGAAGGCAGAGCAAGGACGCTGCCTTGACCTCATTGACTAGCTAGTCTTACTGAATCAGTGAGCGCCAGGATCAATGAGAGACCCAGCCCTAAAAATAAACATGGAGAACAAATGAGGAAGACGCTTGACTTCCAGTCTCTACATGCATGTGCACACATATGTGTATTCATGTGAACATATAAACATTCATACACCACAAATAAACACATTTACTATTTACCATTTAGAGCTATTGTCAAGAACAAAGATTTAAAGAAGTAGTCATCCAGTAGTAGGTTCTGATGTTTTGATGTCTTTAAAGTACAGCAGAATTTCTCATATGAGTGAGAAAATATTGACATTCCTTAAGGCTTTTTTTACTCTCACAAGGGTCCATTCCCACCCAGCACATGTGGACTGAAGGGTTCGGAAGGGCTGTAAATACACCTCTATCCTAATCAGTTTCATCTTTACTCCCTATTCCACTGTCCACCTCTCTAACTCCCCAGCTTCTCTTACAGTTTTTCATGCTCCTTGTCTGTAACTAGGTCAGGTATTTCAGTACAATTATTATCATTTAGTAGTTAAGAATGCATTCACAATGATAGAGGAAGTTATAAAATTGAGAAATCCAATTCTTTCCCTACCCCTCTGAGATAATTTGTAATATCCTGTGAAGGAAGAAATTGAAAGAATCCTGTAGTCTGACCAGGCCAAAAATAATGTCTGTCTAAGGGAGATGGAAATGCTAATTGGTCTGATATATATATATATATATATCAAATCATGTGTATTAACTTATCACATTGTATTCTGTAAACACACATAACTGAAAATATATGTTGATAAGTCTATTTTATCCCATAAATTGTTTTGTATATCAACAGGAAAAGTCTTTTTTAAAGGATTATAAGACAGCAAAAAAATAAATATCAATAACAATAATGTAAATATATGGCATTGCAAAGCTAAGCATTAAGTCTCAGAGAAAATTCTGCTTTAAATTAATTTCCTTGTAACATTGTATTGCCTTTTACACTCCCTGTATCCTTACCATTTTATATGTAGGCAGAGCTAAACTCCTTACTATGATATGTAGACCCTCTACCCCATCATTGCTGAGAGATCTCTTCCTCATTCTTTTGTTCTCTGCTTCCACAGAACCATTCTATTTTAAATTTTAAACAGAATTTTTTTTTAATTTACTATGCCTATAGCTAAAACCCTATAACTAAAATCTCTGTCCCCAAACCTTACCAGCCCTGCTCACCATGACACCATCCCTCCATATACTCTAACACATGTGACTGCTGTCTTTTTCCACATTGCATATCCAGTCTGCCTACAAACTTGATTGAACTGTCTTCCAAATAAACACATGTAAATTGAGGTTGTTCATTTGCTTCCTAGCCACTCAGAACCAAATAATCACACAGAAACTAGAATAATTCCAGTACTATTTGGTCTATTAGCTCAGGCTTCTTATTAAGTAACTCTTACATCTCAAGTTAACCCAATTCTATTAATCTATGTATCACCATGAGGCTGTGGCCTACCAGTAAGGTTCCAGGGGGTCTGTCTCCTGTAGTAGCAACATGACATCCAATGTGGAGCCACTACATCCACATAAAAACTGAAAGAGCTTGGGAAGGAATTCTAGACACAAAAGAACAGAGTTAAGCATGGCTTCTTGGTAACTGCATTTTCTAGGGTGGACTCTGTTTTTAAGACAAGCAGAGGCTCAATTCCTTTAGGAGAAGACTTCCTGACTCAGCATTAGCAGCAAAAACCTGTATGGCTTCATTAAGAAATGATTTTCTGGTCCGTGTTGGCACTAGCAGCATGAATAGCTCTGGCTCTTTCCAGAGGTCCTGCAATTAAATAGGGTCTGTGAACACTCTGTTACAAATTGCTTAATGATGACATAGACCCACTGTATTCCCCCAGGAGCTAGGGCAGTGAGCATAGTTTTCAGACCTAGTAGTGAACATACCTCCACCCTGTTGGATTGGGTGGGCCCAAACAAAGCAGCCTTAGTCCTAGCCATACCACTTAGCAGTTTTCCCCATTTATTTATTTATTAAAGATTTCTGTCTCTTCCCCGCCACCACCTCCCATTTCCCTCCCCCTCTCCCAATCAAGTCCCCCTCCCTTGTCAGCCCAAAGAGCAATCAGGGTTCCCTGCCCTGTGGGAAGTCCAAGGACCACCCACCTCCATCGAGGTCTAGTAAGGTGAACATCGAAACTGCCTAGGCTCCCCCAAAGCCAGTACATGCAGTAGGATCAAAAACCCATTGCCATTGTTCTTGAGTTCTCAGTAGTCCTCATTGTTCACTATGTTCAGCGAGTCTGGTTTTATCCTAGCCTTTTTCAGACCCAGGCCAGCTGGCCTTGGTGAGTTCCCGATAGAACATCCCCATTGTCTCAGTGTGTGGGTACGCCCCTCGCGGTCCTGAGTTCCTTGCTCGTGCTCTCTTTCCTTCTGCTCCTGATTTGGACCTTGAGATTTCTGTCCCGTTGTGCAACCACTTTGGAAAGCAGTGTGGCGATTTCTCAGGAAATTCAGGATCAACCTACCCCTGGACCCAGCAATATCACTCTTGGAAATATACTCAAGAGAAGCCTTATCATACAACAAAAGTATATGCTCTACTATGTTCATAGCAGCATTGTTTATAATAGCCAGAACCTGGAAACAACCTAGATGCCCTTCAATGGAAGAATGGATGAAGGAAGTATGGAATATATACATATTAGAGTACTACTCAGCAGTAAAAAACAAGGACTTCTTGAATTTTGCATGCAAATGGATGGAAATAGAAAACCACTTAGCATTTTAAAAAGTGCTTCTGGTCAGATTCAGATGAAAAAGACCTCTGAATGGGTCAGTGTTGGATAAACATACATAGACTTGGGAGAGAGAAGAAACAGAACATAGACAGTTATAAAAAGAAGTAAATGGGTTTACAAAATAAAACAAAGTTTTTAAAGAGACAGTAAAAGTAATATAAAAGAGTACATACAGTCATAGAGTAAAGGAATAAAGAAAAATAAGCCATGTAAAGATGGAAAAAACAGAATTTGGATTACGCATATTATTGTGTTTTCTTTGAATTTTTTGACTGCAGAGGGACATTTGATTCTGGGAGCTGCTAAGTTAAACCAACATAAAGGTATCTTGACCTTGAAGTTTGGGTCTAAAAAACATTGCTTTGGAAAAGAGGTTTAGCTTTTGTTTCCACAGAAGATGAGAACCTGTAGATTCCTTTCAGGCTAATGTGGTTTGATGGAACAAGACCCTCTGAAAGGTTTCTGTAAACCCCTAAAAATATTTCACCCAACAAACGGTAGCAAGTAGTTTGGAGAAAGCAATGCCGAAAATGATTGTTTATAAAGGTTTATTTTCATTTAAAGGGGGTTGATTATATATGGTTAAATGGTCACAGTCAATCTCTTTCTTTATAAAGGGGGGGGTAGAGATATGATATAGAAATGGATACTTTCCGTTGGTATGGAACTTGGTCTATTGATACATGTTTAAGGTTGATTTTGTTATACTGAGTATATGTATTTCTGCTCTTGTTTAAGGTATTATGTTTAGACAACTCATTTAAAATGTAATGTATAATTAAAATTAGATTAACAGATAGTCATTTATAATGGTCAAACTTATAGTCATATTAGTTAAATTTTCTAGATACCCAGAGATACATTTCAGTTAGGTAGATAATCTTCAACACTTAAGACCTATAGAATGTGGCATTTAAAATATTTTAAAAAACTTAGACTTTTCAGAACAGTGAGACTTGTCTGCTTCTGGTAGCCCCTGTTACTTCAGAGAGGTTGATGGGCATTGAAGAAACTCATTATGGAATTTGCCTTCAATGTTACAAGGTTGGCCATTTAGACAAAAACTGTTCTTGCCTGGACTACTTTATGGTATGCTGTATGGACTGGATGTGCAGGACGCTTAGAAAAGTGACTGCTGAACTTTCCAAAAGATGGGATGTTCCTTCAGGGTTCCTGCTTCACAGAAGAAACTTCCAGACATTCTGCAGGACACAAAAGAAAGCAACTGATGAAATATGCTAGTACAAGACAAAAGAGATCTTCAAATTTTTTGCTTCATGGAAAAGTCTGCCAGACACTATGGGCCTGTGGGCTGAAGATGGATGCCCCAACTTTAGAGAAGAACTCTGGGTGACTGTCCAGGCAGCAAGATGTCCCTGTCAATTCTAGAGTTTTGGAAGTTGCTTACAATGCACTTCCTGTTAATTTTGGTAACATTATATCCTTCTGGAGTCTTTGATGGAGTTGAAGACAAATAGTTATAGTTTTCCTTAGTTATGATAAAAGATAAATTAGATATAAAACTTTAAACTCATAAAGAAATATTGTAACTGTAATTCTTGCTTGATACCTGTTTGGGTATATGTAATTCTACTATGTTAAAGTAAAAACCTTCCTTTTTAATTAGACAGAAAAGGGGAGATTATTTGGGATGTCCTTCTGTATATGTGTTTCTTTTATTGGTTAATGAATAAAGCTATTTAGGCCAATGGCTTAGCAGAGAAAAGCCATGTAGGAAATATGAACAGAGATATAGAAAGAGAGTAGGCAGAGTCAAAGAGATGTCATACTGAAGAAGAAAGATGCCCAGAACCTTTACTGATGGGCCACAGCCTTGTGGCAATACACAGATTAAAAAAAATAGGTTCATACAAGATGTTAAAGGTAGCTAGAAATATGGCTGAGTCATTGTTTAAGCAGTGTTGTAATTAATATAGTTTCTGTGTGATTATTCAGGCTGGCCAGCCAGGAAATGAACGAATAACCTCCATTTACAAAACACAGATTCTATCATCATCTGTGCTATTCAAGAAATACATCGTATGGGGAAAATCGAAGAAATAAATGAACACAAATTGACCTAATCAACTCAAAGCACCACTGAACCAGCTAAATTCAAAAGGATTTTGTCATGATATGATCAAGACTCTGAGCTCTTTAAATTCTTCTCAGGAAGCCGTAGTTTTATCCATTACCCTTAAATTTAGATGAGCATCTTTTGAGGGGCCCTGCTGGGTATCTTTCAGTTTTATATCATCTGGGTTTAATGGGCATAGAGATGTCTGTCTATCATTTCCACATTATCATAAAAGCAGTAGCCAGTAAACACCTTGACCTTCAGTTGCAATTATAAATTTCTATGGTTTATTCTTTGGTCTTTAGTATTCTGTCATAGCCTCTATTTCCATTACTCTGCATTTAGTATTTAGTGATTATCTCTAATTTCTTTAAGACACCATTTGATCATCATTTATTGTTTTTAATGGTTAACATAGTCATTGTCAGTGTTACTACTATTGAAGAGCACACTGAGACTCATGGAGGCTGTCTCACTCACATAACCTGATGCCCACTAAATGAAGCCAGAGTTTGACACGCCAGCTGGTCTTAGACGACGCCATATTTTCAGGCACTAAAAAGGGAGTTTAACTGGATAATTTTGATATTATCTGCGCATTTAAAATTCAGTGAGTCCACAAAGTTCTCAATGTTTTGTGTTACATGATTCCCATTAATTTTGAGAAGATGCTCTTTTCTTTCTAATGAGAAGCTGTTTGCTGAACCTTGGTGATAATATCTACTTGATGGATCTTAGTGGTGTCTTGATGAGAGACAATTCCAAATATATTAAAAACCATCTAGTGCTAATATCCTCAAGCTTCAGAGATAGGGCCCACACACTGGGTTGCCAAAGTAATAGATTTTTCTCTTAGGTTTGGGATCCAGAATTTTCAAGGGCAGGCAGGACTGATTTCTTCTGAGGCTTCACCTCTGTCTTGCGAATGTCTCTATTTCTCTCTGTCCTTACGTGACCTTTCGGCTCTGCAAGCGCAGAGGGCTGGGCTCTCTTCCTCTTTTTAGGGGTGCCTATCCTAGCAAATTCAAGTCTGGCTGCTGCAACTCAATTTAACTTTAATTGATGTCATTAAAGGTCCTGTTTCCAAATATAGTAATATAGGGGTTAGTTCTTTAACACATGTGTGGGGGCAGGTCCAAATTTACTCTCTATCACCCACTATAGTCTTTCATTTGACTTTTAAAAGTGAAAAATTACTTATTTCAGTTTTAGATGTCTAAATAACAGATAATGTGTATTCAAAATTACACTCTGAATATCACTAAATTTAAGAGCTACAAACCTAAACTGTGCATGAATTTATTATTCATTAAGACAAATTACTTAGCTACTCGCTGCCTGACAATTTTTGCATTTTTGCTGGCTAATGTGCCAACTTAGCATTACCAGGGCAGAAATGGAAATATACCTCATAATGTGTAAACTTCAAGTATTTGATTTTAATTGATGGCACACCTTTTAAGTGAATATATACTTTGTGCTGTTCCTAAGTATTAGCAACAGTAAAAAAAAAATCTACTTCTAAATGTTAGTAAGGTTTCACTACAAATCATTTATTAAATGTTGCATCTTCAGTTTAAATCTAACTGGGTAACTAAACATTAAAGGGGAAAATCTATATTGGTCTAATTTGAATTATATGTTCTTCTCAGCAAGTAGAATTGCTATTGACTGCCTAAAGCACCATTGTCTCAGTCATGAATAACCATAAAACATTACAGTTGGCACAACCAGAATGAAAAGAAGCTCATCAAAAAGTTACAAAAAGGAGGAAAGTCAAACACAAAATACTAACGACCTCCCTCTCCCCTCCTCTACCTAAAAGAATAGAGTCATGCAGTGCACAATGACTTTAGTACCTGAGCAAATGTGCTACATAACAACCACGAGAGCCTCGTTTATTATAGGCTGCATTTGACTTATTTTATTTCAAAGAAGTTTGCTTGCTTACATGTACATTCTTTTATTTGCTCTTTTGTTTTGTTTAGTTTGGTTTTTTAATTTTTTGAGACAGAGTTTCTCTGTTGCTTTGAAGCCTGTCCTGGAACTAGCTCTTGTAGACCAGGTTATCCTCGAACTCACAGACATCGCCTGCCTCTGCCTCCTGAGTGCTAGGATTTAAGGCATGTACCACCACTGTGCTGCTTAAATGTGCATTCTTAAAGAAGAAAAGAAAGAAGGAGAAGGAGGAAGAGAAAGAAAAGCAGGGAGAGAAGGAGTGCCTTGGTACTAAACCCTCCCCTCTCATTAACCAAGTTCTTATTCAAAACTAAGAATCCTGATTTCTTTAGCTGAATATTGTTTTCTGAAAGTTCTAGAAGTTGAGGATTACGAAAGTTGCAAGCTGATTTTTGTGGCAATGAGTCATGCCTCACAGTTAGTCAAGTTCTTGCCCTGGGTTGTGGTCGTAGGGGTGGGGCATCTAGAATTGTTGTGTAGAGTGTGCTCACTTAATCTTTCAGAATGTTGTTCTCCGTATCGAGGGCATTTAGAGTCTCCCCAGGAGATGATAGTAGACCAACAGAAAGCATGAGCAGTTCCAATACCTTGGCGATGCACTGATAAACCTATAGATTTCCTCAAAGTTACAATGTTAGTTTTGAAAATATACATGATTGAATAGATACGGATATTAACATATCCATGTGTATTGTACTGTCCTAGAATAGTATGTGAACCCAAGGCAAGGTGTCTTAGCCTCGGGACTATTAACATTTGGTATGGACACTTCTTACAAGGCCATCCTGTGCACTGGTAAGAAAGTACTTAAGGACATCTCTGACCTTTATCCACTAGATGACAGTAGCAGCCCCTGAGTTGTGACAGGAAAAAGCAGTTCCTAGGCATTGTGACATGTCCCATTGAGGCAAGAGTCTACCTTTCCCCCAAACTCCCATTATCTAATTTCCCCAGTTTGAGAAACCCAACATTTGAAAGGGACAGTAAAAAAAAGCAAAACGGAATCAGTTTCCGAGGCTGCAGAACAACCCACTCTCCCCATGCAGCAGTGTGGGAGACATGGGAGAGGGGTCTTGGTGTGGCAGGGAAGCGTTCCCATGGCTCTTCCGATCACTCTCTTCTCTGACTGTCGCTGGGAGACAACCTGAAAATGTCAATGATCAATGTTAATTAGGACTCCCATTGACCAAACTAACAGCAATCAAATAAACTATTTTAAGAAATAAAGGGATTGTGGACAGGGTTAGCATAGCCTGTAAAAGTTACCTTGTGATTCTAAGACTCGCTCTAATTATAGAGGAATGGTTAATCCCCAGGGAGACTGCGTATTTCCCATCTCTGTGGGTCACAACCACTTTCGAATCCCCACAGCAGCTTATTCATTTTACACTTTAATAATTTGCTGAAATATGCCTCCCTCGCCATGCTAGTGCTGGGAGGAATGGCATTTTAAAATCATTTTCGTATCATCTACATCCAGCCTATAGAGAAGAAGAATCATTAGATAAACATTCCTTGGATAAATAAGTAGCATATATTATACTACAGTCAATATGTATGAAGTAGTTCTGTATATCAGATATTGCTCTAGCACCTGGGACTATCGAGAGAAATTAATGTTGATTTTCTTCATTAAGAAAATAATGGCTAAGTGGTTTAACGGCTTGCCATAAAAGCACAAGTGGGAGGACCAGAGTTCAGATTCCCAGGACCAGAGTGCATGCTGGGTAGGCAGCAGTCCTCATAATTCCATCCTGGGAGAGGGGACCCAGGGGATCCCAAGAGCAAGATGGCTAATGAGATCTTGGTTTGCTTAAGAGACCCTGTCTTGTTGAATAAGGTGGGAAACCTATAGAATAAAATTCTTGGCATCAATCTCAGAGTTCACATGCATTTGGATCCATGTATGGATGTATCCACACACATGCAAACACACCTACACACACATGCGTATATACATCATACCACGTATGCCATGCTCCATGATCACACATACTACCACCCCCCCAATACAGCACACCATATACACACACACAGACACACCTCACACATATACACCCACTACAATACACACACCACAGCACACACACAACACACACACATATACACATTTCCTTAACATCTGCTTTTCGTAGATTATCAGTGAAGATCAACATAACAGAATTGTTTCTCTGTTCCAAGATGTGTAAAGTTAAACATAAAGATATGATTGGAACTTCTGTGGGACAAAATCATTCAATACAATAGTGCTGCCCTGCTAGGAACAAGTCCTATATAATAGACAGACGCATAGACTCTTTTCCAGGCTGAGAAAGTTGCCAGGGAACAGTGCTTTTGTTTTGTTTGGGGTATTTTTAAACTTACTTTTCTTTTTTCCTTTCTTCTTTTTGTATGTGTATATGTGTTTGTATATGTATATGTGTGTGTGTGTTTAAAATGTTGATGCCAACATTCCTTCAGCGTGTGGGATGTTGGAAATGTGCACAATCCACCAACCACTGCTAAGCTTTGGCTCAGATCTTTCAGGCTCTGCTGGAAGAAAGGAAGCAGGAAGTTGAGTGATCCATTATTCTTTATATTTATGAAATGTCTTGAAAACAGAAAAGTTTCCCTTCTAGAAACAAAACTGATGGAGTTCGTCAGAGTTATGATTCTGTAGCCAGGAAATTCTGGGACCGTGGTTAACAGTTTTCTCTTTTCTTTTTTGTCAATTTGCAACCATGACTACATTTTTAAAACCACTATTTGGATTTTCTTTTCAGCGAGACTATTTAATAGAAAGTACAGTAGAAAAAAATCTACCAAATAAGTTAGATAATTCTCAAGTGCTGGAGTTTTTTAAAGGCTTCCTATAGGCTATTTATCTCCTTTCTGAAGAGTGACTCTCCTCTCAGTAGAATACAAGCTTGTCAGCTCCTGACCACACCTGTTCTGGGCCCTTACATTCAGAAGGCTCCCACCTGGGGGAGCCTAGACCTTCAGAGCTGGACAGAGAACAAGTGTTATAGTCACTGCGGAGGACTGGCTTTCCGTTTGGAAATCATGTAACAGAACCAACAGACGAGAAGATGCATCCCGCCAATCCCCGGCCACCACGTGGCACGTACCATACAGTTCCTGCTTTCCTCCTCCCTGCGACTGAACGCTAGCGCAAGCAACTTAAAAGAGTCCTGACTTTAGCTCTTGGGCTCAGGGTTCTCAGTCATCACGGCAGGGAGGGCATGGTAAAATAGAACAGCTCACCGTGTGGTATCCAGCAAGCAGAGAAAAGGGAAACCGGATGTGACACACAAGGAGGCGGTTTTAGTAACCAGTTCCCTCTAGGCAAGCCCAGCCTCTTCCTCTGCACCTCCTCTCAACAGCCACCACCGCTGTTATACTCGAGATCTGCAGAGGGCTGAGTGTGTTCATGAGACCAACTCCCTTGGGATCCCATCCTGTCTGGAAGCCCAGCAGCTGTAAACCAAGTCTAGCCCATGCAAGTTTGTGGGACAGCATACATTTAAGACACAGTACACAGAGAGCCGGGCCTAATTTCCACCCTGCTTGTCAAATGCCTTTAATCTGATTGGATTCCCTCGTATAGTTGTGAAAACTGTGACTATGCTCTTATGTTGTTTCCCTGTCCCTCCGACGACATGGTATCTATCAGTTTGGAAAAGCAGTGCTTTCATGGCTGGGATTCTCTTGGTGCCCGCAGTACCCTCAGCCAGGATGGCTGCTAGGTATAAATTAATTTAACTGCCATCCATGATGTATCCATGCCTGGATTAATCCGGGACATTTTTCTTCCTGCTTGGTTGAAATCTAGAAACCTACAGTTTTTACCAGTAGAGTCTGTGGGTGATCCTCTTGTTTATTTTTACTACCAGTTATCAGAATGCAAGTGTTTGAAATGTAGGCATGTGGATAAAAGGTCCCTGTCTATTAAAAACAACAGAACTAAGTTTTCTCCCTAACATGAAAGCCAGGTTTCCTACTGTAGCCTCTGGGTTGTGATTCCCTCAGGATTTCGGCTTAGAGTACAGTCTCTGCTGTCGGTGCAGCGACGCTTCAAGTTTCTTTAATTTGTAGCTATCACTTAATTAGAAGAACACTTTCGGCTAAGATATGCAGAAAGGTAACATATTGACATGATTTCACACGGAGGAAGAAACAACTAATACCGGATTTGTTCTCCCGAAGATTTGATTCCGGAGAGAATGGCGAGGATGGGAGAGGATTGTTCTCAGTTTGCTTCTGTAAATAGCTGGTGACAATCAGTTATCTGTGCAACCGAACTGAGTGATCGGGGACTAAAATTAGAACCGCTGTGGCATGTGCTTCACAGTTCCTGGGGCAGATTCTCACCCCTTCCAAAGTACTCTGGAAGGTACACAAAGAAGAACATTCTTCAAGAAAGCAGGCAAACAATGCTGGCTTTGCCTTGGCAGTCAGAATTTTGGAGAAAATGCTAATAACCACAAAACCTAGAGACAGGGACAGAAGAATCTGAGACAGTCTCAGGCTACACGCTTGCTGCTTGGAGGGGCAAAGGAACCTTTTGAGAGGCTGGAGTGGAGCTGCCTATGCTCCAGGCAGTCCAGCTCTTAGATCAGTATTCAGAATCTAAAATTTCTACCTAGGCTGCCCCTCTGAGTTGCACAGATGCCACCCGCAATGCAGCTTGCATGTTATGCATGCTATTCTTCCCTTAGCACGTCTTTGTGTCTTTGTGTTGGGGAGCAAGACCCAGGAAAACTTCTAATTAATGACTCAGAAGATGGAGAGATACCTTGAAAGTCATTCGGATTTTCATATCCTTATCTTTTCTACATGCTATCTATAGTCCATTCCATCCTATATGTGTTCTGTCTGCTCCCATCTATCTTCATCTATATTCTCAATCTTTGTATAACTAAATCATAAGCATATGAAATTTGCCTTTCAAAGAAATAAATTCCCTGCCAAAACACACACTCACACACACACACACACACACACACGCACACACACACACATCTGACTTCTTTCCTTACCGTACATCTGTGATAAAGCATGGAGCACAAAGTTAGGCACCAAAACTGGAGTTGAGCACCAGCCTTGTCAATAGTCCCTTAGAGGCTGCAATCTGAAACCTGTAGGATTTATTCACATTCACCTTGACAATGAGTAGAAAAAGCTAACATGGGCTATGTGTCTTGTTCCTAAGCAACACCAAGATGTAGACATAGCCCATCATTTTAGAAACAGAAAAGGTGAAGACACAGCACAAAGTGATTGGAACATGATTTTTGGGGAGAAACGCTTCTGGAACTAACATCACCAAAGTTCCGAAAATGTGGTAAGTTTCTTTGTATCCTAACTACGAGAGAAAAATTATGAGTTCCATGATTCAGCTGGGATGTGGATAAGCGAAGACTGTGTCGGGAGGGAGTGGAGATTGGTGAGGGGTGGGGATCAGTCACTGACTCAGACTAGTGTCAGGCGCGGTAAAGAACAGAACCGATGTTGTGGAAAATTGAAACATTAACATGGACTATAATTTGGGGCTTTCCCAGAATGCAAAAGAGAGGGATAAATATTAAACAGGAACGGGAAAAGAAGGGAAATGTGAAATGTGGAGGAAAAGCCGAAATGAATCTGAGACAAGACCGAGCACAAGCGAACCCATCATAAACTTTAAGTAAGGAGAACTTTCTTGGGTTGAAGACCTATGTCTTTCAGATTGATGAGTCAAACAGACTTCTGTGAAGACATACGAGGACAGTATGCAGAGACAAAGACAAACGGACCAAAAACACACCTGGTGGAAAGCAAGGGCTACGTCCAAGAAGCACACATGGTTCACTACAATTAGCGACGCCATATTCTAGAAACGGTGAATACCAAGTCCTCTTTCATAAAGGAAGACAACTAAAGGACCTTTGCAAGTGCCATTTTTAAAATCTCAGCACCAGAAAACAAATGCCCTGCGCTGTACTGAGATCTTGGACATTTGGAACCTCCATTTTCTTTCCCCAGGGTCTTCCGCTAACTCTACCGTATGCACTAAGTCACTAAGAATTCTAAGTATCTATGCACAAGCAAGGTGTTATATGAATAGGGTAACACCTTCACTTTGATAAATCTGTGCTCATTTTTACTGTAGGTACACAAAATTTTACCTTGGCTAGTTGAGCACTTCATTTCAAATGAACAGCCTCTGAGTTTTGCCTGGCTGGTAGAAATCACAAGGAAATGGGAAGACTTAAAAATGCAGAAGGCAAAAGCCTATTAAGCAAATAGGTTCTGGGTGTGTATACAATACTTTACTAGCTACATTTAAGGTCAGGAAAGGGTTTGAAGTGCTGAGCCCACAGGACCAAAGTATTCTGGGTAGACAGGAGCAGTTTTGACGGCAGTGGGGTTAAGGAAGAGCACAGGAAGGTTTGTTAATGGAATCTTTACGTGGACTGTGTACGAATGGAAAGCACATTAATAATAAAAGCCATGCTTTAAAAACTGACCTTGTAGTTGAAAGATATGCACTTGTATCATTACCAATTAATGTGTTAGGTAACATAGCTTGTACTTGGAAAGCAGCAAGGAGGAGTATCTAAGTGATGTTCACACATCTTAATTAGTGTCATTAATAGTTCCTTTACCATCTCTCCTGAAAGCAACAGCACCGCACTAGAAGCATCTTGTTAGGAGTCAAACCAGCAAGTGAGATTTGAAGCCAAGCCCTTAAAAGCAGCTCTAAGTTATGGCGCCTACATGACTGGAATGTTCTCGGGGGAAGCAATGGTTTACAGAGCCAGACATGAAGGCAGCGAGTCCAGGCAGCATGGTAAGTGTCCCTGTGTTATCAGATTAGAAAAACAAGGACAGCACGCACACACACCAGATTCTTCCCAGAGAGCCTTTCCTATCTATGGTTGACGACTGATTTGGTAATCTTAACCCAATAAAACATTTAATCTATGATTTTAGTGTCTGTTATTATTAGATGAAGGACTGGACACTGAGCGGTTCCTTTGTGAAGATAAAAGAGACCCTCACTGAGAAGCATATAACTGAAAAATATTGATGTATCTGCATATGGGATTATGTGCCCAGCTGATCTAATTTGAAATCCAACCTGTAATGGGAATATTTCAACTCTTTAGTACTCAAAAATTATAATCTGCATCATCTACACTGAAAATAAGTTTTACTGTTGTATTTTCTCCTGATTCTGCAAGTGTAATGTTGCTGAAGTAGTGTTGGGAGAGGTAATTTGCAAATTAAAATACAGAATGAAATTAAGACGTAAAGGAAAAGGTTGATATATGTCTGTCTAGTCTGTTTCTATGTAAACTGTGTAACTATGGATATGTATTCATAAGTGAAATATTTAGCTTACATGTATAATTTGTTTTGACATTTTTCTACCATTGAGAACTTTTTATTTTATGAAGTATGAAGTATTATTTTTGTTTTATTTTCACACTTATTTGTTTTTTTACTTTATTTGAGTGTGTGTGTGTGTGTGAGTGTGTGTGTGTGTGTGTGTGTGTGAGTGTGCATGTACACACATGCATGTGACAACATGCATGAATGGAGTTAAGAGGGCGAATTGAAAGGATTGGTTCTTTCCTTCCATGTGGGTCCCAGAGATCAGACTCACAGTCTTGACAGCAAGTGCCTTTACTATCTGAACCATTTCACTGGCCTTTATAATCTAAAAAAACATAATCAATATGAGTAAAGCCTGCATCCATTCTCACTATTGTAAGATACCATACACTTTGATGACTTATGAGCAATTGCAGTTCTAGAGGCTCCAAGAGCAGGTCGCTAACAGATGGGGTATCTAATAAAGGCTGGATTCTTGGACAGATCTTACTGTGTCCCCATGTGGCAGAAAGGCTGGGTGACTTTCTGGGGGGTCTCCTTTAGGAGGATGCCTTGATTCTACTTATGGGAACTCTGTTTCATGACCTAACCACCTCCCCAAATCCCGACTCCCTAATACTAGCACATTGGTGATTATGTTTCAACGTATGAATTTTGGAAAGGGAGAAGCCACTCCATACCATTACTTATTTACCCCTTAACTACAGGTTGACATTCAGTCCTGAGTTAATGTTTATAAATTGAAATAATTTTTGAAATCATCTTTACTAAACCAAAGAGTACATCTACTTTTTAAAACTATGTATTGTCAAATGACCCTAAAGAAGTTACATTCATGTACATTCATGAACACTGTTTCCCAGTGTTATATGAAGGTGTCCAGCTTTACAAATTCTTCTGCTACTATCTTTTTTAATCAGACTCATCATTGCTATCAACGATGAAGATAACACATTCATTAGTCTTCTGTGTTCTCCCTGATAGTAATTATCTGTTCATACCCCTTTAGATACAAGTATTTCAGTGTTCACTATTTCTAGGCATCTATCAGGCCCAACTGCATTGAAAAATATTTAAATTTAGGGGATTTAAAATGACAGTGGGAAAGACCTAGATTTCATTCTACACTAGAGAATAAAATTAAATATAGTCATTAAATATAGTTCATAAATAACCAACCACATGCAGAATGTGAGGAGAGCCAGTAAATTCTGAGCGATGTTATGCGATGTTTCATTGTTTGACCACCGTAAGTTCATTTGAGGTTGAAATGTTTCTGTTGGGGCTGAAGAGATGGCTCTGCAGAAAAAAAGCAAACACTTGCTGCTCTTACCTAGGACTCGGATTTTGTTCCCAGCACCCATTTCAGGCAGCATACCATAGCTCCAGATCCAGGGTCCATTCCCCTCTTCTGCCCACTCTGGGCCACAGGCACCAGGCAGTTGTTAGCCCACAGTGTGGGCACTGGCAACAGAACCTGGGACCTCTGTGAGAGCAACACATGTTATCAATCCCCAAGGTGTGTCTCCAGCTTCATTCAGAGAAGTATTTTAAGTGTTCAAACTATGATGCCAGAATTCTGTGGTTTTTGCTCTTTCAACAAAAAGAGGTGATTTTAGCTGAGATTGAAGGCATTGCTCTACAGTTCCCCTGATGGTTCTGGTCCCATGACTAGACGGGTTAGTCTCTTCATAGCTGAGATGAAAACCGTCTGCAGGGGTTACACTCACACATCTGAAGTTTCACTAAATACTGAGTTCTAGTGTAGTTATTCAAGCCACGGCCTACATCTAGTCCATCTTGTAAAAGATTTTAGAGAATGTTGTCTGATATTGGTCTTAGAAATCAAATCTGTAGAACAAAATATGGAGAGGAGCAGAAAGATGTTTCTGAGGCTAGCCTAATGCTGTGTCCATAGTTACAGAGTGTAGAGCTGAGTTTTTGGTTTGCTTGCTTTTCTAAAACCTTTTAGAGAGACACTAACAAGGCCTCTTTTTTATTCATTTAAATTTGCCTGTTATTTCCATATTTTCCTTCCTTAAAAGACAATGATGTGACTCAGCATTCCCTTCTCTGCCACAGGGTACCCGCCCCCTTGATTCTGGTCCTGGGGTTACACAGCTTAGCAGATGGTTTTGTTTCTCTATTTCTCTTTCTTATTCTTCTATGTACAGTAATTTTTTAAGTAGTCTACTGTGCGTTGCCTAGAAAGAAACATACATTGCTTTTTTTTTTCGTTTTGTGGCAGAGATCAGTCAGTTGGGAATGTCATTCTATTTAATCACTGACCAAAAGAAACACACAGATTTTCATTTTATTCCAGTTCAAATAACTGATCTGCAAAGAAAATTCTAATTTGGCTAAGTCTCTCAGATGTGCTAAACAGAGCAAGAAATTTTCAGGAGAAATGCCATACGTGTGACCATGAATAGAAAGCAGGCTGCCTATATTCCACACAGAAACACTTTCAGACAACTTGACTACATACAAACATCTAGAAATGTGGGCAGAACCGATAAAGTCTGCTCAACTCGTCCGTTTAATGTTTAATCACGTTTACACATCGGAAAGTCTGACTCGAGGCAGTGTGTGCAAATGTACATACGCACGTGGCCCCCTTCCACTTCTACTCTACAAGGAGACATTCAACCAAGCCTCGGGAAGTGCTAGACTCCACCTCAGGAGCTGCACTTGTTAACCAGAACCCCAGGGGTCTAGCATCAGGGAGCTGCAGGGCGGTTATCTGCATGTCAGCATGGGGATTAAAACAGCACTGTCTCAATAGGCTGCTGATGTTAGCACTTCCAGTTGCTGGTACCTTTACATAAACTTTGAAAAGCACCTCCCATTTCTCCGAGAACACATTCATAGCCAGGTCTAGTGACAGGGACCCAAATCCCTGCTGCTTGGAAGAGCAGGATGGGCAGGCAAATCAGCTTTTTAAGTTCAGTGCCAGCCTTTGGCACTTAATGTGACCCTAACTAAATGTTTTCTTTAAAAAACTAGAAAGGCAGACGAAATAAGTAACTTGGTGGTAGAGCGCTTGCCTAGCATATGCAAAACCCTAACTTGAATCCCTAAGACTTCATTTTCTTCATGCTTTGTGTAACGTAACAACTGAGTATATTACTGAGTATAAAACGCGAACTTATTGACTTAATCAACAACACGTGGCCCTCCAAGCTAGAAGTCTCTGCCTTCCATGGGTGGTGGGGAGGGAAGACCTCCTAAATCTGAATTAATCGCCTCTTCATGATTAAGCCCATTCAACCAGGTGAGCTCCATGATATACAAATGAGGATTGTTTAAACGGGTTTCGTGGTCACATTCTAGGGGCTAGAGAGATGCCTCAGTGGTTAAAAGCACTGACTTCCCGGAAGATCCAGATTCAATTCCCAGCACCTATGTGGTGACTTAAGCCGTCTGTAACTCCAGTTCCTGTGGATTCAGTGCCCTCTTCTGGCTCTGTGGACATCAAACATGCATGTAGTACACAGATTTACATATAGGCAAAAGATATATATGTATATATATATACATATATACATATATATACATATAATGAGATATTATATATATAATAAAAATAAAATTTTAAACAGATAGCATGTGCCCTCTAAAGAGTATCCAGTTGTCACAAGAAATCAAATCACTGAGAGACTATTTGGTGACACATAAAATATTTTATAAAGATTTAAGAGAAGGGAGGGACGAGCCTGGAGGTGCATAAAAGCCTGCTCGTAACTGGGAACATGTGGCTGTCACTGGATGCGTTTTGATATAAATGCTGGCAGGGTATTTCATCTCTTGTTCTATTTGGGGAGATAATAAGTCCTAATGGGCATTTAAGAATCTACTTCTCAGTATTGCGACTGTAAACACGCGGCATTTGCATATGCAAGGCTGTACAAAATATAGGTCTAATCATCTATGACATGCCCGTATGTGCATGTGCACACACACGTGGGAGCCCACAACCCAAGCACAGCATGAAGGGAAGCAGTGTGGAGCCCAGATGCCTGTGGAATCCAGCCTGACATCAATTTTAACCAGGTTTCAGGTGACTCTGGCTCTCCTTGAATTTAGATGGCTTCCCCCTTGTAATTCATAGGGTCTTATCAGGCTTCCCGGTGTGACTCCAGCTTGCCTCTTTGTCTCCATTGTTTTTCTCAATCTTGCTGGCTAAATAATGTAGCAGGCCTAATAAATTCAAATAAAACTTCTGATTGGTTTGGCAGCGGTTTAACAATCGAGGATAATTTACTGATCTCTGAGTCTTCGTGTGAGTCCATAATGTTTAGACTAGAATAGTAAACTGCACTCAATTGATTAAGCTGTTTGTAGATGACTGGGAATTAACATATTGTATAATTGCAAATATTTTATAATTACCAAGCGGGGCTGATAAAAGGGTTCAGTGCTAGTAACTGCTGGACGGATAACCTTGATGAAGGGAGAATCTCGATGAAAACCGAACTCACTGTGGGCTGCATACAGAATGCGCTGGGACCCACAGCCTGGCTTCTGTTGTTTTCTGCTGTTAATGTTACCAGGATCTCCAAAAGGTCTGCTCTGGGAAGAATGGGTTCAGGGAACCTCACTACTGTGTGACTGTGTTGGGAGAGGAAGGATGTGATCTTGGTCACCCCAAGAGTGAAGATTTTCTTGATTGCCTACTGAAAGCTGAAATGAGTGGCAGACTTTTGGGGACTTGCTCTAGTGTTTTCTTTTCTTTCTTTTTTTTTTTTTTATTGAGAAAAAAAAATTTCCGCCTCCTCCCAGCCTTCCACTCCTCCCCCCTCCCCCACTCCTCTCCCTGTCCCCCCATTCCTCTCCCCCTCCCCTCACTCCTCTCCCCCTCCCTCTCAAGTCTGAAGAGCAGTCAGTGTTTTCTAATGAGGCCACTTTGGCTTTCATTTGTTTTGAAACGATCCCTCAGATTTCCTCGTTTGTTTGTGGAAGACTTTGGCGTACTATTGTTGCTAGTACGCCTAGGTCCTAAGAATCTCTAGTACAACGTGAACTAAAAATGGTAAGAGATGTCCTTGTCTTGTTCCCAATCCTCTGGGGAAAATCATCCAGTCTTACCCATAGGGATGATATTATTACAGCTGCCCTGGCTTTTTTTATGGACAGTCATTATCAGATGGAGTGTGTTGCCTGTAACTCCCAGCAATGCTTGATCTTAAACATTTATTTTTTAATTGTTTGTATGTACATTTGAGTTCGGGTGGCTCCAGAGACCTGAAGGGGGCACCAAATACTCTGGAGCTGGAGTCTCAGACAGCTATGGGTACTGGGAACTGAACTCGGGTCCTCCACAGGAGCTTGAGGATGTGAGGCTCTCAACCACCTCTCCAGCCCAGTTTTGTCTGATTTTAGTAGCAAGCTATTGTGGGTCTCCTAGGATGAATTAAGGATTTCTCTTCTTGCTGTGTTCAGAGGAACTTGGATAAAAATTGACCTTGGATTTTAATATTTGGAAGGATTCACCAAGCTTGTGGATGGTTCAAAATGGCAAGAAAAAATTCATTGTTATTTATTGTTAATTGTTCTGAATTAAAGTGAAATTAAAGATTGTGCAACCTCAACCGAATCCAGTTCCTCTTCACTCTGCACTCTTCAAGAGTGATTGCGCCAGGATAACTCCTAGTGATGTGTTTCCTTTGCTCAGCAGCTGGTTCCTTACAGGAAGGAACTCAGATCCTTTCCATTCCTGGGCAGCCATGTGCCCATCTTGTCTTCCCCGTAATTTCTCAGTCTTTCCTTTGTTTTTAAACTGCTGTTGTCAGGACACTGTGGCTTGAGGGTAGAAGAATGACTGAGTTTTCCATTCCTTGAGAGTATCCGGAATGGAGTTGAGGAAAGAAAACCACCTAGGCTTACACCCTGATTCAGGTTTTCACTAACTCTGTCTGCATCAGATTGGGAACCGTCTATTGTGAACTTTAATCCAGACGAAAGCATAACTATATTAATGGGAATTTTAGCAGAAAAACAGATGCTGCGAGGAGATAAATGCTCAGGACACTGGAAGAGTGGGCGGCTCCTGAGTTTTCATTGTCTGACTATTTAGACAGACTCTGCATACTAAATCTTTGCTTCCCATGCATCGGAGTCATGGCAAACTCATCGTAGTAAAATATGCAAGCTGGAGTTAGGGATTGAGCAACCTGCATTCATTTCTGAATACACGTTTGCTAGGCAAAGGAGAAGGAACACATGTGTTCATCCATTCTGAACTCATTAACAAAGCAGGGACATTAGCAAAATATGTCTTTTGCCGGTTTCTGGAATGGAAGAGGGAACAATTAAACTGGAAGGCACTCCAGGGTGGGTATTATGACCTAATAATGACAAGCCCTGGTAGTTTTGACTGAGTGCCATTAACTGCCAAGGCATATCATTGCTTGTCTGTAATACGCACCCTGGAGTGTCTTGTGGGGAGGATATAAATGTTAATTCCTAAAGAAACTCATTCAGCGAAGGAAGACACCATTGCTCTGAGAAGGGGAATGTGTCAGAATCTTCATGACGAGTTTGCGTTGGTGAGGTAGGCTAGGTTGAATTACTTCAGCACCTCCCTAGAAATAAAAGGCCGTTCAGTAAAATCAGAAAGAAAGAGGGGTGCAGATGTGTGGTTGGGCTTTGCCGATTCCCAGGTTCTTTTTTTTTTTCCTGTTTTTGTTGCTCAAAAACCTGGGCTCTCACCTTCCCTCTTTCCAAGGAAGGTTGATGATTCAGCCAGCTTATACTACAGTGTATTTAGTAAACAAAATGACATGAAAATGCTGTAGAGGTCTTTATAATCGACTCTGAGATGCTTAGCATATAGCAAGATTCAGGAAGAGCTAGATAACCTTCATATAAATGGTTGATATAAAAGGTTTACTTCTTTTTTTTCCATGTATATGTTGTGTAGGGGATATACACATATGTGCAAAGCTGTGGGGCATACACGTGGTAGGTTCTCATGTATCTCTGTGTTTGTACATGTGGAGCCTGGAGGTTGATGTCATGAGTCATCTTCAGCACCCCCTCCTCCCCCCCCCCACACTTTATTCCTGAAGGCAGGATCTCTCAATGGAGCTCAGAAATCAGCTGTGTGGTTAGTCTCCCTAACCAGCTTGCACTTGGGTTGCTTTGTCTCCCCACCAGCCCAGGCCACCTTCCAAGGATGGAATTACAGGAGCATGTCCTCTCACCTGACATTCCGGGTAGTCTGAGAATCTGTGTGGTAAGCACTTTAGCCACAGAGCAATATCCACAGCGCCCTTAAGAGATTTTTGAAAGCACGAATTATCAAGAAGATGAAGGCTTTCTTTTTTGAGGGAAAGTTTGGTGCACATAAAAATTGGGGATGTGCGTTCTTCATTCAAGGTAATCTTTGTAGTTGGTACTCCCTACCTGGGGTCTGGTTTGTTCTGATCTCCTGACTTTAAACCTCCCTACTTGCTATCCCTTAATAAACAGTTCAAGACCACACAACCATCTCATGCACAGGGGTGTGATTCAGGACTGCCACTTCCTTTGGATCCCACATGTCATTTGAGAACAAAGGCGGATGAATCTATTATTTCAACTCTGTGTCCCAGTTTGTTTTACTTGATATGGTAGTTTGATTGAGAACGCCCTCCCTACAAGCTCTGATATTTGAATATTTGGTCCCTAGTTGGTGGCTCTGTTCCTAGAGGTTCAGGAAGTGCAGCCTTGCCAGAGGAAGTGTGTCACTGCAGGCAGGCTTTGAGAGTTGAAAGCCTCACCTACATTGTCTGTCCTGTTCGCTCTTTCTGCTTCGCACTTGCATTTGCAGATGTAAGCTCTCAGCTTCCTCTCCCTCCCTCTGTGCTATGGGCCACTTGCTACCTTGGTGAACCCATCTCTCTCTGTAACCACCAGTCAAAATAGGCTACTGCAGAAATCACTTCTGTACACAATGTTTTATCATAGCATAACATAGTTTTTATGTTTGTTATTTTTAATTGTGAAGACATTGTCTCGTTTTGATGAAGCAAAGAGCACTGTTCTCTCAAGTTTAGAAGATATTAATGAGCTTGTATGTCATGGAAAAAGGTTGCAGAAAATTTTTCTAAGCTTTGAAGGCCTCCGCCTTTCCTTGCCTGAGTGGAGTGTGTACACAGCCTGAAGGAAAAATGACCATATATCTGTATATCAGTAGGCAGATAGATCCATATGTAGGTGCATACATACATAGACATTTTGGAATAGGTTCTCACTATGCAGCTCAGGCTAGTCTGAAACTCATTGCATAGCCTAGCCTTGAACTTGCCTCTCCAGTTGAGTGCTGGGATTCCAGGTGGGTGCTGGTATGCCCAGGTCATTATGATCAATAATTTACTAGCAATGCCACCAGTCAGCCCAATGAGAGTTCTGGTGTTTAAGAAGAGGCACAGTAAGCAAAGTATTGGATGTCTGATGCACAAACAAGAGGACACAAATACCTGAGCTGTCATTGTTTGCAGTTTAGGACTCCAGGTAACCTACAAGACTTGGTGAGTATCTTCACTGTTTAACAGAGAACTGTTTTGCCAATTTGGGAAACAGATCACAGCAATCCTTGTTTTCTTTTCCCCCAAGGGTCAGCTGCTCTTCCCTATCCATGAGCTAAGGCCCACTCCTATTCTTATGTTCTTGAGATTCTTGGCCCGAGGAAATAGTGTGGAGCTATAGGAAAGAATCCAGGCAAACTACTGTAAACAGAAGCAAATGAAACACCAAGGACAGGCAAACCCAAGCTCAGCAGCAACAATTCCACAAAGTCTTTTCCCTGTGGTTACCACTGCCAGCTATCTTCAGAGAACAAGAGGACAGTGTCAGGTAACACAGAGAGCTTAACGGTGAGTAGCAGACAGACAGACACCATCGACAGACAGTGGCTGAGCCTGGGAGGCTGGCAGGAGAGATGAGGTGCACTGCCCTTGAAGATGGAAGCTAGCACAGAAGTGGAAAAGAGGCTGCTGTACTTTCTGTGCTGTCTGGGTACTTCTCTCTCCCTGGAACAAACGATGCCAATTAAAATGCAGAAGGAGTTAGTCATTCCATGTGACTGAGGCAGGGGAGTACCCAGGATGAGAGAGGAGGAGCAGGGAAGCAAGATGGGATGAAATTAATGTATTCGTTACTGAAGCTGTTATTCTTTATGAAAGCATATGTGCTCCGACGTGGCATGGGAAACCATGGATGTGAAACAGCCCGGCTCTTGCTTTCTTGGGCTTTGCAGTAAAATTGGAGATAAAAATCAGCATTATAAAAAATGACTTCAAAGTAACATTTGGTTATGGGACCAGATGGAGGAAGATGGGATTTGACTGGGGCTTTGATGTCCTCTGAGAAGCAGGAAAACAGGATAGGGCTAAAATCATAGATGAAGAAATGACTAGGACATTTTCATAGGAAAGCTAAACATGTTCTGGTACAGGGGACTGCAACACAGCTGTCCTGGAAGGTCAGAAAGCAAGACATGGCACAATGGACTGACATGCCCGACAGAAAAGGAAGTGCCAATGGGGAAACGGAAAATGTCAGCTGGGAATAGACAAGACACTGTGTCAGAGCGCCTGTTCACTGCTCGTGTGGCAGCAGCTCAGGTCACCACGGAGTAGGTGTGGTAGAGAAGCAGGTATTCTAGAGGATGGTTTGTGTGCTGAGGAGACTGAGCCAGTGAAGCAGACAGAACAGTGTGCTGGGGATGTCTCGGGAAGGGCCTTCTGGAAGAAGAGGGCAGAGTCATTCACACCCCTGCTCCTCAGTCTGTCCAGGGATCATCCAGCCTACTAAAACCATCCTGTAGTGCAAGAAGGCCTGTTGGAAGTGATTGCAGAAGCAAAGAAAGAAAGGAAGGAAGGAAGGAAAGAAAGAAGGAAGGAAGGAAGGAAGGAAGGAACATCCCATAGCTTTTCTGTAGATTCTCTGATTCCCAGGTTACCGCCAGCCTGTGTGGGACTTCCTGGCTTCCATAATATCAAGAGCCAACTCCCATGGTGCATCTCTTTCTTGAAATTTATCTAGCTATCATCTGTCTATGGATCAATCTGTCTCTATTTCCTATAGCTTTTGCTTCTCTGGAGCACTCGAACCAACACTCGTGAGTTACGATACTAAAATTGTTCCATAATGGAAAACAAAACAGAAATTCAATGGCTAAGTTCATGACGAACCTTACAAAGATGTTTTTGAAAACCTCATCTTTATTTTTATTTTGCTCTGCTCCCAGGTGAGGTCACACATGATCAATGAGGTGGCAGATGGGTTGAGCGAAGCTAGGAGATGGGATGAAGTATCAGTCGAACACTTTTTCTTAATGATGGAAATATACCTAAAATTTAATGACTTGTTTTTCTAGGCCATATAAAAAATATCTATGTCCAAACATCCCTATATTCAAATAGTCACACTAAAGTATTAGGCTCCCAGCATCCAGCCCATGCAGGAGCTCTGTTATTAAAGCTGATGGGAAGCCTTATGGCCAACATAACAGCGATGGTGACTTAATCCTAAATCTCAGAGTATTGACTATGTTAATTTAAATCCCTCCTGCCTAGGAGAAAAATATATATAGGCATGGTTAGAAGGAAAGCAAATCAAAGCCCTTGCTTCTGAGGCCCAGTGGCTGTGGACTCAGCAGCCACACAACCAAGCAGGACCTGGGAGCAGCATAGAGGACAGTCCTTGTACAGATAATAAAAATGTTCCCAAAGAAAGCTCAAATGATTACAAGATAACACAGTCAGTGAACTCTTGAAAGGCTATACTGCCTGCTTGTTAATGCAACTTTTAGTGTATGGGGTAGTTAAAAAAAATTAAAAATAATCAATAGTTTTGGTTACATGTTTTTTTGTTTTCTAGAGTAATATTAAAATTAAAAGGCAACGTTTGCTGTAATAATGACAAAAACTAATGCTACTGTTGACTGAGGTTTCTGTTCTACCCAGTTCCACAGCCATTAAGTCTCAAAGACTCACACAGAGGTCCGCATTAATTACAAACTGATTGGCCTATTATCTCAGACTTCTTATTAACTTTTATAACTTATATTAGCCCATAATTCATGTCTGTGTTAGTCATGTGACTTGGTACTTTTTACTTTCTTTGTGTCTGGATGACCACTGCAGACTGAAACTTCCTTCTTCCCAGAATTCTCATTGCCCCGCCTCTACTTCCTGCCTGGCTACTGGCCAATCAGCGTTTATTTAAAATGCAAGTGACAGGGTACAGACCATTGTCCCACAGCATGCTACTAGTGGTAAAAGCTCATATAGACTAGTCAAGAATATTAAAATCTTGAGTAGTAAGTAAATGTTTACCCATAGCACAAATATACACTAAATAGTATGTATTGCTGAGTACTATAGAGTAAAAAACAAGATTGATGTGACCAATGGCCCTTTGAAATTTATATATTTTGCTAGTAAAAATGCAATTTACATAAAATATAGTGATGAAAGTATAACAAAATTGCATTTACTAAAATATGAAAATAAATTTATTAAAATATGATATTGAAGCATGGTTTTATTTTGTTTTGAGCCAGTAAGTTTGAAGTTACAAAAAGAATATACTTGGTATAAATGGCAACAAAAATTGTAATAATATTTTTAAAGAAATAGTTTGTCAATATACCTCAAAAACTATAAAATGTTTGTACCTTTATCCCAGTAATTCTACTTCTTGAAAGCTAACCAAAGATAATAAAAATAGAAACTAATATATCTGGGACTATTAATTGCAATAGTTTGTAACAGCTGAAAAATAGAAAGTGAGAGTAACCACTCAAAGAAAAAGTATTTTAGTGAATTATGGCACATCTGTGGTGTAAAATTGCACAACTATTAAAAAATGAAAACCATCTCAACACAGTGGCATTCAGACAGGCCCAGAGCTGGGCAAACATGACCTATCCTTTCAAACATTTTCCTCACTCTACACAGGAAGAACATACCTACTGAGAGGTCAGTCCTACTCTCCTCCAGGCCTCTAGCAACCACTAATGTGATTTTTGCCCTTTTGATTTTACCTACTTTGGGTATTCCATATATTTGAAATCATAAAATATGCCTTTGAGTGTACAGATTTTCACACATATCATATTTTGGAGATTATTCATGTTGTGGCATGTATCAGTTTCCATTCCTTTTAAAGGTCAAATAATATTTTAAGGATATATCACATTGATTTTTGTTGCAAAAATAAGCTATATTTTTTTAAAAAATGAAAATATCAGGATTATATAGCAAATGGGCTGCTAATGAAAATTTAAAAGTCTATAAAATGGACCTTTTTTATGAAAAAGCATATATAAGTGGAGTATACAAAAATTAAAGTAGTTCTCTTAGGAAAATATGATTATATGTTTCGACTTCTATTCTTGTTTTTTTCCTGAGACAGAGTTCTCTGTAAAAACAGTCTTGGCTCTCCTGGAATTTATTCTGTAGACCAGGCTGGCCTTGAACTCATAGAGATCTGTCTGCCTCTCTGGGATTAAATGTGTGCACCACCACCACCAAGCAGCATTTTCTTTGAGTCAGTGAAGATGAAGAGAAATTCAATAGTGAAAATAATGGGACAAGTCAAAGAAAAGACATGAGAATATGGGGATATTTGTTGTACAGCCCAGTCGTAGGATATGGAAAAAATAGAATGAAGGGAGTTTGCAGTGCTAAATAGATTCAAATTTTGGCGAGCCTTTCTGTTTTGGGAGAGACTCTGACACCCTTGCAGAATCAATGAATCAACTGCACACTTTCGTAAACCTGAATAAGAAGGTGAGAGCTATGAGCCAGGAATGTGGATTTGAACCACACTGAAGGATGAATTGAAAAGATAGACTGTGGCAAGAGAGAGGGCTCTGAGGTTAAGAATGCTTGGAGCATTTACAAGGAACCAGGTCCAATTACCAGCACCCACATGACTGCTCACAATCTTTTATGACTCCGGTTCTAGGGAATCTGGTACCCTCTTCTGGCCTCCTCTGACTCCAAGCATACACATGTCTCACAGACATACATGAAGACATATACACAATAGAATTATAAAATACATATACATGATGTAATAAATAAATATAAAAAATGTTCAAAGGCCGAGCAAACATGAGCCTGGGAAATTAGATAAATGTGCACTGCCCTCATTTAGATGGTTGTAATGAGGAGGTAGAAATGACAGGTGAATGACCAGGGTGAGCCAAAGATGGAATTTGACAAGTATTGACGAGATGTGGGCTTTGGAATCTGATCAGTGGGAGCTCGGGGGACACAGAAAATGGAGCAAACACAGCTCTGTGCTATAAACACAGCTGGTATTTTTCAAAGATCCTCTGTGATGGCTCATTTGGTCTGCTGGTGCTATTGAGAGGAAACTTTGAATTGTGAGTCTTCTGAAAAGATTGCTTTAAAAACAAAATGTAACACCTCTTCCTCTTCCTGCCCCATCTCCTCCCTTCCTCTTCCTGTCTCATCTCCTCTCTTCTTCCTCCTGCCCCCATCTCTTTCTCTCTTCCTCTTCTTCCTGCCCTCTCCCCTTATTCTACATGTACTCCCAGGCTCCTGGCATCTGCTCCCACCATTATCCACATCATGAAGTGTGCATGCAGCCAAGGAATGGCACAGATTCTAAGCTCTGCAGTTCAAATGTTAGGCATCTAAAGCAAAGAAGTAAATGTTTTCTTCCTATAAATTTGGCTTCTTCAAATATTTCATATATGCACACAAAGCTGACAAATACGAAGTTACATGTTTTTAGAATATATAATTGGAGTATGTTTTAGGTCCTAATTGGAATGCCAAACTCTGTGGTCAAAGATGTCCATGGTTAAAAAAGGTAGAAGCTAGAGCACAAGTTGACCTACTATGGTGACCCTGGAGCACACTAGACCCTTCCAAATTATGGTTTGGGGCACCTCTCATCAGAATTTCAAAGCGAATTTAGACTCTGCCATGTCTCCTATCATCTCTTAGATAGGATTTCTAGAAGCTTCACCTCCCTCAGACTGCTGACCCTGTCTGTTTGAGAAGGAGGCTGGGCATACAATCACACACACATGTGGAAGACATTAAATCTGGTCCTGTTCCTCATGCTAACAAGAAGGAAGAAAATGAAGGCCACAAGATCATGAGTTACAATAAGGTTTCTGGCTCCAAGTCCTTTCTCCACCATGCCACTAAACACACTTAAGCCTCTGTCTCTGGAAGGTGAAGTAAATCAAGTGAACTGGGGAAGTGTTTCCGTTTTTCCTTTTGTATTAACAAACACCACCTCCCAGTTCCTCATAAAATGTTGATTATGCTTCCGTCCTGACATCCTGCTTTTCAGTTTAAATGATTAGCTTGAAACATAAGACATTTTAACAATGAGAATTCTTTTCTTCAATATACCTTCAAATTTTTATTTCTTATAAATATTCAATGGAATATTTCCATTTGTGGTGTGTGTTTGCTAATTTACTGGAAGTTGATTCTGTTCCCTGGAAATGTCACTTGGGTGGCCCTGCTGGGCTAAAATGAAAAGTCTTATTGCTGATTTTTGAACCCTTAGTTCTACATAGATTCAACAGTTCTTGGCTTTCCTGTGAATATTTGAGAATAACAGCTGTTTCAGATATATTCTCTTCTTTTGGAAATTGATTATTTCCTTAAAGTATGGTTTGTATGTATTAAAGATAAAGAATTTTGTTCTGGTAAGATAGTAACCTACACTTTGTTTTTCATTGGTAGCTTCATGGAGCTATCTTTGATAAGATACAGCTATTGCATTTTGATGATTACAAACCCGACGTAAGCATTTACGACTAGTGAATGACTACATGAGGGCTTAACTAGGGAGGTTTGGGGGAAATCTTACTTGAGAGCAGCAATGTCTTATTTGCTTCAACTGTGGCAACCCTCAAATAAGAGCTAGGAAACGTTAGCATTGAACAAAAAAAAACCAGCCTTGTCTTCACAGGCGTAAGATCCAATCAGAGAAAGCTATTTTGGAAACAGGAAAGATATTATGTTTCCTTCACTAGAGAGCTGGAAAGACCACTGTAACATAATGAAACAGAATCTAAGGATGAAGCAGGATCTTGTGATGTGTCCCAAAGAACACAGTTTTCTTTCACAGAACATCTTAGATTCCTCTTAGACTCTACAGAAAGGCAAATTTATTTGCAAATCATAAGATTGTTTATTAATCCACTTCAGAAATTGAATTGATAGAGGATTGTTTGATGCAAATCAACCTTGCCCTGGAGCTCTGAGAATGTAGTTGGAAGATGGATTCAGACTGATTTCTCTTCCCTTGTGGAATCTCAAGCCTCTTTGGTCCTGGCATTGTCAAAGGTCCAAGAGGAACTGGTAGCACCATACAGCAACGAGGTATGAGGTAGGTGGAGTCAGACTGAAGAAGGGATGGTATACCAGCTGTCCCCAGGATGGTAGAGCCATCTGGCCTCTTTCATTTCACAATTGATCATCCCAGTGCTACAAAGATCTGGGGGAGACTCCCCTCACCTTCCAAGAGCTGGAATAGAAGAGCTTTGAGATGAGTGGGGCTTTGAGATACAACGCAGGCTCAGTTTCCTAAAAGTGCTGGCTTGGTTGGACATAGGGAGCACAACATCACAAATATGTGCTATATGGGTCCCTAATATGGCCACCCCAATGCTCTCTCAACTTCTATATACTCATTGATTCATAATAGAACTCCCAGGGGAAATGTGTACCTTAAAACTCTTTATCTTGATGAGTGAGGAGAAGGCCTGGTTACTCTTGTTGTTTAAATTAAAACTTAATACAGAAATCTCTTATCAACCCATGAAATATTTATTGGCTAATGAGTCCATTGTTACTAAGTAGTAGTTTATCATGAAGTGACTGAGATAATCATCCTTAACCCTTATTTCATCTTAGAGGGAAGGGTCAGAAATTCTTGGGGTATACTCCAAGCACGGGTTAGTTCTCACAAATACTCTCGGTAATTCTCTTGGGAATCCAGGATTGAGAGCCTCAGTCACATAGATTTCACTTGCTGATATCTGAGTGTTTTCATTTAGCATAGAGAGATTTTTTTAGTGTCACTGTGTCATATTTAATATTTGCGTTCACTCCCCACTTTATACATTCAGGAAACTAGAATGTAGAGGGTGGATGGGGAGGAAGCTATGTCCTTATTCTGCTCAGGTGATTCATGGCTGTTATTTACTCCTGTGTAATCTGTGGTCACAATCAAAGACTTCTGCTTTCACTGTGTAGCCGTGCCCCATTCTCTCTCCCAGTTGCTGTAGCAACAGTTAATCACCACATCGTTTTCAGAAATACCACCGTGACACAAGAGATAGGTTTCTGCTGTAGGGATGCAGATGCCCAGAGTCTGGGTGAATGAGAATGTCCACAGCTTCTTCCATTTTTCTCAAACTCAAGGCTATGTGCCCTGTTTCTTCCTGCCTGGCTCTTTTTATTAAGGAAATAAGACTGCTTTCAGTGAGATAAACACAGCCTGGATGGAATTTGAGATATTCATCTTAGAGAGCGGATAAACCACTAAGCTGAAACTCAATTCAAATACCATCAAATTTCCACTGCCTGGTGTGTTCCTACTGTGGGAACAGATGCACGCAGGATTTTATATGATCGTTGTTAATGATGATGGTCCCTTTATCATTCTGAAAACTACCATCCAGTACTTTCCTTCAAAACACTCTTTCTGGGTGACCATTTTGTCAGCCTCCACTCTAGGTGCCATGTGCCTGGCATTTAGAGATGATAGGGAGGCAGCATGAGCCAAGATCAAATATAAAATAAAATGGCAAGCTCATCGTAGACAGAGCAGATGGACTCTATGGGTCAGGGAGGCCTTCTCTGGAGAAGTATCTCTGGGGGACTATGTGGCTGTCTCAGTGTTAAGCTGAGAATACCATGGCTGGAAATCCTCACCATCATTGCAGGCCCACAGACCAGCAGCTTTTTTTAGGAGGCTATGGAGGGTGGACTTATGCCATCTCTGCAGGGTCACACATCTTACCTGCCCAATACAATTTGTTTCCACCAAACCACCTGTCAAAGTATGTGTTATTAGCCATAGTTAATTGTTGAGGACAATGAGATTGAGAGAGGGAGGCTCAGCCTGTAGCCTTGGTGAGCTGCTGAGCCGCCATTTAAGCCCCAGGCTATGTGGAGATCCAACTCAAGCTCTCCATCATTGCCTTGGACATGCTAGTGCACTTATCTCCCATACTCTTGGATTTTATTACAGATTTCTTTGTAGGATAAACACATGATGAATTACAATATTTGAGGCCTGCTGAAGCATTCATTACTTCCATCTCGTTTTGTGGCAGGCTCCCAGATACTGAGTTCAAATGGGTCTGACTCATTACCAAGAATGCTCAATCATGACTGAATCTCAGGTTCCCCATGACCAAAATGGAGAGATAAAGTTTTAATGGACTGTCTTAAGAGAATGTTGGAAATTTGTCCTCTGTAGCTCTCATATGTCACTGAAGTTAGCATCCTTACTTCTAATCAAAGCATTAGCTGTATGACCAATGAGTGGCATTTGTGATGGCTGAACTGTATGTTTGCCCTCTCATTGAGGCATATTAGAAAGCATGAGTCAGCTAGTGCCTTGGTCTTCCTCATTCTTATTGGTATATTTCTTTCAGGGATGGTCTTGGAAACATCCTCTACATGTGGCTTTCTGTCTGTCCCTTAGTTACTCTTTGCTGTCTCTCCACATGACTGTGTGTCTTTCCCTTCTCTGCATCTTGTTTCTCTGTTTTTTTCTCTAGATGACTTTCTGATTGTGAATTCCTTTGCAACTTTCTCCTGTTGTTATTCTACTCTTGGAATACCGTGTGTGTGTGTGTGTGTGTGTGTGTGTGTGTGTGTGTGTGTACATATGGGTGTATGTGTGTAGGTTTGCATATATGCCTATGTGCAGTTGCATGTAGAGGACAGCAGATAAAACAGAGAGCCTAGAACTTCAGCCAGTTGGTAAGGGTAACTGGTCAGCAGTCTTCAGGGATCTGTCTCTCTCTGCCTTCCATCTGATCCTTGCTGGGATTGCAAGCATGCATCAATATGCCTGGCCTTTTTACATGAGTTCTGTTAATTCAAATTCAGAACTTCAATGCTTGCAAAGTAAACCCTTCACCAGCTGAGGCACCTCCATAGCTCTGCTATTATAATCCATCCACTCCCTGACATTTTGTTTTTTATTAATGGAACTTTTGGTCTGTGTTCTGCTTTGCACATTAAAACATTTTTCTTTCCCCCAAAGACTGAACTCTCCCTGTCTAGAAGTTCTAGGTTGCCCTTTTATGGTGAATTCTAAATTCACAACCATGTGGGATTATTTAGGAAATTCTAGACAATAAAGTTCTCCCAGGGTAGGGAGCATGTCATGCTGAGCAGAGAGTGTTAAATCCTGGCCAGATCCTGACCACAACACATACTCAAGAAATACCAAGAGAAGGTATAGATGCTCGTGACATCATAAGCAAGATTTAAATGAAAAAAAGTCATATTTCTCTATTAGCTGTTTCTTTTCTTGAAGTGTCAAAATACCTCTGAGAAGCCACTTAAGACAAGAAGAGTTTATTGTCTGACCATTCCAGGAGACATAGTATAGAATGTCGGGGAAGGCATAGTAGCAGGAATGAATGTCCAGGGAGGAGGGCGTGGAAGCGGGAGAGAGGTGTGGTAGAAGGAGTGGATGTCCAGAAGGCAAGGCTCATGGAAGCAGAGGTGCTGTAGGAATTCCTACAACCAGTAACCTTTAAGTTACACGCCCACTTGGGCATGGCCTCTTATACTGTGTATGCTAATGTAAAGCATATGTCCAGCCTCTCTTCCAAAGGCATAATTGGGTTTCTGTTCTCCATTTGTGCAGAGGATTTTGATCTGTGTGTCTACCCCTAAATAAATAACCCTTTATTATACTCAATTCTGTGCTAGTGTGGGATTTCTTTTTAGTGTCCTTCTTCATCTGGCATCCCACATGGATCTGAAGTCCACACCTACCAGGTAGATCATCTTAAAGGCCTGATCAGTCCACAGCCCAGAAAGTCTCCCACCCCCGCCTGCCTGACTTGCTTTTACCTAAGTGTTTCTATGTAAAACCCCTGCCACAGCGAAGCTGTAGAGCAACTTGGAAATTTCCCAAGCTCGCACTCCCCCACCACTGGGGCATTCCCTGCCTCATGGTGACTTGTGCAGCTTCCAGTTTGTGTTCCCAGCTCCTGAGTAATAGGCTTCTTTCTCCCTGTACAGAACTGATTAAATTGCTTTTAATTTGTCAAGCAAAGCAAAGTTATCAGTATTTAACCAGCACCAAGGCGAAAAATCCAAAGCAGCTCAGGACTGTTCATGGCATCAGGTTGTGCCACTAGTCACAACTCTGCAACCATGACACCTGCTGGAAAATAAAGATTATTACACCTAAAACAATTTACCAGACCTCACAACAAGTAATTGATAAATCATATTGGCAGACAATATCATCATGGCAAATTTTAGTAACATTTTGCTAATACTATGGATTGTATTCTGCAAGGCTTATATGGTTATTGTGATACATACATTAATTGGATATTGGGACTCAGTTTTTTTCTTTATATTTTATCCTTAAGAAAATGGTTTGATAACAGAGCTAAGAATGAGGAACTTTTAGAAATGATAGAGTCTTTACAGAATACTAATGAACAGTTAGCTGACAGGATTAATACCATCAAAAATCAAAAGTTATCTGAAAAAATAATAGTATTGAAAATGGTAACATTACTTTGACAGACAAAATTGAATCCATGTCTAAGGGTACTGAGAAGTTATCTGAAAGAACACATGCTGTTAAATTTGACAATCAAAATTTGTTAAAAACTTATGATAGGTTAGCAGATAGACTATTTCTCCAGGAAGGCAATCTGAACACTATCCAAATAATGTCCAAGGATGAGATGTTATCTTTAAAGAAAAAACTTCAGACCTTAGAATCACCTATGCAGTATGAGGACCAGAGGCTAGGTGCCTCAATGAAATCACTAGAAATATATACAGGCCAGAAGATTCAGGCTTTACAGAAGACAGTAGTAAAAAGATTTGAAATGATTGAGGAAATTATTGGGGCTGATGAACAGGGAAGGAAGGCACAAGGATAGGATTCAACATCACCAGTAGTTGTCAGAGATGACTTACCCAGGATTATAGCTTCCTACCCTGTAATCTCCTCTGACAAATCATTAAGTTCTAAAGGCCCAAAAGGATCCAAAGAAGGTAGATGGATACCTATACAAATGAATGATCTAAAAGAAATTAAGCAAGCTGTAATAACTTATGGCTAGCATTCCACATTTGTTAGGTAGATGGGTTTCTAGTATTAAAGCCACATGACTAGCTTCAGTTAGTTTCAGCAATCCTAGATAATGGGCCTCAACTGATGTTTAAATACTCTTTCAGAAAAGAGGCTAAACTTTTAGAACAAAAGGGAAAGTTAAAAGGACTTCAGACTTCCCAAGATCAAATTCTCAGTGAGGGTACTTATGATGACCCACAGGCTCAAGTTCTTTAGAATGAACAAATCTTCTCCCTATGCCTTAAATGCTTGGGACAGGATTCAAGAACTAGGAAAATGAATTGAATCATATACCAGGGTTAAACAGGGCCAGAGAGAACCCTTAGTGACTTTTTACAAAGACTAACTAAGGCTGTACAAATAGGAGTAACAGACCCAGATGCTAGATGAGTATTTATTAAATCTCTGGCTTTTAAAGATGCCAACTTAGAATTCAAAAAGATACTTGGGCTTTAAAGGTTAGATCAGCTCCAATGGATGAATGGATTCTGCATACAATGAACATTGAGATATTTGACTATAGTACTGAATCTTGAGTAGGAGAACAGGAGAAGCAATTTCCAAAGGAATGAGGAGACATTAAAATGACAAATGTTTTAATTGTGATAAAATAGGACATCTGAGATGAGATTGCAGACAAGAAATTTCTAGGATGAATACCTCCTCTGGGAATGGCAAGATTAGGAGGACTCAGCCTTCAGGTATATGTAGAAGGTGTGACAAAGGACAACATTAGACCAAAGAATACAGATCAACAACAGACAGACAAAGCAACCCAATACCATTGGGAAACTCCTTGGGGGCCTCTCACAGGCCCCAAAGCCAAAAGTGATCCAGTCATTCCCAGTCACTCTGAAGAACATGTCTCACCAGCAAAATTAAAAAATCTAGAGCCTTTTATAAAAGACCATACTTTTCTTGATGATGGAATATAAGGATGGAGAAAAAATCAAAATTTCCATAGGAAATAGAAAATGTATATTCTGGCAGACTTCTATAAATGATCAAAGACCAAAGCTAAGAATGTGTATAAATGGCATTGTAATTGCGGGTTTGATAGACATGGGTGTAGATGTGAGTATCCTTACTCTAGAATCTTGGCATCCAAATTGGCCTCTTTAAAAGGCAGATGTTCAATTACTAGGAATTGAAACCATATCTCAAGTGAAACAAAGCACGAGATGGGTTGAATTCATAAGGCTAGAAGGACAGAAAGGAAAGCTAAGGCTGTATGTGGCTAATATTGCAGTGTATTTATGGGGTTGTGACCTGCTGCAGCAATGAATACCCAGATAAACATTCCTGCAGTCCTAGAAACTTGTAATTCTTAGAAGGATACTATAAGGTACTATACACAAAAGTCACCAGCCATTCAGGATATACAAGAACACAAAGCAACTAGTAAACCTTAAGAGGTACCAACAGCCCTACCTTTAAAATGGCTAACTGAGAAACCAATATGGTTTAAAAAGTGGCTGTTAACAAACGGCAGGCTTTAGAACAGCTAATACAGGAGCAACTAGATGCTCACCATATTGAAGAATCAACCAGCCCTTGGAATTCTTCTGTATTTGTTGTTAAAAAGAAATCTGTTGAATGGGAAATGGTTACAGATCTAAGAGCTATCAATAAGGTAATACAACTGATGGGCTCTCTACAATCTGGAATTCCTCTGCCTTCTCTATTACCAAAAGGATGGCCTCTTATAGTTATTGATTTGAAAGATTATTTCTTTATTATACCTTTACAAGAAAAAGACAGAGAAAAATTTGCCTTCATGGTGCATACTTATAATTCTCAATCTACTAGGAGATGCCAATGGATCGTCCTTCCACAGAGAATGCTCAATAGCCTCACCCTAAATCAATACTTTGTAAGTCAGCCATTGGAAATATATGTAAAATATTTTCTAAATCTATAATTTACCATTCTGTGGATGACATTTGCTATCTGATTCAAGCATACACACTTTAGAAAGAATGTTTGAAGAAGTAAAGAAAGTTTTGCCACAATGGGGATTACAATTACATTGCTCCTGAAGAAATACAGAGAGGAGATTCTGTCAATTACCTAGGTTATAGAATAGGTTTACAGAAAATTAGAACAAAAAAGGCACAAATTAGGAGAGACTGATTGAATACTCTCAATAACTTTCAAATATTGTTTGGAGACATTTCTAATCTACAACCAGCTGTTTGGCTAACACCTGATTTAATAGTTCATTTAAACAAAACCTTAGATGGTAACAAAGACTTAAATAGTCCCAAACAATTAACAGCTGAAGCAGAAAAGTAATTGATTGTTGTTGAAGAAAAATTAAGGAGGCACATGTGGATAGGGTGAATCCAAATTTTAATTGCATTCTAGCCATATTTCCTTCTAGAATTTCTCCTACAGAAATTTTAATGCAAAGGGAAGGTATTATCTTAGAATGGATCTTTTTACCACATAAACCATGTAAAAAATTAAAAACTTAATTGGAAAAAGTCTCCAAATTAATTGTAACAAGAAAATTGAGAATTCATCAACTAGCAGATATAGACCCAGCAGTGATTATAGTGTGTTTTACTACTGATGAAAGTAAAAGATGACGGGAAGACAATGAACCTTGGCAAAGAGCTTGTGCTAATTTTTTAGGTGAGATTAATAGCAATTATTCTAAAAATGAAAGAATGAACCTTATAAAGAGAACTACTTGAATCCTTTCCTGCATTGTACAGGACACACCAATATCTGGAGCAAATAAATCAGAAAAGGCAGGTTACAAATCAGAAGATTTAAGTAAGGTGGAACAAAGCCCTTATAATTCTGCCCAAAAGGTAGAATTATATGCTATTCTCATGGTGATTAGGGATTTTAAAAAACCTCTTAATATAGTTACTGATTTACAATATGCAGAAAGAATTGTTTTGCATATTGAAACCACTGAATTTATACTAGATGAAGCAGAATTGATTTCATTATTCATACAGTTTCAAGATATAATCAGGAATAGGCTTTGTTCCATATACATAACAACATCTGAACCCATATGGACCTGCCAGGTCATCTAGCACAAGGTAATGCAGCAATTGAATGATTACTCATTGGAAGTGTGTTGAAGGCCTCAGAATTCCATAGGAAACATCATGTCAATAATAGTAAAGTTTTAAAGAAAGTTTTCTATTACATGGAAACAAGCTAAGGAGATTATAAAGAGATGTCCTGCATGTTCTTTCCATAACCAAATACCACTACCTACAGGGATTAACTCAAAAGGTACTCACAGGAATGAAATCTGGCTTATCTATGTGTTCCACTTTACAGAATTTGGAAAATAAAAATATGTACATCACACCATTGACACTCAGGTTTTCAGTGGGCAACTGCATTGAGCTCAGAAAAGGCTGTTTCAGTAATCACATATTTATTAGAAGGTATGGCCATCATGGCTATACCTGTACAAATAAAGACAGATAATGGTCCAGCATATGTCTCTAAGAAAATGGGGCCCCACATCAACAACTCCACCTGATTGATATGATGTCATGATGCTGATAGCATTACTATAAGACCTCTTTTGTGAACCAGCTTCTCAAGATGGTTCCAACTTAGTTAGCTGAAATGGTACACATTTTTACAATGTTCTAGCTAGAACTCCACATAGGAACCTCAGAAAAACCCTACCAAATACTCAGAGACTATTTGCAATTATACTAGACAGTAATCTTGAAACTTAACCATCATTTTACTTTCACAGGATCCCATAGAAAGGACATTGCCCCCATGTCAGCTGAGTAAGTCTAGAAGATGACATCCCCTCTCCCAAAAAAGTTTGTCCTCAGGGTTAGGGATATCCTTTAGGGGTTGATTATAATTGTTATAAGGTTGGGGTTTAGGGGAAAATTAGGTAAACTCAGGGATCTTTTTGGAAAAAAAAAAAAGGAAATTGAATGGGATAATAGATTAGTGTGAGTTTACTCACACTAATAATAATAGTAAATAATGAAGTGAATATTTGTGAGATATTATTTGTATGCAATTTAAATTTGTATAGATATCGAATGTGTTCCTATTTTTGTCTACAATATTTGTATACCTAGGCAAAGTTATTTTGTCATATTGTATGCATGCAGGCTTCTACCTCTGCTTAAGTTATTTTGTATATTGATACAATTTTATGATATATTTATCATATTGCAATATACATTTCTACATCTAAACAAGATACTTATACAATGTTTACATTTTGAGGTCATTGTCCTCATTTGTTGCACAGTTGTTTAAAGATTGTTTAATATTCTAATTTGACATCTTAGTCTTTAAGATATATAGGTATTAAGAATTTTAGATCAATTGTCATCCATGCTTGTCATACATATAGTTAGACTAATCATGCTCTTTAGATACATAGAGATTGTATTCTGCATATATAGGTAATCTTTAACCACTTCAAAGTGCTGTAGAATATGGCACTTAAAGAACAGTGTTCTGTTGACGTGAGACACAATTACTCCTGGCAACACCAATCTATTCCCAAGAGGATGTTGAGCATCAAGTACACTACACTTGGAGCTTGTTTTCTTCTTAGCAAAACTGGCCTTTGGACAAGGGACTACCCATGCATTGACCACTGACAAAATGCGCAATGTCTGGACAGGATAAGCAGGATACAAGAAAAAAGACTGTCAAATCTTGTCAAGACAGGGTAAGACAGTTTTGAAAAATTTCCTGCCTCTGAAAGTGGTCTATCAGTTACTCTAGGCCTTAGTCAAAGTTGGTTGCGCCAACATTGCAAATGAGACTTTGGGTGATTGCCCGTGGGAGGAGGGCCTGTTTGTTCGTCCCAGCTGTCCGGCTTGCTTAGCCCCAAAATAATCACACAGAAACTGTATTAACTAAAACACTGCCTGCCCCATTAGCTCTAACTTCTTATTGGCTAACTCTTACACCTCAGTTTAACCCATCTCTATTCCTCTGTGTATTGCCATGTGGCAGTGGCTTACAAGATTCTAACCAGTGACCATCTCTAGTGGAGGATTCATGGCTTCTCTGCTGACTCTACTTTCTTCCTCACAGCATTTAGTTCTGTTTTCTCTGCCTACCTAAGTTCTGCTCTATCAAAAGGCCAAGGCATTGTCTTTATTCATTAACCAATGAAAGCTACGAATGAACAGAAGAACATTAGCCAATAAGAAGTTAGAGCTAATAGCCAAGCAGTGTTTTAATTAATACAGTTTCTGTGTGGTTATTTTGTGTGTAAGCTAGCCCGGTGGCCTGGACAAACAAGCAGCCTCTCCCCTTGTAACAATTGTCCAGGTAGCCAGTTGTCTCTGTCATTCGTTGTGCATTTTGGAAGTTGCTTGATTGCACTTCCTGCTTACTCAAGTAATATTTCATTTCTTGGGTCTTTGATGGGGTTGAAGACTACATAATTGTAGTTACTTTCCTCTCATGACTTGGCCCAGTTATTATTATACAAAAGTTAAACTCATTAGGATAAGATAATTGTTTAAACATTTATCACGTTTCTTGTTTGATATTGTTTATGCTGGTTGTAATTCTAATTTTTATACCTGATATTTGTTTTTATTGTATATAATTTTATATTAGGCTTAAAACTTTCTTATTTATACAAAATGGGGAGGTGCTGTGGGAATTCCTACAGCTAGTAGCCTTTAAGTTACTCACCCACTTGGGCGTGGCCTCTTATACTATATATGCCAATGTAAAGCACGTGTCAGGCCCCTTGTCTGGTGGCATGATTTGGTTCCTGTTCCTCATTTGTGCAGAGGATTGTGACCTCTGTGTCTACCACTAATTAAATAACCCTTTATTATAGTTAATTCTGAGCTAGTGAGAGATTTCCTTTTAGTGGCCTCCTTTACAGGAGTGGATGTCCACGGAGGAAGGTGTGGAACAGGAGTGGACATCCAATGAGCAAGGCATAATAGCAGGAGTGGAAGCCCACCTGGTCACATTGCACTCTCAATAATGAGTCAGAGTGTTATTCATGATGTTTCTCAGGTCACCTTTTCCTGCTCATTCAGTCCAGGATCTTAACCCATAGAATGGGAACATGACAGACCTCAGTGAACTCAACGTAGAAAACTCCCCAAGCATACCCCTCAGAGTCTTGTCTCCCGGGGGATGTAGATTTTTTCAAACTGACAACCAATATTAACCTTTACATCCAGGGTAACAGGATACTTCAACAAAGTACAAAATGCATTTGAAACTGTGTTGCAAAAATGGAGTATCATCGAGGAAGATACATTGTCTTTAGCAAAATTACTTTTAAAAGGATGCCATTTGCTGTAGATTTATATGTGTTGGCTAAGTAGTCTTTGAGTAGCAAACTGTTCGATGTAGCCTGTTTAAAAACATTTATCTAACTTATGCAAATTAGACAAGAAAAGGACTTTCTTTTCAATGCTATTTTTACGTCTGATATGTTCAATATATGCAATAAAGTATAAGAAACAGATTCTCGGACTATCATGTGCCTTACACAACAGATCTAACAGAAACCTTCTTTGCTTCAAATTGTTTTTTAAAAGAAATTAGTGTTTTATTTTGAAGATGAAGATTTTATAGGTTTTAATTATGGTTGTCTCTCTGTGCGTATGTCTGTATGTGTGTGTATGTCTGTGAGTACAGGGCCCACAGAGGCTGGAAGAGGGCACTGGACTCCCTGGAGCTGGAGCTGTAGGCAGTTGTGAGCTTCCCTGTGGGTACAGGAAGCTAAACTTGGGTCCTCTGCAAAAGTAGTACATTCTTTTAATGATTGAGCCTCTTCTTTCAGCCTCAAGGTGTTTTATGAAGCCAAAGCTCCTTGAAGTCTGTTGGCACTATTTTCAGTAGTTTCTAGTATTTGGGAGCTGGAAAGTACTTTTGTTTGTTTTTGTTTTACAAGACAGGGTTTCTCTATAGCTTTAGTGCCTGTCCTGTAACTAGGTTTTGTAGACCAGGATGGCCTCAGACTCACAGAGATCCCCCTGTCTCTGCCTACTAAGTGCTGGGATTAAAGGCATGCACCACCACCACCCAGTTTAGAAAGTACCTTAAAAAAATGTTTGGTCCTTTGCTTCCTAAATAGGCTACAAAGTTACCATTGTACAGCAAGTGTCACCGTTAACATTTCTTTTCCAGTTCACTTTGTAACCTGTATATCTCTTTATGGATAATGTATTTGCCCACTTAATTCTAGCATCTGCGCAGATATTCAAAGCATTGTGGTAGAAGCTGCTACTGTTTGCTTATGGCTGTATCCATACTTCCTAGGGCAGAGTTGTGTGATCCAAAGCACATGTATATTTAACTTTATTAGAGTCATCTTTATTTGATATATATTCTTTCTCCTTATGGATATTTATTTATGTTGCTTTCCATTTAATATACTCTAGATACTGTGGTGAGTTTTTTCTTCTTTGTTTCTTGAGACAGGGTTTCTCTGTGTTGCTTTGGAGCCTGTCTTGGAACTAGCTCTTGTAGACCAGGCTAGAATTGAACTCACAGAGACCCACCTGCCTCTGCCTACTGAGTGCTAGGATTAAAGGTGTGCACCACTACCTCCTATTTATGTGGTGAACGGTTAATTGAGCAACTTGATTTTAAAAATCATTATCCCGGCAGGGCGGTGGTGGCACAGGCCTTTAATCCCAGCACCCGGAAACAGAGGCAGGCAGATCTCTGTAAATTCAATTCTAGCCTGGTCTACAAGAGCTAGTTCCAGGACAGGCTCCAAAGCAACACAGAGAAACCCTGTCTCGAAAAAAAAAAAAAAAGTCATCATCCCGAGTGATTGGAAGACTCTAAAATGTTGTTATCCCAAGTGCCTCACCCCTTTTAAAGCTATCATGAGATTATTTTAATCTGTGCTGCCTCTCAGTCACGAAAGTAATCACAACTACTGCTGCTATGGTTTCACTCACTAGGTATTTATTTGTATTTGCATATGGACATGCTAACTTTCTGAGATTAATATTTTGTTTCTATTATTTGCCTTTATTCTGTATGCCTTTGCTTTTGGTGAAAGTAAGGCATTCAAATATCTGACTTTTGCCTGTAAAACTTCACCCTTTAATAATTTTGTGAAACATGACATCTAGGGGTTGGAGAGAATGGGTAAGAACACACACAGCTCTCCAGAGGAACCCAGTTTGGGCTTAGATCACACGTGAGACAGCTTCTACTTCTGCCCTGCAGGATCTGACCAGCACCCTCTGCTGACCTCCACAGGTAGTGCATTCATGTGCACATTTCCACTCAAAACATATATGCCCATAATTTAAAATTAAAGCACAATCTCTTTGAAAAGAATAATTTTCATAACTTTACATAATTATTCAAATTTTCGTGAACCCTATAATTCTCTTGTTTTAATAGATCAAATCTGTCTTTATAATATTCATATTTCATTAAGGCTCTACATTGTTTTAAGCAAAAGAAAATATGCAATTAAAACAGAGATTTTAATGCAGTGATAAAGATGTTACATGGTATAATTTCTATACAATTTGGGTTTTTTTTTTTGCTTAGTTTTTTCAAATTAATTAGTAATGTTTATTTCTTTCAAATTTTATATTTTGATATTTAAAATATATTTCTTCCATATATCTTTGCAAAGTGAAAAATAGGTAGTGGTATTTTTAAAATATTATTTTAAAAATATTTATTTATTTTTCTTGCTTGTACATGGGTGTTTGTTTCCCTGAATGCATGTCTGTGCACATATACATTCTAGATGTTTATAAGAGTTAGGTCTTTTGGAAATGGGGTTGTAGAAGTTGTTGATATCTAAAACTTAAATAATCACTCATTAAAATAAGATAGGTGCTTTTTGGATAAGAGGTATTAGTTATAGTTGGGTTTTTGTTGTTGTTTTGGGGGGGTTTTATTTTATTTTATTGAGAATAGAATAGTGTTTTGAATCCATCTGAGTCTGGATTCTTTTTCTTTTTTTCTCTGTGGGAAAGTCCTGGCTGTCTTGGAACTCTCTCTGGAGAACAGGCTGGCCTTGGACTCACAGACATACACCTGCCTCTGCCTCCTGAGTGCTGGGATTAAAGGTGTGCACCACCACTGTCCAGCTGGAAGGCTTTTTGAATTGATGAAAATTATATGTAGTATGAAGGGGGACAGTCTGTGGTTGGCTATCTGCAAAGAGACAAACCAAAAGATTCCAAAATTGTATGGTTTGGGGAACAGTAAGTTCAGAGTTTGTGCAGACTGTTTATACCATGACTCTAAGGGGCTGCCAACCTATGATTGTCTCCCTTGACTGATATCACATCATGGTGGCTAAAAGGGAAAGCAAAACCAGATATGAACTCAACTTATTAGTTTATCAATTCAGCAAAACTGTCTTAAATTTTATGATACCATTCTAGAACCTAGGGATGAATCTATGAAGAAGTACCCCAACATTACTATGGTGGGATATTTTGATCACACCCTGACACCCCTGAGACTGACAATAAAATTTATCTTATATTGGAGGGTGGAGCCAACTACTAGCTGAATTGACCAGAATCAGCCATAGAAGTTTTGGAGGATCCAGGGCATATAGAGAGACACAGGAAGTAGTAGGGAGGGATTAAGACGATTTGTAGCTGGTTTGGACTGAGGAAGGAGAGAGAGAGGAGGTTACTGGTGGCTTCTCTGCTACTTCTCTGATCAATCAAGTTTTGACCCCATATATGACTCCTGAGTCTTTAATTAATAATAGAATTAGTTTAGATAATCATTACATATTATCTACCCAAGCAACAGTGAAATGTAATTAACTATAATCTACCCATGTAACAGTTAAAACTTTACCTTTGTCATTCCCTTCTTTTGTTTTTTTTTCCTAAATGCTTACAAAGCTAACTTTTTAGTGAAGCCTTCCTCTAGCACCCACACAGGGTTTTATTTCTAACAAGTATAATTAATTGGTTGTAGAGGTTTGACATGCTGTGTGATGGTATTATTTGGCTCAATGGGAAATAATCCCATTCTTGATTAGCAATGCCCGGTAAAGCCTCCAGAGGGAGAAGTGTCAGGAAATGCACTAACGGCGCTGAATGTCATCCATTCCCTCTAGCCAGCTGTAGCTCCCGATTGCTTTTATTAATATGTTACACTTTAGAAGCAAGGCTTAAAAACTGTGTGTACTCACAGAATCCCCAAGCGAAAGACAACACATCCACAATACACAATGGCCGGGAAGGATAGTGTTACTACTTTATTTTCTAATGGAATCTAAAAACCCAGACTTCTTAAAAGATAGTGTGTTTTATATGTTGTCTTTTTCTCTGTGAAGATAAAAAGGGATAATGGCAAAAAAAAAAAAAAAAAAAAAAAAAACCCCAAAACAAAACAGAACACATAAACATTGCCAGGTCATTTTTTTTTTTTTTTTTCGAGACAGGGTTTCTCTGTGGCTTTGGAGCCTGTCCTGGAACTAGCTCTGTAGACCAGGCAGGTCTCGAACTCACAGAGATCCGCCTGCCTCTGCCTCCCGAGTGCTGGGATTAAAGGCGTGCGCCACCAGCGCTCGGCATGATACAAGGTTCTTAACTGTGACCCCACATTACTCTTCCATCTGCTTCAAGCCTGCTGAGCTTGACCTGATTCAATGAGAAATGCTGTCACAATTCAAGGTAGTCCAGCTCCCTTCTGCCACCGCTGAGGAGGCTGGGACTGGTTGAAGACGGCTTTCAGATTAAAGAGCTGTTGCGGGGGGTGGGGGTGGGGGCAAGGACTTGGTCATGTGTGCATGTGTGACATGAAATGCGATCTGAAGTGTCTCTAAAAAGTTACCGCAGAATCTAAAACCGGTTCGCTATTGTTGTCTGCGTACATCGGATGTAACTGAAGAGAAAGAACTGGAAACCGGACTTCCTATTTTAGCTTTCCAATTCTGATGAAGTCTGTAGTGGTTTCTAAAGAAAAAGTTATTCACTACTTTCAAAACATGCTCAAGTCCAATGTCTTTTCTTTCTTTAGATAGTTTATTTTAGGAATCCAAATATGGTAGAAGAAATTAAGAGACCTCGAGGTAGAGGACCAGTTTGCAATGCCCTTCTGCATCAAGACTCCTCTGGCACAGGCCGGAGAGCCCCACCTCTATACTCAGGCTATGATACAAAACTAAAACACCAAAACACAAGGCTGGACATCCCAACTTGAGCTCTTCCTCCAGTTATTAAGCAACGGCAGTGTCTAAAACCAAATACAACCTCCAATGTCAACTTTTTTGCCCATTTTTCGGTATTTTTTTTTTTTAATTACGTCCTGATCTCAAAGCAAAGTCCTGGTTCTCTGTGCTTCAGTGTCTTAGAAAAATTCCTAAGGAGGCTGGAGAGAGGGCTCAGTGGCTGTGTGCTCTCCTCTTGTAGAGGGCACCAGTTCGAATTCTCATACCCACGTCATCAGGCTACTCACATCCTCCTGGAACCCCACCTCCGGGCAGGCTGCTGCCAGAGGCCTCCAGTCACTGGCATTCACATGCAAAGTGACACATGAGCATACATATAGTTATTTTTATTTAAAAGGCTTATGAGTATTAAGGAGGTACTTATTACTTATTATGACTTATTTCAAGATTTATTCTTTTATTTTTTTATTTCCACAAACTTAAGAATTTCAAATTCTGATTAGGACCAAAACAGAATATATATATATATATATATATATATATATATATATATATATATATATATATATATTTTGTAGTCCACAACCTCTTTTAGGACCTGGAAGTTCTCACGAGAAACCTTCTTTTGCCTTCTCCCTCGGCCAGCACTTTGTGTTTCCATGCTGGTAACACATTGCCAGGAGTTGCTACATTGAATTATGTACATAAAATAATAATTTGGGGATAAGACATGCAAGAATAAATTAGGGATGCTCAACACAATATAGACGAGCTGAACCTCCTGGACTCAAAACGCTGGCATGCGCCCATGTTTGGAAGAGTGTGTGCTTTAGCACATGCCAGAAGCAGAGCACTGTGCACCTGGCCTTGTGTGAAAGGTTACTTGTGGAAGAAAGGCACACTAAAATGTGTGAGTTTACCTTCGGGTTATGTGAAAAAAATGTGCATTTGAAGTATTTTAAACAAAGTAAATTCCATATTTAGATTTGTTTTCCACTCCCCACTCTATCTCCGTGGAAATATGTTCCAAAAATTGAAAACTTAAATTCACAGACTTTTTCATTCTAAGCATTTTAAATAAGGGACACTCATTAATTATATATGTTTATAAACATGTATATTAAAAGCACAATTTAAGTAGTTGTGCATTTATAAACACAAAAATAAAATATAAAATTATAAAAAAATGTATTTGAATGTTTTCAGCCCACGTGTGACAACTTGGATCTTACTAAGGTGACAATGAGATACTGTGTCCTTGACACCACCAATGGGCTTGTGTCACTGTGTGGGAGGCATTGTGCTTAAGGCCTCCTGCTTTCCCTGTGTGGGAGGCATTGTCCTTATTGTCGCCAGTGCTGCATCATTGTAGCTGAAGTGTTGGGAGAGTCACCAGTTTCCCGAGGCCACCACCATGAGTTGTGCTCTTCTGTCCCCCATGAACATTGCATATCATGTTCCTTTCTTAGCTAGCTGCATTAAAGGTCTTATAAGGTTTGAAACGTACTGTGTTACTGGGTTCAGGACCTCATCAGAGAGGCCTTCTGGGAGCTCCCAGAAGCTGTGGATGTGTGATCATGTGACATTCTTTCACAGCTCACCTGTGGCCTTCTCAGGGTGGCCTTGGTCATGTTCAACTGCATCAGACACACATAGTGGAATTTAAAATCTGCCAACAAGAGTATAAGTTGGAGGGTGCGCACACAGGCATTCTTGTTGTTGTGTTAGGTGGTAGTGGCGGGAGGAGTTAGATTCCAGCCAAGGTTAAGATACATCACTTCTGTTAACATATTTGGAAAATCCTGATTGTTCTCAATATTTACATATGGACTTCACTAAGTCAAGGTTGACATGCTTGCCAAAGCCCTGTGGTTACAACAGGACTTAATACAGCACTAATTATTTAGGATGTGGGGAATATTGACCTTCAGGAACGTTCCAGCCCTTGTGATGGACCTCACAATTTCCCCCCTTCCTCTGCCTTTACCTTTCTTCCGAGACCAGTCCATTATATCACAACCTTGGTCCCCCACGCATCTGCTTTTTTGCCCCCGTCCTTTTGATTTTCTGGCCAGTCCAGGAAATCTGCAAGTTCTAGAAAAGTCACACTAACCCTTAGTCCTCTAGATTCTCAATGCCTACAGAGTTTCTTCTACCCTGAGTATCTTCCCAAGGAAAGCTTGACTCCCTCTCTACAAGTTTAAGTTTAAAAAGAATAGAAGAGGCTTGGGAGATGTCAGAAAAGTGTGTGCCACACAAGCAGAAAGGTCTGAGATCAGATCCTCAGCATCCATGGAAAAACCCAGGCCCAGCATGGAACATCCATAATCCCAGTACTGGAAAGACGTTAGAGGCCTAACTGAATTGGAAAGCTCCAGGTTCAGTGAAAGGCCTTGTACCAACAAATAAATAAACAAACAAGTAAATAAATGGAGAACGATTGAGGAGGACTTTAACATTGGACTCTAGCCTTCATGTGTGCCACGTGTGTGTGTGCGTTCACACACACACACAAACACGAAAAATAGAGAAGCCTAGCATGCCAGCAATACCAACAATTTAGAGACTGAGGTAGGAGCAATGCCAAAATTCAAGGTCAGTCTGTCCTACAGAACAAGATACTGCTTCAAAAAGAGCAACAAGAGAGAAGATAAAGGGAGGAAAAGAAGGAGGGAGGGAGGGACTGGCAGCAGAAATCACATCTGTGGCTTCTTTACTATTAGATTTGCGAGCCTCCAGAACCCACTCAGTGCTCCTAGTAAATAGAGGGTATTCCATGGGGTCAGGGGGAAGTTCAGCTTAGCCAAAGACAGGCATCGACCAGGGAAGGGAAACTCGGTGCACACAATCATTGCCATTCACCATTTTTTTTTTAAACCAGCAGAGACAAGAACCACCAAGACTGTTGAAGTCACCCAAGGTACCACCATTTCACACCCTCAGGAGTGTAGCTTGCTCCATGTTTATTAAAGCCATACTTCTTGTCTCCCTATGAATGAAAATAGAACAAACTCGGAACTTAAAAATAAGTAAACCTGAGCCATTTTACTGTGTGAAAACTGGTTTTAATTGTAAGTGGGACAAGACAGATCTTGTTTTAGGATATATCTTCCTTGAGGGTATATTCTCTCTACCTCTAGTGGCATCTCTAACCTTACTGCGACTTGGCTACAGTGACAGGCTTTACCTCAGAACAAATTCAAGTTCTAAAAATGTCTTCCATTCGCCATTGAAATAATATTACCAGTGATGTTAATTGCCAGCATGAATGCACAAATCCAGGTCATTTAATAGCAGAGATTAAAATCTGCCAGGTTAACCAAAGCTCTTTGGAATGCAGTATCAAAGCTGAGATCATCACTTACCGTTTTCTACTTTCATCCATTAGTTCATGCTTCTAGAGCTAATTCAATAGACCTGACAGTTCTCCAGAGAGTGTGCTGTATAAATAAAGGTTTGAAACAGGGTGTGCGAAAAGAACTTCAGACTAGAGAAGTTCAGGAAGTTCCTCAGGGGCATAGTGCTAGTGATATAGCTTAAGGATTCAGACCCAATGAGGCAGGGTTCACAGGCCATGTTCTTACTCTGAATCTGGGCTGCCTATACAGGTATGAATTCAATGGGTCACTTACTACATCTCTTACCTATTTTCTTACATAACACTGAAAGCATTTCAAAATCTTCTTATTAAGTTACATTCATAGAATTCACCAACCATTGTATAGTTGGTAACAAAACCAACACATTATCTTCCTTAAGATGCTTCAGCTTTCAAACATGATGGTCAAGAGCCTACATGTCTGCTGTTGAGTATGGAGGTAGGACTAGAGCGATAGAAACTAAGGAGACAGGGAGAGACTCACAATAAAACTTAGTGACTTCTCTCCTGGTTCTTGGCAGTATTGTTCTTGTCTAAAAAAGTAAAGTGGGGCCGAACCCTCCAGTAGAGCATGCAGCCTGGTCAAGTGTGGAAGATTCTTAGGACGTATTATCTAGTTTTATGAACTTGGGAATGAAGGACTCAGAAGAGCTACAGGAACCAAAAGGCACTGGTTTGCAATGTAGCGAGAGAAAGCAGATAAAGGATACTGTGAGGGGATTATTAATGGGGATGCCAAGTGAACTAGGACCTATTCCTCAATGAGCTCAAGATAGATTGTCTCCACTTTTTCTCTTCAATCCAGCAGTCCTGTCATTCTGTCCTAGAAGATTAGATCAGTCTAGACCGATTTGTAACAATGTCAGTGACCCGTTCTTTTGTAGATGTCTTTAAATTGATTTTGGGATGATTTATCATGCATTCTTTTAAGTCTAGAAATTATTAGTCAATAATGATTTGGGTTCTCCTTTCTTGCTTTAAGTAGGAAAAAATGGTGCAAGATAGCATCATTTTCTTAGCATAAGACATTTAATTCAGAATTATTAAAAGTTTTAGTTCATAGGATTATGATGGTTTCTGCTGTGGGACAATGGTTTTACCCTGTAAACATTAGTTTCTTGTACTTGTTTAATAAAATGCTGATTGGCCTGTAGCCAGACAGGAAGTATAGTCAGGGCAACCATGCTGGAAGTAGAGGCGGGGCAATGAGAACAGAAGAATTCTGGGAGGATTCTGCAGTCTGCAGCTGTGACCCAGCCACAGAGGAAGAAAAATGTGACTGCCTCACTGAAAAAGGTACCAAACCACGTGGCTAACTCAGTTAAGAATTATGGGTTAGTGTAAGTTATAAGAATTAGTAAAAAAAAAAAAAAAAAAAAAGCCTGAGCTAATGGGCCAATTGGTTTATAACTAATATAGACCTCTGTGTGATTCTTTGGGACTTAACTGCTGCAGGACTGAATGGAACAGAAAACCTAAGTCAACAGGTGTCTATTGAGTTTCAGAATTATTCAGATAAGAGCACGTGATCTTGTCTCCACATCCATAGACTGCTGTCAATCCACATATGAGTTTTCATATCTGTTTCATACAGCCATATTCAAAACTAATAAGTCTGTCTAAGAGTTGTCACTAATGTAAGCAATGACCACGGTGCTTTAGTAACCTTTTCCTTAATTTCATGACTTCAGTGATTCAATATGAAAGCGTCAAAGAATGAAAACATGCATTCCTTCATCCACTAAGATATAAATAAATGGGTGTTGGGAGGGAGCACACAGCAAATGAAATGGGAAAGGTAGCATTGATCTCTTTCTCAGTAAACACAGATCCATAAGAGCAGTCTTCAAAGGCAAGGGACTAAGACCCCCTGAAGAGTGAAGCAAAAGGAAGTCTTCTATATTCCAGTGAACTGAGCAAGAATCTGGCGATGGCCACGAACTCTTCTTTCTTCCAATCCTTTTTGATGTCTCTACTGAAAAGCATCTTACATTAAAGCAGATGAGACTTGGCATGAGCAAAATTATCTCTGAGGCCACTTTTGCCTTCAATGTGAAAATATTACCTCTCTTACCCCAGATACTGTAGTTACCTTTCTCCCTACACTTCTCTTCTCCAAAGGTCTTCTGCTTGCTCTTACTAGAATCCTTATGCTGTTAATTAAGATATTTTTCCCAGCTGCAACCATCAGGCTTACCGAAAGCCTAAGTTAAAGGCAGAATACAAGTTACTATATTTAAAAGTTATAATTGGGGGAGAGCTACTGGAGAGAAGGCTCAGAAGTTAAGAGAGCTTGCTTCTCTTCCAGAGAACTAGAGTTTAGGTACCAATCACATGTTGGGCAGGTCATAACCACCTGTAACTCAAGCTCCAGAAATCTGATACTCTATTATGGCCTCAGTGAACACCCAAATTCATATATGCATGCACACACACACAATAATGTAAATCTCTTAAAAATTATATTATGGGACTGTCTCATTTTAATTATTTATATGTACTGTCTTATTCTTCTGTGCCGGGTTCTCTGGTTCTCTGTGGACAGAGCTGAACCTCACAGACTCTCCCACAGGCTGAGCAGGATGGTGAGTGTTGGATGAACCAGACCGCCCCCCTGACCACCAGGGAGAAACACACACACTGAGTTGGGAGTCTGTCAAATCAGGATATCATTTAATTGCATCAGGCAGGAACTTATATAGGCTGAGATGGGGGTGGGAAGCCTGTGATGGGTTGATGCAGAGCAGGAACAAGATACAATATTCTGCCACGTTAGTGGTGTCTGGCCAGAGGTGGGCCTAGGTCAGGTAGCCAGAGACAGGTTTTTAAACTTGAGCTAGGCTCAGGAAGTTATATTAGGCCTCACCAAACTCAAGTTAGGTTTAGAAAGTTACACTGGGCTCATGCCTTGGCCTCATAACGCCCAACACTTCTGAATAATGCTATTTTTATGGCCTTCGTGATTGTTTGAAAGTAAATAGCTCCCAAAGGGAGTGACACTATTCAGAGGTATGGCCTCTGGAGTAGGTCTGGTCTTATTGGAGGAAGTGTGTCACTGTGGAAGCAGGCTTTGAAGTATGATACATGCTCAAGCCACACCCAGGAAAATAGACTACTTCCTGTTGCCTAAAAGTCAAGATGTAGGACCGCTACATCTTTGTATGAGCTACTTCTTTAGCATGTCTGCCAACACGTCGTCTTGTCACACCACGATGATAATGAACTGAACCTCTGAAAATGTAAAGCACCCCAATTAAATGGTTTCCTTTAGAAGAGATGCTGTGGTCATGGTATCGCTTCACAGCAACAGATAACCTAACTAAGAGAAAATCGATGCCCAGAAACATTTAAGTAGCTTTCCCAAATTAATCTCAAAGCCAGTTCTCAACTAGCCCCTCAAGAGTCCTGCACTCAAAACAATATAATTGTCTGATCTTAAGGATGTTTCTAGAAAAAAGAAAAATGTGTTTTATGTTTTGTTCTTTCTAGTGCTTTAAAATGTTTACTTATTATATTATTGTGTTCATGTTTGGCTCTTATTTTATAAAGAACTTTGTTACTAGAGTTTCTCAAAATGTGCTTGAGTTATATGCAAAACTATTTCTATCATTTTCTTCCATATATCCTCTTAGCATATCAGCCCTGGTTGAACTACCATCCCTCAGAAACTATAGTGGGCTGTTGAGATTTGCTCAGGCCCTTCAAACAAGTACTCATTTTTCTTTGCTGTTCGTTGCTACTAACGTGCAGGAAGAGATGGGATATTACATGTAGCCACCAGTACTCATCAAAGTACAAAGAGGAAGCAGAATCTTAGATTTCAAATAACCTCACCCATTTGTCACAGTTACGTATTTTTTCTTTACAAATGTAACTTACGTGTGGCATGTAAATAAGATCAAGCATGTGAAGGCATGTGTCTACCTTTATTCTGTAAACATTTACAGCTTTCATTCAAGGGGGCACAATCATAAATCTTATATGTTTTCCTGGCTTTAGAGACTAAGATCTTGTCAAGTCAGTGGTGGCATGCACCTGCAGTCCCGAAGTCTGAGGCAAGAAGGTCCCGTGTTTGAAGCCATGCTAGGCTAGGTAGTAAGACCCGTTCTCAAATGTTAAATGTCAGGGAATAAAGAACAAACTGATTTCTTAGAAGAAAATCTTAACTTTACCTTGAGTTTGCTCTCAAGAATGGAGTTTGTGTACAGTTTCTGAAATGCTTAATTCTATCTATTTTATTGCTAGGTTTTAGAGGGAAAAAAGTTGATAATTCTCATGAAAGTACAATTATCTTTGTTTTATACCTTTTAATTAATTAATCAATTATCTATTGCCTTCTTTTCCTTCCTCAACATGAAGAGATAAGCTTTGGGTAGGTACTATACCTCAGACAAACATATTCATTGTTCTTTTTTATGCTCAAATTATCTCATTGCAGGTCAGTGGAATGCCCTGGGTATTTTCACCACAGGCCTCATTACTAGCTAACAATGCCCCTTCTCTGAAAACAGTATGTACATTATTGCTGTTTACCTGGCTAGACCCCAGAGAATCATCCTTTCCTCCAAGGGTTTCTGAATCCAAAATATGAACCCTTAGAACAATGAATACTCTTGGGTTATCATTTGTTCTAGGCCTCATCAATGGACAAAGATAGGAGGAATGGAAGTTTGAAAGAAAATAATTTGAGATTTTATTAATATTTCTATTTCTGATCAAAATATTACTAAAATTTAATTTTTGTTGTTATAATTTTTATGCTGGGAACATTGATCTTTAATAACATTAACATAAATTTTAATTTATGTTATATTAGAATATAGGGATAGATTGAAATGACATTACTATCAGTCATTCACAATTCTACTTCTGTATCATTTTGAGGTCTTCTTGCATCTATATGGAACATAAAGAGCACAACTCTGCATTTTTGTAACATGTTACAACTATTCTTGCTGTTACGACCTTCACTTGGAGTGAAATTATGCTAATTTCTTTCAGTCTTTTATCAGTTTTCTGAAATGATCTCTTTTCTTTTGGATTATATTTTCTAATTAACTAATTAACACAATAACTTCAGGCCAAGCAAGAGAAACAGAGAATGGATTTACATTCTCAAGATCTTTTAAAAATTGGCAAAATATACAAAACAATGCTGTTCAGGATACTGGGTACTTTTATGCTGATTCCAGAGAGACAGATAACAGAGGAATCTGGACCATGATTGACCAAATTGCTGCCAGAGGAGGGAAATGCTGGCAGTGTGTGAGAGAGACCATGAGTTGATGAGGAAGAGTATGGGCCCAGGAAGACCAGCATGGTTTGAGGCTCCAGTGAAAAGTATGTAGGTAGAGAGGACAGCACGAAAGGGCTCTGGATACCCATGGATCCTCCTCCCAGTGTTATCAGAGAGCTGATCCACACCGAGTCTGAAACACTAGGCAAGGTCTAGGGAACACTTCTCAGGAGTTAGAAGCAACTGCACTCAGTGTGACCAGAGAGGTTCCCCAGCCAGCCTAAGAGCGCCACAACTCATAGAAAATATAGTTTGCACAAAGATCTTTCTTCAATTTTTAGCTGTGCATAATTAGTTACAAACTGCATATAGCCGTGTCATGATCTTAAAAGCAAAACTCAGGGATGTAAAACTGTTGCCAAGAAACTTAACTACATTCCAGAGTAAAACTCAAGACTATTGGTGAAGAGAAAAAACTATGAAGTACCCAGAAAAGCAAGAAGTCACACTCTCGTATCTGATAAAAAGTTACAAGGTATTCAGAGGAAGGGGAAAGTAAAAATCTTTCTAAGGGGGGAAAAATGCAATTAAAACTGATATAAAAATGACAAGCATGTTAAAATTAGCAGCCAAGGACTTTTAAAAAGGTATTTTAATTGTATTCTACCACAGGTTGAAGAAGTTAATGGAAGATATGAAAGATATATTAAAAAAGAACCAGACTGAGTGTCTAGGGCTAACAATGACAGGGTTTGATATTTAAAATATACTGAGTGGGATAAATGCCAAGTTTGAATTTGTAAGAAGAGATTTGTGATCATGTAGGTGCAGCATCAGAAGCTATACAAAATGAAACAAGCAGAGAAAAGCACAGTAGACACATAAATAGATACAAAGATTATCAGTAAATCTTGGAATAGCTTCCAGAAGACAAGGATACACATAATTTAAAACTCTCCAAGGAGGGGAGTGATTCAGGAACAGTAATCGAGGAAATAAGAGATAAATACAATATTATATCTGGTAAAAATTATGAATCAGTAGATCATGGAGGCAGAACATACTGTAAGCACCGGGGACACAAAGAAAACTACACAAAAATATATTGTCACCAAATTGCACAAACCAAGGATGAAGGAAATGAAAAGGGGGGAGACATACTATAAATAGGGCATCTAAAAACAGAATTAGAACTCATTGCTTATCTAAAAAATGGCTTTAAAACAGTAGGATGGAGGTGAGCCCATCGACTCAGAATTTTATATCTAGCTAAAGTATTCTTCAAAAACCCAAGAGAAATAATTTTTTAATCAATTGAATTTTTAGTTATTTTCAATCAAACTAAAAGAAATGTTCAAAGTAATGTACCAGGCATATTAACTTGTGGCCTGCCTGTGGGCCACATTTAGCTAAGAACTATGAGTGGAGTCCAATACAAAAATTATATACTTATTTTAACCGTTATTAAGATTTTTCAAATATTTTTTAATTCTGTCATGCACTCCTCAAGCTTGAACTTTGTAGATGACCTTGCCTTGTTTCAATGTCAAGAAGTTGGGTGTGGACACATCAAACAGAAGGGAAATGAGGCTGGATAGAAATATGTATCCACAGGAAAAAAAACAACAATGGAAATAGTAACTACATGTTTCTAAAATTATATATACATATAGTTATGTATATATTAAATTATAAAAGTATATGTATATCTTATCTCTTTTAAAGATACTTTCTATTTAACAGAAATGATAATAATTCAATATAGGATTCCTAATGAATATTAAAACGGTGTATAGTTAAAATAGTATAAAGGTAACAAGAAAATACCTTCATCATAAATCTAGTAAAAGTGACATCAAGAATATATAAATAGTTTGTTGGGGAATATTATTCTAAGGTGTGTGACTTTTGTTTATGCTGCATTGGTATAACTCCGTGAAGCTGTGTCACTGTGCCTGTCTAACACACCTGATGGTCTATTAAAGATATGAATGGCCAATAGCGAGGCAGGAGAAAGAACAGGAGGCAGGCAGAGAGTATAAATAGAAGATATGAGGAAGAGGAAGAGCAAGAGAACAAGGAGAGGAAGACACCAGGGGTCAGCCACCCAGCCACCCAGCAAGCCACAGAGAAGTAAATTAAGGTATACAGAAAAAGATAAAAGCCCAAAGGCAAAAGGTAGATGAGATAATTTAAGATAAGAAAAGCTGGATAGAAACAAGCCAAGCTAAGGGCAGGTGTTTATAACTAAGACTAAGCCTCCATGTGTGATTTATTTGGGAGCTGGGTGGCAGGCCCCCCCAAAAGACAAAAAAAAACAAAACATCACACAACAATAGTTTTTAAGTTTTATTTATTTTTATTTCATGTGTATAAGTGTTTGGATATATATATATACATATATATACACACATACATATATATACATGTGTATGTATGTATGTATAAGTGTACCACATGCATGTTCTACCTGTAGAGGCCAGAAGAGGGCATCAGATCTTCTGGAACTGGAGTCAGATGGGTTGTGAGTTACCATGTACGTGTTGGGAACAGAACTCGAGTCTTCTGAGTGTACTCTTAATTGCTGAACCATCTCTCCAGCCCCTATTAGAAGTTCTTGAACCCCAACTAAGACTAGACAAAGAAGTAAATAGACACTTCACCAAAGAGAAATATGTATCAAATAAACATATGAAAACATGAACATCTTTAGGCATTTGGGAAATTCAAAGTAGAGCCAAAATTCTCTTATATTAATGCCTATGTTAATGATTGAAGCTGAGCCAACTGGCCTTTCCAGTGTTAGCACGATGGAATGGAGGTTCTCACGCATAGCTGTCATACAGATAAAATGGCAAAATTACTTTGAAAAATATTTCTCACTTTTTGAAAGTGTTGAGCATAGACCCATCCTATGACCCAGAGATTCTACTCCTTCATATTTATAGCTGAGAAAGGAAGAAATGTCTATGCAAATTGCTTATACACAAATAAGGGTGGCAGCTTCATTTGTAATTGTTAATTCCTAGAGTGGAATACGTATCAGTCAATGGATAAATGAACAGTATGGTATAGCTAGACTGTAAAATATTACTCTGCAATAAAAAGACACAAACTATTAATATATGCAAAGATATGCATGAATCTCAAAGTAGCTATGCTGAGTGAAATCAGTCCAATACAAATTTATATGCTAGGATTATATTGATTTGCAAAGAAAATGTAAAGTAATAAATGATGGAAAGCAAACTAGGAAACTGGATACCTAGGAGACTAGGAAAGGTCAGAGGCAGGGGGCAGGATCTAAAGGGAGCAAGAGCAAAGGTTATGCTGATGGATATAGGGTTGGTTATTTTATTTGTAAAGGTAGAGGCATAGGTGGGTATATTTCTTAGTCACGACTTCTCTGATCATGTCTTTAAATACATATGGTTTTGCCCATATTCATTATATCTTTGCAAGCAATTATAGAATTAAATTATACACCCAAAGAATTACGTAATTTTTTTTATGAATCTCAGTTCTATATAAGCTTCTTACATTTTGTGATATAATTCTTTCTTACTTAGCTGCTTGGGTTGGCCTTGAACTTGTAGTCTAGGGTGGCAAGAACTGTGATTGTCCTATCCACCCTCTCAGAGAAGTGGGATCACAGTCCTGTGCCAGCAGGCTTGTCTGTCACCCATTTGTAGGACAGTATTTTATGTCCTGATTCAATACTATTTGGCACAGCTTTAAGGGAATGTGTGTTTCACTATCTTAAGACCAAATGTCATCTATGTGTGCATCCACTTTTCTTTCTTTTCATAGAAGACTATCCCTAAAGGTCCTGCCATCAGCATCTAGGGATTTTCACTCTTTAATTCTGTATTTGTCTAGAATGACTTCATGTCAGTCCCTGCTGAGTAGCGTTCGAGTTGTTTTCTTTCTTCCACATGTATAAACACTGTATTCTTGGAGTAGTTCTGGTGGTAGGGCAAGATGTCCTTCTAAATCTTGAGATTCCCAAAGTTGGTGGGAATCTCATACCAATGGTGGTGGTAGTGGGGTGTGTGTGTGTGTGTGTCTGTGTCTGTGTCTGTGTCTCTGTGTGTGTTTGTATGATATATGTACACAAGGTATATGCATGTGTTTGTCTGACAGTTTCTAACAGAGTAAAGTTAGAAGATGATAGATGGGTAAGTAGGTAGGTGGGTGAGTGGGTGGGTAGATAGATGGATAGATAGGTAGATAGGTAAGTAGAAAGATAGATATATAAATAGATAGAGATATATAATAGACAGGCAGACAGATGATAGTGATGAGAAGATAGATAGCAGACAGATAACATATAGATGGTACATCTCTCTTTAGTTCATGCTGAATTCTTACTTAGGATGGTGATATTATTTTTACTTAAGCATTCTGCTCAGGTGGAGACAGGGAGAACTCCTTGTAAGATGGAAATTTAATGCGTGTGTGGTGCATTTTAATCAGTTCGCTTTTAAATACCCGTGAAGTGGCTGGGTAGAAGAGTTAAATGCATGTAGACTGCAAATACTAATGAGATGCTCTTTCTAATGTATGTTAAGAATTTTACTTAAGGGAAGAAAACATTTTAAATCCATTGCTTGTCTTGAAAGAAACCTGGCCCCATTTAATAGGGGACATCAGTAGCAAAGTGATCTGTTCCTAGGAAGAGGACACTCAGTGACACTCAATGACTGTAATCTATTGTTCCCACAATGACCACCATCTTAGGACAACTATTCTTTGCACAAGCATAATCTAAATAAAAACAACATTTCTCAGTAGGTTTTGCAATTGGGGGGATTATTTTGTTATTATTTATATGGTCTGCTTGTGGTGTGCAGCTAATGACAGCATATAATATAAAATGTATGAGACCATGCATCAGAAAACCTGGGCTCCATCTATCCTTCCACCCCTTATTCTGTGAACTCCATTGGCAGGGGATTTTTCTTATCTAAAATTTATAAAATTAGAAAAAAACAATGTCTCTGTAGCTATTTTCTTCTGAAATATGGATTATAGTTTATTGACTGAGATCAACCTGAATTCAAAGTCTAATACTATAGGATTCATTGCAGCGCTGATGGTAAGAGATTTTTCTTGTTGTGTTCTTCCTCTTTGTTAGCCTTTTTTTAATGAGCCATTTCTACTGGGTTCTTTGTGATGCTGCTATGTCCTTATCTCTCCCTCTGCACCTTCTTTCCAGTGAGCTAATACCCTGGACATTAGTCCCCATGCTCCAGGCACAGATGATAACTTCCTTACCAGTAGGCAGGGAAGAGCTAAGAATCATGAAGTCTAGGGCATGAGTCTAGTCTGCCTTCTTTATGTAACCTGGAGCAGAATGAACTTCCCATCACCCTGAAGAGTACTCTTCTTGCATAGAAACTAGTGAGAGTCCAGTGATGTCCCTGTACTCAAACTCAACCTCAAGGAATCATTAAGTTCAAGAGGTGGGATTTTGGGTTCTCCTAGAAGTATAAAGCCCTATAAGGAACTCACTGTGTACCATACAAACAATTTGTAGAATTTGGTAAAACTGTCAGAAGATTCCCAGCTCAGAATTTTCTTAACAACTCTTTTCTACTCTGATTGCTCAGTGCAGTGCAGACAAGCAAACACAATCACAGTTATACACGTGTAATCTGGTCCTTCAGCCACAGGGTTACCCTCGGTTGCTGAGATCTTCATGGCTTTAGGAATTTATGCTGGCTGCAGTATGACAAGGGAATGAAGAAACTGTAGACATGGGTACAGAAAAGTTGGGAGTGGGTTGTGATGCTCTTTGATGGAGATGCTCTGTCACGGCCACCCTCGTCCTGCAAGGAATGACACGACCACCGGAGCTCTTCTCACTGCAGTTTATTCCAGGACTTTATTCACAGCAATCTACCTCCTTCTCCTTCTCTTTCTCTCTCTCCCTCTCTCCTGTTGACCTCTCTCCTCGGGCAAACCTCTCCCAGCCCTTAAGTAGGCATGGGCTGCCAACCCCAAACTGCCAGGTGGGCACTGCCCATAGGTCCACGCATATGCAGGCAGCTGATAATCATTGTGTGATCATAGCATAGGTCAGGCCTTAGCCATCTCAGGAGTTGATTATACATCTCCATCAGGTGTGACACCACGCAGCTCGCTACAGTTCCCCCTTTTGTTTTGTAAAGCATCAGGTAAGAGTAGAGGTCTGATCTCTGTTAAAAATGAAACATGTACTAGTGATTGTCCAGGTGTCATCCACTCAGAGAACACTAGACCTGTCCAGTGCCTTTTTACAGAGGTGGGAGCTAGACACCAACCCACATGCAATCAGACTTGCTCTTCTTGAGGTTGATGTATGCTTACCTCAAGTGCAGTGCACAAGCCTCGCATCCTGTGCTCAAATATAGATAACCAAGCTTGAGGGGACTGTCCTGCTTCAATGGCCATGAAGGCCGGAATGATCACAACTGCACTGCGATGCTGTGAAACCCTTATGTGACAAATGCACCATAGGCATACCAGGGAGGCAAGCACCATTAAGCTTGCTAGGGCTCTTATTCCCGCCCACTCCCTCAGATGATCCATGGAGTGATCCAGGAAGATAGTCCTTCTGCCAGGCTGGTATCCATGCACGTGGAATTTGCAGTCACCATCGTCACTCGCAGCTTTTCCAGTTGTTGTTCGAATTCACCAGACCAATTACCTAAAAGACAGCTAGACAATTCTTTAAATTTTTCATATCACACACAGCCCCAGATACTTCCATTCACAGCCAAGCTGAGCCAATTGCCACAGCCGCGGCTGTGCTTGCGGCAGCAGCAAGAGCAGTGAGAATTGGTAGCATAGGGGCCAACACTGAGGAGAGGAAGGGGAGGCAATCTTGCTTTCCCCTCCCTGGCTTTCCTCTGCCTGCACCTGCTCCTGTCATTAGGAGTGGCTTTGCCATGACTCCAGGAGCAGTCAGAAACCACTGTTCCTTCAACAGTTCCCTAAATAACATACCCCAGCTACCATACGCCCTTGGCTCATTTATTCCTGTCAGCTGAGTGCATGGAAGACACCTTCTCCCTCGTGCACCTCTTTAGCTTCCCTAGCAACCTAGCTGATCCTGCTTCTGCTCTGAAAGGGCCCCACTTAAACCATGTTTTAGGGAATTTGGGCGTTGTCAATCTCTCTGGCTACTTCCTGCTGAGCGGGGACGTTGCATTCTTACTACAATCTACAGCCATTTTCCAGTCGCCCTAGGACTCAGGTCACAGGCAGCAACAGCAGGGGAGAGGCAGAGGCTCCTCCCCACCGAGCTGGAAGGTGGAGGTGTGGCTGAGTGGCCTGCCTGGTTGCCCTGGGCTGGGACAGAGGTTCAGGCCTTAGCCATCTCAGGAGTTGATTATACATCTCCATCAGGTGTGACACCACGCAGCTCGCTACAGTGCTCCAGCAATGCCCTGGAAACTGTGTTTATTTTATACAATGGAATGGATTTATTGTATACAGTTGAACAAGAAAGAGGGGTTTAAGATAATCTAAGTGGAAGGTCTCTGTGGGGGAACAATTTCAGGTTGCTGTCATTTAAGAATAGGGAGCTATGACTGATAGTTTGTGCATGGCACATTGTTTTTTGCTAATGGCCAATTGCTCATAGCATCCACACTTGGACCGGAGGAAGTCTTTGCCATTCTTCTCAGTCTGATTTGGGCAAAGTTTGCATTATCATGGGTCTGAGGTGGGACAGGAATGATGCTTTGGCCTCTAATATAGCCTGGCTGAGTTGTATGTGACACTGCTTTGTCCGTCAAAGATGTTGTGTCCCTGGAGAGATTTTCAGGTAATCTGTTGTCATTAAAACTCTCAGTGTACCTGATTCTCACAGTGGTGGGTCAGTTGCTTCCATTATCCATGGAGGAATGCAAGTGAGGATTCTGTGATTTCACTCAATGCATTATGGGTTTTGTCAGAATCACCTGATAGCCTTGGATTTAGGTATCTCTGGAGGTTGGGCAATCTTTGAACCTAAAGCCTGATATATAGATCAGAGACACAGCAAATTCAGCAAGGTCCATTGCACCTGGGAGATAATTGGACAGTTGGGTAACCTTGGCAATACCTATAGCTGACGAGAACCCCAAAATATAAGAGGTCAGGTGTGTGAGTGCAGAGCTTTTGTTCAGAGCTATTGCCTTGAATACTTCTGAACACTCTCCTTCCTGAGCATTGTCTGTCTCAGTATTGATATGAAACTTCTGTATTGTTGAGAGGGCCGAGGCATTGTTACCAGTAAAGTAATAAGACAATGCTCTTTACTAACTCGCTGACAATGCCCTTTATCCTAAGCAAACACGCATTATTCTATCTCAGACTAATTAATATCATATTTAATAGGTATCTCACTTCATGCTAGATTCCAGAACTCTTTTCAAAAGCAGCAAGCTTAAGAAATTTTACTAATTTAATTGAGAGCAGTCTTAAATTAATTGTATAATTAATCTTGTCAAATTAAGTAACATTTCATATACTACCTTATTAAAGAAACTTGAATATTTTAAATTGCCATGCTATTAGGCATTAATAACGAAGTTTTTCGCTCGCATTGTTCTGCTTTATAACACAAAGAAGGTAATTGCAATATAAATTGCAATATAAAAGCTAATTTCTATAGTACATTAATAATTAGATACACATTATTTCCCATTATTTCTTTTTTTATTTCAATGGATGATCTTTTCTTTAAAGAAAAACTATTCCCAAATAATAGGGTCTATTGTGTGATGATTGATTTTGAGACTGGACTCTGGAACATTTGAGGAGTGGTCTAATTAAAAATAAAATGCATGAATCTACATGAAAACAATGTCACCTACAGAAAAGCTCTTGGGAAATTGTTTCCTCTGATGTTTGTGAATAGGAATTTCACTCATTGTGTGTGTGTGTGTGTGTGTGTGTGTGTGTGTTATGCCTATATATGTGGTTGTGTGAGTATACATGTGTATACTGGTGCACATAGATATGTCTGCCCAAGCATGGAGAGAACAGACATTGACGCTGGACATGTTCCTCAAACCTGAAGGAATTTCCAGTCTCCAGCTCCCTAGAGATAGAACTACAGGAGCATGCTGTCATACTTTGCTTTTTATTTAAGTGCTAGGAACTTAAGTCTCCGTACTTGTGTAGCAAACACATTACTGACTGAGCCACAGCCACAGCCTCTGTGTCTTGATTAAATGAAGATCTCTAATTTTGATAAATCCTTCAGGATTTTAAGATAGTGTCCTCATGTCTGAAATAGGAGACTTTTCTCCATAGAAAAGTGGGTGGCCGTAAGATAGTATACAGTACTAGGGGTTGTCAGCTGGTGCGGTCTCTCTAGGATAGACAGGCAGAAGAGGAATATAGAATACCTTATCAATATTTTATAGGAAGATGAACTCAAATCAAGTCATAATTTCTTGACTTCCATGAGCACATACATTTTCATAAATATTTGTTCAGAATTTTAAGCTTCTGGCTACGTTCCTGTGTTAAAATTCAGAGAGCTCTGCTCAAGCCACACGCCTCAGGCTAAGGCAATCCAGAAACCAACTTCTGCTCATTTCCAGAGAAACTATGGTTAGCCTTCACTTCAGATGGTTAAATATTAGCATTTGTGACAGACAGAGGGTCCATCTCAAATGCCTGTGGCCCGGCTCACAACTCTTAGTAGGCATTCAAAAACACTTGGGCAAATGCAGATCGCTAGATCAATAAATGGAATCAATACAAATATTTAAAAACTTTTGCTAATGAAAGTACTTCTGATTAGCTGTCTATGTGGTGATCAAATTATTGAACTATATGACCATGAGCACTAATAAACCATAGACTTGGGAAGAAAAATGATTCCTATAGTATGGGGTAATGAGGACGTAGGGGGTCACTTTGGAAAGCTGGAGAACTTTGTACTTGATTCATAATTTTAAATCAGTTCTCAACCAATGATATAAGTTCTTTTGTTGTTTTAAGAGATGAAAGTTTGCCTACTTTTAAAATGAAAAGTTTAGGAGGAGAACCTGGGTGGCGAGGAACTGAAGAAGCTCATGCCATCTTTAATTACAGTGGAGGTGTTCTGGGAAAGGGAGATAGAGCGTAGTAAAGTTTTGTTCTTCGGCAGGGCAATTTAAACAATGTTTTACTGTTCTAAAATGTTATAGTTATTTACTACAGAAATGTCGGCAATGCAGAAAATCACAGAAGATAAAAGAAGATAAAGTTTCCGGCTCATTTCACCAGACTAAGAGAGTCAATGGTATCGTCTGATGGGTATCCATTTGTCTTTTCCCTCATTTCAAGGAAATTATAAGTGTGCTATTCAAATTTAGGACGAGAAGTAATTTCTTAAATTATAAGGCACAAAAGATTTTTCTTTCCAGCATTTATTTTCTCCTCTGAGCAAGCCCACCTCTGAGATCATCTCATTAACACCCTGCCTTTCTCTTGCGTGCGCACACACACACACACACACACAAAACACACACACACACACACACACACACACACACACACACACACATTTCTATATTACCTATACAGAATAGTGCCTGCATCTATGCATAGATTCACATGAAATTGTTTTTAACAAGAGTGAGTTTACAGATCTGTTCTGCAGGCAGCATAGATGTCTATGGCACTACACAAAAGGCTGTCTCTGCTTTAGTGGCTGTACCGTATATATTTTTTAAATAAAAGTGTGGCTCCAAGTTATGTATTTTGTATAAAGATACGTCTCTTTTGTTAAACTGTCTGGATATGGCTGCTCATACCACCTATGTGTTTGGAGTCATTTCCTAGACTTTCTGTTAATTCTGAGCTATTTAAAACTGCACACATTCTACATAAAAACTTTGGGGGTATCCTCATATCCCTTTACCCAAGACACTGATCCACAGAGAGCCAGGGAAGAACATTGTTGCCCATAGGCAATTTCCTAATTTTAAAGTGAGCAGGCCAAGCCTTTAGTGTACCTTTGCAATGCTCGGAGCCCCATGATTCCCCTGTGGTCAGCAGTGTAGCACAGATGAGCCTTGCTTGAGAGCAGCCTGCTCCTGGGTGCCCATCAACTGCCTGTCTGGTGTGTGCAGGTCTTTGCCTCAGATTTGACTTGCACCTTGTCAGATCTACAACTCACTGGTACTGTTCTCCTGTCAGCAGGAAAAGTACCAGGAATGTCCTCAATCACAGCTAAGTACATAGAATAAGGATCACGATTCAACAGCTTTTGTTCTTCAGCCCTCTGAGTCCCTGAGTCTCCAGTCATCAGCAAGGTTGTGTGTGTGTGTGTGTGTGTGTGTGTGTGTTTTCAAGCACCATTAGATTTTAAGATAATGCCTAGCATTTATTTAAAAATATCCATTCTTATACAGTGTGGAGCTTTTACATTAATTTCCATTTTGTTTTTTAAAATTAAATAACAGTAAAAAATTTTGGATATGTAGGCCTATAGATTTTTAGTGCTTGTACAGCCTCAAATAACCACCACAATATGGAAACAACTGGTCCATGACCTGCAAATTTCCCATGGTGTCATTTTGTAGTCTTGGGTCATCATAACCCTTCTTAAGTTCCCAAACCATGGCAAATGACGTCTTCTCTATCCCTGGAATTTATCTTCCTAAATGATATGAATTCAAGATGTTTACTGTGTCAGGAGTCTCTTTCATTTTTGTGTGTGTGTATGCACGTGCGTTTACATGTGTGTGTGTGTGTGTGTGTGTGTGTGTGCATGCACGTGGACTGATATGTTTGAAGGCTCATAAGCACATGTATTTGTATGCATGTGGAGGTCAGGAGTTGACACCTTCTTCTTCTTCTTCAATCACTTCTCCACCTTGTTATTGTTGTTACTGATGATGGTCTCTCACCAAACTCAGATTTGACAAGCCAGCAAGCTTCAAAGATTCTCCTGTCTCCACACCCCAAGTGCTGGGGTTATTGATGCCCACCATCATGCCTGGGCTCTTATGCAGATTCTAAGGTTCTGAACTTAAATCCTTGTGCATGCTAAGCCAATACTTTCCCTACTGAACTATCTCCTCAGTCCTATTGTTTTCATTTGTGGTGATATGCCCTAGTGCATACATTCATCTACTGAATAATCTTGTTCCTTCATTTGTAGGCGGTTATGACAGGGAAGGCTGTAAACATCCAGTATTTTCTCTGTTTAGTGTAAACAGCCCAGAATGCACTGCCGAGTAAGCATAAATTTAATTTTATGAGAAACTTCCCAATTGTTCTCCTTCTGTGGGGATGCTATTTTATACCCAACCCTAGCAATGTCCCAGATTTCCATTTTTATTTTAAGCCCTTGCCATAGGAGTGTACTTGAATTTTATGATGTTTGCTGTATCACGTTAAAATATTTTGACTATTTTATTTGGGTTGTTTCTTATTCAATTTTCTTCTTTGTTCATTGTTGTTTGTTTGTTCTACAAAGGACAGAGCCCAGAGCCTCACCTAACTAGGCAAGTGTTGATTGACATCTTGGGCCCTCTTTTTCACTTACTTGTATTGTTTATTTTTTAAAAAAATATGTATTTTTACCATCTTTGTGTATGTGTTGTGTGTGTTATGTGTACATTAGCACAGGTGCCTGAGGAGGCCAGAAGTATGCACCAGGTCCCCTAGAGCTAGAGTTACAGTTAGTTGTGAGTTACCTGATGTGGATGCTGGGAAATAAACTCGGGTCCTCTATAAGAGCAGTAGATGATCTTCACCGCTGAACCGTCTCTCCAAACCCACATGAGATCTTCTTATTTTGAGATCAGGATCTGACTATATTGCCCAATATGGTCTTGAACATAAGCAATTCTGCGTTAGCCTCTCAAGTAAACACGATTTCAGGCTTGAGCCATTGAACCCAACTTTTAATTATGTTTTGAAATTTTTAAAAAATATATTTTCAATGTGAGGACCTTGTTGGACACATGATTTGGAAACACCTTCTCCCAGTATACAGGTTGTTCAAAATTTTCTCTCTTGTTCCTTTGAGCACAACAAAAGCTATGCTTTAATGAAGTCCAAGGTGTCAATCTTATGGCTTGTGAGTTTTTTGTTTTAATGAAATCAAAGGTGTCAGTTTTATTATGGCTTGTGAGAGTTTTTTGTTTTATTTAGTTTACAAACACTTTTCCTGTCTCTAGATCACAAATAGTTTCTTGTTATATTCTACATATTTTATAGGATTGGACTCTATATTTAACTAGTACACATTAGTTCTTATTTGTAGTATGGATATAAATAAAGATTTACCATTTTGAATACAAGTGTTAATGTCTATTTTTCCAATTTAATTTATGAAAAATACTATCATTTTCTACTAATAACCTGATGTGGGATTCCCTTTTGTGTGCTATGAATATGTTTTATTGTCATTGGTTAATAAAGAAGCTTCTCTGGCCTATGGCAGGGCAGAATAGATCTAGGTGGGAAAACTAAACTGAATGCAGGGAGAAAGAAGACAGAGTCAAGGAGCTGCTATGTGGCTCCCTAAGGAGAAAGATGCTACAACCTTACTAGTAGGTCACAGCCTCATGGTGATACACAGACTAATATAAATTGGTTAATTTAAGATATAAGAACTAGCTAGGAATATGCCTAAGCTATTGGCCAAACAGTGTTGTAATTAATATAGTTTTTTGTGTGATTATTCGGGTCTGGGTGCCTGGGAAACAAACATGCAGTCTCCATTTCACAACAACATTTGTATAATTTTCAAAATTTAATTGGCCACACTGGAATCTATCTCCACAGAACACCCATTTGCTCCACTGGTTGATCTGTGCATCTGTACCTTCACCAGTGTTCTATTCTGCTATACAAAGCTGCATTGTAAGTTGTAAAGGGTAATTCCATCCTTCCAACTTTATCTGTCCTAAATATTTTAGCTATTCTAGTGTCTTCATTTACTTATAATTGCACAATCAACTTTTCTACACACACACACACACACACACACACACACACAAATCCTTGTAAAAGGGAAAGAATAATGGTTCAGTCAATAAAGTACTTGGCACTCAAGCATGATAATATGAGTTCAAATCCCAGCACTAACTTAAAATGTGGGTTCATGCAGCTCACACCCAAAATCCCAGTACATTGCAGCATGTGTTGTCAGAGAAAAAAAGATTCCAAAATCCCAAGATTGAGCTAGACAGCTCATTGTCAAGCTCCAAGTCCAATGAGAACTGTCTTCTCAAAAATAGAGTGCTGAGTAAAGGCACCAGATGTTGATATCTGGCCTCTAATTCTTTTCTTTTGCAATGCATTTGGCTAGCGTGTTATCAGAGTAACACTATTTTCATTCAATGAATTATTAAATATATCCTCCTATTTTGTCAAATGATGTAAATTTTATTTATGTGTTAAATTTTTGATAGACTTAGCCTCACGTATCTGGGAATTTGTTATTTAATGTTTTCAGTTGTGAATTAAGTTTACTTAGTGGATATAAGATGGTGAAGGTATTTCCCTAACTTAGATGAGTTTCAGAAGTCAGTGGCTTTCAAAGTGATTGATCTATTTAACCTAAATATGTTGTGCTCAGTGACTTGATGTGTTGAGATTTGCTTTTATTCTCATTATTACTTTAGTGACCACAGCGTATAGAAGCATCCTTTCTTATATTCCTGATCTAAGCAATTTTTTTCTTATCTCCTTCATAATTTATCAGTATTGCTGGAATTTTCCTATCTTGCAGATCTTTCTAAAGAGTCAGTCTTCACTGATTCCCCTGTTGGTTTTATGTTTTTGTTATTAACATTTCTTTAGTGCTAGCACACAAAATTTGATGCAACTGTTTTAACTCAGTGCATTTTCTGGCTTCACTACTTTTTACTTGACCTTTGAACTATTTTTACAAAGATGTTTTTTTAGTTTGCAAAGGCTTGGAGATGTTCCCTGTTACCCTGTTATTGATTCCACTTTACCTTCCTAGAGTAGGCAGTCTACTTTTACAATTTAATTTCACATGTTAAGATGTCTCTTAAACTCCCACTTTTTCTCCCCTCATGGCTGAGATTCCGCTTTGTGGCTGTTCAAAGTGCACTTGATAAAAATCTATATTCTCCTGCTATGTAGCAACACATTCTATAAAATTCAGTTAGTCACATTGGTTGAGAATGTCATCCATTCATTTTATATTCTTGTTGATTTTCAATCTTCTACTTCCATAGATAAATATAAGCATAGAGTTATGTCTATATTATAATTAAGACTGTATCAATTTCTCCTTTAGATTCTGTCTGTTTTGCTTCCCATATTCTCACATCTGCTGTCAGATGTATGCTATGTCTATGAAGGAGTGTTATAGTTTTGTTAAATTAATACCATTATAGAATTCTATCTCTGGAAATTTTTGCTCTGAAATCTACTTTATCTGAAATTAATTTTATCACTTAGGTCTGTATGGGGTGTCTTTTCATAGTCATTTACATTATATCTAACTATGCTTTTATGTTTTAAATGAGTTTATTGTAGGCAACCTGCAGTTCAGTAATTCTTTTTATACATTTTTTTTCATGGGTATTTTAATGTTCTTATACTACTGTCTATAATTTAAATATTTGTCCATGTAGATTTAATTATATTATTTTAACAATATTGTTTCTTATAATCAGCATTTTTGTACGTTAGCTGGGGTATTCTGATTCAGGCTCCTGATACTACATCGCCAGATTCAGTTGAGGCTGAAAGATCTAGTCAAAGGCATGCCTATGGTGTATTAATGGAGATGGGTTAAATTAATATGTGGATGTAGTCCTTGATGGGGAGTTAGAGATCAGCCTCAGCTTCTTATCATGTGAGGCAGAACATTGGTTGCTTTACTGTGTTAGCTTATTTAGCTAGTGTCTCTGTCTCTCTGTCTCTGTGTGTTATCTTTCTGTCTCTGAATCTGTCTCTGTCTCTCTCTGTTATCTTTCTCTCTCTGTGTCTCTGTCTCTATCTGTGTCTCTTTGTGTGTTAGCTTTCTGTCTCTGTATCTCTGTCTCTTTCTTTTTGAGAGGATTATTAAGGCTTTTTATGTTCCATTGAAGCTACAAATTGAATCTAGTTCCCCAGCACTGTGTTTTCTGGACTGACCTGATCCAGATCATATGAGCTCATTTATGGCTGTATTATAGCTTGTGGGTATTGCTATATTATTAATGCTGCTGTGAACATAGCTTTAAATGCCTGGATTTATCTAAGGCCCCTTAGTAGTTGATATCTGTTCAGCATATTTCATTTAAGTTACAAACCAATGGAAAAAATATATAAGTGAAGATATTCCTCCAAATTGTGGTCTATCTTAACTATCTCTTTTAAATATTCTCAGGACTATGATACTCAGAGCAAACAGCCTCCAAATTGGGCCCCTCTAATAACCTCTGGAGAATGACTTGAGATGCAGCTTACTTGTGCAAAACCTATCAGTAAGGCTCACAATGCCATCTGTCAGGAAGTGCCTATTTCCTGGTATGTGTTCTGCTGAGTTCTATGCTCTGGGCAGTAGCTAGTTAGCCACAGAGCTCTTCCAACACACATGAAAGGAAAGTGTACTTGCCTAGCCCTCTGGGTCACTGATGATATTAAGTTGGTGTCCAGTAAAGGAATAGTGGGACCTGGGAACAGGCCTGTTACTCTGTAGCACTGACTGAGTTTGGTCCATTCTGTGGTACCTATAGATAAAGGAGAACAGAGGAGGAAGCTTTTCAGGCTTGAATTCAACCCATTTCAGCCCCTTTTCCCTCTGCACTCAGTGAGTTAGTTATTCCCTCAGCATTTCTTACTCGTTTGGGAAGGACAAGTGATGTGGGAGTCCCCTCTGTATACTGTGATTACCATTAATGAATAAAGAAACTGCCTTGGACCTATAGTAAGGCAAAACTTAGGTACGCAGGGAAAGCTAAGCTGAATGCTGGGAGAAAGAAGGATGGAGTCAAGAGATGCCATGGAGCCGCTGCCAAAGTCAGACATGCCAAGACTTTAGCCAGTAAGCTACTTCCATGTGGCAATACACAGATTAATGGAGATGGATTAAATTAATATGTATGAATTATTTAATAAGAAGCTAGAGCTAAAGGACCAAGCAGTGATTTACTTAATACAGTTTCTGTGTGATTATTTCAGGGCTAAGCAGACAGGAACCAACAAGCGGCCTTCCTCCTACAGACAAGAGCTATAGCCCGCTGGAAGCATCACGTTAGCAAGTATAGACACCTTAATACTCCGCTTTGTTCTTACTAACATGGCCGTGGACTTTATTGTTTTTCCCTTCTTATATTTTCTCTTCTTTACTGAGTCACTTATCTGCAATTCTGATGGCCATTTAACATTCTGTTGGCTCTAAACTGTTAGAATAGAAAGAAAGATTGAAGAGAGGGGGATGTTATGACTTACAAGGAACCCTTTAGTAGAAAGAATGCATTTTGAATAAGCCAAACTATCCAAGCTGTAAAATGTCACACCATAGTATCAGGACACTCATCATTACAGTAAACACCACATGGCTTGTACTCAGATGAACTTCAAGTGAGCATCAGGCAGTTGTCCATTCGTCCATCACTAAAGTTACCTTCAAAGGCATCTAATCAGATATTGCACAAGCTCTATTTCTGCTCCTAATGATTTCCTATGGTGAAAAATGACATCCACAAGTGACTTTTAGTTCTCAATGCTTAAGTTTGTCAGACCTTGTTTGGCTACCTTCTCAACTTCTCTACATAATTATGTGATGAAGAGGTTGAAAAGAACTCTGCATACTTTAAGAATCATAGCTCCTCCCCTAACTTTTCTTAAAATAAAATATTTTCAGTAGTTTTGCATACCTTTTAGTATTTTATGAAATTAGAAACTGGCAACAGAGTAAAATGCTAACTGGAGGATTTCCCTCGATTAATATGGATGATGAAGCAGAGTAGCATTTACAGAATTCCCAGGCTTCCTCGTGGTGGTGAGGCCATTTGGTTCATGTATGAAGAGCAGGAATGTCCACCATGCATCCAAGTGTTGCCAGAGTGACACAGGCATCAGTATCTTCTGTTCTCAAGTGTTTTTTTTTTCTTTTTTAATGAAATATTGGGCTCATGAAGTCAGTGTATTTGTCTCATAAGAGACTGTCTCTAGGAAATTGGTCATGGAATGTAGAGGTCATTTTCTTGTTTTTGTTAGTATGTTTTTAATGTATATGGGTGTTTTGCCTATATTTTGTCTATGTATCATAAGTATGAATTGCCCATATTGGTCAAATGAAAGTACTGAATTCCCTGAAATATGAGTAACAGATGCTTGTATGCTGCCATGTGGGTGCTGGGACTCGAACCTCATTCCTCTGGAAGAGCAGCCATTGCACTAAACCACTGAGCCATTTCTCCAGCCCTATAATCTAATATTTTTACTCTATGACACTGTGATAGGATTTCCTGGTTTCTTTCATTGTTGCTATTCTTGTTTTTGCTTGTATGCTCATCTGTTTGCAGAAAGAAAGCTGCCTATGGGAGTCAGAATGTTTCCTATAAATGACAAATGCCAGCAACCACTGCTGTGCATGTTGGATACATTTCTTATACAGTGTTTCCTTAGTGCATGAGTGTTGAGTTCTCTGATGAGAACATCCTTACCTCAGGCTTGCCATGTCACCAGGAATCAGGGGAGGGAGCTATCTGCTGCCATTAGAGATCACATTATAAGCACACCTTAAAATGGATGGAAGAGCAAAGTCACGTTGGGATAGAGATGGATCCAGGATGGGTATCAGCAAGACAAGGTGAATACTTAATCTACACATGTCCACAGACAAAGATGGATGTCGCATGTGATGCCTTCATGGAAAGTGGATGATAGGTTTCGGGGTGTTTGGTTGTTTGGGGTATTGCACTGGGTATGAATCCCTGGTGGGAAACTGGCAATTCACAATGTTCAGATTTGCTTTTAATGGACTTCGAGAAGGGAAGGGAAGATTTCTTTTGCAGACTTTTCCTCCTCCAGTAAATCACCTTTGAACTCTCCTGGGACTCAAAGGAGAAAGCACTGTACCACTGTTTGTTGCATAAAACCCATATAGAAAAATATGAAATATGTTTCTAAGCGCAGAATCTCTGGCAGCTTCAGTAAAAACCATAAAACCATATCAACTTCTAATTTCCATATGCTCGAGGGAGGGGCTTCTGAAGGTACAGATATGAGCTGAAAAGCTGGACTGGAGTGAAATGGGAGGATTCCATAAATATTTGGGGCAAACTTATATGACTGTTCTAAGCACACACACGCCTACAGTACAGTGAGCATGAAAGAGATCACGGCAAGAACAAAGAGCAGACTTCCCATCTCTAAGTCGAGTTTTCTTTGTCAGCTTAGGGCACAGAAGAGACTTCGTGAGAAATTTAAGAACTGCATAATTATAGCCCACGAGCTTCTCCTGGGAAGGTGTGGTGTGTGGCAGCAAACCAGTGTGTCAACTTGCTCAACTGGTTAAGTTAGGCTCAAGGATACAGGAATACACACAGATGCCGTGATACATATAAATGCTAACAGAAGAGAGACAGGAGCAAGATGTATGATAATTCTTTGAACTATTTCCTTTTTCCCCCTTTTCTATCTCCACAGATTTGATTAGTAATAATAAATCATATATCAAGAGAAATTTATGGTTCCTCACACAGCTCCTAATTTTTGACACTCATAATTCTCTGCGCTCAGGTATTATTATAGCAATTTTACAGATGAGGTGAGACAGAGCTATGTAAGAGAGTTACAAAGATAAAATTGCAGAGCGGAAAGGAACTTGAAGATCATCATTTAGTCTGTGAAAGATTTGCTATGTTATGTCTCTCTTTCTTTCTCTCCTCTATTCCTCTCCCTCTCTTTCACTGGCCAAGAAAAATATTTTCCCAGTCATAATTTTCATAAACCAAAGTGCCATTCTTATATTTATTTTCAGTTCACATGAATAAGAGTTTTTTCTTTAAATAATGAATTATAACAATATGGTTGCCTGGACAAATCTAATATTTAAAATTGACTTGGAATGTCAATAGGCATATACATTTATATATATATTTATAATACAAATCAAGCTTTACTTCCTTTATTTATAAATGAACTGAATCTTCTGTTTCCTGTTGATTTGTATAATTTTTAGTTGTACAGCGTGAGAGATGATTGCCATTTGCATTAATTAATTAGAACTTGTAGGTGGTAACCTATTTTGTTCCTTAAATAGACTGTCTTGTGATTTCAGAGTATCCTTAAATGAAAATAATCCCAAATCTAAAATATACATAAGTGAACAAACTTCTCTCACTAAGAACTTCAAGCTTGACTTTGGTCCTTAAAAAGCCAACGAAGAAAAGTCTAACACACAATTTAATGAAGGTGCATAACTCAACATCGTGACCCAGACAGCTATCCCACCACTGCGAAGTGTAAGTCTGTGATAGGAAGGCCCCATCAGTAGCTGCGACTCTAGGCTGTCTCAGGAATTACAGAGCCATGTTGAGGTTGCCAGGAAAGGGCCTCAGAGGTGCATGCTTTTCTCAGGAATAGCTGCCATTTCTTTTCTTTCTTCCCTTATAACAATGAAAACGGGGTAAAGACAAGCACCTTTGAGAAATAATATCAAATTTTGAGGAAAAAAATGGTTCACTGAGGGTTAGTAGAATCAGAGCAGCCCACACCCCCAGGCCATGAGAAAGCCACATACTGAATCAGGTGACTTAAGACTCAAGAAAGCACACAGGGGGATTGCCCCCACATGTGGAACTTTCTGGTTCTCAGAGACCCCTCCTCCCCCACACAGCTGGCCTTAAGCATGTCCTGGACCTTGCAGTGGTCCATCAATTCATGCTCTAAAAGGATTTTTGATCTTTCTAGAGCCCACAATGAGAACTGACAGTCCTGTGGGAGTTTCTATAGTGGAAGAAACTGAATAGTCCTAGAATAGATCCATAGAAATTGGCATTTCACACATACATGAAGAGCACAGCTCTGTCCATGGCAGCAGGCTACTTCAGCTACCTTCTTAGCCCTTAATTCTCAATCTGAACGCCAATCAAGATCATCATAGATTAAGGGATATAGACTCCAGCATGGAAAGAAACTAAACTGAACAAATCCTTTGAAGATTCAAGAAAAAGACTCCATTCAGGAGAAGAGAGTTGCAAACGCACTAAATGCTAGAATATAAAGAATGAATATGTTGTTCCATTTTATGAGAAACAAGCTATTTGCTATTTCAGTGAATACTCAGAGAAAAAATTCACACATCACTAATCAGAGACATTCAATAAAGATTCCATTGTGTGACATAAATAAATAAATAAACAAGCAACTGTCAGTGATGGAGTCAGAGGAATTTGTAGGAAGAAAGAAAATGTAGAAGGAAGAAATGGAGGAATGGACCTAGAAGGACCAGTGAGGAAGGGCAGAGGAAGGAGAACCAGGCAGTAAGTAGAGGAAAAAGCAGTAGTCTAACAATGAACAGTGTTTTAGGGATGAAATCAATCAAATCTTGAAGACATTTCAAACAGAAAATGGTAGCGCCAACTGTTAGAGGAAAAGGCAGATACTGGGAAGAAGATATGTTTGCTGTCATCCTCTAAGGCAAGAACTCGGCACTCAAGAATTACAACGAGCTAACTATTAGCAACATGAATGTAGGGAATGAAAAGAGTGAAACAAAGACCCCCCTCCCGGTTTCTCTGTCTCTGTTTGTCTGTTTCTATCCCCTACTTCTGTCTCTCCCTCCCCCGTTTCTCCCTCCCCCTGTCTGTCCTCTCCCCCTGTCTTTCCTCTCCCCCTGTCTCTCCCCCTGTCTCTCCTCTCCCCCTGTCTCTCCCCCTGTCTCTCCTCTCCACCTGTCTGTCCTCTCCCCCTGTCTCTCCTCTCCCCCTGTCTCTCCTCTCCCCCGTCTCTCCTCTCCCCCTGTCTCTCCTCTCCCCCTGTCTGTCCTCTCCCCCTGTCTCTCCTCTCCCCCTGTCTCTCCCCCTGTCTCTCCCCCTGTCTGTCCTCTCCCCCTGTCTCTCCTCTCCCCCTGTCTCTCCCCCTGTCTCTCCTCTCCCGCTGTCTGTCCTCTCCCCCTGTCTCTCCTCTCCCCCTGTCTCTCCCCCTGTCTGTCCTCTCCCCATGTCTGTCCTCTCCCCCTGTCTCTCCTCTCCCCCTGTCTCTCCCCCTGTCTCTCCTCTCCCCCTGTCTGTCCTCTCCCCCTGTCTCTCCTCTCCCCCTGTCTCTCCCCCTGTCTCTCCTCTCCCCCTGTCTGTCCTCTCCCCCTGTCTCTCCTCTCCCCCTGTCTCTCCCCCTGTCTCTCCTCTCCCCTGTCTCTCCTCTGCCCTGTCTCTCCTCTCCCTGTCTCTCCTCTCCCCCGTCTCTCCCCCATCTCTCCCCGTCTCTCCCCCTGTCTCTCCCCCGTCTCTCTCCCTGTCTCTCCCCCTGTCTTTCCCCCGTCTCTCCCCCTGTCTCTCCCCTTGTCTCTCCCCCGTCTCTCCCCCTGTCTCTCCCCCTGTCTCTCCTCTCCTCTGTCTCTCCTCTCCCCACATCTGTCTCTTTCTCCCTCCCTCCCTCCAGATTTGAAACTACTCATTTTTCTCCTTTTAAAATCAGGCGGGAGCCAGGCAGTGCTGGTGCACACCTTTAATTTCAGCATTTGGGAGGCAGCAGCAGGTGGATCTCTGTGGGTTTGAGGCCAGCCTGGGCTACAAGAGAATTACCAAGGCTACACAGAGAAAACAAATTCTGTCTCAAAAAACAAACAAACAAACAAACAAACACACAAAAAAGAAATAAAAGTAAGATTAAAGAAAGACAGACAGAAAGAAAGGAAGAAAGAAAACAAATACACAAAAACAGGTGGTGTGACCAGTGTGACCTTTTTACCGATAAGTGAGTAAGTAAACTTCAGAAAATACTCCACATAGTGAACCATCTCCACTACTAAGAACTGTGAAACAAAATACACAAAACGAAAACATTTGTATAGAAATAGAAGGAGGAAAATTCATGAAACTCAGCCAGTAGAGGTTCAAATCTCTTCCATCTCCTTTATCTAACTTGCCGGGTTCTGGGGGTCCTTCAGTTGCTTTTCTATAAGATACTACCATGCTCTCACTGTAACATGAAGACTGCATTGCAAAGGCAAACGCGGTTACCTTTTAGGAAGCAGTTTGTGGGCGCACATGATCAACAGTCACCAGCTGATTCACACCAAGAATGTGCCAACTAAACAGAGTCCAGTGACACTGTCGTCAAGTACAAGACCAGGTTTGTGGATAAGTCTTAGGCTTTATCATTGATGACTTTTCAGTTCATTTGTAGGAGGAAATTAGGCCTTTGAGAGAAGCCAAAAATAATTTCTAAGCCTCGAAGATCTTATTTATATGGTAGGAACCTAGCATGACCACAGAAGACAGAGGCACTGAGTATTTGCTAGGTGTGTGAATTAAAAAGAAGAGGGTGAGAACATGCAGTAGGGGTAGGCTGAGCCAAGATGTCTGCACAGGATTTCTCGTGTGCAGGAAATCACTTTCAGCATCAGAATTAAAGTTTGTTTTTCTGTAAGTCTACATTTTAACATTAAATAATCAAGTTCAACGTTTCAAAGCCAAAAGTATAGCTGGCCCAGCCTGCGTGTCATTATGTCAGATACATCCTTCTCCGGGGGCAAAAATATTGCTCCCCAATTGTGCTCTGAAGCATTATCCATCATTATGGGTTTTCTGAGCTTGCAGTAAATTGTGTCCTTCTCAATCACAAACTGAACCTTTCTAGGAGACAGAGGATAGCTGACATTAATGAGTTATAATGTCCCAAGAAAATACATTTCAACATTCTGCGGCAAGGACAACTTGTTGGTAAGGGTTATAAAATAATAGGAGTGATATGGAGTAGTGTGAGGGATGTGAAGTGAAGCCAAAGTGATAGCTTATTAAAATCTGCTCTTAGTTAGCCAAGAAGCATTGCAAGTTCCTCCCGGAGTCCACACCTCCAAATGGGAGCAAAATCGAGGGGCATGGGACTCATGGGAGGACTCGGTGGAAAAGAGGGTTTGACGTGCACACTTGAGAACCTGAGTTCAGGCCCCAGCATTGAATTAAAGAGCCTGGGGTGGCCATACACATGTCTAAAACCCAGCACTCTAGGAAGCAGCAATAGGACAATGGCTGTGCCTGCTGTCTGACTGCCTAGCTCCAGGTTCAGCAAGAGACCCTGCCTTAAAAAAATAAGGAGAATAATGGAGCAGAAAACCCATCATTCTTTGTGGGCTTCCATGTGCATACACAGCTATATAAATCGACACAGACCATCTCCAACACACACGCACACACGTACATGCACACATACACACACGTGCCAAACGCACATATTAACAAAGAAAAAAATATATACTTTCAAAGCACTGAGGCAGATTTTCCACATCAATATCTTTATCAAAACTCCTTGACCTTGAACAGGTCCCCGGCTCCCGCCCTCCTGGTGCTCTCAGCCTTGTAGCTAAGCATACCATTGAATTCGGCCACATCCCCTCTTGCTCCCAGATGTACTTACCTTCAAGTAGCAGAGAAAGAAACAGTTGAGTGGCTGTGAGACAATCTGCAGTCAGTAGCTTTGAGAAAAACTCAATAAACATGATTTTATGGCATGCTTTGACCTTCAGATATGTTTTAAATCCAAGATTAATATTTTATTATAGTAGCTACAGCTGGTAATTTTGACCTTTCAAAGCCTCCCCATTTTTGACAAATTAATGAACCATTTATTTCCTATCGCTCTTGTTCCTGTAGGGGCAGGCCATGAGACCCGGGCCGCAACACAAGAAAGAATGTATTTCCTCTCAGAGAACCCTGTTCCAGAACACAGGACTCATCTTTGACAAACTACTTTCTAATTATACCTCTGTAGATACTCTGCAATTCTGTCTGTTCTGTATTTTTGAAAATGGCTTTGGAAATACAGAGGCAGTGGGGGAGGGGTTATTAACATTGCCCAAGTATCCAAACGCTTGTTCATTGGTAAATATAATCAGTGTTATAATGATAAAATTCAGAGGCCAGATAATGATAGAAAACCATTCTGATACCACTGGATAGTACTGAGAATTGATAAACATAAGGCGAATATAAATTGATAAATGGCACAAGCTGGGTGCTTTTCCAAGAAGTTACCCTTCATTCCCAGTGGTAAGACATTCCAAAGTGAACACTGGTCTCAACCTCTATTCCGGTTCATGATGCCACTGCATTCTAAGGCTGTCTGGAGGCAGAGGGCTCTGTCAGCTAGCAAAGCCCCTAAAGGTTAATGCCAAAAGCAAAAACACAGTGTCATCCATTGTAGAACTATCGCCTTCGTGGCTCACTAGTACTGTGTACTTCTAACTGGGATGGCAGAAAATATTTAAGAATACACAAGTATCTGTCTCTAGGATCCCATCTCATCAAATCTAGGAAATCGCTAAGTATAAAAGATGGTAAATTGTAAAGAAAAGGGAACTGCTGTCTCCTTGCCAAAATATATTTGTGAGCATTTCTGATAGAAACACCTCCTTTGGTCATCAGTTGTCTTTTTTCAAAAGTAAGACAAAATTGTGGCACTGGGTGGCAAGTTCCTTGGGATTAAGGACTCTCAATGAAGTGTTTCAGTGATGGCTCGAGCAGATTAGATTTCTCCGCTGTGACAAGCCCCATTTCAGACTCCAAATGCCTAGTGATTACATGCTACTCTTTGCATGGTGCCCCTTTTAGCTTTTAGGTCACTCCTATTTTGTCAATCAGTCATAGAGTGTTATTTATTTATCTATCAGTTAATAACCGTGCAGCAGAGAATAATTTCCTGGGCCTAGCATGGTAATTTGTACCATAATTTCATCCCTGCTGCTGTAAACTTGAATTCAGCCACAGCTATGATTGCTAATATTAAGATTTCTAGGTCACTCTTCAGCCTCTATGGTTCCTGTTTCTCTCATTTCATATCATTTTATTTTCTACCACTAAAGCCTGGCTCATCAAACACATAAGCAAAGCAACATGCCAAAAGTTCCTTTCAAGATGCCATACATACTTGGCAAAGCAGGTAACCTTCAGGTACCTAGGTGGAAATGAATTATGCACATCAGTCCTGTATATCCTAGGGTTAAATCTGGGCAAATGTTGAAGAGAATGATTTAGAATCAGGGCTAGGAGACTTTCTAGAAAACTCTTTTGCTAAGTAAATTCAAGTGATAAAAGAAAAGAAACACTAACCAGAAAGACCAAATATATCACCAAATACATAGACGTTGTGGGAGGCTTTCTCCAAAAGCTTATTTTCCCCGGAGAGTCTTTTGAAAAGAGATATGCTTCCTCACGTGCTTTAGTTACTTTACCTATGGCTAGGACCAAGTGCCCTGAAGGAAGCAATCTAAAAGACTCAGGATTTATTCTAGCTTTTAGTTCCAGAGCAACTTTCCACCCAGGCTGGAAAGACACGGCAGCAGGAAACTGGTCGGCCACAATACATCCACACACAGGAAGTAACCAGGGTCTAGGAAGTAGAGCAGTGTTACAAAGTCTCAAAGCCTGTCATTTGTGGCTGGTGTCCTTCAGTGAGGCTCCCCTTAAAGATTCCAGAACCTTCTTAAGAAGAGCCTGCAGCTAGGGAGCAAGTGCTTGAACACGGGAGCCTAGGAGGGGATTACACTTTCAAACCACACCTTGTCCTCATTTTTGTATAGCAAATGGGCTTTGAATTGTATTAATTTACAAAGGACATGGATAGTGGTTGGGCGATTAGCTGAGACCTTCTTAAGTTCAATGTAATTAATACTTGGAGCTAAGAATTGTGGTTTGTGCTAGCAAATTTACTGCTGCCACGATAAGAGGCACAACTGGTGAGCTATCAAAGCTAGCTGATTTTCAGGAATCAGTTTTCAATATTATTTACACTGGAACACTGCATTCCATTACTCTCCAGTTTTCCAGTATTCTCAGTGACAGGATTTGCCCATTTATTTCTCTACCATGGGCTTTCCCCTCCCTTGAGACAAACCTGTGTGGTCTCTGTTTCTACTGTTGTATGCTTTTAACCAGGTAGAATAAGATTATTACGAACCATTGATCTCATCCAAAGACACTGGAGTCTCATCTGCAAAATTGAAAATAAGGGATGATGTTTCTTTTATTAATGCATTTACTTCAGGCATTCACAGAAGAGAGTGAGTGAGAGAAAAGAGATCTTTGGACAGCCAAGTACAGAGACTCAGTCGACATATCCCTGCAGTGTAGCCTTTTGTAAGTTGTAGATACTAAGTAGCTTAACAGCAACCTAGTAGCTTTAGTGGTGGTCTATATAAATTTGAATTTAAAACCCACTTTCCAGGCTTCCCAGGTGGGACTTCCAATGAACTACTCACATTCTCTGATAACTGTTTCCTTGTCTGACATATGAAAGAAATAGCGCCGCTCTGCTAAGTATATCATGAATACATTGTTAATGCTTAAAATGTTCACAATCTTGAAGCTCCCATGTAGTCAGTTCGCATCCAATAAATGGTAGTATTCCTCCCCTTAGATAAGGGCTTTCTCATAAATTACAAAGCTTTTTATGAATGCAAGACATTCTTATTAATAGTATGCCACTTCAAGATTCATAATTGTATAAAGCTGTATTAGAAATGGGAAAGAAATTTAGGCACTGTCTTATAGCACCTGCCATAATATAAGCACACACACAATTGGAGTCATTTCTCTCCCCGTGTTCCAAAGTTATTGTCACAATACAGGTACATCATGTCAAAAAGGGGGGGGGGTACTCCTATCTCAAAGCAATCCTTCTGTTTTGTCTTTCTTTTCTAACATGAAAAATAATCACTTTGAAAGCTCATAAACTTAGTAGAAATCAGTAGATCACAGTTCCCCCCTGCTTGGACAGGAATAAGGGATGTCTCTACATGTCTAGAATTCAAAAAAAAGGATTGTAAAGTTATTCCCATCCACCTCATGAAGTGGTCAGCGCTGGGTGTATATCAGCAAAGCGGATGTACATCTTCCTCCTTAGAAGTCCTGGCAGTCTCTCATCCCTACAGAAATTAGAAGAAGGTCTGCTCAAGGTCACGGTAGGGTGTCTGTTCTTCCTGGCCACTCTTGGCTCCATCAACACTCTCAAAGTCACAAATGCAAGATTTCCTCCATCTCAATTCTTTGCTGATTCTCTCTGAATTAATTATGTATATATAACCCATGGAATTGTCTATCTAAGTAGATACTCAGACTTCATTTCTTTACTTTGTATCCTTTTAATCTTATTATTGTAAAATACATGCTTCAAGTTAGGTATTTCTTATTTCCCTTAGAGATTTGCTCAATGGCATTTTGGGATTGGCAACAGTATTTAGGCAGCAGATAACAAATAAAGCCCAATTTACCCTTTCCACACAACTCCCTTGTAACTTCAACCACATGGTTTGGATAGTGTGTTTCAGTTTCATCATATACCATATATGTGCATACATATATACATATATCATATGGTATTTATATGCAGGTTTAAACATTGAAATCTAGACAAATCTTTTCATAAAACATGACATAGTAATTTATAACCATTGTAAAAGAATGTTTATGCACATAAACACTTATTCTAACACCATATACTTTCAAGTAGAACAGAAAGAAAAACAATGTCAAGGTGTGCCTTTCACGTAAGTTATTGTGCTCTGCAGGATTTACCTGCACTCCTAATGTATAATACCTGAGTGCTTACCATAGTGCAAATGGTGCTTACTTCCAAACTAAGTCAGGAGTGCACTAAAGGAAATAACTCTAAAAATCACTTATTTGGACATATTATCACTTACAGAATATTTATTGAGTATGTCTCTTGATCTGGGCAGTCTATGACATTGTGTTGAATGCTATTTGAAGAGACTTATGAAATCAGTGGAAATGTTTGCCACAGTTTCCCATGGAGGGCATTTTCATAAATTGTGCATATTTTTCAATAGGAAAACATGAACCAGAAAAATTTTCTGAAAATATGTAAAGCTGTTGGGTGTGATATTCAACTATTTAATGTACTGTGGCATATGATATCATGCACATTTCACAGCATAACACATGGTTTAATAAATATCTGTGTTTTCTTTGACAAGTCAGTTATTTTTCTCATTTTCCATTAATAAACATGTTATCCATGAAGCATGATAACATGTTACTGCAAGAGTCTATGAACCTACCACCCCACCAAGGAATATAATTCCTTCTTTTGTTCATTCTCAGAAGTAACTCCTGCCATAAATGTTGGTGTGTTGTCATCCCCTTGCTTTTAAGATTTAATATATACATTAAATATCATATATGCAACATACATATAACACAATATATTTGTATATATAATATATGTGATATATGATATATAATATATCAACCTCTGCTAATAAATATTTTACATGTCTTTAAATTTAACAAAACTACTGTATTCTTATCTGTAAACTCAGATTCTTATTACTCTGGTCAGCATTATGTTCCCAAAACTTGAGGCCAATGTCTGTAGATATATTATTTTCTACTCTTACACAGTACTTAAACTAAAACCATTGCTGCCACAACCATTGTCTTAACTACTTTTCTATTACATGATAAAACACCACAACCAAGGCAACTTATGAAGGAAAACATTTGATTTGAGGCTCATGTTTCCAGAAGGTTAGTCTCTGACCATCATGGTGGGGCGCATAGCAGCAGGCAGGTAGAAAAGGTACTTACAAGCTATGACAGCCACAAGGCAGAAAGAAAGACTTAACTGGGAAAAGCTTGAGCTTTTGCAGCCTCAGATCCACCCCATGGACACACCTCCTTTAACAAGGCCACTCCTCCTAGTTTTCTCCAAACAGTTGTATCAAGTGCAGACCAACCATGCAAATATATTAGTCAATGGGGAAGATTTTTATTCAAACAAATACAACCATTCTTCTACTAAAAGTTATTTATGGATATTTTCTTATCACATCTCCTATAAACCAAATCAGAATTTTGCAGGGTGGGTATGGGTAAAGAAAATTTTCTTTTTTTACTTTTCTGGAGGGGAACATCCGAGATAATATCATCTATAGCTCAGGCTGATCTTTAATTCACTAAGCAATCACGACTGTCTTAAACTCCTGATCCTCCTGCCTCTACATCCCCAATACTGATATAACAAGCAAGTGTCACCATGACCGGCTGTTCATATAGACTTTTCTCAAGTGTGTTTATATAGGGGTGGATCTGCTCAGTCAGAAGGTATTTTAGTTTATATTCTGAAAAATGCATTTTATGAGACAGACTTGGGTGCATGAGTTTATTAAGGAGCAGGAGAGTGGGGTGGGAAAAGAAGGAAAGACACTACGTGGTTTATCAATGAGTTACCACTGGAGATAACACTCATGGGAATCTTCAAAATCTCATAATTGTTCCTTTGAGGGGCAAGAAAGCTGGACTGTTTATCTACTACTCCTTAAAACTTAATATTTAGGGGATTCTCTAAGAGAAATTAGCAAAGTAAATGACCCTTTCTAATTTGCAAAGGAGAGACTGCCATGTCCTGGCAGGTGCTGATGTGTGTTAATTAGTGCCAACCTGCAGCCTAGGTCAAGGGTAATGGCAGAGCACTGACAGTCTCTCTTGCAGAGTTGTGTGTGTTTAATGGACCACCTGAAACATCGCAGGCTGTTGCCAAGGCTATAGGATACCATCCACAACCTGACTCTGTTGCTGAAGCTACCACATACCTATGACATCAAACATCAAACATGGAGAAATAGGGTTGGTACATAACTAGAAGCTACAGCCTTACTGACTAGGACGGATAGTGTTGGGAAGGCTCTATACACACCATGAAAGGGAAAAACTAATCACCAATTTCACCCAGCTACAAATCCACTGAGCTACAATAGTGACCTGGCTGCAATGTCACTGGTGCAGTAGAGGCACAAATGTTATAGGAATAATCAACCACTTTTTGCTGACTGTAAGATGGAACCATGGGTAAAAGGAAGCCATTTTATGGAACCCATATTTGACACCGTAAATGGTACCAAGAACCCAAGACTACATAAGTTTTAAGGTGGGGGAAAACCCACTATTATTTTGCAAAACAAGCACAGCAGTAAGTCCTAATGACATATTGTTATGCTCATGGATCAGAGCCTCACTCAATTCTCATCAAAGAGAATTCTTCATTAGTGGATGGGAATTAACCAGAGACCCACAATTGAACTATGTTCCAAGACTGGGAAACTTTGGAATACTTGGATTTAATTGAATTTTTTTTTTTTTTATCAAACCCCCTTCGCAAGGCCCTGGTATCTATGTAAAAGATGAAGCGGAAAGAGCAAGAGGAGGCAAATGACCTAAGGAAATCGCTTTTTTCAGACACAGCAGGGTTGATGCACATAGGAACTCATAGAGACTGACAGCATGCATGTGATTTGCACAAGCTCACGACACGCAAAACACAAGCACAGAGAATGGAAAATAGGTACAAAGTCCCACCCTAAACAGGAAGCTATTTATAATTGACAGATGATAGGGAAAGTAAAGTCAGTTTTCTTCAGTGGAGTGACACTGGGTTAATAACCACACCCTAGGGCAGAGCTCATGCTCAGGAGTAGTTGGCCAACTCAAAGTGGACTTTGTGTGTGAGTGTGTGTGTGTGTGTGTGTGTGTGTGTGTGTGTGTGGTTTTGGTTTGGTTAGGGGGATTTAAGAGAGAGAACTAGCATAACTTTAGTGCATAGGGAGGTTGGTGAAGCTCTGTGAAGTATTGAGGGAGGGGAAAGAATGTAATCATAATACATTGTGGAATATAGTTTTTAAGACAATTATGAGTTGCTTTCTAAAGTAGATGGGTCCATTAAAACTTCCATGGACAGAAAATAAAGGGACACGGATTCAACATCTCCATCACCAGTCTTCTTCTATTTTATCAGGCATTACACGGTATTTTTAAACACACTATTCTGTGTGTTTTGCTTTGAGATGGATTACATTAATAGGTTTTCCGATGTGAAGTTATTGCTATTCTCTTATGGGAAACATGACTTGCTAATGATATTCTGCTTTTCTGGAAAATAAGTTTACAACCTGCAGTTAAATAGCCGACACTCCTGCACTGAGTTCTAAGTTGCTAAGGAGACAGAGTTTTTTTATATAAACCTCTCAGACATTTGCATTTCCGCTCATGTCTATCTTCTATTTTAAATCATTATTTTATGTATTTTCATAATTGTATAAATATAATTTGAATACTAGATATGACCATAAAAGTGCAAAGAAGTTCTTAATTTCAACAAAATCTAATTTGTCAAACATTTATGGATACTAATTTTGTATTTTATATAAGAAATCTCTTTCTACCTCAAGATTATAAAATGTTTCCATATTAAACTTTTCTATTTTAAACTTCTTTTTCCTTTTCAAATATAGATATTAAATTTTTCTGGTATTTCATTATGTATATTACAAAGAAGCCAACTTTAATTATTTTCTTATGAATAATCAGGCTTCCCAGAACTATTCATGGGCTGACCCACCTTTTCCCACTCACGCACGAGGCCTGTCCCAGGCTGCCTTGAGCTTCCTGAATAGTTAAGTCTCTCTGCATGAATACCTCCTTGTTTTGATTACAAGGACTTATGTCACTTTATTCCCTCCCCTTTTCCTTCTTTAAAGAACTTTTAGCTGCGATTGGTCATTTTGCTCTGCTTTATAAATCGTAGAATGTGCTTTCAAAGCACACACATCTTAGTGAAAATTAAGCTGCAATTAAATTATCTATGTAGTTTTGAAGGTGTTAAGAGAAGCAAGTCCTGTTACATTTGAACCAAGACTGTTGTCTTAGGGGTTCTATTGCTGTTATGAAACACTAGGACCAAAATGCTAGCTGGGGAGGGAAAGGTTTATTAAGCTTACATGTCCATATAACTAACTGTTCTTCACTGAAGGAAGTCAGGACAGGAACTCAAGCAAGGCAACTTCCTGGAGGCAGGAACTGATAAGAAGGCCAAGGAGGGGTGCTGCTTGATAGCATGCTTTCCCTGGAATGCTCAGCTTGCTTTCTTATAGAACACAGAACAACCAGCCCAGGGATTATGCCAGCTGCCATGGGCTGGGCCTTCCCCCATTGATCACTAATTGAGAACATGCCTTCCAGCTGGAGCTCATGGTGGTATTTATTCAACCAAGGCCCCTTCCTCTCTGATGACTCTAGCTTGTGTCAAGTTGATGCACAAAGTACAACTGTGCTGATGTTTATGTTTACTGATTACCTCTAAGTCAGTGGTTCTCAACCTTCCTAATGCTGCCTCTTGAATACAGTTCCTCATGTGTGGTGAGCCCCAACCATAAAATTACTTTATTTCTACTTCATGACTGTAATTTTGCTACTGTTATGAATTGAAGTAAATTTGTGATATACAGGATATCTGACATGTGACCCCTGTGAAGCGGTCATTTGACTTTCCAAAGAGATCTCCACCCACATGTTGAGACCAGCTCCTCCAGGTTGGCCATACCAGGACCTGTAACGTGTTTTCTATCCAAATTTCCAGGAAGTCTCCTATGAGTGAGTGTTAAACTTTAATGATGTTTCTGTGTCTAATCTGATCATCGCACGGCCTCCCCTTCACTCATTCATAGAATGGATTGTAGTGATAAGAGCGGCGGGCTGCTTCCCACCACCTGGCTAGCTTTATACCCGAAATAATTACATGGAAACTGTATTTATTTAAGCACTGCTTGGCCCATTAGTTCCAGCCTCTTATTGGGTAGCTCTTACATATTGATCTAACCCATTTCAAATAATCTGTGTAGCCCACGAGGTGACTTACCAGGGGAGATCTTAACCTGCATCTGTCTGGAGTGGAAGAATTATGGCGACTCACTGATTCAGCTTCTTTCTCCCAGCATTCTGTTCTGTTTTCTCTGCCTACCTAAGGGTTGGCCTATCAAATGGGCCTAGGCAGTTTCCTTATTAATAAGAAATCACTCCCACATCAATGGATTATGTTTTAATAAATCTTTCAGTGTAGCATTAACTTCTTCATGATTATCTTCTCTAGGTAATAAGGTTACATCCAGGAATCAACAGTCAACATCTTCATATTTACAAATTTATACTCCAGTGTGGGTGGACAGAGAAACTGGTACAAACAAATAGCTAGATGAATTATGAAATATTAGATATTAATATTCAGGAACAGACATACAAATAAAACCACTCCCAGTTCCTGGGAGATAACTGCCAATTAAGTAAGATTACAAAAACATACCTTTCAAATGTATTTGAATATGACATCATAAAAAAAAAACATTGCGTGGAGCATGACTGATCCCAAAGGATTTGGGTTCTCCATCTGTCTGCCCTCAGTCTCCCTCCCTGCTTCTTGCCTCCATCCCTCCTGTCCTTTTTTCTGAGAGCAGTCTTTGAGACACCAGCTCACTCTCCACAGGCTAAATTGGTCTGAAACTCACTGTGAAGAAGAATGTAACCTTATGCAATTTCTCTGCCTCAGTGTACTAAGTGCACATATCACAGGTTAACCACCATGCCTGCACCACCCTGGGACAAGACTGGAGAGCAACAGCACTGTGAAACCACCTCAGTGTAAAGGACACAGAAGCAGACAGGTGACATCCTTTGTGATGGAGGAGATACTGGATTAGAATTCCCTAAGCTTCCTCTCTGGCTTCATGCTTCCTAAAGGTCTTCTTTGGACATCTTTTTCTTTACACTTTACGGTGTCTGTCTAAATAGTACTAAAGGGAATTTGTTGCATTAATTTCATAAAAACCCTACAAAATAAAAAAACCCTAGAGGGTAGTTATGCACTTTTTTTTAAGGACTCAGGAAGAGGGCATCAAGATCCATCAATATTTATAAACAAGTTTATCCTCCTGGCACTAGCTATGAATAAGTATCCCCTGGGCTGTTCTGGCTGTGGCAGATAAACCTGGTATATCTAACTGTGCCGTAGCCCAAGATTCTAGGACTGCACACAGAGTTAAAAGCAGGGCATGAGTTCACAGCTGAATGAGGATGCTCAGACATTTAGCACTGCCTGTCATAGAAGCAAGAGCGTTTCCAGCCAGAAACGTACTACATGTCTGAGAGAAGGAGAGAACTGAGGAATGGCTATGTATGATACGCTGTGTTTCCCTGGGAAAGGGCTGCAAGAACTGTGTGCACCAGAAAAGGATTCCAGCCAGAGCGTCCTGTTTCATTAAAAGAAAGTGAATGACACAGTGGCCTTTTTGAGGAGTCCCGTGCCTCTTAAGATGTCACCAAGGACACATAGGCCATCTGTGAAGAGATGTATATAGCTCATTCTGTTAGATGTCAGTTTATGTTGAAGTGTGCTGAAAATTCTAGAAGACTCTGCTCTGGTTGTGGAAAAAAGCTCAAATGGCAATGGAGGCCAAGAGTTCCCAAATGTATTCTCTGCAGAGCCAAGAGCTAAGGAGTCTAAGGAGTATTCATGGACAGTGAGATTCAGTCTATACCCAAAGACCCGGAAGCTAGGAGAGCTGATGGTATAATTCCTAATTAAGGCTAAAGACCTGAGAACTGGGGGTGGGAGAGCAGGGTTCCCAGAGTCCACTGGAGTTGATGCCTGAAGGCAGTAATGAAACGACAAACCTCATAGCTCAGTGGAATGGAGCGAATCCCGGGCGTCCCTCCAAACCTCCAAAGCTTCTACATTGGAGGTTTGAACCCCAGTGAGGCAGTGACCTTGATTTTATCAATCAATCGATCCATTAATGAATCAATAGCTTAGCAGATTATTTGGAGGTGGTTAAATCTGAGGTGAGCCTACTTGGGGAGTAGGTCAGTGGGCCCCTTGAAGAAGATAACTTGTAAAGCTTCTCTCTCTCTCTCTCTCTCTCTCTCTCTCTGTCTCTCTCTCTCTCTCTCTCTCTCTCTCTCTCTCTCTCTCTCTCTCTGTGTGTGTGTGTGTGTCTGTCTGTCTGTCTGTCTGTCTGTCTCTCTCTGTCTCTCTCCATTCTGGCCACCATGAGGTGAGGAATTTTCCTCAACCAGTTTTTGTCCACCATAATGTCCACCTCACTATACAGACCCAGGAAAATGAAGCTGAAAGACTGTGAACTGAATCCCCTGAAACTGAGTCAAAACAAACCTAGAGCTCATTCATTCCAAAGTTTTTGTTTGTTTGTTTTTCGAGACAGAGTTTGCTTGAGTAACAGTCCTAACTGTCCTGGTACTCAACTTTGTAGACCAGGCTAGCCTTGAACTCACAGAGATCCACCTGCCTCCACTTCTGTCTGCTGGATTAAAAGCAAGAGCGAGCTCCACTGGCACTTATAAGCAACACTCCACCAGACATCTGGGCATCTCTTATGCAACCAGGTCAAGTTGATGGGGAAAACTACAGCATCAACCTACAGCCCATGAGCTGAGAGTCAAGAGCCTCTCAGAGACACTATCATGTGGCTAATCACGGGTGCTTTTAGCACCTTTGCATTAGAAGAAACACTATGGTCAGAGGTAGTTGTGAGTTCAGTGATGACTGAATCAGGAAGGGAGAGAAGGTCAAGGAATGCCAAGCTAACCAAGGAAGAGAACGGAGGGAGATGGAACCGGCAAGAGCGGCTCCCCAAAGCTCTGCCTGAGGTCTGTGCAAACCCTGACAGCACTTATTGGCCACCGACCACATCATCATGGTAGTAGTTTCCAGTAGAACCTATCCGAGTTTGAATTCCATCTTTACTTATGGGAACAGAACAGCTCAGGTACATTACTGAACATTTATACTCTTCCTCGGTGTTCCGACTTACGTGATCCAAGCTCACAGAGATGTGTGGAAAGGGTGCCTCAAAGCAATTTACATCCATAGCTCGGCAGGACACTTAGCTTAAAAAATAACAATTTAAAGGCTTAATCTGCCAATGAGAGCTCCTGTTTGTCATAGCTGCTGGAGGGAGGAAGACACATGCTCTTGACAGGCATACAACAGGGGGAGGGTTCTGTGAAAATCATGTAAGATGAGGTGGGACTTTAGGAATGACTTCTGGGTCTAGAATCCAAAGGCCAGTTTTGTGTAACAGGAAAATCACTATGCACTTCACCTTCCCCTCGGCCTGGATCTCCCTAGCAGCAGATGAAACTTAAGACAAATACGATACAGCAACTTCTGCAAAAAATCAGCACCATTGGCAATGCACTATGTTCTGCATTTAGATCTCCTGAGTGAACAGAAACTTAGGTCCCATAACACAGCCACCACCTTCCGATGCCCATCTTAATAATTGTAAGTTCTGAGTTGAGTTAGATAGGGGGATGTCCCCATTATTTCATATAGCCAACCTGTAGCAACACAAAACTAATACTTTCTGGCTCCACAAGGTCCACTCCCCTAGTTTTGGGGATTGTGAAGCACTGCCTTAGACTAAAGTGGAAGAGAAGAAACCTTAGGGCAACTGCTATTGCTAGGACTGCTTAAACTGATTTATAGGGGACACTTAATGAGAGGAGAAATTGAAATTGCACTGGACTGAATTCAGAGTGGTGGGTTTTTATTAAGCAGCCAGAAGGAGTACAAGATACTTTCAAGAATAAAGAAAGGATATAAACCCTGCCCTTAAGGAGCTTAAGATCCGATTAATTTATCCATGCTAATGACATAATAAGAAAGTCTCGGCATTCCTCAGAACAGGGTAACTTGCAAGTCTACATATCTTAATGGAAAAATTTTAGGCTAAAGTAATTTATTGTTTCATTATCAGAGTAATTTATGGTACTGTAGAAGCAGAGAGAGAGAGAGAGAGAGAGAGAGAGAGAGAGAGAGAGAGAAAGATGAATAAACATGACAGTAGTCATGGTTGTATTTGTGATGCACGTGTTATGACAACTTTATCTAGTGATCTCAATGTGTCTCTGTACAATTGCACTTCTAGAACAGTGTCATTCACACCTTCCTACATGCATTAGATTTTTTTAGAAGAAAGGTAATGTGGTGGTTTGAAAGAAAAATTCATCAAAGAGCCTTTCTAGATTAAGTTGCCCAATAAACAAGTAACAGAAAAAAAAAAAGAAAGAAAATGAGCCCGAAGGGAGTGACGCTATTGGGAGGTGTGGCTTTGTTGGAGCAGGCGTGGCCTTGTTGGAGGACGTGTATCACTTGGTGGTGGGCTTTGAGGTTTCACACATGTTCAAGCCACAACCAGTATCTCAGACCACTTCCTGTTGCTTGTGAGCTAATATGTAAGAACTCTCAGCTCCTTCTCTAGCACCATGTCTGCCTTGCTTCCCTCCATGTTGGTAATGGACTAAACCTCTGAACTGAAGTTAGCCACCACAATGAAATGGGTTCTTTGTAAGAGTTGCCGTAGTCATGGTGTCTCTTCACAGCAATAGAAACCCTAAGACAGGTAATCATGCATAATGTTTTAACAGTTAACTCGCATTTCATTATAAAATTCCATATCAGAGCAAGCTGCCACTCATGCCTGACGATCCAAGCTTGATCCGTAGACCCTACATGCAGCTGTATGAAGTAGCATGCGTATGTCGTCTCAGCACTTCTGCAGATAATTGGAAGGCAGAAAACTGCACAGAAGTTTAGCTTAGAGTAAGCAGCGTGGGACAAAGAAGAAGGATGTTGTTATGACCTGCATGGTTTAGGAACAGACCTAACTGGGGCAACAAGGGGTGAAACTACAGACACAGAGAAACTGGGCAGGATGCGGACTTTAATGGAGGCTACCAGTAAGAGCAGCAGGGAAACTCATTGTTTATTTTATGTATTTGAGTGGAGGATATGGGTTTATTGTATATAATTGAACAAAATAGAGGGCTTAATCTAATCTCAGCAGGGAAGTCTCTGTTGGGAAGAAATTCCAGGCTGTAAGCACACCAGAGAAGGAAGCTATGGTTGACATTTTCTGCACACACTGTCCATAGGATGCACATGGACCAGAGGAAGGTTTGGACTCTTCCTTGGCCTGACCGGGAGAAGGTTTTACAATTCTATAAGTTTGAGGCATTAGTGTCTTTGACATGGCTATGACCCTGTCAACAACATATATTCCCTCAGGGCTTTATCTATTCCTTATGCCTTCACTCCACTCCCCCGTAGGACCCTGCCTCCATGAGGTGAAAGAAGAGGACCAATTCCTGAATGTCGTCATATGTGCTCCACATGCACACTGTGGCATGCAGGCACATGTGAACGCATGTGTATGCACACCACAATATACATAATAGAATAACAATTTTATAGTGCCTATCATCTTTTATCTACCCAATTGCCTGGAGGTTGAACATTTGGGTGCTTCAGAACTTTACAGGTGTAAACAACATTCTAGCATCATTCAAAGTAAATCTATGCACAACAGTTCTTCCCTTGAAATACATTTCTCTTTGTGGAATTAGACCTCTTGAGCTGGGCAGTGCTGGTGCACGCCTTTCATCCCAGCACTCAGGAGCAGAGACAGGAGGATCTCTGTGAGTTCAAAACCAACCTTGTCTACATAGGCAGTAAAAAGATAGCCAGCACTACATAGAGAAACCCTGTCTTGAAAGTCAAATAAGCAAAAACCAAATAAACAAAACCCAAACAAGCCTTTGGATAAATACTGCCAACCTGAATTTCAGGAAGGTTATTTTGAAATAGGGTAAAAATTATAGGCTTTCCATAACATACAGATGATATACTGTAGTTTTTTGAACATCTATCCCATTAACTGATCACGTAGCACATCCCATTGTTTTAACTGAATTTCTTTGATTACAAACTGTGAAAGCCTTTGAAAACAATTGTCATAAGCATTTCTTCTTTGTGAAATACCTATTTTATATAGGTTATTATATTTTCCATTAAAAAATCCTTTGATCATCTACCTCTTTCTATAATTGGTCCAGATACTGAGACACATCAATGACGAAGACATCATAAATTCCTACTTTGGGGCTAGGCAGATGGTTCAGTGAGTAGAGTGTAAGAATGAGGACCCAAGTTTGTTTACAACTATCTATAACCCCACTACAAGGAGGCGGAGACGGGGAGATGCCCAGAGCTCACTATGCAGCCTGAATAGCAAGACTAGGAACTTAACGTTCCATGAAGGGACTGTATCCATAAATAAAAACAAAGAAAATAATACACAAAAAAACCCACCATCTTCTAGCTCCACAGGTATACACAAAGGTGAGAGATTCTTCACTGTGTTAATGCACACATAAACATATATTAAATATACTCTGTCATCACACAAAACACATACACACACATACACACAGGGGTGAGGTAGGGGTGGGAGTCCTGGTTCCCCAGTGGAGCCCGTGTTCTATTTTGGGCTAGAGTCTATACTTTAGACTTTTAATTCAATTTTATTTTTTCCTGTTTATCTTCAAAAACAGATGTATATGTACCTAGCATAGGAATATGGCGCATCAGAGTGCTCAAGCCTGACTTGGACTGGAAGGTCTTGTGGTAGAAGGCCTTTATCACATAGGTTTGTAGTGCAAGGGGACCCTTATGGGAAGGCAGGATTGAATCAAACAATTGAATCAAACAACTGTAAACAAAATTACTTCTCTTACTTGGTGTTTCTATTTAACTTTCATTTCCCTATTATTTAAATATTTACAAATATTTTCCAGGTCTCTCTGCACAGCAAGCATTGTACACTACAGTCCTTCGGCTAGCTCAGTAGAGACTCCCAAGTATTATCTCTTACATAGGCAGGTCAACCAGGCATTAGAGGATGTGAACATAATGACAATGGATCCTTTTCAAAGAACTATCCCATTTAGAAACCAAAGAAGCGCTTTGTTTTGGTGGGTGGGACACAATATCTATCAAAGAAACACAGGACTCATTTGAAAAGTACACATGGTACATACATGTTGGAAAGCATAATTTTTTTAGCATATCTGAGCACCCATTACTCAGAGCACAATGTAGTGACACAGTACAATATAACACAACCACTTAAATGGATGTTCATCTAACTGAGCTGATATATTCATTAAGAATCATCTGAAATTTAATAGAATTAATACTGTGCCTCAGAAAATGACAAATCCAGTAAGTTCATCCAGCAAGAGCCCGGAGACCAGAGGCAAGATACAGAATTTACTTCAAGACATCCAACTTGTGTAAGTCTGCCAACCCTTTGGCAAAGTGCTCATTAAGCTGTACCAAAGCTGAATGTGATGTCATGCTCTGCTTTGTGTGAATTAACTGCAAGGAAAACACCTAAGCCATTTTCTCATAGCATTATCTCCATTCTCAATCTTTTGTTTCAGGATTCGAGTTAATTCATTTCATATTCAAACCAAAACACTGCTCACCATTTTCATCCCCAGGTTTGAGATCCTGCTGAGTCTACCCACTGTAGGATTTCTCAGCCAGGACCCAGTGGAGAATCTCTCTCCTCTAGGTATTGCCAGGTGATTCATAATTACACAAGTAATATGAAAAGGTTTAATAAATTATAACCGTTTAAGGGCCTGATATTAACATATAGGAAAGAAATTCTCAAAATCTCCCAAGCATTTTGTTTTCTTCAGTGGTTTTTATGATCATCCTGTTGGTCTCCTAGGTCTCTGTGTATTTCAAAGTTATTTTTAGCTAACATCATAAATTAGGCCCCTGGTAGACAGTTTTGTGCACATACAGACGTCTATTTACATATCACCATCTTATCCACACTAAGCATAGGTAAGGACTGATTCTGTGGGTTTTCTCCATGGAGACGTAGATGCCTCCAGATAGGCCAGGCCTAACTATAGGCTATGAGTTGTCCAAGCTGTAAAATCAGATACACACTGGAGCCTTTAAAAAAAAAAGTCACAGAATAGAGAAATCCTTCCAAGTGCCGCAAAGTTGGGTGCTGTAATTCAGGTTCCTGCTCAGGGAACGAGGTGTTCCTTATCTACCATGGACATGGGGCAGTATAGACAAGTGCTCAAGTGTAGAGCACTCATATATCAGCTAGTGTTAAAACCACCATGGTCTCAGGCAAGAGATCTAAAAAGAGAAGAAACAGTCACTTTGCCGCCCCAGAAAAAGAAATCTATTACTAGGATTAAACAGAGAATAAGAGTCCTGGAATCCTACAAACTACACTTCCTAATTATAATATGAATAACTGCACCATTAGCATGGATTTGAGGCTCTTGCATGGAAGGAAACCCCTTGGGGGCCAAGAAGGAGGGAGAAGAGGCAGCTTCAGTCTGAGTAGTTGGCATCTGGTGTGAATTCTATGCAATGACCTTGGTGATGTTATTCCAACTTTTATAGTACAGCTCTCTTATTTGTTACTATCTCATGGGTTATAGAAACTACACATGAGGATTATACATTGATTGTCTCAGTGGTGGTCTACACCTGAAACCCCAGAAGGAAGCCAACGAAGAATTGGAAGTTTAGAGTCAGTCTCTGCTGTGGGACAATTGGTCTTATATCCTGCAAAGATTTGTCACTTGTATTGGTTTAATAAAGTGTTGATTGGCCAGTAGTCAGGAAGGAAGTATAGATGGAGCAACCAGATTGGGAGAATTCTGGGAACAAGAAAGGCTGAGTTTGCAGTTGTCACCCAGACACAGTGGAAGCTAGATGAGAATGCCCCACTGATAAAATGTACTAAACCATGTGGCTAACACTGACAAGAATTATGGGTTAATGTAAAATGTAAAAATTAATAAGAAGCCTGAGCTAATAGGCCAACCCATTTATGATTAACATAGATCACTGTGTGTTTCTTTGGGACTGAATGACTGCAGGTCTGGGTGGGATAGAAGACTCTGTCAACAGCCTTGGCTATGAAAAAAAAATCATAACATTTTTATGTTTTTAATGACAAGGAATAAAAAATATATTGTATGTGGAAAACAACATTTGGCCAGTTAAATTCTGGGGTAAAGGAAGCAGTGTTCTTATAAGTAGGGGGAACTTGTTTAGTTAGAATCACTATCTTTGTATGTACAGCTTCCTGTAGTAGGAGTTCTGGACTCCATGAGGTGGGATGCTGTGAGACCTTGTATTTCACAGGAATCACATCCAGCTTGATGTATTTGTTTTAACCACTCTTACTTAGTGTCTTGGAATCCCTGTTAGTAAATATAGCTAGAACCCATTTGTCTTTAAAAAAAATATTTGTTGTGTTTGTAAGCGTGTATGAGAGCATGTGGCACTCCTAGAGTGTCAAAGGCAGAGGACAGCTGTGAGTGCCAGTTCTGTCCTACTGTGTGGGTTGTGAGGATTCAACATCTCAGGTCATCAGAAAAATCCATTACTCTCTAAGCCAGCTCGTCTACCCTCGGCTTCTTTCCTTCTTCCTTCCTTTCTTTCTTTCTTTCTTTCTTTCTTTCTTTCTGTCTTACTTTTTTATTTTATTTTATTTGGTTTTTTGAGACAAGGTTTCTCTGTAGCTTTGGTGCCTGTCCTAGAACTAGCTCTTATAGACCAGGCTGGTCTCGAACTCACAGAGATCTGCCTGCCTCTGCCTCCCGAGTGCTGGGATTAAAGGCATGTGCCACCATGGCTTTTACTCTTTTTAAAGATAATTAAAGCCAGCCATCATATACACTCTGCCCATCACTCACATTTATAGTTGTGACTGCTTGGTGTTTTCATGTCTATTCTCTGATATCAGATCTCTGTGCAAGAACACCATCCCCCAGACCTTAATGGAGTCAATGAAACTTTCCTGATAGGCATCTTTGACAACGAGACAACATATTTCTGTTTAGAATGTCTGTTATTCATCCAACATTTTCCCTCAAAGGTGTAATCCTAAATTTTATCTTATGATATTAACCACATTTCCTATCAACAAGTCTTTCACCCTATCCTTTTATTCTTCCAACCTTTAGACAAAAGAGCTTTCTTTAAGAAAATCTTTTGGGTGATAAGTGAAGTAAGAAAGTTGTCAGAAATTTGATATAAATATAAATTTAATTTAATACATATAATTATATATGTGTACATATAATTATATAGGTGCATATTATCCTTCAAACTGCAAATAGGCATTATTAGGAAGACTGCCTTCTAAGGTTACATAGGTGCTACTCATTCCTAACAAAACTACTTTGAACTGCCTCTTGTTTGCATAATTGATAGTTTTTCTCCTTAGCATGTATTTGAGCCTGAGTACAAAGGTCAGAACCAGAAGAGTGTGAAATGTGTAAATCTTAAGGTGGAAGTCCTTTCTCCCATTACTTATTTATCAAACGGGCTAATACAGGACGGCAGCGTTGGGTATGCTCTCTGTCTTCTTCCTGCCATGTCAATGGTCACCCCATGTCCTATATTGTTAACCTTTTCTGTTTATTTCTGCTTCGCCATGACTCCTTAGTATACTCACCAGTTAATCACAAATATATGAAGAGATTTCTTTTTAATCTAGCAGTCCTCATTGCTTTGTGGCTCCATCAGGAGAGTGTCCAGTGACACTCCCAGCAGGGCAAACCAAGATATCAGGAGCTGGTTGTGCTTCAAAGGTTGGGAATGTGAAGGCAAATTAGCTGTCTAAAGATAAACACTCAAATTAAGACTAATATAATGGAGCTTGGACTTTTCCCATCACGAACTCATTTATACTTAATGACACAGACTGACCATGGCATAGGTGAGTCTCATCATCTTTCTTGAAGTGAGTTTTAAAAATGGTTGATCCCCCCTTCCTTTAAGGATGGGTAAATTGACATTAATAAAACAGAGCAATAACCTTTTTTGTGCAGCTCTGTTAACTTATTTCCAGCATTGGTCAGAGAAAGGTGAAGCAGACAGCATTGGACATGTCACCACCATGATTCAGTCCTGCCCCTTTTAACTCACAGAATTCTAGAGGCCAGATAGAAGCTGTAAGGGATCAGGTAAAAAATGACAGCGAAATCTTCTTTCCCCAAACTTTACTCAGGTCTCTTTTAGCAACATAATGTAGAAAACCATGTTTCTCCTTAGATGCTTTGCATGGTTCCTCTTTGTGTTCACAGAAAGCCTCTTGAGTTGTGGCCACACTCTTGAGTTTCTATCTAAGATCAGATACTTTTCTATTACTCAGGGTCCCCTAAGATCATAGCACTGTTATAATGAATGGATATCTATCTATCTATCTATCTATCATCTATCTATCTATCTACCTACCTAACTACATACACACACGATGTAGGAAGGTCACCTGTCTATGTGTTACTTCCATTGGTTAATAAAGAGACTGCCTTGGCCTTTTAATAGGCCAGAGAATTAGGTGGGCAGAGTAGACAGAACAGAATGCTGGGAAGAAGGGAAGTGAGGCAGATGCCATAGCTCTCCTCTCCGAGATGGACGCAGGTTAGAATCTTACCGGTAAGCCACCACCTTGTGGTGCTACACAAGTTAATAGAAGTGGGTTAATCAAGACGTGAGAGTTAGCCAGTAAGAGGTTAGAGCTAATGGGTCAGGCAGTGGTTAAAAGAATACAATTTGTGTGTTGTTATTTTGGGTGTAAAGCTAACCATGCGGGAGCCAGGTGGGACGAAAAGCAGACTTGCTGGCCTCATCGCTACACACACACACACACACACACACACACACACACACACACGTATGTATATATATTATATAATTTATTAGATTATCTTTCTTGATATGGCCTAAAAAGTACAACAACGGCTGTCTCACAATAGAGAAGCTGAGAACCTAGGAGTTGTTCAGTCCATGAGGCTGGCTGTCTCTGCAGTCCTAATCTAGCACTGGAGTCCTGATCAATTCCTGGAGAGATACTAGTCTTCAGTCTGCGTTGGAGAACTGAAGAATCCATTTCTGATGTCAGTGAAGCATGCTGCAACAACAGGAATGACGGACTTTACCTCGGGAATGAGGGCAATCAGGCAAAACTGTGACATTCTATAAATCTGTGAAACAAACAGAACAGAAAAGCGCATTAAGAGAATATATGATTATAAACTTTAAGATAGCTAACATGGCCGGGTAGTGGTGGCACATGCCTTTAATCCCAGCACTCGGGAGGCAGAGGGAGGCGGATCTCTGTGAGTTCAAGGCCAGCCTGAGCTAGTTCCAGGACAGGAACCAAAAGCTACAGAGAAACCCTGTCTCAAAAATCCCCCCCCCCCAAAAAAAGATAGCTAACATGAACATTATTCCTGTGTTCTGAGTAGGCACACTCATACATATAATTGTAGGGAGTGAGCGAAGCTATAGGGACAGGCTGTCAAGGACCCCAATGCCTCAAACCTGTAGCAATGGCAAAACCTTCCCTGGGAAAGGCTTAGAAGAATAGCAAAGCCTTCCTTGGGTCTGAGAAAGAATACTGTGTGCACAGAACATGTCTATTATGGCTTTCTCTCCCTGGATGTTCACAACCTGAAGACTGCTCCCCTACAGAGACTGCACCTCCTGAAATTAGCTGAACCTACCTCCTGGATCAGCTGGATAGGCTAACCCAGCCTCCTTGTTTATCTATCTATATGTGTAGCCCCACTTATTGCTCAGTTACATACAATAACCTCACCTCCCTATGCAATTCTATGTAATAAACTTGCTGAGTTCCAGGGAGCTGCAGCCTCTCAATCTGAGAGCCCAGACTACCAGTTCCCAGTATTTTATGTCCATTTGTCTGTCTTTTTTTTTTTTTTGATTTCTTTGCTACACCAGTCAACACTTGAAACCATGTAGAACATGGAATGTAATTCAACTAAACTCCAACAATGTTACATAATACCTGTTGTTTTTATACATTAAATTAATATGATGTCATATAACATCAACTGTTTTTATCAGTTGGATTCATGTGACTATAATAACTTCTGATTAATAACTTCTATCCCCTCTAACTTTATTATAACCACTTTTTTTTCAGATATCAGAATAATTTCTCACCACCAAAAAGACTTTAAATGAGTAGACTACTAAATCTTTCTTTAACTGTGAACATAACATTATTTCCCATAGAATTATAAATGACTTCATATCTGATTAAACCCTAATCTTTTCCTTCACACTTAAGAAAATACATCAAATGAATTAATCTGCCATACACATATACACACATTGTTTTTTTTATTTTCCCTCTCTTTATACTTAATATTTCATTAAAAAATCAATTTTTCTAATTGTGGTTAGAAAATTAAGGAAACTCACTGTGTCTTAGTCCTTTCTGATGCCAGCTTGATAAAGCTGCAGATGTTTATGGTCATGGCCCAACCCACGGAACAGCCTGGCTGGTTTCGTTGCCTAAGTTACCATGGTATCTCCCAACATCATTTTTATTAAAGCCTACAATATAATTGAAGCTTTAAAGAGAGGTAGCTGTTCAACTCAGAAGTAATAAAAGGTCAATCTGTTTCACATCTGTCTGGTAAAGAAAGAAATGAAACGCTGAAAAGTATCATTTCTCTCCAGTTCTTTTTCTTTTCTCCTTTCTTGTCCATGTTGCCACACAGACGGTTAGCTGCTAAAATCGCAGCAGATAGGTTTTTCTCTAAGTCTACACTTGTTCAGTGTTGATAGGAAAGATGAAATGAAAAGTCTGCTGATGCTTGGCAGTGCAGAAACCACCTCTGAACTCATCTCCCCAGCGGGACCACAGCTGCTGTTCCCTGCCTTTGAATTGACTCAATATACCCTGTCTATTGGGAGGATTTTATGGCCTTGCCTCATTTGTCTGTGGTAGCAAGACTTTTTCTTTTCTGTTTTTGTTTCCTTTCCACTCTTTATTTCTCTTTTTCTTTCTTTTTTTCTTTTTAGAAGAAAGAGGAGGGGTAGAGGTGGTGGAAGAGAAGCAAAAGAAAAAATAATAATAATCTGAAATCATTACAGCATCCGGCCAGCCATCCTCAGCATCGTTTCTGGCTTGAATGGGTTGCTGTGGAGTTGGGAATGCATGTGAATTTCCTGCCTTCTATGTGGTAGAGTCCCTGGAAGAAGAATTCACTTTTAATCATGTGAGCAAACCCGGCACCCATCTCTCTCACCTCAGTGAGGCAACCTGACTTAAGCAAGAACATTTTACTCACTGAACTTGGCTTATATTATTTCATTAAAAGACTGCCTATGCCATCAGTTAATTCTGCTTTGTACGAGGAAAACATGAACCCAAATTACTAAAAGTGAAGATGCACTTAGACTCCCAACTCAGCCGGGAACCTCTCAGTTTTGGAAGCAGAGATTGAATTTGCCAAAGATTTACATAGTCTAGCGTAAGTCTAATTGTGACAAGAACAAATGTATCAGATGCGTGATAAGGCTCATTTCTACTTAGAGCTAGGACCTGAAGTCATCATAGCATAGCCCATGCACTCTAGTTCTCAAACTGGCATTAAGGAGCAGTGAGTTGTTTCATTCGCCCTGTTTCTCGGTGTTGGTAGCAACGTTTTCTCTTTAATGAATGTTTGCTATCATGACAAATCAAATAGTTATCAGGTGACTGTCCCACATGATGCACCAAGGTCTTAGCTAGGCTGCCCGGCCCTTGGGCTACACATGAGATGGATGGAATGTTAGCACACATAATTAGCAGAAATATGTGTATTTCCTAAGAACTATTGATGGGGAAGCTCAGCCAATCACATTTGGCTAGGGTGTGGCCACCTGGGGTCAGAGAAAAAAGACATGGGGATCCAGGTGCGCTTGCTTTCTCTTGGCTGCGTGTGATGCTCGCTAAGCCAAATCATTCACTGGTTTGTGTGAGTTTCTCCGTTTCCAATTATTAAATTATATTCGTTGTTTTTGAGCTGGTCTGGTTAATTCCAGCCTACTGTTCGACCACGCCCATCAAACTATACAAATTTCCTGAGAAATCACCTACAATCTCCATGAACTAATTCTCTAATTAGTTCTATTTGAGTATTTCCAACTGCACACCCGTGGTGTTGCATACGGGGCAGTTACTTCCCCATTTGGGACAACTTTTTTCTTCCTATTTTTAAATGTTGGAGACTCCACAGCTTACCTCCCCCAAATCCTGTTTTCTATCTGCACTATTCATGCCCTAGGGGTATTGTCTTTAAACACCAATCGTATGTTGGAGCTGGAGAGATAGCACAGAGGTTAGGTGTATATGCGCCTCTAGATGATCAGAGTTAACTTCCCATCATCCATTCTAGGCTGCTCTCAACTGCCTATAACTTTACCCCCTGAGGATCTGGTGTTTCTGGCCTACTTCAGCACCTGCAGACCCAAGCATAAGTGTGGTGTTATTTATATTTATATTCATATTTAACTAAAAATAATACAAATTTACTTCTTAAAATGCAGTCTATAAGTTATTTATCAGTTGCATATGATGCCATAACAAATTCCCACAAATTTGTTGGCCTACAAGAACAAAAAGTTATTTTATCACAACTCAAAGTCCATATTACTGGGCTTAGTAGCAGGACATGATTATTTATTAAGACTAGTATACAGGGTCCTTTAGTCCCTTCTAGAATATTAATGCTGCAGGAATAATCATCATTGGACATAGGTGACTTATAGGCACAAATATGCCTTTGAGTATCTAATTTCACGCTCAATTTTTCTGAGTTCTTTCTTTATGCAGTTCTCAACCCAGGCCTCTTTCTCTGGAGACTGCCCCCCCCCCATCAAACAAACCTTCAATTTTTAAAATGTAAGAAACTCATCTGAAGATAGCAGACAGAATTACATAATTTTGAGACCATGCACAAGACTAACCGGCAGGGACCATGTTAAAATAACTGAGAAGGTTGTCATAGTTGTGTCCCCTCACCAAAAACCTAGATATACCTAGGAAGAGAGACTCTTAATTGAGGAGTTGCCTTCATCACATTGGTCTGTGGAGGCATCTCTGTAGTAATAAGAGCGGCAGGCTGCGTCCCCAGCACCCGGCTGCCCACATGGCTAGCTCTAGCTTATGCCCCGAAATAATTACATGGAAACTGTATTCTTTTAAACACCGCTTGGCCCATTATATCTAGCCTTTTCTCGGCTAACTCTCGCACCTGGACTAGCCCATTTCTATTAATCTGTGTAGCCCACGAGCTGGCTTACCAGGAATGATCTTAACCTGTGTCTGCCTGGAGTGGGAGAATCATGGCGACTCACTGACTCAGCTTCTTTCTCCCAGCATTCTGTTCTGTTTACTCCACCCACCTATGTTTTAACTTATGAGGGCCAAGCAGTTTCTTTATTGCTTAACCAATGAAATCAACAGATTGATATATGACACTCCCACATCACTTCCCCTTTTTCTGTTTAAACAAAAAAAGGAAGGCTTTAACTTTAACATAGTAAAATTACATATAACAAAACAGTTATCAAGCAAGAATCACAATTACAATATTTATATCTATTTTATCTTTTATCATAACTAAGGAAAACTATAACTATCTATTCATTCTTCAACTCCATCAAAGACTCCAGAAGGATATAATACTACCTAAGTAAACAAGAAATAAGAAAATTCTAGAAATGTCAGAGACATGTCGCTGCCTGGCACCCAAAGTTCTTCTGTACCGTTGGGGCATCCATCTTTAGCCTTCAGGCCCATAGTATCCAGCAGACATTTCAATGAAGCAGGAAATTTCAAAGACAGTTCAGTCACTATCTGTTGTGTCCTGCAGAATGTCTCGCAGACTCTTTCATGAATCAGGAACCCCGAAAGACCATCTCACCTTTAGGCAAGTTCAGTAGTCCTCTCTCTGCAGTTTCTCTGTGTCCAGTTTATGCATCAGTCCATGCAAGAGCAGTTTCTTGCCCAAATGGCTAACCAACTCCATAAGGATCCTCTTCAATGCCCATCTTCCTCTTTAAGTAGATTGGCACTGTCAGGAGCAGACGTGTCTCATTGTCATGAAAAACCCTAAGTTATTAAAATATTTTAAATGCCATATTCTGCAATCTTTGAAAGATATGAAGAATGTCTATCTAACTGAAATGCATCTCTATATATCTATAAAATCTAACTAACATGACTGCAAACTTGACTATTATTAATGATTAACAACCTATATACATTACATTTTTAAATGAACTACACAATCACAATACCTTAATCAAGATCAAGAAATACATATACATATAACAAAATTGACCTTAAAATCCATACCAATGCAAATTATTCTTACCTATATCATTTCCCCCTTTAAATGTAAAAGAACATTTATAAACAATATTTTGGGAACATGGGCGCAGTTTTTTCTCTCCAAACTGCTTCCTGCTGAATGGCGGTGCTGTTAATCAGATCATTTAGGGTGTAACCTGTGTGCCAGGTTTATCTCAGTTGGCAGTTGAGTGAAGTAATTTTTTGAGGGTGTTCACAGGACCTTTTTGGGAGGTCGTGGTCTATCATACCATATTGGGATAGATGAAATCCACAGGGTCTGGTCCTCTGTGAAAACAAAAGAAGACCCTCTCCAAAGCATCATATCCTTAGACCCAAATTTTGAAATCGTAATACCCTTATATCCATTCTGGTTTAGCTTGGCAGCCCATGTAATGAAATGTCTCTCTGTACTTAGCTCCTTCACAGTCAAAAATTTTAAAGAAAACACAATGTACATAATCTAGACTCTCTGTGAATTTTCCATTTTTACATGGCTTATTTTTCTTTATTTCTTTTAATCTCTTAACTATCTGTACTCTGTCTCTTTAAAGACTTTACCTTTTTTTAAAAAAAACCATTAACTTTATTTTCTATATTCTTTTTCTTCTCTCTCTTAAGCCTACGTACATTCATCCAACAGTGGGCACCATTTGTAGTAATAAGAGCGGCAGGCTGTGTCCCCAGCACCCGGCCGCCCACATGGCTAGCTCTAGCTTATGCCCCGAAATAATTACATGGAAACTGTATTCTTTTAAACACCGCTTGGCCCATTATATCTAGCCTTTTCTTGGCTAACTCTCGCACCTGGACTAGCCCATTTCTATTAATCTGTGTAGCCCATGAGTTGGCTTACCAGGAATGATCTTAACCTGCGTCTGCCTGGAGTGGGAGAATCATAGTGACTCACTGACTCAGCTTCTTTCTCCCAGCATTCTGTTCTGTTTACTCCACCCACCTGTGTTTTAACCTATGAGGGCCAAGCAGTTTCTTTATTGCTTAACCAATGAAATCAACAGATTGATATATGACACTCCCACATCACATCTCCTTGATTTCTAGTTGATGGAGGAGGGTCCAGACCATTGTGGGCCATGCTGCTCCCAAGCAGATAGTTCTGGATTGTGTAAGAAAGGCATCTGAGCAAGCCAGGGTACACAGCCAGTAGGGAGCATTCCTCTGTACTCTCTACCTTTGTTCCTGTCTCCAGATTTTTGCCTTGGCCTCCCTTAAATATGGACTGTAATCTATAATGGAAGAACACGCTCTTTCGTCTTCCAGTTGTTCCTTCTCATAGTTTCATTACAGCAACAGAAAAGAAACTGGAATATCCTTTGGTACCAGAAGTAGGGTGTGAACCAATGTGAATATAAATCCATTAGATCTGGAGAAAATTCACTTGAATAAATATAGAGCATTTTCGGTGAGCATTAAAAGGATCTCTAGATGTTTTGAGCAGGGCCCTTACTTATGTGACTGTGCAGGCCCCATGTACACAAGAGTCAGACCTGCATAACACAATGTTGAAAGGACACTCCTTCAGTATTAACTTGATGGTAATATTTCTTAAAACTTATTTAAAAATAATTATACACACAAAAGACCTTGAAAAATGTAATAGAAAGGTCTCCCTGCAAACTTCACCTTTATTTTTAATAGGATTTTTTTAAAATAATCACATGTTGTGGGGATAATTATTCTTGCTGTTGAGTTCTGGCATGTGACAACAGGTGCATTCTAGTTTCCACAACACCTAAGACTTGAGAGGTTGCCCTTGATTGATGTGTTGTGATGTCCTTTCTTTGCATTTCAAGAATATCCTGATCTCACATTATTAAAGCATATGTCAGAAAACATCACCCTTTCATGTCAGGCTTGCTTCTCTCAGTTCACTGAAACATTAACTGTAAGAGGCAAGAGAACATATGCTTTGTTTTTAAACAGTCTCAAGACCCGGGCAAGTATCCGGAACATGAGAGACATTCACTAAATACCTGCACATAGAAGCTGGATAGAGGTCCAACTTCTGCTGTTGCCACAACAAAATACCTGATGAAAACATAAGGCAGGGAAGATTTATTGTAGTGCATAATCTGAGGGTATAGTCCATCACTAGGGGATGGAGGTGGGGTTGTGGCAGCAGGCCATTGAGGCAGCTGGACCATTATGTTATCAGTTAGGGACCAGAGAATGACGGATGCGCGTGCTCAGTTCACTTTTACCTTTTAATTCAGCTCTGAACCCCAGCCCATGGGATGACGCTGCCCATGTTTATGGTATGTCTTCCTACTTCAGCTCACCTAGCCTAGATAATATCATCCTACCATCACGCCCAGAGCTCGGTTTCCATGGTGATTCTAATTCCCATCAAGCTGCCAATCAAGACTGACCCCAGTCCAGGTAAACAAACACGACGAGATGATTGAACAGCAAAGGGATGATAAAATTACCCCCATTTATTAATAATTTGCCTTCGCTGCAGCCCAGATTTGTAGGCATTCTTAATGCTGCATAGTCTGTAAGGTTAAATCAAATTTATGTTTGCAGTTTTTATTTCATAAATGAAAGGTAGGGCATAACTGGAATCTGGAAGAAGCAGAGAACATTATTTTGCAAGTATGGGATTGTATATCCTCTTTATTTTTTTAGAGGTCCTCAGTTTTGAGGTGATAAGATGGGGTGGTGGCATAAGCCTGATCAGGACCCACTTGGTGGAAGAAGAAAACGTACTTCTCTGATCTCTACAGGCATGCTCCCCTCGCACGCACAATAAATAAGTGTAATACAAAAGAAGTCTGAAGCAAGGATTCTTGGTACAGATTGGGGGAGATGGTTTTTAAAAAGGAGCTCTACAATTCTTTTAGCAGCTTAAAAATTATTAAAATCCAATAAAAAGCCTGTTTGTAGCTTGTTAGCTAATGTAATAGCTGGGAAGGGAAGAAGATTGCTTGCTATGAAGTCGGCTAACTTCCCTTTCTTGTAAAAGATGTCAGAGAGCTATTTGTGTTTATTCTCAAGGTGAATTTATAATCCTTATCTACTTATCATCCTACGTAGACCCGTCATCTGACTTTGAACAGGGCCCAGGAGATCAATATCAGGCTGAGCTCCGACCCCAATGAAGGATGGAGAACCATTCAAAGCAAAGAAACATGACGATTGTGGTTGCTAGCGGGTGTTGCCAGGGCCTTTTGTCTCCAGGTCGGAGCAGTTCTGGGTAATCATGTAACTATCCTCACATGACTTCGAGCACAGCAAATCTGGGTTTTAAAAAAATTGATTGTTGCTTTGACTTTTTTAGAACTATTCATTTGGAAAACCCGGAACAAGACCCTGTAGTTAGAAACTTAAGTGAATCAGACAATTGGATAAATACACACACAAAGAACAGGACCCACTGGGAACTAAAACGGCTACATTTTCTAACACTATAATTTATAACTTGCATAGCTACAAAAGGGACATGAGATTCTAAATTATTCCCCCCCCCCTTTTTTTTCTTTTTTAAACCACAGTACATAAGTCATGTCTTCACAGAGAAGCAAGCAAAATACTAATGTTGTTTCTTCCTTTCTAAGGAAGGTCTCTGAAAGATTGCCTATGACCTGCTGCCCCTCACACTGATTCGGGTATTGTGAGCTGCTTGGTTAAGGGCTCTTGTCACTCCCAGCTACTCACGGGCCTTCATTTCAGGCTGTATGATCAGCGTGATGTTTTTGTGGCAACCAAGCTACCCTATCGCTGATTGCTGAGCCCCTGAACCACCCTTGGCTCTTGCTGCCTCCCAGATAATGACAGCTATGCTGAGCTTCCCAGACTGCCCCAAAGTGTCCTTGAAGGATTCTGTTGGCTGCTATTTTCCAGCCTCCATGCTCGTGTGGGTGGACTTGCCAATTGCCTGTCTTCCTATTTGCTGATTGCTAGGCATTGGTTGGCCTCATGTGGTCTTTCCCTCTATGGAGTTTCGGATTGGTGAGTACCAAGTATTCGGGGTTCACACTGGGCTGGATTCCAGTGGGTGACTTGGAATTCTCTTGGAAAACAAGTCAAAAGTTTCCTTCCGAAACAAGGTAATAAACGCTAGTTAGCTCACCAGGTCAGTATTTCCAAGGCCAGGCTGTAACCACCTGGCAATAAAGAAGATACTTGGAAGAGACATCCATGCCTCTCTGGCTAGCAGATAGATTTGGGGTCCTAGTGTATCCACTAATGCCAGCCAGGTGAGGGAGCATCAGCAGGTCTGGGCCTAAACTATACATCAAATGCCCATGTAGACACTACACAAAAGCCTAGTGCTCTGGGAACAATACAGCGGTTGCCAGCAGCTGAGGGAAGTGAGGGCTCTGGACACCGACAGGATTTACCGTGCCTGCCAGAAGCTGAGCCTAGGACAACAAAGCAAGAAGTGTCAGATACCAATTCTGTGTCAGCTGGTAGATGGTTCTAGGTCCTGAAAGTGTGGCAGCAGTTTGGGGAGAGACCCACCCCTACGTCATACCTCCTAGAAAGAAAGTACTTTCAACTCTAGCAGAAACACTCCCTTACCAGAGCCTGTTATTTGCACAAGAGTCTCTGTATTTGCCTGATCCTTAAAATGATTCGAATCAACCATTATAATGTAGATTGTCCGGTCTTCTTGTGGGGCTTACCAAATAACAACCCTGTAACCAAGAGAATAACAAATCAGTAGATAGATTTTGACAGAAATGGTGATAATGGCCTATATCATATGACGATGGGACCTGTCAATTACCTAGGTATTATAATACATCACATAAGGAAAATCCACAGAGCACTACAGCATATCAGGAGGACGAATGGTAGAGTATGGCCCTGGGGAACAGTGGGAGGCACAAGAAATTTCTAGCTTTTCCTACACATACATGGAGAAATGAGTTCTCTTCATCACTTCTTTGTTCAGTGAACATGTGTAGTTGATTTTTTATTACTCTTTATGGGGCAGAGGAGGGCGCCACCCAGTTCCCACATAAATACACAGAGACTTATTCTTTCTTATATATAAGTCATAGCCTGCCTTATTTCTTTTTTTTCTACTGGTTTTTTTTTTTTTTTTTTTTTTTTGGTTTTTTGAGACAGGGTTTCTCTGTAGCATTGGTGCCTGTCCCGGAACTAGCTCTTGTAGACCAGGCTGGCCTCGAACTTTCAGAGATCCGCCTGTCTCTGCCTCCCGAGTGCTGGGATTAAAGGCGTGCGCCACCACCGCCTGGCTGTTTTTTTAATTTATTTATTTATTAAAGATTTCTGCCTCCTCCCCACCACCGCCTCCCATTTCCCTCCTCTCCCCTGATCAAGTCCTCCTCCCTTGTCAGCCCAAAGAGCAATCAGGGTTCCCTGCCCTGTGGGAAGTCCAAGGACCACCCACCTCCATCCAGGTCTAGTAAGGAGAGCATCCAAACTGCCTAGGCTCCCACAAAGCCAGTACGTAGCCTGCCTTATTTCTAGCCAGCTTTTCTTAAAATAAATTATCCTGTCTTTTGCCACTAGGCTTTTATCTTTCTCTATTCTATATTCCTTTCTTTACTTCTTTCTCCTTGGCTTGCTATGTAGCTGGGTGGTTCCTCTCCTTCTGCTTTTCTTTTCTTCCCTTTTCTCCTCCTATTTATTCTCTCTGCATGTCAGCAATGCCTATCCTTTCTCCTGCCTAGCTATTGGCTGTTCACCTTTTTATTAGATCAATCAGGCAGGCAAAGTAATGCACCTTCACAGGGTTGAACAAATGCAACACGTCTTCGCATCATTAAATAAATATTCCACAGCATAAACAAATGTAACACATCTTTAACTAATATTCTACAGCAATCATGTTACAAGTTTTGTATGGAGCATGCTCAATGGGCTGTTTTCCTAAGTGTTAATGGGGGCATTGAGGGGACAAAGACCCAGCTCCATTCACACTGCCACCCTCAACATCTTGAGTGGTTCTTTTAGTTTGTTACGGACCTTGATTCAGGCCAAACAAGAAGTAGTGGCTTAGATGCAGAAATGAGTTTTAGAGCAGGATGTATAAAGCAAAGTTGGAGACTTTATGAGAGATTTAATATCAGGTATAAGAGTAGGGGTTCAGGAGAAATGGAGGTGATCAGGTGGAAAGACCCTGAAGCATGGGTGTGGCCTTCTCTAAGCAAGAACTGCTGAGAACAGAACACACCCAGTGTGGATACAGACTCCACAAAGGACCATCGCAGTAGTTATCTTAGCATTAGCATATATAACATTTTGGTAGTGATCAAGTCACATAAAGGGTGCTCAGAATACCCCTACCCCATTTTTCCCCCTTTCTCTCTTTTGATAAGTGAGGCTATAAGGTGGCTGGTTCTGGAGAGTTCTTAGGTCTTATATGATAGATGTCATCTGTGTAACTTTTAATTTTATTTATTGATTTTTTATTTTTAACAGAGTCTTCTTATGTCAGTGGTTCTCAATATTCCTAATACTGAGACCTTTTAATACAGTTCCTCATCTTGTAGTGACTTCCCCATAAGATCATTCTGTTGCTACTTCACAACTACAGTTCTGCTACTGCAACAAATGTAATATAAATATCTGATATGCAGGATATATGACCTACAACCACTATGGGGGTCACGACCTACAGGTTGAAGGTCACTGCACTATGTAGCCCTGGCTGACCTGGGAGTCAAACCGATAGAGGTTGCCTGCCTCTTTTAACTGCAGCTATAAAGGCCGTGTCATCAGGATGTGTTTAAAGCCACAGAGACCCAGATGGGAGCTTTGTTCTAGAAAATAACCTTTTGAGTTCTTTACCCATCCTGAGAGATGTCAACAAGTGCCCAGGAAAGACTGGCACAAACCGATTGTTACCCTGTTTCTTGAGCATGCCTGGCTTGGTGCTGGGTTAAGGAAAGGATGGTGGCAGGTTAGTTTTTCTCTGGGGTTAACATGGAGGCAAAGCAGATGTCCCTAGAGACTTTGCCCATAGTTAAGTTTACTTTTGAGCATTGCCTTGTCTCTTCAGATCATGTTTAATCTAACCCGTTAAACACTAGTCACTGCTGTGAAGGACTGGAAACTGAGGTAAGGACCCTCTAGGTGCCAGGCTTTATGTTGGTTTTATGTTAGTTTTAGTGGTAGCTGTCATGTGATAAATATTTGCAGTAAATGCATCTGTGAAGGTTCCAAATTTGTGTGTGTTTTCTTCCCTAGTGGTAGTGCCTCATCTAAGGCTCTCCTGGAGATACTGTGCACTGTAGAACTGAAACCTATGTTTTTAAAAAATTAAAGTATGGTTGCATTTTCTCCCACCTCCTTTTCTTCCCTCTTACCCTTCTCATGTCTGCCCCTCCCTCCATTGCAAATCCATGTCTTCCTCTTTGATAACCTGAGTTCTTGTCTATGCACATAAGGAAATAAATGCATCTTGCTGGGTCCATTCCCTGTTGCCTGGATGTCCATGTTTCTAGGGCTGGCTACTTGGTGGTGGATTACAGTCAGGGGACTCATCCCTGGGGAAAACTAAACCCCCTTTCTCATCAGCTGCTAATTGCTCATAGCTCTTCATCTAGGGCTGGGGTCTCTTGAGATTTTCCCCATCAATGCTGGGACATCAACTATTATTGTAATTGTTCAAGTCTTGTTTAGACAGCCATGCTGTTGAGATTTATTATTTATTATGTTTCAGGCCAGGATGAGTGGAAGCAAGTGTGCTCTGTATTCTAAATAAATCTTCTCATTTTAGTGGCCCATGTTTTCTGCTGTACCTTGCATCTTCCCAAGCGATTCTCTCTCTGTCTCTCTCTCTTTTCTCTCTCTCTCTCTCTCTCTCTCTCTCTCTCTCTCTCTCTCTCTCCTTCTCTTTCTTTTATAACATAGGAATGTTAGAGAAAGCACTGAAATGAAAGAAATGGCCTCCCTTGTATGGAATAAGGCTCTGACAAAAATCTCCCTCGAGAAGTGTTTGCTCTGGAGAACATTCCAGATACTTCAGCAATTTCAAACACCACCTTTTACCCCTCCCTCCAGAACCAGGAGGGAATCTTTTTCTGCACCTCACCATGACCTGGAGGTTCACACAGCTGTGCCCTCTCCCAGGGCTTCTGCTTCAGGAGCCCACATTTTCACCTTGGCCCACACCCAGACCCTAGTAAAGCATCCTCACGGTCTGTTATTTAGTCATTCCTTCCAGATTATGGCTCCTGAAGCCCTTGCTCCAGGTGAGCAGACTGTAGTTGAGACACACTGGATTCACACTTCTGTCTAGATTGCAGGGTTTGGTTTGCCCCTTTCTGTCACTCATCTGAGGGATCCAGGAAAGTCACCGCCTTGTGCTTGGCTTTGTCGTTTTTGTTGAGGACAGGGGTGATGACATTTACACCTTTTTACCCATCAGAGGTAAAAACAGTGGCCTACATCAGTTGCCTTTAAAAGCTCTACGATGCTGATACAAAGCCAGGAGTGAGGCTCTTGTGAGAATCAGACACAGTGCTGTAGGCAGGTATATCTCTGCCACCTGCCAGGCTCTCATTCCCTTAGTTATAACTAGTCTGTAGTGAATGTGTGCTTGATATTGGGAGTAGCCAAGCAGTGACTCCATATTGGCTCATGTTATCTTCCAAAAATTCTTTGTAAGTGAAGAAAAAAAAAAAACCCTGGGCATAGAGAAATTCCATAATGCATCCCAAGTCACACAGCTAATAAATGTTGTCACTAGATTTCGACCCAGGTAATGTGGTTCTGGAGCATCTACTTATGGTGTGTACTCCATTTCCTGGAAGGGGTTTTGGTGACATGTTTATAAAAATAGTTGGTGTTGGGATAAACCCAGGGAAAATTCGGCACATATTCACAGTAAATTAAGTCGATGTAATACAGGATGGAGGTATTCTTAGAAATAATGTCTACTTAGAAAATATATACTATTTAGCAGGGGTGTCAGACAGTCTTAGCTAGCTGCTCCTCAATCAGGAAACCCTGGTCATCTCTGAGTACTTCCCAGGAACCATCTCAGAACACAGCCTTCTGTGTATTTTTTCTTATGTTACCTTGTTCATATATTAGAATAAATTATAGACATTGAAACTGTTTCAAATATTCTGAATTTGATAAACTTCTTATATGTAACTCAACATTAACTAAAAAAATAATTTAATCAGCAGTTTTCCCAGTATGATAGCAATAAATCATTTTGAATGACTTTCTTAAATGTTTAAACTGTGAGGCTGTGGTGCAAATGGGAAATGTTATGAGTTAATAAATAATTCTGCTTTTAACTAAGTGTTTAGAAAACTATAACGTCAAAGTTTAGATATTAGCACATAGCAACATAGCAGAATCATCTTTCCCATCTTTTAATGGCAGCTTTATTGAGAAGCTGTGATGTTATTATAGCATCCCTGACAGAATTCAAAACTCAAGACTAGGATTTCAACAGCTATCTTCCATGTGGAAATTGATTTTATTATATATCTTAGCGGAAAACTATCTTGAAATGCAATAAATTGTCAAAACTAAAATCCCTTCCCAGGGGACAATTTCCACTTCCCCATCCGGCTGCAAGTCATGATAAAGCAGGCTCCCCGTCAGATGTCAGCATGTCGACATATTTGGATAACGAGAAGGGTATGACGCTAACTGATTGCAAAAGTACTCTCCATGATAATGGACCAATAATGGAACAAATGCAATTGCTTGTTGCTTTCTGTTTAGGAAATCCTAAAGGGCGTCCTCACAGCCAAAGCACCCTTGAAGCTTCAAGGAGAGCTAAGCGCCAGTCTGCTCACATGACTTCATCATCCAAAGGCGTCCTCTCTGCATAATGTAAAGTACATGCCTCCATCACAACCTGATACCGTGGAGTGATTTGCAGTGTGGTGATTGCTACTGTGATTTGATTCATTAATTCTCTGTAACAGTGGTTAATCAGCTCGTTAAGCAAGAATTGTGCAGAAGAGCTCAACCAGGGGAACCAGCTAAGGACCACTAAATTCTGGCGGCAGGGGGGGGGGGGGAGGGATAGGTTTAATGTCCAAAGAGTCTATAAGTATGGCGGTTTATCAAGTAGGACAGAAGTTTGCGTTATTGCACACCTCAAGCCACATAAATTCTGAAAATCTGGGCCTTTACTATTAAAAGATGAAGCGGCTCCTGAAAGCATGAAGAAGATCATTCTGTTCATCTTGTTTTCCTGAGTTATGTAACTGTTTTTTCATTAAGGTATGGCAAGACATTCTGGTCTTGAATCTCATACATCAGGCATACTGACTAATGTCTGTTATCCCTATAACATAGAACTCAATTATGTGTTTAGATATTTAAAATCTCAAGAATTAAGTTTAAGTATGATTTGATTTTTTTCCTGGGGAAATTGCTTTATTGCAAAACATACTAACTGAATGTAAACGAGTAAAATGCCTTTAACAATAACAAAAGCTTAGGACTTTGCTCTGAGTTCACAAAGGAAGTTCACAAGTACGACTTACTTTAACGCTCACAGAACCTGAAAGGCTAATACTATTAAACCAAATTTACCCATGAGAACCTGCAGCTCAAATTAAGTTACTTGACAGATGTCAAAGTGTGTGTTGAGTTTTGACAGCAAAGCCCAGGATCTTTCTACCCAGGCATCTGGGTCCTCCTGGTAGCTGGCAGCATTCCTGTGGGGTTAACTTCTTATTGTTAAAGAAGAAAAAAAAAAAAAAAAAAAAACCACCAACGCCACTTGCTAAGGACAATAGGAGAGACTCATTCAAGGCAGTTTCTCATAGCAGAGTGGGACTGGACTGGACTCCAAACACAATAAGAAGTTGGAATTTATAGCCAAGGAGGGGGTGTGAAGTCAGGGAAGGGGAATGTACTAAGGGTGGAATTTGCCATCCTGATCTAGCAGGATTTTTTCAGATGTTGAGATAGGGAGAACTATCCCAAGCGTGGTAAAGGATTCCTGCTAAACTGACCCTGCAGAATTCTTGATAAACCTGGAATAAGTGAGCCAAAGGCACAGTTCAAACTGAAACTTTGTCAAAAAGAGGACTCAGAGGAAGCTAGCTGGAGTTAAGTCAAAGAGAGAGAACCCCTGTGATCCTTCATCTGAAGCACTCACTAATCAGAAGCTAGCAACGTCCCCATGGGATGTGCCCAGTCCTCCAGAATCCAAGAGGATGTGTCCGTCAGCATAAATATGAGAGAGATCTTGTTAGTGCTTAGAAGGAAGTGATAGAAAGTCAAAATTCAAGGAAGACTTTTGGAAAAACAACTATGTCCCAAGCCTTCCCATACTCTATTGGCCATCTTCCCAGGTCAAGCAAAATAAATAATGGCACAGGCTTGTTGGCTTAGAGCCAGTTAAAGTGGCTGAAACTATTCCAGTAGAACTCTGAGGCCAGCATCTTCCACCATCCAGGGGACAATGTCTTGGGAAGCATGACAAGCACTGAAGAGCCTTCCCTCTGAAGGGAGGAGAGAACTTCTTCTAGTTGCTCTCCCAGGCGGATGTCTGTGCGGTCTTTTAAGTGGCTGAAGGACAGACACTGAGAATCAGCTCTGGTTTGCATGCAGCACACAATGTTGATGGATTTCAAATAAACCCTCCCTGTTCCATAAGTCGTTCATTTAACCTGAGCTTCACATGCACTGACTGCTCCGATTGGCTAATGCTGAGCAGCCCCATTATATATTCTGCTTTATGCCAAGCAGTTCTTATCAGTGAAAACTGTCTCAGAAATTGCAGATAAGCAAGTCAGTTTGTTAATTGGAAGTGATGCATATTATTGTAATACCTGTTTTAAACAGACGACACCACGTTTACTTAATGTATTTATATTGTTTTACGAAAGAACTACAAAGCTCACCTTTTACACAAAGAAAATGGAAACAGGAATATCATTATTAGAAAAGTTAACCTACTGATATTGGTAAGCACTGTGTTACCATAATTTCTGTTTTGGAAGTCATGGCATGTCTAGCTTTGGCCTCAAATACAACTTTTCCGTGATAATGCAGCCAAGGATGAAGGCCTGCACTGCAAAATTTCTAAGGAGAAAACCAGTTAAATTCAAGATTTCTCAAGGGGCTTCTACCTGGTTTTTCTTTGTATTTCTATTTGCCTCTTTAAAGGGAGTCCTTTTATTGTGTTATATTTCTTCTTCTGTCTTATAAAATTGTTGCTCCCCTTGACTCTTGACCAAAGGGTCTATTTTTTTTTTTTTTTAATTCTGCCCTAAAGAGTTAGCCAAGAAAGAAACTGGTTTTTCTTTCCATCCTGTTCCAGGGAAGCCACAGGCCACAGTATTCCCTGATTTGGCATCTCAATCTTGTAGAGTCATTGGGCACATGAATATAGGTGGCTCTAAAGACGGTCAAATGAATGTCATAAACCTACATTTCGTTTTGCTTGCAAGCTGGTGGATGGATCGAAAAATGTAAACATCAAGGCTAGAGAGATCGCTCAGTGGTTAAGAGCACTGGATGCTTTTCCAGGGGACCTGGGTTCAATTCTCAGCAGCCACAGGGCAGGCAGCTCACAACCATTTGTAACTCCAGTTCCAGAGGATTTGATGGTTTGTTTTTTTTTTTTTTTGTGGTCTCTGTGAGCACCAGGCACACACATGGTGTGCAGATGTACATACAGGTGAAACATCCATGCACACAAAATAATAAAATAATTTCCTAAGTGAAATATTCTATTTTCCCTTCTGGATCAAGGAAGAAAGTCAGCTTTATGGGCCCAAAGGCACCTAGGTAGCAAGATGTTTTGTTTTGCATTAGAATTCAGTGTGTCTTACTCATGAGTCAGGGGAAATAACGGGGGTGGGTAAAAGACCTGAAATGGAGGGGTCTCAGTTATTTTCTTTGGGGATGGGAGTGTAGTCCAGTTAGTACAATGCTTACCTAGCTTCCATAAGGCTCTGATGGGAAAGTCCTGACATTCCAGCAGGAGTATCAAAAGCTCAAGGTCATTCTCAGCTATTTGTTTGAGACCAGCCTGGGATACAGGAGACCCTATCTAAATAAATAAATAAATAAATAAATAAATAACTGTTGAAAGTCAATCTCAAGTCTAAATGAAATTAATGGAAAACTTTGCAATCAAAGCCTTGCTCTGGCATACTCAGGAAAGAAGTCTAGTTTGCAAGACACACGTTCACTCATCTGACATCACGGGATCTATCCAGTTTGATCATATCTGATCTAGTTCTTACAGCTTGGAATATTAGAATTGTACAAGGAAAGCTTACAGGCCTACTTCATCTGAACTGACAAAGAGCACAATATAACATGTTTTATTATTCAAAATATCGGCATCAATCAGTCTACAAAAAGATCTCAGTGCCAGGAACCTGAGTGTGAATACCGAGGAGAAACAGTCTGAAGGGTTCAACCTTCAGCAGGGAGATTCAGAAAAATGCCATTCTGGAGAGAGATTTTCAAAAACAACACATTCAGAAATCATCACCTTATTCAATATAAAACATGTGAAACAAGACATTGTGTTTCGTCTCATATATGGAACCTGTTTTTTAAATTTGTGTGGTGTGTGAGGGTGTGTATATACGGGGTGGGGGTCATGAACTAGAAAAGTAGTCTTCTAGTTGGGGTTTCTATTGCTGTGATGAGACACTATGACCAAAAGCAAGTTGGGAAGGAAAGGGTTTATTTGACTTATACTTTTACATCACTGTTCATCATCAAAGGAATTCAGGACAGGAACTCAAACACAGCAGGAGCCTAGAGACAGATACTGATGCAAAGACCATGGAATGGTGCTGCTTACTGGCTTACTTACTCCTCGGAGCTAGCTTAACCTGTTTTTTATAAAACCGAGGACCACCTGCCCAAGGACGGCATCACTCACAATGAGCTGGGCCCTCCCCCATCAATTACCAGTTAAGAAAATGCTTTACAGGTTTGCCTACAGCCCAATCTTAAGGAGGCATTTTCCAAATCAAGAGATCCTGTCAGATGATGATAGCTTGTGTCAAGCTGACATAAAACTCTCCGGCACCAATAGCAAATGAAATGAAGAAGAGGCTTGAGGGAGTAGGAGGTGGAGGTGGAGAGGGTATTGAATTACATATGGCAGGAAATAGGAAGAAGGGTTATTGGGGTGAAGAAATGAGACCAGTGTGTGACAGGCAGGGGCACAGGGGACAAGAGCAGGGGTGGGGTTGGGGAAGACTAAGAACAAAGCATATATAAAAATACCATACCATAACTCATTTCTTTGTATGCTAACTTAAAAAATTGTTTAAAAAGTAGGTAAAATTTAAAATGCTATCAATTATTGATATGGAGATTTGGCAGAAGGCAGCCAGAGAAAGAGTTCTTGTTTAAAGGGGTTTACAGGATGGGATGAATGAAACAGATGATGTAGGGATAAGCCCAGCCCATTAGGGGGCGTGTTCGCCTCAGGCTAATGTTTACATATAAATCTGGTGAGCGTGAGCCCCCCCCCCCCCCCCCCCCCCGTCTCTTTTTTTGTATTTCCTGCTCATCGCTGGATCGCTGGTGTTGTAAGATATCCCTTCATTAAAATTTGCTGTTTCATATTAAGCTAGCCTGGTTATTACGCCGCCTACAAGATGATGAGTTAACATACTATTAAGTTTGGGGGTGGGGCTTGATGTTGAACATTGAGGGTACTCAGAATCAGGGACCTCTGTGATAACCCATTTGGATTCACTCAGGCTTTGTGAAATGTAGCTTTATGTAAGATCATACAGTTTGGATATTTGACAACATAGAGTAAAATCTCAAGCAGCTAAAAACAACCAGAACAAAATCTTGAATTCTTCATAATTCCTTGTGCTTCCCCATCTAGAAAAAATTAGATAGAATATAAGGGGGAAAAAGCTGAGATCCAAGAGTTTTTAAAATCCCAGCTTTTAGGAGTCATGCTACACATTACCACATCATGAAAAGAGAATTTCCTTTACACCTAGTTCTGCTCGTCCACAGCCAATGGAGCTTCTTGGTGCACTTTGACAGTTTTCATTAAAAGGAGAAACAAAATACTAGTGAGGACCTTGCTAAATACAAGTAACAGGAGCTGCAACTGAAGTTAGTTCATGTGATGGGATTCCACATCGTAGATGGCAGGAACCTGTCCCGCATCTTTTATTCAGCTATCAGGGATTTGACTTGACCTCCAGACTTTGAATTTTTGTGAAAACTACTCTCATAATTGGCTTCTCTCTGATTTAAAGACAGAGGCAGTAAGAGGTAGCTGTTTCGGGGCTGGAGAGATGGCTCAGTGGTTAAGAAGCCTGACTGCTCCTCCAGAGGTCCTGAGTATGATTTCCAGCAACCACATGGTGGCTCACAACCATCTGTAATGAGATCTGATGCCCTCTTCTGGCCTGCCAGCATATATGCAGACAAAACATTGTATTCATAATAAATAAAATAAATCTTTAAAAAAGAAAAAAGAAAGGAAAGAGGAAACAATTGACACATATCTTCTGTGGCTTTAGCAGTATCAAGAGATATGAGATGTGCCCAAAAGTCCCAGTGACCATAAGACTTAACAAGTCCCTGGAGAATATGGTGAATACCCACCAGAAGGCTATTAGCTACTGTAGTAGCAATTCCTTTGGTCCTACCAGAAACAAATGAAGAGAGTGAAGAGAATGATGGTTGGTCCAGACTGAAAAAGAAAAAAGAAAAAAAAAAGACTTAGATGTTTCCCAGCAGGCACACCAACAGCCCCGGGTTACAAGTGATTGGCTTTGACTGAGTATTTGTGGTCAAGACACTAAGACTCTTTGATAGGACAGCAAAACATTAAAAGTCATTAAAGCTATAAAATCACCTATTAATTTATAACTACAAACTCCTCGAACATATGGACTTGGCTCTCTTGTATATTCCAGCACTTTAGATAACTCTTGGCTGTAAGAGCTACCCATTAAACTTTCTTTCATGGGGGTGTTCTTCTTTCTTAACCATTTATAAAAATGACAGATCTATGGGGAACAAGTTTGAACTTGAGTTGGCAGCAAGATATCTATAGAGAAATGAATTTATGGTGGGGGGGGGTCACATGAGGGTCAGAACTTGGTGTCTTCAATCGTTTTCCATGGAACACAAAGTCCTTCCCAAACGCTGAGAAAAAATATGCTTGGGAGATGATTGCTGCCCTGCTCTTGTTGATGCTCAGGAATTATTACCACAGTAAAACTCCAGGAATCCCAAGAGGAATGAACACTGCCTTATTTTGTTGTGAATGGTTCCCAAATTTACATGAGGAAGAATTGTCACAGAATTCATTTTGGGAGGACATGGACTAAACTTTCACACAGTAGGAATGTGAAAAATGAGCAACTGCTTGGCTTGGTGGGAGTGGAAGAGTTTGTAGACACATGCAGCCATTAAAGGAACGCTTTCAAACAGGAGAGCCACACATCAGCAGGGAACTGTGAGACTTCAGTCTTGAAGAAAGGACCACCACGGAACTCAAGTTATAAATGTCTACATTAAATTGTATGGTTTATGGCATTTGATGCATGGATTACAGGTGCTAATGCATATCTATTTTCAGATTTTAGCTTTTGTTAAAAATAAGTAACTGGATATTTGCGTAGGAGGAAACATCTCTGAAGTTGTTCCACAAGAGTAACAAATGAGAGGGATTTATGACTAATTTTCCATTTTCTTTTTAAAACTTATATATGTGTACATACATGTACATACATGCACATAAATTTCTATTTCCCTGCCATAAGAAGGTACTAACTTTATAAAATAATTTCTGGTTAAACATTTTCATTTTCTTCAAACTTGCATGCTATTAAGTACCACTTTCTCTGCTTTTTCCCTTACTAATTTGAACATAAGTGGGTGCACTTTTAGCACTGTGTACGATTTCAAACTCATACGCCTTTATTCTTTTCTGAAAAAAAAAATAAAAATACTCCTAGGTTCTACGGAAGTCAAAAAGAAAGGCTCGTAGGCAGAGCACTTCAAACGATCTTCAGCCGATTTCTATCTCAGCTGCTTCAGTCCCAGATTTCAATGAAACACATGAATCGGGGCAACTTGACATTAACATCAGTCCAATAGAGATGTCAAAAGTATAGGGTGCAATTAGGGCTGAAAAAAAATAACAAAGTGAGGGGATACCATCAAATCGCAACAGAGATTGTAAAAGCACTCGACACTCGCCTCCTAATGAGGCTGATTGAACAATTCAATGGCTTTTCTTTCAGGCATGAAGAGGGGAAGGACTGGGAACGCACCTCCATGGGCAATGGCGAGAGAACCCCCAATAGAATGCCTTCAAAGGGAGCGCTCCTCAGTCTGCTGAAATGGAATAAAACTGTCACATTCTGGGGTCCATGGCAGTCTGTACTGTGCATTAACAAGCCACAGATGCAGCAGGCAGAAAGATGGGATATTTACATCCAGGTGTGTGAACTCGGGTTCTTTCTTCAGTGTAAGGTTCCAGAGACAATAAAAAACACCTCTCTCCTGAACTCATTTTTATAACTCTGTATTCAGAGCCATGTATGGCATTTAAAAATTGCTTCTCGGATAGGAGAGATCCAAGCAGATTAGACTGGAAATTATCTCATATTATTTCCAAAGGGAAAGAAAATGGCCAAAGCTCTGGGAGCAGGCAGAACTATGAAAGCCTGCTCCTCTTCAGAGGTCTTGCAACTGCTGGCAATTATTGAATGGAGTTTTTATCCTTTGAGGTATTCTTGTGAAAAACTGTAAGCATACAGAAAATTTGGAAGATTGATACCATGAATAGATCCATCTCCCAGAGTTAATAATTTGACTCGTGTTTTTCTACTTATAGTTTATTTAAATACAAATCCGACATCTGTGTTTTTGGAACCACTTGGAGGTAGGTTACATAAACCATAATATTGCATTTGTAAAAATCTTTTCTGCACGTCCCTTTTGAAAAGAAAAATAGCATCCTCTTATGTCGACAAGAGAACATGGTCATTCTTGATTGGAGGAAAATCCCACACATTTGTAGCCCTGCCCATAGAAGTCTGATCCGTCTTGCATTGGTGGCCTTTAAAACTACTTCTTAATGCTGGTCTTTTCAAATGAGGGTCCACTCAAAGTTTGTAGTCTATGTTTGATGTTATTTATTTTAATTGATAATTGTACTCTGTGACTTTAACATCTGATGTATGTGTTACTGAAAAACATTACAAATGACATGCTAGAATGGGAACCTAAAATAAATAAAATATTTATCTACACACAAACACACTCACATACACACACACACACACACACACACACACACACACACACACACACCTGGTACCTTAAGGAATTCCAGAATGTGGATATTAAACTTATGTTAGCTATCAAAAGTAATGCAACATCTTCAGAACCATTACATTTTGAAATGAAACTGTCCAATCTGAGAAGGCCAGTCATATACCATCAAAATTTCCCTGAGTCTTTGCACTATTATTTAATATCAGTTCTCTTAATCTAGTCACCTCTTACCTTTCAATCATTCCAACTGAAGTGTCACCTTCACCTGAAAACTCTCTAACGTATCCAGGTCTTGGCTCTTTTTCAAATTATGAGATTCTTCACTTGCTCACTTAGAGAATTTTATTTCTCTCTTATAGCCCACTCTGCTTTATTCTTTAGTATGGAATTAGGAGATCTCTAAAAGGACAAAATTGAAAGAATACATAATATATGTGTTTTGTTAATCTATTAGATTGGCTCATACAATACCGTCTGTGTAGTCCAACGAAGCTATCACACACTGGAGAGTTGGAACCTAGTAGTTACAGTTCACAGTAGTTACTCAGTTCACAAGGCTTGACATCTGGGCAGTCCCAATCTTGTGCTGAAGACATGGAAGATTTCTGGAGAGCTGCTTGTCTTTAGTCTACACTGACAACCCAACGAAGGCAATTCTAACATCATAGACAGAATGCAGCAGCAACAGCAGCAACGGGCTAGATGAACTTGCCATCAAGAGGGAAAGCAAGCAAACGCAAAGTGGTTTCCTTCTTCAGTGTCCTTTTCTCCGGTCTGCCACCGGAAGGTACCACCCACATTTAGAGTGGGTTGCCTCGCTTCAAATAATTTGATCAAAAACTCTGCTCCCAGGAATGCCCAGGGGCTCGTGTTTCAGCTGACCTCAGACTCAGTCAAGCTGCCAACAAGAATTAGTCAGCACAAGAATATTTTTCTGTCATACTTGAGGATAACTTTCATGTCCGCTAGTTTTTTTTTTTTTTGTGACTCCCAATAACTAGTGTAGAGAAGGCCAAGGGGGAAGAAATGAAGGGAGGGAGTGAGAAGGGGAGAGGAGAAAGGGTTAGGGATAAGGGAGAGTAAAAAAATCTGTGTTTTTAATTAAATTAAGTTAGGCACCTTAAACTGTAATCACATGATGCTATGCCCTGGCAAAACAAATATTTTGCTTTTTACTTCCTATTCTAGAGCATAATTTGGGATACATTTTCTTCAATAACACACACATGCACACACGCATGCACACATATGAACATAAACGCACACACACACATGCATTCATATGGCTATGATGGGGCCTCAAGTGTCAGAGACTGTGTTCAGACAGATTGAGGAGACTGTTTCTAACAGATTAGGCATTTTAAAGACACAGCTCTTCATGCATATCTCCTGCATATAAGTACATAGTTTCACAGCTACTATTTGAGTACAGTAATTTTTAGGGCATTGAAGTGTCAGCCACTACACTGGTTTTTGTTATTAAAGGATTAGCTGCTACATGCATTGAAAATGTATTTATCCAAGTCCAGAGACTGCTACTCGAGAAAGAAAAATTCATTCTCTCAAGTGTATGTGGAGCCCAGACAGTCTAGAATGAGCTGGTACCTCCAGATTCATTTCAATCTAAATGAGTCTGTTGACTTCGATGCCTAGAGGCACTGGCTTTACAGGCTTTGTCCAATCCTTTATCTGGGTGGGGTAGGCTGCCTTCTCACCCTGCTTCCCATACTGACTCTCCAGTGTCTTTTTAGAAGAAAAAAATCTTTGTGTCTTCTGTAAGCAATTACTGCTGCAATTACTTTAAAAGCACATACAGGATTGTCCTAGGGGGAGTTAGACCCAAATCTCTAAACAAAGTGACAGTGTTATTGATTGTTTAATAATTAGCTTTGATCTGCTTCCATCCTTGGGCGGTCACTTTTAGACTGGGTTGACATAATCACTTGGGCTGTAAGATCTACTTAATGTAAACATCAACACCGTTGGTGCAAAAGGGTACGTCCCCAGCCTGTTTCACAAACACTGCCGGGAACATTTTTGTATGTGTTGTGTGTGTGTACATAAGTGTGTGTGTGTGTGTGTGTGTATGTGTGTGAGTGAGTGCATGTGTGTGTATGTGTGCATGCCTGTCACTCTTCAGGAACCATTCACCTTGTTTGTTGAGACAGGGTCTCTCACTGCCATGAAAACTGCCCATTTGGCTAGGCTAGGTGCCCAGTGAACCCACCAACATTCTCGGGTCTCGGCTTCCCCAACACGGCAATTACAAATGCCCACCACCACTCCTGACTTATGACATGAGTTTCAGGGAGCACATTTAGATTGTCAGGGCTGTTCTGCAAGCACTCTACTGGCTGACCTGTCTCCTCAGCCCAGACTTGGTTTCTGACTCCTAACTCGAACTCTGAATCAAGAGGTAGCAAGAAAGAATGGAGGCAAGTAGCTCTCCATGACAGCTGCGTGTCATGAGGACCAGGATGGGGGAAGTTCTGTCATAGCTATAAACATAGTCGCTGTCTCCTGAGGCTCCTGTTTTCAGTGTTGTTGCAAAACATTCCAAACAGATTTCTAGAATAGGAAATGAAAATAAATAAGACATTTGTCTGTGGGAGTTTAGAGTCATACAATTGCAATTTAAGAGGTCAGACTTGTTTGATTGAAAACAGCTTTCTGCGCCCCCCTCTTTCCCTTCCTCCCTCTCACACTCCCTCCTTCCTTCCCCTCCTTACTCCCTTTTCTTCCTTTGTCCACATTGTTAACAGTACTTGGCTTTCCCAGACTTTGATTTTGTCAATAAAAGTGTTATATTATATCAATATTTCTAATGGGATTTCTATAGATATGCTTAGTTCTTTGAATATAATGAATCCATTTTCTCAATACTGTCTGCTAAACAATTTGACTGTCCTCATTGATTTATCTCCCTGTAGATTGCCAAGCTGTCTGAAACTGGAATTCAGGAAATTTCCTCATTTCATAATATCTTCATTCAACCCATAATTATGAGAATGGTTTGAGACAGGATGTGTCTCCCATCATTGGCAAATTACAGAAATAATAGAATTGTATGCTATGTGTAGTGGTGGCTTGAGCAAGAATGCCCCCCATAGGCTCACATATTTAAATGCTTTGTCACCAGGGTGTGGAACTGTTAGAAAAGATTAGAAGGATTAGATAGCCTTAGAATACGTGTGACCTTGTTGAAGAAAGTGTGTCATGGTGGGGGGGGGGCAGTTGAGGATTCTTAAGCTCATGCCTGACCCAGTCTCTCTCACTCTCTGCCTGCAGATCAGGGTGTAAAGTTCTCAACTCCAGATCCTCTCTGAATGCCACCATGCTCCCTGCAATGAGAACAAGGGACTAAGCTTCTGAAACTGTAAGTCTCCACTTAAAGGCTTTGCTTTGTTGGTATGGTTCATGGTGTCAGCAATAGAACAGCTACAAAGGCACATATCATGTGTCTATGTGCACATATATGCACACATATATGATTGATGTCCACTTTAGATTTGTCGTGACCTTTAGCTTTGAAGGTGGAAGCATCCTGGGTTGGGAAGCTTGGATTTGGGTGGCAGGCAGATTTGGGTTTGAGTTCAGAGTCTGCCTGAGAATTAATACTGGGCCCCTGAGCAGATGGCCAAACTTCTAAGCCTCAGATCCTTGGTGATGGTTGTAAGGATGAAATGGGAAACATGATGTAACCACACACAAAGCATAACACTTGACATGTTAGTGCCCAGTGTGACTTGCCTTGATGTCTGTTCTCCATGTAACATGCTGTGCAATGTGTGGGAGGGCTCAGGGGCTCTGAGTCTCTTTTTTCTTAGTGCTTGGAAGGGAGGGGACCTCTTCTCTCTTGGGAAGAATATTGTGTGCCTATTTTGCAGGGCCTTTGCAGCCCACATTGGTTGACAGCAGCTGGACCTTGCACTTGGGCAGCAAAGGAAGCAAACTCTGAGACTTCCACAGTCAAGTGACACATCTGCATCTTGAAGGACCTTGATTTACAAACCTCACCATGGGCATTGATGCTTGGTAGAGAGCCCCAGAGTGTCCCAGGCATCCACTCCGCAAACCCCATAAGCGCACTAGAGTTTCAGCTATTCTGGGATCCACCCCAGAAAACTGGCTCATCAAACACCTATGACCACTACATGAAGCCAGCTGTTGCTCTGGGGTCCAGGTCTCTAACATTTTAATAGAAGCCAAAAATAAACTTTACTATTTACATTTACCAAAAGGTGGCACATGGTTGGACGTGTAAAATGAATCCACTTTGGTGGTCATATTAGGATCATAGATTATTAATTTGCAGCCTTAGGGACCGTCTACATACCTCTCCTAGTATCACCAGCTTACTTGGGGAAAAATGCAGTTGGACCCTAGGACTTTAAGACCCTAAAACTTTACTTTGATGGCATTTTCTAGATGGACTCTGTGTGTCTCAAGGCCCTATTGTGTGTGTGTGTGTGTGTGTGTGTGTCCACATTTTGCAGCTATAGCTTAGCGTCTTGTATATGGTCAACAGATTTCAGGAGCTTAAAACATCGGGGCATCATGATGCACCCTGGGAATGCATAGACTCACAGAGGCATGGGGGGGGGGGGCTCACCAGGCAACCAGCCTAGACCACTTAACCAGAACCAGGACACAGGGGAGACCATGTCTCAATAACAGTAGTGGACAGTGACTGAGAAATAATACTAAGGTTGTTCTCTAGTCTTTGGATATATGCATGCACCTGTGCATGCGTGGACACACACACACATCCACACATAAGTACTCACTAATTACTGCGAGATAAGTGAACAACTAAACATAAAATCCTCCAAGACCTTTCATGGATTATTTACACTCTGTTTATATAGCACATCAATTCCTTTTACCGCATGATTATCTAAGAATCCAGCACTTTAGTCGACTGACTACACATTAGATTTGTGCAATTTCACATAAAGAATTCACATAAATACTATTTATGAGAAAAATCACCTCTTCAGGTAGAAGTTCAACATTTTCCCTGGAGTCAAAACCATTTATGAACCATTTTTCCTTGGCTGCCAGGAATCTCAGAAGTATATTTAACACTCTTTTATAGTAATCAATTTCCTGCCGAAACTAGATCTTTCCTTGTCCTTCTTCCCCCACCACATTTTAATTTTTTCTAATTGTTCTGTTTGCTTGTGAGTTGTGTCACTTAAGGAAAATATTTTATGGAAGCAGGCAACATAGAAATCATTAGCAAACAATTACAAAGTAAAATAGACAGCTTTAGGACCAATACACTCCGGAGGCTTCATTCATTTGGCAATTAGCATCCAGCAGGTTTTAGCACCCATTTGCCACCTGTTCTGCTGTCTTAACTTTGTACTGCAGAACACAGCTCAGCATTGTTGATTTCAATAAAGAATTTCATTTCTATTGTCCCAGGGAGCTAAGTGCTTAGGGTGCGGGGACGGATGGGAAAAATATAGAATGAGCATCCTGCCTACATGGAGGTCTCTTACTGCCCCTTAGGGACATATGAGAGATGCTATACAAAACAACTCACAGGGCATCCTGATCAGTGTAGTAGACTAAGAGCACTATGGATGAAAAAGACACAGGGATGGGTGATTCATCAGCTGGTGAACTCAGAGGTTCTGAGTTCAGATTCCGGTCACTCAATGTAAAAATCCAGGTGTGGTGGCCTGGACATACAACACCAGAACAGAAGGAGAGAACCTGCTGGTTAACAGGTCTAGCTAATCCATGATCATCAAGTTCAGTAAGAGAAAAGGTACGGAAATATAAGTTGGAAAATGACCTTTGGTTTCTACACACACACACACACACACACACACAAACACACAACACACACAAGTTCAAGTGCACAAGTATGTACACACAATCACATACCAAAGAGAGAGAGAAAAGAAAAAAAGAAAAAAATGCTATATATAAGCAATATAGCTTGGAGTATAAGAAATTTATCATCTCTCAATTCTGGTGGCTGGAAGACTGAAATTAAGGGGCTGGCACCCTGTGGAGGGATCCATTCCAAACTAGTTCTACTAGGTCCTAATCATTCTTGAAATCCTTGACCTTTGGTTTCTGAGTACAGCTCTCCAATCTCTCCCACTACTGCTACTTGGCACTGGTCCCATGCTTCGTGTCTCTGTCTTCGTGTCTTCAAAGGACAACAGTCATATCGGGTTAAGTAGGTTTATCCTGTCCAATTTGACCCCATCTCAACTGATCTATTAATGGTGCTTACAAAACCTCTATCTTCCAAATAAGGTCACTTCCTGGGGTCCAGGGGTTTAAAGCACAGCAAATCTTCAGTGAGAGAATCCTTTTCCTTTCTGTATCCTCACCCTCGACCATTCTTGGCTTTGAACGCATTGCACTGCTAATTCTGCTGGATAAGGAGCTTCATTTAGCCCTTGACATTTTTTAACTGAAAATAAGTTTTTCATTCAATATATTCTGATTATGCTTACCACCCCTGCCTCCTCCCAGAGCTTCCCCACCTCCCCACCCTTGTAATTCCACGTCTTCTTTATTTCTTCCTTGAGAAAACAAACAGACAAATTAAACAAAAAGAATAAAATAAAATGAACAAATTAACAAAGAAACAAAGAGAGAACATGAAAAACGCATACAGGCAATACACACACACACACATACACACACCTCAAAAAGTCACAGAATTAGAAGTTTTATACAAGCAAAAGACCAATAAGTTTAAAAATTCTTTTAAATGTCCAAACAAAGCAATATGAGACAAAAAAATCTTCAAAACTATCTTTGAGCCTGTCTGTGATGGCCATCACCTGCTGAACGTGGGGTCTAGGGTGGTGCCCTGCATGTTAGGTTCTCATCAGTTTTGTGTGATGTGAATTTGTAAAGCTCTTTTCAGGATAAGGGCATCCTTTCCTTGTGTTCTTATCTCTCATTCCTGTCACAAAATGTGATAGATTTTGCCAGCTTAACATGTATAGGGCCCCTAAAATAAAAAGAAAACTCACACCTGAACCCCTCTCCCCAACTGAGAGTGTGTGTGCGAATACACAGAGGCCATCGAATTCCACTCCTGGCTATCAGTGCATCTGCAGAGTGTATGGATTAGAAACGAGACTTTTGCTTATCGCTCGTTCTTAATGGAATGTGTTTTAAAGTAGTCTTCGGTGATTTGCTTTCAGGGATAAAATGCTCACTAACATAATCAGCTCCATTTTCTCCACTAATCAGGACGAAGGGGACCTTGAAATGTGCTCTGTACCCCTCCCCACACCGTCTCTGAGAAACATCAGAGATTTGAGCCGTCTCTGACTCCTCTCCCCAAATGAAGACACAGACATTTTTAATGCCATTCGGGGCATTCTGCTCATTTGAATTGTAAGGATCTTGCTCAGATCTGGTTTCTTGTTTGCTTATTTTTGCTGTTGCTGTTAAACATACTTACAACTGGCATCAGTTAACATGTCCTTGGCCGCTAGCTGTGTGCTATTTTGCTCAGCAATCACTGAGTGAATGAATCACAAATGGGTACCTTTTACATAAAACACCAGTGGACACGGAGAAGTTTCTGAGCTAAAGTGTATATTTGAGTCCAAGCAGCAGGAAGGATATTGACCTCATTAGATCAGAATCAGAAGTTAGAACACTTCTAAATCATTCTGGACCTTGTATTGAAGACCTGTTTTAATCTCAGGTTATTTATAAAACTGTGGCTCAGAACCTCCTCGCCTCGTGTGCACACACCCTTCAACCACCTCCTGGTTTCCTTCTTTGTTCCTGCTGACACTACCCTCATGTCTGGGGAGATGGCTCAGTCAGTAAGATGCTTGCCTCCGGAGCTTGGGGTCTGCGGTTCTGATCTCTGAGCCCCTATTACGCGCTGAGCTCCATGGTACTCACTTAAAACCCAGACATTGAAGGATGGAGGCATGAGGCATCTGTAAAGCCCATTGGCTAGTCAATCTAGCCTTGATGATAAGTGAGTCAATGAGACACTCCTTCTTACAGGACTATGGCATTCCTAAGGCTCATACCCAAAGTCGTCTGCTTCTATCTGCATACTGGACAGCAAAGTGCATCCACATGTACAATGAACATGTATGTATCCTTCATACATCACCTACACACACACATATCCATACACATTTTTATAAAATCACTATGGCCAGAGTAATAGAAGCCAGCTACCACCCTGCAGTGTATCGGTCTGTAGTTCATGCAGTACCCTGCATCTTCACAATACAGTCTAGGGCATCCTGGTCACGGGATGTTTGGGTGCTACCTGGGTTACATTACACAGGCATGTGAAGGGTTAAGTAGGACACTGCTGTCCTCTGCTCTTTGCTGTGCTACTCCACCTTACTCATAAGTCCTCCGAAGTTCTCCGATACTTACATTGATCAGCCCCTCAGTATTTAAAACCTCCATGACACCACTCCGCTCACTCAGCTGTGTCTCCCAGTGTTATGTCTAGACAAATGTCTTTTTCCTTACATACCCAGTTGTTCCATCCTTTCATCTTTTCATACGCTTTAGAAAGAACCTTACTCCCGTAAAGTTTGGAGCTTTTGTAACCCCCCCCCCCCCATGCTGCTGTCTGAATGTTCAATGAGCAACAATTATTTCAAGACCCAAGGTGTAGCAAATAGAAACTGTTGCTGGCAGAACCCACCCATATTGTGTTGTGTGACTTCACTGGGGTGTGCGTTCTGAACACACACACCACACACACCTTGCGCTGTGCCTGCCACTTTGCCATACAGCTTCAACAAATGGTTCCTGAATCTAGTCTCAGATTCAAGAGGCCTGTATGTTGTGAATTGCAGGGCCTCTACTGTTATCTGCAAATCCTTGGCTCTTTCAGAAACATAACAGTTTAATTCCAGAAAACAAAGTCTGGCTATTTTCCTAAGATCATTTCTCAGTACACAAGGGTTAAATTAGTATTTCTTCAGGTTGTGTTGTATTGTAATATCTCACTTGAAAGATTCCCTGTTTGAGTCGCTGACAGGAGTTTCATAAACCTTTCATCAAGTAGATTTTTATCATAAATAGAGGACTGAATTTCTGAAACAGCCCTCAACTTACTTCCAGCATTTTGAGCTACATGTTTATGTGAAGTGACGTTCTCAGCACTAACTCCAATAAAATCAAAGTATCTATCAACAATGAAGGAAGTCTGCCTCCTGAAGTATTCAATACTTGGCCAAGTCGCAATTATTTATGGAAGAAAACATGAGCAAACCCATCTCAACAGCATGCAGATTTTTTTTTATCTCATGGTAAATGTGCTTCACTATCAAAGAATTGTTTTAACATGAATTTCCTTGTGGTTTATTATCAATAATTGTTTGCTTTATATACTTACTTTAAATACCTATTAATCCTGTAGAAGAATTCTCAAATGAAAAGGGTCAGTGCTCTGTGGCGGCTGTATCCCACAGTGACATTTTCTTTGCATTGCTGTCCCCCCTGTTAAAACTGTATTCCAGGCCATTCCACATTATACATGTCCCATTGTTATTTGCAAGTCTGCTCTTATTTTCCAACAGATCAGGTATCTTTGAAAGGCCTTGTCTGACATTTCTTTTCTTAATGAAATCTCTAAACATTATTGTTCTTGGTATACGTGCTATAAAGATTCACTGACCAATAATAATTATATACTTAAATTCCTTAACTTTTTTTGTGCCAACACATATGTGAATGTCGTGTAAGATTAAAATACCAAACTCTAAATCATAATGTCTCTAAATTAATATTTATAGTCTATTACATCATCCAAAATCTGTACTGACACTTGAAAAATTCTAAATACTCATGTATTTTTGATTCTGTGTTTTATATCTCCCTTGAGGAAAAAAACATTTAAGGACTTCCAGAGCATCCAGAGTTTGGTTTTAAATTTTTTATGTGGAAAAGAGATGTCATCTTTGACTTTTCCAGCTTGATAAAACGGTTCATCTTCCTGAACCACTCATCTTCAGGAGTCTGTTTCCCCCTGGTTCTGTGTATCATCTGAGAAGGCTCTAAGTTGATCAGACTGCTTTTGGACTTTTTAAGGGCAAGCAGTAGACGTCCTCTTTCTTTCCTGTATTTGAGGAGTAGGGAGAAAAATGCTTTGAAGTGGCGTGACCTTAACTACATAGAAGTTCTTTGAGTACTAAAGGGGGAAAAGTGTTAATTCCTACCCGAAGCTTCATTAAATGGGTGCTTGGTGGAAAGGCTAATAAAAGTACCGAAATCCCATTAGGTTCAGGGGAATGCCACACAGCGGTTCCTCAGACAGAGCTGTTGGTCCTGCTTCATCGGTGAAGCACCTTAGATGCCCAGTTGAATGCGGCTTCTCTCCCACACTCTAACTGGTGGGTTAGTGATATTAGGCCATTAGCTAAGGGCTGAGTAGCTTTATGGGATTTCTGCACTGCTGCAGCCACAGAATCAAGTTTTATCTTCCGGATATGTGGAACGTCCATAATAAATTAAAGTTTCCCCCCGCTTTCATGGACTTGAAAGCTTCAGTCTTCAGATAGTAACTTTTGAGAAACCATGAGTGTTCACACAAAACTGGGCATCACGAAGTAGTCTAGGAAAGCCCCTATGCAATTGCTCGGGTTTCTTTTCTTTTTCCCAAGTACACAGAACCTCACTTGAGAGAACTGGTTTATCTACAGTAACACACAAGACACGTGATGCCGTTTGGTTGATGAACACCTGGCCACCATCAAGACCTGGAATTTTGGGAAGTTTCTGGCTACACTGCCTTCCACCTGTCACTTAGACTAACAGGAGGAATGACATCCAGGCTTCAGAAAAGTAGCCATTCATCTGCAATGTATGCATATCAGAAAGGCTCAGCAAATACATTTACCAAGTGAATTTCCAAGGCGTAAGCCATATGTCTGCTTGCATATCTGAGAAAAACACGCTTACAGGTGTGAGACTCCATTGCTATTGCCAAGTTCCTGTCTCCCTGGTATTATCAGATAACAGTGTGTGAGTGACAACTGCTGTTCTCGTCATCATAACCTGAGGTCTGTGAATACAAGATGAGTCAGCCCCATACATATCTATGATACCCGTATACCTGACGAGCACACTTCTAGCAAGCATCACTCAGCTGGAGCACACGGGAGATACCACTTCAACTAAATTACAATAAGAGGCTCTATTCATTATATTCATTATACATGGTCTCATCAGAATAGTCTTTCATTTAAAATCCCAAGGCTTATCAGCCATGATCAGAAAGTTTACACAGCAGATGGCACATATGTCCACCTACAAACTGACGTGGTAAAAGTGGGCATGGTGCCTAATTTAGCAAAAAGCCTCTCTAAAGGCCATAGAAAAGTAACCATTAGACAACACACCTCTATTCTGGTTCAGAAACAAGAAGGAACTAACCCCATTGCCGGATCCCTGCAGGGCAGAGAAAATCAAAAGAAATAAAATTAACACCATTGAACCATAGAACCCACAGATGACTGGTCACGGAAGGTATCATCCAATATTTGAAAGACTGTCATGTGAAACAGGAGTTAATTAGATTTACTCGGCTAATTCCACCGGGCAGTGCAAAGAACAATAAAAAGTTTTTGGGGGAGCTCTGTTTTGCCTCAGTCTAGGGAAACACAATAAATGGAGAATCCTTTGTAAACCATTTGAGCCAGAATACTTCGCCAAGTCAGACATGCCAGGCCCACCTCTGTCTAGAATAATGTGGATGGAACTTAGTGGAGGGATGTGATCACGTGACCTTATTAGGCCCTTTGGCCTCCAACACTAAGAGACTTGAACTTGGTCAATGAGAAGATAGAATCCATCCGAACCAGCTTGTTTATTTTTCAAATTCTCTGGCAGTCAAGAGTTTTACTCTTATTCCAGCTGTCTTCTGTGTTGCCTGCAATAGGAAAAAAAAATGAATTTCAGATGAGCGCTTCTGTAGCTTCTGCAATGTGATTACCTCGGGCAGTGTTTCAAGTGTAATTAAAATTCTGTTTGCGCTCCTTGAAATACACAGAGATGTGCATGGTGGGGTGGGATCCTTCTGATCAGTGTAGTTATCTAACTGAGCTTGGTGACAGAGTTCTTCTGGATCCATGACATTTAAATGAAGACTAAGTCCCCATGGTCAAGGTTGCGCTCTAGAGTATGAGCCTATGGTGTTCTCTTACAATTTTTCACTCTCTCAGAAGAAATGAAAAGCTACGGACACAGTAGCTTGGATGCTTAATGTGTAGCCTGTTCTAACAAAGCAATCTGGATTTCATTTGAAAATAAACATTACAAATGTGAGTTCCAAAGCCAGGTGGAGGCTCTCTTCCATATCAGTCGAGTTAAAGAGAGCCTTGGAAAAAAATACACGAGAAAATAGAAGCCTATTGTTGCCTTCCAAGAGTCAGGAAGAATAATAACTCACATTATGAGAAAGGGCAGCACAAAATTACTCGTGCAAAGAACAGCAAAGACTCCTTGCTCTCCCTTCTTGGCCATCTTGCTAGCAGTGGAAGATCAAGATCTTAGAGGGAATTTCATTCCATCTTAGGCAGAACTGACAGGAACACATTTTCAATTACCAGCAGGTGACAATCGGACAACGCTGTTAGTGTTCTCTAAAACAAGGTTATTTCTTGCTCTACAAAGGTAACCATTTATAAATGACTGGACACGATGTCTTTAACAAACAATGCTTCTCCTTTCAAAACATACAAATGCTTTAGGTTTGGGTGCCAATGCAGCCAGTATGCACCTTCGCTGTTTCTTAGGGGTCCTGCTAATGGGAGGAAAAGACACAGTGCCACAATTATTTGATAAAAAATATAAAATATTTATTTATAATTAGTCCCAAGGGACCTACTAAAATAAACATGACCATTATTCACTTCTATTAAATCAAAGTTCATAATTTCACTTCTGCTGCTTGAGGGCATATTTCTCAGGACATAGTTAAACATCTGTGAATGAACAGTTATAAGTAAAATGATGAATGAAATTAATATAAGCGAACAATGCACATTCCACGTGGCAGACTCATCCTGCATCCCAGAGTTTTATTGTAGATATATGTATGCATATCTATATATCTATATCTATATATCTATACCTACATATGGGTATAAATAGATATACACATAGAGATATAATTTGTAGCTACATATTTATATATATAATTACATATATATTTTTTCTTCCTGTTATCCTAAAAGCTGCGAATATTCCCAGAGACTATTTTTGTAACCCCAATAAAAGCATCTTCTTCTCCACAAATTGCTCTTCAGCTTATCCTTGTACCCATCAGCGTGAGCTCCTGCTTTCTTTTTGTAGACTTGGTTTTCAGTGAAGTCATTTATGCCACCTCTAAGCTGAAAGCAAACAGAAAAGATTTTGATAACCATCATGGCACCCTTTTTAAAGACAACTCAGGCAGCCCTCCCTGCTCCTCTCTCTCTTCAGATTTTCCAACCATCCCCAGTGTTGTTTGGTGCATTTTTAAGACATGATTTAATGCTCACATATTTAACTAAGATTATCTCCCATCCAAGATGGAGGTTTTAAGGGTGCCAAATTATCTTACCACCTTTTCCCTCCCTTGATTCCATTAACCTTAGTATTTCAAAGCAATCTAATTTTGGATAAATTGCTTTCCTGTGTTTTGGCTGCTAGCTTCTGACAAACGTGTTTTAAGTTTCACTCAAAGGCTAATTTTTCTTATTTTAACTACCGAATGCTTTACAAATTATGCTAGCAAGATGTCTTTTATTTCTCAAGTTTTCGTTACTGAGAAATTATAATTTTTTGAAGCTAAAAGAAAAAGAGAGTTTGAAAATTTGATACTAAGCTAAGTGTCACTGAGTAGCACACATCAGAGGACTTTAGTATTAGAATTCTCCTAGCCACCTAATAATATTTAGAAAATATATTGATGAAAATGACAGGTCTTTAAAAATTTGCTTGTTTTGATTTTGAATGTTTGAGTTTTCTTTTCTCCAATGAAAATACAGAGTTAGCTGACTCTTCAATCCAGAAGTTTCCATCTAAGCCTACCTCATTTTCAATATACATACATACTTTGTCTTGTTTTTCTAACTCTAACACACACTTACACCCACCCACTCCCCCCCATACACACACACACACCACTGCCACCATAAGCTTCACTACCACCACCACCACCATCACCAACTACCACCATCATTTCAAATATTCAAAGAAGAAACTGTCACTTAAGAAAGCCACGTTGATGATCACACTCTGTGATACTACCAGAGGATATGTAGGTGTTTGTGGCCCGAGCTCCTGCCTGCGGCCATGTTGACTCCTTGGTCTACGCTGCCACAGGGGGCCATGTTGAAGCCCATGTTCCGGGCTTCTGGTGTGATGGGGTGCATTGTATGAAATTCCCAAACAATCAATTAAAATACTATGTGGTGGGGGACAAGAAATACTAGGTAAAACCCAGATCTGTCTTGAAATCCCATGTTTGCATAACTAAATGTGTGTTTCAGAGAAGGGAATGATTTCTTTTTTTTTAATTTATTTATTTATTAAAGATTTCTGTCTCTGACTTCCCTGAGAAGTTGGCATTTGTGTTGAGAAATGAAGGGGCAGCTGATTAGATAGGGCACCAGGGAGAAGAAGAGACCATTTCAGACAAAAGGAGACATTAGCCATAGGCAAAGCAAGAAGTTGGGATTGTAGTGAGATTTGAGGACCAGTAGACAGTCAAGTTTGACTAAAGTGAAATGAAAAGAAAGATCATGAATAGTCATTACGATATTATGTGTGTTCATTATTAGGAATTTGAGAGTTTGGTAACAGGACAAAAGAAATACTAAAAGTTTAACTTTCTAAGTAGAGCTTAGCGAAATCTCAAGTCATCATTCGAGGCTAGTTAGGTTATTAATATTCTCTGTTTTTCCTTCTCAAGTGACAGTCATTATTATAATGAGGGCTCTCCAAACTAATTTGTATTTCTTGGAAGAAAGTATTAAAAATTTAAATGCTTTCACGTATTCATTCTTGAACCTGTGCTATTTTAGAATATTAACAAACATATTTAACACCTAGGAATACTATAACAAAATGAACAATAGATTGTTTATTCACATGTTCTCATTATTCAAAATTCCCTAGAGATAATTTGCCAGATATTTTTTTCACTAAATACCATGACTTATTATCTGCTAAAAAGGAGGATGGTATTTTTTTCATAGCAAGACTGTGGTCAATTCTTATTATAGACATGGATCTTTTGCATATTGAAATCTACTTGGAGATATTTGTTTTGTTATGCCCTTCCAAAAACATACATTTTTGTGTTAATGTAGCTATTTTCAGTATAAACTGAACATATAAACATGGTTATGTTTATGTTTTTCATTTGCTTATTGGTAATTATTCCAAAATGCTCAGTTTAACACTTCCCCATTCTAGGAATTTAGTTGTTCATAAAAATAGAAAAAAGACTGCACTCAGTAACACGGTTTTCTTCTTTTTCTTACCACATTTTGAACTATTCAGAAATTATTTTTGCAAGGATACAAACTTGTTTGCCATACCATCGATTCAGATTTAGACCGCATCTCTGTCTTTTGATTAGCAAGTATGAACTCAAACAAGCCCAATCATGCGTGAAGGCATCTAATGGAATTCAAATATAAATATAATTGACGAGTGCCAGAAGTGCAAAATTTGTGTAATTTGCATGGCAAGTGCGGGGTTAATAAATGAGAAGCAAAAGACCCAGGAGCAGCTTCCAGAGAGGCAGAGATGCAAGTGTCATATATTTCCCTGAGCTTCTCTGAAACGGGAGTCAATCAAGCAATTAATACAGTTAAAAACACAAAAGCACCCTTGGATCTTAATCTACCTTAGGAAAGTGATCCAAACCAAATACATAAAACTGGTTGACTAAGACAACTTTCCAGTGAGGTGGAAAGTCTCATAAAAGTCCAGAAATGGAATACAAGGAGCAAGGTCATTTGGCCCATCCTGTCTGTCAGCACTGAATGATTTCATCGTGATTAAATACAGCTCAGTTAGCATGGGTAGGCCTCTATTTTGATTAACGAATCGATGCTGAAACCCTGGCTCTTGAAAGTGTTTCTTCCCACCCCACTTCGCAGCCTTCCCAACCACACCCATGCAAGCATTTCCCATTAGAAAAGAAAGAATTTCCCAACATAAAGACTGGGATCTGGGATGGGAGTTCTTCCCAGAATGGCCTTCAGTTACCAAAGATGCAGTATTGTGTGGTTAGAGAAAAAGTAGGATTAGTTTTATTTCAGGCTTTAGTGACTGCCAATCTAGATGGTAAGCTTTGGTATTCCAGGGATGGTGTCCATATTTGCTTATCATAGCATTTTTGCTTCCCGGCACATTGCCTCAAACTTTACTCAACTAATACTTGCTGGGTAAATGAATATTTGAATGTATAGTTTGCATCTGTACTCTGCAGATTGGGTGGGCTTGCAGACTGAAGAGTGGATAAATACCTTCCATGAAAATGAACTCTACTGAAAAGTTTGGGAGGAAAGTTAAATAATTGAACAAGGTTAATTAAAGTAGACCTCCAGTCAGCCAACGTTGGGAAATTTGTGAAAGGAATGCAAAATTCTCACCAATTTGTAAGATTAGAAGTTGAAACTTCAAAGCGGTTTCATCAGGCAGCTGCCTCCAGTCTTGCCTTCAGATCTCTTCCCCATGGCTAGGGTCTTCACAGCAAAGCTTGGGGAGCTTCGTCTAGACAGTCCTTGGGAAAGGCTTGGGTGTGCATCTCAAAGGAAACACTCTTGCTCACTCCTACTGGTATTTCATAAGCCAGGCAGCATCTGAGCACAGAGATTAACAACACCTGATGTTTGGATGGGAATAGAACTCTTGATGCATTTGTTCTCACGGACAAGGAACAGGGCTGTGTGGGATTTCCGAGTTCAAGGCAACCACAGGGTAGTGGAACCAACAATAATATTTGGGAAGGTTTCCTTTTTCTCCCAGAGAAACTCCATGTAGCACCTCATAAAGTTAAGCCCCTTAAACAGGTAGATGTTTGCAATACACAGTTTCTCTCATCAAAGCCACTGGAACAGAATGAAGCCCTATTTCAGGAGCCATCAGCTAACTCAGGATACTGCCCTGGGTTGGAGGCAGGAGGATGTGCAGAAGTAGAATGTGCTCAGCATCTCCCCAAGAGCTTGATCCTAGAGACAACAGGACCCAGCTAGAGCAAGCAGCCTTTCCCTGCAGCCCCCAGGCCCGATTTCCTTCATTATATACACAGTCCATGAAGCTACCTGTCCAGAGAAGGCCCCTGTGTGTCTAGGGCTTGATGCCCACTCATTCCTAAATTCCTAGCTTCATCTCTGTGTATGTATTTTGTGAATGAAACCCTATGAGACAATGTAGTCTATACTTGTACACAGGAGATAAGAGGCCTCAGATCCTGGTTTTCTATTCAGAAATGGTAACTGTGATAGTATGGAAATTTGGTGAGGCCTGGCTGGGTAGTACTCAAAGAAACTTAAGGTGAGAAAAGATAAGGGTGCGTCATCTGTGACTAGCGAAGTGGGGTGAGGGTGTCAGTTCTAAAGGGCCAGCCTAACACTGAACAAATTTGCTTGCCAAACAAAAAGACCGAGGTCGTCTCTGAGAACTAGGGGATTTGGTACTCTATGGTACCCTTGCATACATTGCTTTCCTACACCAGCTAGCTGTTTAGGGTGACCTGAAACAAGAGAAAGAGAGAGAGAGAGAGAGAGAGAGAGAGAGAGTCCTGTGGTATCTTTGGTATCTTTTCCCTTCAGTCTGTCTTTGTGGTGGGCAAACCAAAGGTAGAGAGTGTTAGAACACGCACACACGCATCACGCATATACACACATGTATGCATACATGCATGTATGTATATGTGCATATCAACAGGTGAAGTCGAAATAACCAGCTATACCTGTTGTAGAATTCCCGTTCTCCTGGGAAGAACCAAGCATGCATGCACATTTGAGTGATTCTGTGTACTCATTAACTGGTCTTAGATTTGGATTAAAATGTGAAGCCTACAGTGTGAAAAACAAAGCAGGGGTTGGTCGTGATGCTCAGTGACAGAATATTGACTGGCATGTGCAAGGCCAGGATCCATCCCACCCCAATAGAGCAATCACAATGAATTACATTCTTGATTTTTTATTTGCATAGAATAACATTACATAAAATAAATTTCAATAAAATTTAAAAACACAATGGCCAGGAGTAGTGGCCATATTAGTTTCTTGACTTCTTGCTGTGATAAAAATATCCCAACAAAAGTAGTGGGGCCAGAGAGGAGGTTCAGTGTGTTTCCTGCACAAGCCTGGTGACAAAGGAGAGAGGATTTAGAGTTCATAGAGAGTGTCTGTCACAGGGACGAAGTCAACACGTCAGGAGTTTGAGGCAGCTGGCCGTGAAGCATCCACAGTGAGGAGGCAGAGAGTGATGGGTGCTAGCACTTATCGGTGTTTTTCATTTGATACAGTCCAAGATCCCCAGGAATATGCTCATCTACAGTGGAGATTGTGAGCTGTCTCAAGACGCTAACAGAAGCAGGGGCAGGCCTCCCCTGGACATTCTCTGAGGCTTGCTCAGGTGATCCCAGATTCTGGCAGCAAGTTCACAACTCTATCACAGCAGGGCACACCTAAAATTCCAGCAGTCTGGAAAGAAAGTCAGGATAAGGAGTTCAAGGTCAGCCTTGGCTACACAAGGAGTCTGAGGCCTGCCTGGGTTAACTTGAGACTGCCCAAATCCAAAAAGAAGAAGGAGGAGGAGGAGGACGAGGGGGAAGAAGATGAAGAAATAGAAGAAGAAGAAGAAGAAGAAGAAGAAGAAGAAGAAGAAGAAGAAGAAGAAGAAGAAGAGGAAGAAGAAGAAGAAGAAGGAAAAAAGCACGAAAAAAAGTAAAAAATCTCACCATACAAAATTGAAGAAAATAAAATATCCACATTTTTATACCTTTCCTGTTTCCCTGCATTTTGAATAACTACCCATCTTCATTTTTGCAGGTTTTGTATCCAGACTTGTCAGGAAGAGATAGCAAGAAGCCATTTACTGGTTCTCTACGGCTTGATTAATGACACGATTTTCATAAAGGTTCTCAACAGAATTACCTCCATTGCATTCTTTCTTTCCGAGCCATAAGCAGCAGCTTCTAAGAGCAGGTACTCACACTAGAGGAGGGAAAGGGAACTAAGGTTCAGGACCAGCTCACATTAATGTTCTTAAGCCTTTCTGAGAACAGAGTTTGTATTGTTCCAAATAATTTTAGACATTGATATTTTACAGATAAGACATTAGCTGTTGCAGTGGTGTGTGCAAACACTCTGGCTTCTTCTAATGGTACCCACAGTGTTCACTGACACCTAATTGGGCAAATGCATCCCCTGGAGGCCCAGGGCCAAAGCAAAGAAGATTGTGAGAATTTCACCTATCTGGCTGATGCATTTAGCTGGTTAGCCGGTTCAGGCTTTGTACTATAGCTTTCTTCCTCCTCATTCTTCTGCGCGGTTCCTGTGTTTTATAACAGTTCTATGTTTTTTCATTCATGTTTACCGAAACATCACAGTGGCTTCCTCCACTGCTGGATTCCTGTGCATAAGAATAATTCCAAAGCTCATAGTTTTCGTTCTGATACTTCCCCAGATATCTGATGTCTTTTAACCCTATCTGCAATGTTTCCTTTAGTGTCTCTTAGCACAGTTGGCTACAATTTATTGAGTGCCACTACACTAAAGATCTGGCTCTGTTTAATTCCCCTTTGGATGGGGAATTGATTTGTGAGGGCTCCATCCACTCTGATAAAAAACACTTTATGTTTTTAGTTTCCAGTTTTTGTTTCCAGTTAACTCTGAAGTCCAAGATCTTGTTTTATAGCTATTAGAATTCTGTTCCCCCAGTAGCTAGCCGCAAGATCAGTGGAGACAGATGAGAGCTCCAGGAGGCTGGCTTCATTCTTTCTATACCTGACACTTAGAAAAATAATGACCCTTTCACGAGACCCTTTCACATCTGAATGAAGCAGGGCCAGCAAACTTTTGGAAATGGCTGTCAGTATTTTAGGCTTTGTGAGCCACAATATATCCAATTTGGTTTATGTAAATTAATGAATTTGATGAGAGTGGCCATGTTCCGACAACTTTTAAAATTTATTTTTGCAGAAGCAGGTGGCAGACAGGATTTGGCCTACAGCCCATAGTCTGAAGCCCTAAATAAAGTGTATATCTTAGATATTTCTTCTGAAGCTTCCTTGTTCTCTCTCTTTCTCTAATCTCCTCACAAACAAATGCCCCTACTGGTCTTACTTGGAGCTCTGTGGGTCTTAATATTTAAAATATTATCTCCATATTTGCCTAATGTGACTCAAATCTGTAGCTTTAAAGACCTCCACAGGGAAATCTTAAACTTACTTATTTTGAAATAGTTAAGACATAGCTCATTGTCTTTCTCTACACAGGGCAAATTCTCTATCTGGTGAAGGGAATCATCCATCCACTTTTCTGATGAGATTCCCCACTCTAAATATTATTAAAACACATTGACTAACACGTATCTTCTTTCATCCCACCTCCTCACAGGTGTGTTAGTGTCTTTTACTCATTCGGCATCTTGGATTGGTACCCAAACCTTTCACTGTAAATAATCTATACCAGGGGCAAGAAGTGGCCAAAATCTGGGTGTATTACATTCCCAGGAGACTAGAGCCCTGGGCTCCATGGAGACTTTCAGGCTTGTGGAAAGGGAGCTAGGGATGTTTAGACTACTTTGGATGACCAGTCCCACAGCCATTTGCCTCCTGGCCACACGCAAAGAAAAAAGAATGTGCCAGATTCTGGACGGAGAAAGCCATCCAAGGACCCAGGTGGAAGGAAGATAGTTAAATTTTCACCCAAGAGGAAGTGGAAACAACCATTATCGCCCTGTATACTCCCTGAAGCTAAAACATCAGTAGGTTTAACACCTGGGATGGAGACCCTAAAGGTTTCTGTGAAACTTTTCATTTGGTCCTCATCTTTGTTGGTGGGATGGAGGAGGAAAGTAGAATGTAGGCCTTGCCCTTAACTAGTTCATCTGTCTAAATCCATCTCCAACCTTCTTTTAATGGTATTTTGCTTGTACTATAAGAAGTACCTTCTAGTTCCCTGCTTCCTATACTGTAAGAAATCTCTCACCTATGGTCCAGCTGGTGGATTGATACATTCTCCCCACCCATTTCTGAGATTCCTTTTGCATCCAAGTAGAATTATTGCCAGTTGAGCACACTGCGATGTCTTTGATTATACCTAGGTACTACTTTTTATCTATTTTTCCCTATAAATTTGAAATCTTAGATGGCAGAAACTTTGGACTGTAAGTTTTTCTACCATGAGTAAAATGAAATCTAGCACAATGTGAATCCTTAAAAAATTGGGTGATTGGTGGAGGGAGGAAGAAAAGGAGGAAAAACAAGGGTTAGGGAGGAAAGGAGAAAAGAGGAAAAAGAGGGACAAATATGTTAATATTGATTAGAAAAGTGGGTTAGGAATTTTTGCAATTTTAGCATCAGGATTACATTATCTAATTTTCTATATAAAGTGCTAAAAAGGCTAGTAATTTTTGTGGATGGGTGGATGTTACCTCAAGCGATCACCTAAACACATTTTCCCTATGCACATTTTGGACCCTTGAGAATTGCATTAAGACCTGACCAGTGTTTTAATCACATGGCAGTTACTTTGAGGATACTATTCATCACTGCTTCTTTTAAAGTTCTGTAGCCTCTACAAAAGTCCGTGTTGAGGAAAAACAGGAACATGCAATCTTCTGTATGTTAGCAAGCTATGTCTTTTTTGTCACGATGCTCTCAATCTTTAATGCAGTCTTGTATTGGTGAGTCTGTGTCCAGTGTCACAATGGTAGAGAGGAACACATGGCTGGAGCTTAGTTCTTGTTAGTCCCCTGTTTGAGATCTGAAAATGCTTGGATTTTAGTATTTTAAGCAGACGACAAATCACAAAGCAAACACCCACAAGCTTTCCTCCTCTTTCCTTTCAAAATCAATTTCACAATTTAAAACTCTGTGTTCCCTAAAATTTTGAATTTAGGACATGGTGGTTACCAATGAGTTTGGGTGCATATACCATACTATAACCATTTCTTTGTAAATTTTTTATTAAAGATCACTAATCTGATTTTGAATTCAATTTTTAAAACTACAAATGGAAGATCAAAATGTTTTCTTTATATTTGATATTATTAAGATATGAAAATATCTTAAAATATGTAGTTTTTTCTCTTGCAGATGTTTTGTGTATATGTGTTGCTTCAATTGTTCAATCGGCTAAAGATATTTTCCCCTTTCCAAACAGTTCTTCCTCAAAAATAGTCATTAGTATATTTAGTTCAAGCCATTGGTGCAGGGATCCAGCACATACACTCTGAAATCAAGCTCAATGCTTCCTGAGTAGGTATCTGTAGAATTAGGATGAATTACTGCAGGTAATGGTGGATAGTGAGATGCTGAGAATGTGGAGTTGGACGGCACATGTCTAATACACAGTTCACACACTGTGACTATTCAGAGTATGTTAGCCATTGTCAGTGAGGTTGAGTATCAGCTAGATAGGGTGAATATTAATTTTTTTAGCCTTATCTAAAATATGATTTGAGGAACAAGAATTCTTTTTTCTTACTTAAACTCAACCACAAAACTTTTAGGTAGAGGCCTTAAAATTGCATTTTTAGGGGGAGGATCAATGAGGCAGCAGGAAGCCACATCTGGTACAACTGGACTCTGACTGCGTTGGGAGCTGTTTGGCCATTCACACTGCAGCTGCATCTGGGTGGATGCGCTGTTGGTCTGTCTGGGGACTTCCTTTGCTTATCCACATCTGCACAGGCCTTTACATCTTGACACATACAGATCTAACAGGCACCCACTCATCCCCTCACTTTATGAAGCAACTCCACAACCCTGCTTTAATATTCTGTTATTCTAGATTTGCAACGATTTTAAATCAACGTGTACATGAAGGCTTTTGTAAGGAGATCACTTCACAGGGTTGTCATAACAATGGGGCATGATAATGCTTGCATGTTGAGCGCTGGCTAACACATAACATGGCTTCTAGATTTTATCCATTAAATAAGTGTAACCTTTCTACCAGTAAGAAGAAATTTTAAAAAGTTTTACATTTCCCAAGATTCAACAGTATGTGTAACTTAAACCTATAAACTTGAAGGAGACCTAGACTAAGCCATGGTAAGCAGAAACAACCACCTGCTTTGAAAAAAAAAATCTAAAAAAATATTAACTATATATACACATATATGTAGGCAGAACTTTTAATCAGGTTGACCAGCCAGCTCCCAAATAACAGCACAGAGACTTAATATTAATTATAAAAGCTTGGTTGATAGCTTAGAATTGTCATTAACTAGCTCTTTTAACTTAATTTAACCAATATTTTGTATCTATACTCTACCATGTGGCAGTACCCTTTTTCAGCATAGCATATTCGTATTGCGTTTGTCTGCATCTTCTGGTAACTCCATCCTCTCCTATACCAAGCTCTCTTTTTACCAGTAAGTCCATCCTAACCTTTTCCTGTCTAGTTATTGGCCAATCAGCTCTTTATTAACCAATGAAAGTAATATAATGTTCACAGTGTACATAAAAGATTGTTCCACAGCACATATACATGTACTGCACGTGCATTTTATCTGAAGATTCCATTTGGGTTTTTGTTAATTGATCTACAAAAGAGTCTACACTTGAGAAGCAAGCTCTAGCCTCATGCTCCAATCAACATGTTTGGGATGGAAATCCAGGCAAGCTCACTGCCCATCTAGGTGTCAGAGATCAAATCTAAAAAGGAAGCAATATAAAAATCAGTTTCTATCCTGCTTGACAACACCCCAAAATCATCCCGATTGCTTCAAGAGATGAGATTTCCAGAAAATTCAATGAGATGTTTAACTCTTAATTTAATTTATTTGAAAATTTCATTATGATTCATTAAATAAATTAAGAAAGTCCAATAACACAAAAAGTGGAAAAGCAAAATACTGTAACCAGAGCTGGAAGAAGAAATAGAATCATTGGCTCAGTGTAAAGTGAACCTCAGTGGCTCTGAAAGAAACTTTCTTGCCTAATATATTCATTATATTTCTCTACATTTCCATTTTAATTATCACGAAGAAAAGGCAGCCACCCTTTTGCCAAGCACAGTAATTTATACTTGCAATGGTAAGATAAGTAACACCACTCTAAATACATCATAAACAAAATATTTATTAGGAAAGCCTCATTAGCATGCATTTCATTCTGATAATAAGGTTTAGGAATTTAAATTAATATCAGTGTTATTCGAGAACATGGCTATTAACATTTAATAATGTTTAGCATTTATATAGTCCTTTGTGTTTCCAAAGTACTTTAGCCATTAATTAATTAAACCCCAAATTATCATTGTGAGCAGGTTCAGCTCATGGATTCTTCGGTTATGAAATTATATTCATTAAATATTTTAACTTTTCCAGCTAGAAGTTCTCATCAGCAATAATTGTCTTGGAAGTTCTCTCTTGCAGAGTGAAGTTGCTTGTGTACAGACAAGAATCTCTCAGTGGATGTCTATCACGGATTTTGTTCATGACCTGTGAGGACCAGAGATGGGCAGCTGTCAAGCGGGGAGAACTCTAGAACATTGTGGAATGTCTGGGTTTCTATTCTGTTGGCTTTATTACTGGTTCCCTGATTCCATCACCACCCACCCACTGAGATGTCTGGTCAAGGTCATCCTTAAAGGTCAAACTTTAAAATAGAATCCAGGCTTAATATTTAGCCAGCTAAGATATGCCACACACAAAAACATGCCCTGTGTGTTTTTTAAAGGGAGATAGAGAGAAGGAGGGAGGGAGGGAGCGAATTAGTTTAAGCAAGAAAACTCTCATACCTGGAGGAGGACTAAAACTGCCATCTTAGAACACAAAAAAATTTAATTTGACAGTCACTGACAGCATACAAAAGCTCCTCACAACAGGTATTAGTGTCATGGACTTGAGCGGTGCCCTGACCCGTCTTGGGAAGGACTGTCACCCAGGAAGGTTTCTCAATTGATGTTGGTTCCCTTCTGGACAGAGAATGTCAAGCAGGTGCCCGCCAAACCCACATTGGCCATTAGACTACTTCATTCTGGACCATGAAATCCAGTCAGAGCATCCTTCGTTGGGGAAGAAACCCCTCAGCTTATACTTGGTTCCCTGACAACGTGTTGGGCTGTTCACTTTAGACGTGGGGCACCCAACCTTAAGAGCATCTCCAGGCTACTTACTTGCCCCAACCAATGTAACAGCAAAGCCAGTCCCTAGGGTTAGCCCTAGGAGGCCAGGGCATGGCACACTGTTGGTTTCCTCCAATGGCTAATTTTATCAAGGCTAAGCTGAGAAAAAGTCGGAAAACACTTATGCCCCAATAGAAGACTGGATTTATTATCAGCAAGGAAAAAAGAAAATTATTATCATCCATCTGCATGGCAAAGACAACAGGAAGAGTCTAAGCACAGTCACTCTGTGGTCTGTGCCCTGCCTTCCTTAGCTTTCTGCTCGATTCACAAACACCAGCCCTTAAAATACAAGCAGATGTAGCAGAGTGGTCAGGATAATGGGCTCCATCCTCAGTGGTCCAGAACCGTCTAGGTGGGAGTCACATTATATAGCAGATCAAAACAAATGTAACAGCATTTTTTTAAGTAAATGTGCTCAGCATTATATAGCCCCGCAAATCCTGAACATGCTACAAAATACCCATCCTGGGGGACTGGATTTTCTAGCTTGTAGTTCTAGCTCATTTTCCATGGGTCTTCACTACCCTGTTGCTAATTTGAAACTACCTTTAGGATCTCTGAAAAATGAGTGCTTTGTCACAGAAAGAGACAGGAAGGCAGAAGGGAGAGGGAAGAAAGGCGGGAAGGAGAGAGGGGGTGAATTTACCTTAACCTTAAAACTCCATGTGTAAATGTTCCCCTGATGAAGGGCTGACATAGCAGATGTCCAAATATTTATTTCTGATTTGAACCATCACCCTTCAGTATTTAATGGCTTTTATTACCTACATGCCATGGAAACCCAGACTCCTCACATCTGATATTTAAAACTTTCACAATGTCATGTTTGACTTCTGACTTCACATCCCCTCCTGTCTCTGACAAAGGTGGCTTTCCGACAGGTACATGCATCTGACTGTTCTCTGCACACCCTGCCTAGTCCCCAATCTCAAGGCTTTCCTCTAGGAGGAATATGGGGAGGGTTAACTCACACTCCCAGCTTTTGTCTGAGCTGTTTCCATGAAGTGAGATGCTCACAGAGTTTCTAGGCATCCCCATATGGTTCCTAGGCTTCCCCAGCCAACCGTGGGATTCTACAGCAGACAGGGCTATTCTTCATTGCCTTATTCTCTGAGGCACACAGAACTTTTAAACATGGTCAGCATTCACATGACGGCTTTAAAAACAGAACTGGATTTTAAAAATAAACCATTTTTTCCCATGCTTGCAACTGTGAAACAGCACTAAACCTTAACACATTTAATTTAGGGGAAACCTTGTAGCATGAAGCTTTCTCAACAGAAGCCTAGCATAAATGTGAAAATTTCTACTCAAATATAGGATGGACACTAATCAAAGACCTAATAAAGTGAGAAAAACCTAGCTAGAAGAGATTAAAAACAATAAAGGGCAGAGCCTTTGTTTGGGAAATGTCCTGGACCAGAAGCTGCAGTGGGAAGAGTTTGGATAGATCCTCATTCAAACACAAACACATTACAAGGGTGGGTTGCTGTCTGGGTCAGAACTGCAGAGCCCTCTGTAAGAATAAAATGAGAAATTCATGTGATGTTTGAAAAGCCCAACGGGCACTAGTGTTGGGATGAGGAGTATGTGGAGTGGCGGAGACGGTGGATTCCAAAGCCAAACAAACAAGAACCAATACATAAAGCAAGCCTTGCAGTGGGTGCTGTCAATAGGCCCAAGCATGCACGTATGGCTGAGAATGATTGCCTTAATCACATAGCAATTGCTTTGCTCATACAATCAACATGGAACTTCTACAATGTGGGAAATGAGGTTGAAAAAAATGCTATCTTCAAGCCAAATAAATGGTTATGTTTTGTTTCTAATTTTTAAAATATATGTGTAGGATGAGCATGTGAGTATAGCAGGAGATACCTGAGAACTCTGAAAACAACAGCAGCAACAACCACATGATGATGATAATGATGATGATGATGATACCCTAGCTCCATGAAATCGACCTCCAGTCCCCAACTTTCTTCATGCTCCCATTTCTAAATAATTAAAACCTAATGGGATCATCTGAAATAAAAAAAGAAGGACATAGATTGAGAAGAAATAAGAGGGGCATGGTCAGGCCTGGTTGGCAACACCTTCCATGATTCTCCGTCCTGTTTCTATGCATATTTTTGGCAATTTGTTTCTCACCATCCTTATTTTAGATTCATCATAAAAATGTCATCATGGAGCCAGTGAAATAGGTTAGAGGGTGACGATGCATGACACCAAGCTAAACGACTCAAGTTCAATCCTCAGGACCCACATAAAAGTGAAAGGGGAGATATGACTTGACAACGTTGACCTATGAACTCGATACACACACACACACACACATATACACCAACACACTCGTTCACACACACACATACAACATACACACACTCACTCGTACTATAGCAACACATGCATTAACAAGTGTACAATAATGGCAGAGGCAGTAACAGCACACATACACACATACAGTAGGGACACACACATGTGTGCAGTAATACTATAGTTTTAAGTGTGAACTGTAGTGTGAAGAGGTTGCTCTGAAGCTGAACAGATGGCTATCAGTCAGTTCACCCTCCAGGCAAGTCTGAATTTAGTGACAAGATGGGACACTTAAGGCAGGAAGAGGGTCTGGGGCTGATTTATAAGGCTGAAATTTTCTGATGAGCCTATTTTCCCTCTAATTTGAAAGATTAATTAATAATTATTAATTAGAATTTAACAGTTTATTTCATTATATATTATGTTATATGCAGTCTCTCTGGAGTGATACACGCAGGCACAAGGCAGATGTTTATCCCCAGCCCCTTCTGTGAGAGGTCTCCTCAGGGATTTAAACCATCTCTTTTTAAGTGAAGCTAAATTCCACAGGAGAAAAAAAATTATATATTATCTTGTATACAATGGTTTTTCCTTCCACTTTTCTTCCTGAGTGAAAAGGAAATGGTAGAAAATAAAAGTGAGGCTTGGAATTACATTAAACCCTGGCAATTTGTGAGCTGTTATGTTAGTGATGGCTTTGTGTCTGGTATGAATTCTCAGCACAATGAATCCAGTTCTGCTCCACGACTTTGCCCCCATTAGCATCAACAAGAGCTGTGCTGTTAAATCCCGCAGATCACAGAAAAATCTCTGCACTGAATGTGAAATTCTGGGGAAAGACATCTCCTGGGAAGTGGATGTGACCAAGTGAGAACTCGGAGAGCAGAGCAAAGCTAGGCCGGAAGGAAGGTTACTGGGGAGTGAATACTGGTCAGCTGATCATATTTAGAAGTACTCAGCCAACAAGCTGCACTCAGGCAAAGCTGGGAGGACTGACCTCAGATCTTCTCTTTGTGGACCTGGAAGAGTCACTGGTTCCCCTAAGTCAGATTTCATTATGTAAAATTAATGCGGTGGTTAGTATTTAATAAACAGAATAAAAGACAGTCGATGTTACTGTAAGAGCATAGTAAGCTCTTTGACTATTTTATCCTGACAGCTCAATCTAGGAAGGAATGTGTTAAAACAAGAAATACTGTTCTTAGCGAAGTTTTGAACTACCTGGAATCGGCGAGAGACAGGTAACACTTTTAACTTCCTCTTTGTATTTACGTTACAGAGATGTCGAATTGCAAATTCATTATGCTTTCCACCCACTGAGCTGCCGTCAGCTGAGGGACGCAAGCTTTGATGCATGCATGTGTTCATGGAATGGCAACCATATTCAAGACAACAGACCACTGCCCCCACGTTTCTTTAATAGCCTAAATTGCCCATCTCAGGTACCACTGGGCTGGTCTACGTTCTATAACTAAGACTCGCTTTAAATGAGTTCGAATCTTCTAGGATTCTGCATCAGTGGAATCATCATACATATGTCCATAAAATGTAGTCTTTTAGCCAGACTTTTTTTCTCAGCAAGATTATTTAGGATTCATTTGTCAACGTATCATCTCATTTTTTTTTGCTAAGTAATATTCTGTGCCATATTTTGTTGATCAGTTAAGCTGTTGATGGGTCCAATTGTGTCTAAATGAACCCGCCGTGAATGTCAGGGTTCCATGTTTAGGATGTATGTTTTCATTTGAGGAAGGTAAATCCCAAAGAGTAGGTAAGCTGTGTCGTGTTTCAGGAAGCCGGTTTTACATTATCCACCTGTTTTCCAAAATAGCAACACCAATGCATTCTTACCCACAGTGCTTTGCAGTTTTTATTGCTACTTAGGTCCTCGGGTATATGCCATGATTACCTTAGTTTGCTCCAGTCATGTGACAAACTTCCACCTAGCAGTTTCAAAAAAAACTTACATTTATCAGTTCACAGTCATGTTGGCCAAAAGCCCAAGTCCAGTATGGCAGAATCATTTATCAAAGACATGCAGACTAAGTAAGAGTCACCATGCAGCCTGTGTTCTCTTCAGAGCTGTAGATCCTTCTCAAGCTCATGTCCTTCCATGTGTTTCCTTTGGCTCCAAGCTGCTGGCATTCCTCAACACGTGGTATCATTCCATCCTCTAAACCAGCCCGGGTACAGAGTTTTCTCTTGGCTCTAGCCCGCTGACGGCCCCCACTAAATGGACTTCCCGCTCCAGACTGTAAGCTCATGTTACTGAGTCTGGACAACTCACATGCTCTCCCTGTTTTTAAGGTTAGTTGACTCATAGACAAATCTTTAACGTCCTTTTTCTATAGAATATCATAATTATCGCCCCTACCCAATTCAAGACAAGGAGCTGACACCACAGCTCACACACATCATTTAGGATTGAGGCCATCAGAAGCCATCTTAGAATCCTGAGTAGTGCAGAATGATCATCTGGAATGTAGCAGCCCATGATTTCAATTTGCACACCCTAACGACTGTGACTAAGCATCTTATGTATTCATGTGCAATCTGTAAACTTTCTATGGGAATGTCTATTAATAAGATTACCATTTTAATTGGCTCATTTGTCTTCATAATACCAATATTTAGTCTTAAATATGTTATTTCTGTTAAGTCTCTTGTCACATTTCTATAAAATTGAAGTCCTAAGATCACTGACTATTCTGATCAACAAAGATTCTATATCTTTGTACCTGATCTTTCATCGGACCATGAATTTTTGTAGTTTTGGGCATAGATGTCTTATAAGTGTTTGTAGATGTATCCCTGGTGCTTTCTCATTTTGAGAAATTAAACAAAAAAAAATTGTTTAATTTCAATTGTATTTAAGGACAGTGTATAGACATTCGATTGATGCCGCATGCCTTTACCACAATCAATAGTTTCAGGATCCATTTTGCAGATTCCTTGAGAGCTTCAGCATGAAATCATAATCTGAAAGAAGGTTTTATTTCTTGACTTTTAGTCTGGATACCTGCTTTACTTTCATTCTCTTTTCTGCCCTGGTTCTGGCCAGCAGAATACTGTAGAAGTTAGAAGAGAGAGTACACTGCTGACTGGTGGCCAGACTTTGTGGGAAAGCCTCTACCAACTATAGTGAGCTACAGATTCTTCCCAAGCAAACTTTATCAGGCAGAGAATGTTCCCCTCTAGTTCTTGATTGCTGGCAGATTTTGGGGTTTTTTTTTTTTTGTTCTGAAATCATAAATTGCTTTCAGATATACAAAACAATTTTTCTATATCTACTGAGATAGCCACATGTCCCACCCCCCAAATTTGGCTTTTAATAAGGTGTGTGTGTGTGTGTTTGTGTGTGTCTTAGCCTGCTAATATCATGCATCAGATGTTAAATCATCCTTGTATTCCTGAATAGCTCTAGGTTGTCTGTTCTATATTATTGGTTGTATGTGTTTTGCACTTCCAAAAGATTTGAGTTCAATTCCTGGCACTCACATATGCATAATTAAAAAATAGATCTTTAAAGAAATTCCACTTCTGTGTTCATGAGGGTATTGGACAATAGTTTTGCTTTTTTATAACATCTGTCCTTTCTTCACAGACTGAGAAGTTTGTGCAATATTTTCTGTGTTTGACAGAATTCACCAGTAAACATGGCAGCCTAGAGCATTCTTCTTTATGACATTATTAAAACACAAATTCTGCCTCTACCATATCCAAGCAGTCACCATGTCTTTAAGGAATGAGCTTTGGGAGTTTGTCTGGGTGTCTAATTGGGATAAAGTCACTCACCATATTCTTGAATTATCTTCATCAACTCAGAGAAGTAGACAATATTCCCTTTCTTGTTTCTAATATTGGTAATTTGTAGCTGTTAATCTTTTTTTTTGTTCCATTAAGTCTAGTTAAATAACTAGAAAGTTTGTTGAATTTCTCAATGATTCTGTTTTTCTTCTGTTGATCTTGTTGCTTGGTGATGTTTTACTATTATTTATTTATTTGGTTCCTGCTTTACTTTTAAATGATTGTTTCTGATTTCATTGCCTTAATTTGTAAATTTTATTGTTCTTTGAATTGGGAGAGAAGACCACTGATAGGTCTCTTAATTTATGTGTGTGTGTGTGCATGTGTACATGTGTGTGTGTATGCATGCTTGTGTGTATGTGTGCCTGAGTGTGTTAGTGCATGTCTGTGTGTGTATGCATGCGTTTGTGTATGCATGCTTGTGTGTATGTGTGCCTGAGTGTGTTAGTGCATGTCTGTGTGTGTGTATGCATGCGTGTGTGTATGCGTGCTTGTGTGTATGTGTGCCTGAGTGTGTTAGTGCATGTCTGTGTGTGTATGCATGTGTTTGTGTGTATGCGTGCTTGTGTGTATGTGTGCCTGAGTGTGTTAGTGCATGTCTGTGTGTGTGTATGCATGTATGTATGTGTGTGCACAAACAGCATTTGTTTTTAAAAAGTCCTCAAGCCCAAATTTTTGAATAGTACTTTAATTTTCATTATATTCAAATTTTAGTTTTCTATGACTTGCAGACTACTTTGGAGTTTGTTGCTTGTCTTAAAATACTTGAAAATTTGCAGATATTTTTCTGTTATTGTATTCTATCTTAATTCCAAGTTTTTTCCTAAGATATACTTTTCATAACTTACACCCTACTGGGAAAGGGTTTGTGTGTTTGTATGCATGGGTGACTTAGAGTAGAATCTACCGTGGTCAATATTCTATGTTTGCCTTACAATTCTGTTGATAGTTGCAGGGCTCCATCACTTGGGTCAATTTATTTACTAATATTTATTGTTAATGTCTTCTAATATGATCAGTTTTCTATGCACTTTGTTATTGTGAAAAAGATACTACAGGCTTGTTGTTTTAGTTGTAGATTTATCCATTTCATTTATGTATTTTTATAAGCTCACATATTATATATTGATAAATGTTTATCCACCACCAGGTGCAAAGACATGCACCTATAAATGTATCAAATTTTGTCACTATGAAATGATGATAATAATAGTTTGGGTAATATGTTTATCTGGGTTTATCTTTCTTGATATTAATATAACTTGAGTGATAATAACTTGAGTGTTATTTCGGTTAATATTTATAGAGTGTGTTCATATTGGTTTACTTACATTTACTCTCAGTGTATTTGCTTCTTTATAGCTCAAATTCTATCTTGCTGATGTGTCTTCTCTGGGAACAGAATCTGATAATGTCTACATTTAAAATGATCTGTTAAAGCATATACCTCAGATGTGAACACCGATTCTCTTGAACAATAATCTATCACCTTGTAATGACCTTTCCTGTGTTCTTTTTTTTTTTTTTTTTTTTTTGGTTTTTCGAGACAGGGTTTCACTGTGGCTTTGGAGCCTGTCCTGTGTTCTTTTTTATTGTTGTTGTTTCCTTTTCTCTCTATTCTGCCTTACTTTAAGGGACTGTTTCTAGTCATCATCCCTTCGATCATCCTTACTAGCTATCAGTACCATCCCGTGTAATTTTCATCTCCGCACAGTAAGTTCTAACTCTACAAGTCTCACTTGGATCTTTTTTTACCCCATCCATATTTTTTTAGCGCGTGTGCTTTTCTCTCCTACGTGACCACACAGAGCTTGTTTATAATTTCTAAAAATCTCTTTTACGCTGGTCCTGTTATACTTTCTGTGTCTGTGTCTTTTCTCACCCTCGTTAAGGTTTTCTCTTTATTATAGACTTTCCCTGGTAGCTTGTAGGTCTCACAGATGATAGATAGACATTATGAATTTACACTTTTGGATGCTGAATTCTTTTAAATATTTTTGAGCTTTGTAGAAAGAGATTGACCCTTGTGGCCTTTCTTAAAGTTCTGATAGACAGCGTGGGAGTAACCTTTACTCTGGAACTCACTCTGACTGCGACACTCGCCTTGATTCCATCAGCCCGATCTATTTATCGCGAGATTTTCCACTTTAGCGGTGGAGAACAAGAGCCACGTACAGCTCTACGTGTTGCTTCTGCTTTAGCCCAGTTCTTCCCCTGCCTTACATAGCTGCTCTGCAACACGAATGTAGCATTGCCGAGTAAGAACTTCTAGATGGTTCTTTTGCAGACTGTTGAGACCTGCTTGCTGCTATGCTTTCTCTCACCAACTCTCTGTCCTGCTGGTTCTGCACACGCAAACCTCCCTGGATTCTCAACCCTGACCCCTCAAAGCAGAAACACTGCTCTTTCTTTTAACCTGGCCAAGCACTGGAGGCATTCAGTGTGGCCTATGAAGATGGCATCAGTTCTCCTTCTCTGGAATATGGTTGTTCCTCACTGCCTCTTGCCTAAGACAGAAAAGCCATGGTTTTCTACGTGTTATTTAGGTTTTCAGGTGTGTAGCGGAATCTCATTCCTATTTCCCTTCACGACTAGCAAACAGTCAGTGCTTCTCAACCTTCCTGGTGCTGTGACCGCTTAAGACAGTTCCTCATGTTGTGGTGATGCCTCCAACCATATACTCATTTCAATACTACTTCATAACTGTAACTTTGCTATTCTTTTGCATTGTAATATAAATATCTGATATGCATACAGTCTGATATGTGACCCCTGAGGGTCGAGACCCACAGGATGAGACTACTGCTAGAAACAGTTGTCCATGTATCTGTCTTTAATAAAAATAAGTATTCAGATATAGGTTAATGTAACATCTGACATTTTCTAACCTAGAGAAAAAGCACTTTTAATAATATGTTAAAGTTTTGTATATATACATTCATGGCAAAATATTCTTTAGCTCACTTCTTAAGTGAATAAAAATTGAATTTTTAGCTTTTGAGGGATCTGATTCCAGTGACCAGACATAATAAGGTTAGTAGCTCATCCTTTGTAACTGGATCATTAGACATCCCCAGTGCATAGGTTTTAAGATGTTCTGTTAAAACCCAGAAACTCACATCTGCAGGTGACTGCTGCTTGCCCTGACATGGAGTTCATTCTAGAGTTTGAAATCGCTGGAGATCACCATGCTTGTTTCATGGTTTCGCCTCAAACACACTGGGCTGAAATTCTTCATAAGGGGGAACGTGGGAAGAAAGACTAGATTCTGACAGGTGGGTCTGACCTAGGATTGGCAGTGTGTAGGATTGATGTCTTCAGCTCAGTCTGAACTCTCTCTGTAGAAACTGAGAGTTTTTTATTTTGTTTTTGTTTGTTTTGCTTTTTGCTGTTTTTGTTTGTTTGTTTGGTTGGTTTTTCAAGACAGGGTTTCTCTGTAGCTTTGGAGCCTGTCCTGGGACTAGCTTTTGTAGACCAGGCTGGCTTCAAACTCACAGAGATCCTCCTGCCTCTGTCTCCCGAGTGCTGGAATTAAAGTCGTGCACCACCACTGCCCAGCAAAAACTGAGGTTTGAAAAACTCAGCTGGATGGAAATATCCAGGATGGGTCTTGGACCATTCATTTATTGGCAAAGTCACTAAAATTTCACGATACTTGGGCAAGTTAGCTCGAGGTGGTGCTGGAGGCAATTAGAATGTTTTAATCGTGGATGGTAGCCCAAAGCTACATAAAAAGTCACACTGCAGTTGAGTGATGGCTGGTCTAGCCTACTGAAGTAACTGGGTGATTGAATCTGTGTCCCCTGAGTCAGTGATCCCTGACTTTGGTCCGGATAGTTGTGTTTCATAGTCTCAGCCGAGAGCCCTGGATTATAGTATAATGAATAATGAATAACACAGGTACAAGTGCTGTCGAGTTAGAGCTGAGATATGTTAATAGACGGTGAGGTGAATTCATAATCGACTAAAGTAACTCACATTAATATATTTTACATTTGCAAAGCTTAAAAAGACAAATAGCTTCAATATCTCCTGCAGCAGAAACAGAAAAGTCGACTAGTGTTTACACAGCAATCGGGAGCCTTAATTTTCTATTGGTCTTACTAACAACAGGGTGTATTCCACGAGGCCTGAGCCACAGAATTGTAGAAGGGCATTTGCTTTTCAGAAGCAGGGCTGAAGTGCACAAGCCCAAAGAAAGCAATCAAGTTCAAGTCTGTTCTTCTTTTTCCTAGTTCCTAGACATTTTAATTCTGAGAAATTACTAATTAGTTTTCCTCTGTGTATTTTCAGCTTTAATAATAGACAGGAGGGAAGACAAGCTTTCAACAAAGAGGAGTCTAACAGAGACTTGTTGGCAGCTTAGGATGAGAGTGTCGGCCACGGGAGTCACTACGGAAGTCACATCCGCAAACCTGAGGCAAACAGGAGGCAATGAGGAAAAAGACGCCAGAGGGAGCAGGTCCCCTGATAAAACCTCACAGGAGACTCTCAGCCTTAGGGTTAGGTCCTGTGGTTAGGATCTGGCTTTTGAGCCCCTTGTTCATGATTTGGCCTGGAGGCAATAAAAAGCTTTCAGAAAGTAAAATTGGGAACAAAAGTTCACGTCCTGCCTAATGACATTAGTTTTGTTTGTTGTTTTTAGGAAGGATTTTTTTTTTTCATTTTTATGGCTCGTACAGATAGCAAACAGTGTTTATTTCCTCCTTTCCTAATGCAGTCAACTGACAGCACACAGTCTACGATCCCACAGCACACCGGCCTGGAGCCCTAGTGAAGAGGTAGAGTAAGCAGGGGATACTTTTGAAAATTTCACACAATTAATAATTACAAATAAGATAAAAGGTGACTAAAGGAACTTGCCATTTTCTAGTTGACTACATCGCTGTTTTCTTTAGCTGAGGGGTAAAAAGTTCAGCGTTGTTAAAAGAAGTAAAAACTGAGTCAAAAAGAACGACATCTGAACAAAAGGATAAATCATCAACAATAAATAATTTTACAATAAAAAATAATGTCAATACTAGAGAAAGAAGGGAAACAACTGACTGGCCAACCCTGATGATGGCTTCTCTGTGTGGAGAGTCTCAAGGAATGTTTCCATGAGGAAAGGGTAGACACTAGGAGTCTTGCTTATGAAAGAAGCTCTTGATAAATAAGAATATTTTCCCAGCCACTAAGAAGCTACTAGGACACAAAGAGAGTTCATTTTGGGGATATAAAGCAAACTATTAAACTTGAATAGTAAAATCAACTTGATAGAAAAATCATAAACAAGGCAATGATAGAAATATTGATTATCATAACTACTTTTCCTTAGTAAAATTTCACATTATGAAAGTGAACTAATTTTTTTCAAAAAAAATAGTAGCTAAGTAATAATAATGGGAAATCTATTTTAATATAAATTTAAATGTTTTATAGTGCCCTGGCCTCTTTTATAATTCCACATTCCATTTTAATGAAATTTTTTTTAATTATAGTAAGCCATAGCAATGCCCCTTTACAGTTTAGTAAATCTTCCTATAAGTGTGTTCAGTATGAGATAAGCTGAATATTTTTAGTGTGTGCCTCCGAATGATTTCATTCCCTTTGAGCTGTGTTTTGAAACTTGTCATGTGCACATGTCCTCAGTAATTGTGATGGAGATGGCACATCGGTGACGAGTAATTGATGTGCCAGGAACATCTGCTTTAAATAGTGTTCCAGTATTGATGGGTGATCTCAGATGCCAACGGGGTAGGTTCTCATCGAGTGAAAATTGTACATAATGACTTAAGTATGGCTTTCAACAACAACAACAAAAAATCTTGAAATATTTTGTTGAGCAGAAAATGTTATCTTTAATCCAGGGCACTCAGTGCTCTGGTAGATGAGACACATTTACCCCAGGAACTGGTCCTCCTTCTGAACTGACAGCTCACAGATCCCTTGACTCACATTCACTGGGCCCTTTGATGAGTGTCCCTCAAATCCCAAAGTCCCCACTGTTTATTTCCCTTCCCGGGAAGGCCTTGGGAATGTTTGATTCCTCTCTCAACTATGCCAGATATCATGATCACTGAATATTTCAGGAGCTCCTCCTTCCAAGCTAGCCCTGGGAGTACCGACTGTCTCCTTTGACGGCATGTGTTCTGAAACTGCTTTCTCTTCAGTGAGACACGTACTGGCCACCGCACCTCCCTCCATTCGAACACCAGAGTGAATCCTCACCGTTCTGACATGCTATATGGCCTGTCTTCCTCTGATATTACAGAACATTATCTCCCAATGAAAATAGACTCACTCTCTGTTCACATTTCTTAAAACTATGATTAAATAGTTACCCTTAAGGAACCCAGCACGCTCTGAAATATAAAATGCTGTTGTAGTTTTTCCTGATGATAAGTCATTTGGAATGAGCTTAGAAATTTGATTCCGTCTGTAGTCAAGTGTTATAAATAAAAATCAGATTCATGCTCCAACATTACTCAGAAATAAAAAGTGTTCAATTTGGTATTGTGCATCGAGACCAAATTGATTGTGTTCAGACCTAGCATTTCAACCACTAACTTATTGTTTATGTTCATCTGTTAGGATCATGGGTTCAGCTATTGCACGTTTGAGACCGCTGCACCAACCTTACACACCTTCAAATGATAATAAATGCTGAATAAACTGTATTACTTCTTAAAGCTGATATTGTCTCTCTGTTTCTCTCTACTAGAGAACCCCTGTCATTTTGTCACAGTGGGTGATGATGGGTGTCACAGAAAGTAACACATCCATAGATTCAGAACTCCACATACCCTGTGGTCTGCTCTGGGCCATCAGAAACAAAAATGGAAGATGTACCATAAATGCTATGGAAAACAACCAGGATAACCTTGTTGTTTAGCAACAAAGTATTCCAAGAATTCAGAGAGAATTCAAGAAAAACTACATTTGTAGCTAAATAGTTTGGCTGAGATGGGCCAATCAGCACTACAGGGCTCCACAAAGAGTGGGTACGCTCACAGAACAGAGAACACAGGGAACAGCCTGCCCACATGTAATGAAAATTGACCAGAGCAACATTTGCACAAATAGTATTTGATCACAAACATCTCCCGTCAACTAACTGCACTTGTTATTTAGACTGCGTTAAAAAAATAAAACAACTGGGAAGTCCTAAGTCCTTGCAAGAAACTCTAACCAAGCTTTCTGAAAACGGAAGCATTTTCCAACCAGCCCCACATCTTAGAAGCGCTGGTTGATGGGAACGGAATGCACTGAGGAAGCAGAAAGGAAAAGATAGAAGAAGGTGCTGCAAATGTTGCACACAAGACGAAATAAATGGAAAACGCAGTTTCTGAACTGAGAGAAATTGGACATGGCCATGTGTACCAGTGCTGCCTACTGGACACTCGCTAAAGACAGCAGGCCGTGCCCTGCCCCAGGCAACTGGAACTCTAGAAAAGCAAGAACATTAGAAAGCAGGAAACTGAGACAACGGGCCACAAAGCACTGTGCTGTGTACTACAAACACCATAGCTAGAAGGCGCCACAGGAAACATCAAACTGGGGTTATTGTCCTTCAGAAGCCGGTTCATAAAACTGATGGCATACCTTAGGTACGGACCCCATGTGGAGAACAAGACCAGAGAGCCTGGGGCAGGCAACAACTGTGCCAATACACTGTGCCCAGAGTAACGGACTTTCCTCTAAAAGAATGAGTGCTGCTTCAAATAGCCAAGAATATTCTCAACTCTCTAAGTTAAGTGACAGAACTAGATTAAACAGAATCTGGTCTGTGGATCATGAATTGAAACAATAAGATTAATAAAATTTAAAAGATGAGTACATATGAATAAAAGAATAGAATGGCTTACATAAATAAGAAGAAAGGATGCAGAGCTCAGAGAGATGAATGTATGCATAAGAAAGGCCTCTTTCAGCAACCCCCCCCAGCAGATCACCTATTCATAAAAGGAGGAAGCAAGCAAGAAAAGCAGTAATGCATGCTTTCCTGTCTCACATGAAAAATGGAAACAAAGCTCTCTCTGCCTTTCACTATACAGGTAGGAGACAAAATACCAGGCAAAGAGGGAATTGTGCCACTGGGACAACCACGGAAACTCATCTTGTCCTTTCTTGGGACTTATTGGTTCACAACTGCAGTGTACAGCAGTTCATACCCACCTATGCGGCAAGGGGAATCTGGCAATCTGTCATCTAAACTGAGACTTGGAGATCAGAAGAGGCTCCTAGCAATTGTACAGGGATAAAGGTGGGCATCCCAGCAAACTTGAGCAGTGAGTCATCTGCCTGTGCTCTAGCCTCCAGTGTGAGTCCCTGGAAGGGGCATGGTGCTGCAGAAGGCCAGGCCAGATTCAAGAGCTCAGTTAAGTCTCAGGCTCCAAGTGTTTCCCCAATCGCCAGTTACTGTTCAGACAAATCTTTGGTGCAGAAATTCAATTAATCATGCATTTAAAATAGGGAAAAGAAGGAAATGGCGTTAGTATTAGGCTAGTGACGTTACCCCTGGGAGCAGGGCCAGGATTGACCCTGGCCTAAAATTGACCAAGTGCAAACATCACAAAAACAAACGAACAACAATAAAAACCATGCAGGGCTCAAGGTGCCTATGACAGAGAAACTGTACTCAGGATTTCGAATGTAAGTCATGGTAGCAAGTGAGGTAGGAGTGGGAAGATGCATGATTGAGAACATGACATCATTAATTCAAAGCAGAAATCAGACATACTGATAATATCTTTTCATAAAATAATAAACCACCTGCAACACTGACTCTATGTTAAAGTCTGTGAGCAAGGCCAATACATATAATAATAATAATAATAAATAATAATTATATATAGTAATTAGAAATAATAAAATGATTATATTAAGAAGATATTTATGATGATGATGATGATGGCTGAGTTCCTCCAAAGTCATGAGAAATTTAAGGGTGGAAACTGAACCCTAATGAAAGTAGGGTTCCTGTTGGAATGGGAAGACAGTACAAGACAGAAAATATTCCTTTTGGGTTTGCTCTGTTAGGAAAAGTCAGTTAATTCTGCGGGAGATTTAAGAGGATGGTGATGGCTGATGTAGTAGCTCAAAGACAACAAAAACGAAACAAAGTCCCTGTCACACGGCTTTGTCAACATTCTCAGTACCTTAGTAACAAAGGAGGGCATCACATTGTACTAGAAGACAAAATCGGAAGGTGCTATAGGAGAGTGGGAGGCGTCTCTTAAACTACCTGAAGAACAGCCCTCAATGGTTTTATTCTGACACAACCGGGTCATGAAAGAGGAAGGAGAGTTAAAGAGGCATATTGGATGATGCTAGGACCTAAGGAAGCAGACATTTGCTCTGGGTTGGAAAATATAAATTGAGTGTGTCTCCAAAATTGAGTATTTCAGTATTTTTTTTTTTGATCTATGCAAGGGGGAGGGAGGAATGAGAGCTATGAATGACTGATGAAGAAGCAACAGATACCCAAGTTAGCCCGAAAGGAGGAGACATCTTTGTGACTTGTGCAATGCTCTTCTGATCACTGCTCAGCGGTGACAACTGACGGTCTTGTTTTGCCTTGATCCACTGTAACCACCAAGCATGCTCATCTGGTGGCATCGGATGATGGTGCCTGTAAAACTGTCTTAAGTGGGGAATGTGATGGCTTTGTAGGATCGGGCCTGCCACCAGCTGACAGCTGTCAGGGCTGCTCTTTTACATTTGATCCTCCCGAGGAGAATGCCAAGAGACATTCAAGACACAAGGGCATCTTCCCAGGGATTCCTCTACAAGGCACCACTGTGAGAAATGAGATTCTCATGCTTAGAGGTCTTCACAACCTTCTAGTGCAGTCTGCTTGTTCTCTAAACGAGGACATTAATCCTCAAGAGATGTGAGCCCAGCAATGCCCATCTTCTCGGTGGCCTCGCAGTTTCTGTTATAAATGGTTCTCTTTCTATATTTAAATCCACATGGGGGCAGAAAACCTTAGCCCATTATGATCTCAGCCTCATACAGAATAAAATTATTTTACAAAGATATCTTTTACAGATATTCCTGACAGACGAATCAATCTGTAATTGTCTTCCTGGGGAGACAGAGATTATAGTGCTAATAAATACATACAAGGCAGATTTGCCTAACACCTGATGTTATACTATTTTTTTTCAAATTTATTTAGCTCAGATTTGAAGAAGGATGCTTAAAAGAAATCCCACACTAGCTCAGAATTGAGTGTAATAGAGGGCTATTTATTTAGGAATAGACTCACAGATCACAATCCTCTGCTGGAACAGGAAACAGCAACTGAATCCCGCAGCCAGAAAAAGAGGCTGGACTTGTGCTTTATATTGGCATATAGATAGGATAAGAGGCCACGCCCAAGTGGTCAGGTAACTTAAAGGCTACTGGAGGTAGATATTCCTACAGCACAGATTGTCTTTCTATTTCATTAAGAATGATCTTGGAGCTGCGGAGACCTTCGGTAGGTAAAGTGTTTGCTATTACAAGTGTGAGGACCTGAGTTTGATACCAAGCAAGCACATACTGAGAGCCAGGCATGGTGGCAGGATGTGAGCCCAAGGCTTGAGAGGGACAGACAGACAGATCAGTGACCTTTGGCTAGCCAGACTAGCCAAACCCATGAGCCTGGGTGCCAGTTAGATACTTTTACACAAACAAACAAACAAAAAAACAAACAAGGTAGACAGTGACTGAATAATGACAGCCTATGTTAATTAACTTCTAGCTACCACACACATGTATACATGTTTATATGCACATAAGTATACATGTTCATACTCACAGTTATTTGACACAGAAAGGTGGAACAGGATCAATACACACACATGTAAAAAGAATTTTTTATCTCAAATGGGATATATTTGTGTGTGTGTGTGTGTGTACATATATACACAAAGAGTTTCATTGTAAGCATGTAAGGAGTCCATAAAGCAGAATATGAACAAGATCTAACAGCAATGCCCAACTCCTGTTGGTGACCCGTGGTTGGCTATGCTGGATTAGATTTCCAAGATGCTCATCCCATTCTCGTTGATCTATTTTCCACTCCTACAGTGGCATGCTCAGCCTGCCGTGGTAGAGATCTTTTCTATAGAGCAGAAGACCATGTTCCACTCCAGATAATGAGACATTTCCCTATGTGTGATTCCAGTACCCAAGAGGCTAAGGCTGGAGAATTGCTATAAGTTTGAAGCCAGGTTTAAGGACACATAGGAAGTTCCAGACCAGCCAAAGTTAAAATGTGAGATTCTATTTCAAAAAACAAAACAAAACAAAAAACAAAAACAAAAGTGAGAAGTTCAGAGCTTTGGGAGACCTAGCATCCCACAATGCATAGATGTCATAGCTGTAACCACGAAACCTGTGTGGAGAAACTTCTACAGAAAATGTTTTCAGATTTAATTTAATTTTTAATTGTGTGTATATGTGTGAGTGTACATTAAGCACATATGCACATATGGGCGCAGGTGCCTGCAAAGTCCAGAAGAGGGGGTCAGATGCCCTGGAACAGGAGTTATAGGCAGAAACTGAACAGGAGTCATCTGTGGGATAGTAAGACTGATCTCTCCAGCACTATGGAACATTTATCCAGAATCCACTGAAAGGGACCTTCTGAGAGTAGTTTTTGTGAGGAACTGTCTGAAAGTATTCCCTATGGAAGCCCTCTAAGGAAAATGTTTAGAAAGGAACCTTCTAAGGCAAATCTTCTATGCAAGACATTCTGGAAGGATACCCCAATGGTGAACCTTTTGAGGAGAATCCTCTATGGAAAACCTTCAAAAGGAACCTTCAATAAATATAGATAGCTATGAACAGAAGACCAGTGGCAACACACATGGTAGATATTTGCCAGAGATTTATGGTTAGCAGTCTCTTCGCGTCAAAGCATCTCGTTTTCCTTAAGAAATTACTCCTGCCTTCTTTAGTCTATGTGATTCGCATAAAGCTACCTCGATTCCATGGCTCTCAGGATGAGTCAAGGCACTTTATGCCATTAGGTACAGCAACTGCCTCCAAGGTAGACAAGATATCCCAGATGGCCAACAAACTCAGCCCTAGGACTAGTGGGTGGGGTTTTTGAACTGACCACAGCTCTGGTGGAATATTGATCTGGGATTGCTAAGAGTTGCCATGTGGAGGCAGCCAGTCTGGGCTTTGAGCCCATGCAAGTGAAGTAAAGCTGAAAGGCAAAACAAACAAATAAATACATACCAAGTGCTTATACATAATAGCACCAAAGCCAACCATGCCAGGCACGGATCCCTAGAATGTTAAGTTATGCACCCTGAAAAACATCGTCTTTATTTCTGTTAGTTTAAGCTGACTTGCTTTGTGCTTCTGGACTGAATAAAGCCATACATTGAAGAAGTAAACTTGGAAGTTTAGCATGGAAAATTTCTGGAGTGAGAGCCTGACATATATGCAAAAGAAATATGGCATTCTGTAATTAGATCAAGACTTTGAAATAGCTTTTAAATTTTACTGTGGAGGAAAGAATATGTGCTGGCCAATTAACATTTATTAAATGCTTACTTAAAGGTATCAAAGAATACTTCTTAAACTGTAAATTGATGCACAATGATAACAGGTTTATCTTATGTGTAGCCGTTGTCTTTTTGATCCTATTGATAAGAGGGAAGATTTTTACAATGAGTCAAATTTTGTTAATATATTTTTTAGGATTTTTGGTGTGTGTGTATAAATGTCTATGTCAATACAGAACTCACAAAGGCCAGGAGAAGGCATCCAAGCCCCCAGAGCTGGAGTTATGTGTGGTTGCAAGCCACCTAATGTGGGTGCTAGTAACTGAACTTGGGGCCTCTAGAAAAGCAGTGTGTGCTCTTAACCGCTGAGCTATCTCTCAAGCCCTGTGAGTCTAATTCTGTTTGAATAAATACATATTGTTGATACAAACAGTCCTTCTTAAGAATACTCTCTCAATTTGAGACCCAAGTTACCCCTGAGTATAGTAAGAGTGAGTGACTTACCCATCCTTGCACAGTGGTATGGAGCATTGATTCCTCAAGAGAAGAGTTCTTATCTTCTCTGGATTGAGAGTAGCAACTGAAATAGTAAGCCGAAGTGACTTCTTAGCTGGCCTCTCTCGAAAGAATGTGTACTCAGTGATCCAAGTTTTTATTGACCAAGGCCTTCTAAACTTTTTTGATTGTTTTTGGGACCCCTGGTCTATTTGTGCCATCCACTTTTTCCTAACTTTAACAGTTTAAGTCCATGTGACAGACACAGTCATTGTTATGGAAACCCCCATTTGCCAGTTCCCATCTGGACTTTTAGCCTTACCTCAGGTTTGTGTCTGCATCCATCTATTACAAGAATAGCCTGGAGATGGCACACAAAACATCTTTATTCTGCTCACCACAAAGCTACCATGTTGTAATTGGGCTCTATCTTGGGGTAAACATGATACCCTGCAATACCCCCATAAATAGAAAGGGCAAGATCCCCAACCATACATTTCCCCCTTTATATTATCAAAATCATCTCCTTTCTGAGCCCAAAGATGAAGTCAGGTCACATGAATCTGGTTGTGCACATTCCTAATCTTTCTGTATATACTACGGCTAGAAAAGGGACAAAGTTTTTGTTTAATTTATGCTGTGGGATAATTCTCTTGTACATTGTAAAGATTTGTCACTCATATTGGTTTAATAAAACACTGACTGGCCAATAGTCAGGCAGGAAGTATAGGTGGGGTACCATACTAGGAGAATTCTGGGAAGAGGAAAGGCAGAGATGCAGTCATCATCCAGATGCAGAGGAAGCAAGATGAGAATGCCCCACTGATAAAAGGTACCAAGCCATGTGACTAAACATAGACAAGAATTATGGGTGAATTTAAGTTGTAAGAGGTAATTAGTAATAAGCCTGAACAATAGGCCAAACAGTTTATAATTAATGTAAGCCTCTATATGTTTATTTTGGACTGAATGGCTGTGGGAACTGGCAGGACAGAAACTTCCATCTACAACTTTACCTGTGTCCCAATTTCCTCATTCCAGGGAAGTCCCTAGTAAAGGACAGGCTCTCTCTTCTACACTACAGGGAATGTTATTCATTGTATCTTTCTATTGACTTAAAAAGGGAAACAGGGATGTGGGAGAATAAATCATGTTCTCAAGGCTGTAGCTACCCTAGCAAAATGGCTGTCTTCCTGCCGAATCTTATTTTGATGGGCTTTTCTTTTTGCTTTTAGCTGTGACAAATCCCAGTATTGCTGTAGGAAGACAAATGCTGAGTTGGGCCTAGGCACAGCTCTGTACCTGATGAAACACAGAAGAACATAAACTAATCTTAAAACTTTCTATGATCATACCTCTGCATTGCTTTTGTAAAGATGGCTTTAGACATGTGGCTTTCATTCTCTCCATGTTTGTTGAAAACTACAAACAGTGCCCCTGCAATGTAGACATTGTTACTTTTTCATTAATGAAAAGATGAATCTGGGAAAAATGAGAAATTTCAGCAAAATCATCCTACCAACAGTAGAGCCAACTCTGATTTTAATTTTGTTTAAATAAAAGTCCACATTTAAAATAACTGTGAATGACCAAAGGCTGATGACTGCATAACCAGATTGATACATTTATTGAGTCAAACTTGTGAGTTTTTGTAGGAATCTGGCCAAGGTTTGAATGAAATAAGATGAATATAGCAGGAGTGCATTCATAGTAAGGATTCAAACTTAAAAGTAGTTTTATATTAATAGGATGTAGTATTCTAGGCTTGAGAGCAATTCCCTGGCGGGAGGGGGATGCACTATGTGCCTTATGAACTTCAATCTCCAGATTAACCATAACCTGATAGTGGTGACAAATTACTGAATGAATGAATGAATAATTAATGCATGCTGAAGAAGAAGCTTTAATGAAATATGGGCAACATGAGTGTATTTAGGGGGGATTAAAGTACCCTTTTTAGGAGGTATTAGAACACAATGAAGCACTGGATATTTCAGAAAAGCAAATATTTTACACATAATAAAGAAAAAGTTACATACTAAATATGATGTGAATGTTTAAGAAATTAGTGTGGCTATCCTGAAAAAAAAACACAAGCCAATCAGAAGTTAAAGACCATCTGTGTCATAAAGTCCAGAGATCACTTACAACTCTGTCACTCCAAGAGAACAACAGCTCTTTGAATGACGACTTCCCATGTCTCTTCTCCAGAGTCATCCTCTTCTTTCCCTTCCCTGCCCTCACAGGGTCTATATGGGTCATAGAAGGGGGGCTCCTTCTGCTCTGTGTCTCCATGGGGGTCAACACAAGGCAATACTGTCTGAGGGGAGGTGAACTAGGCCAGAGGGAAGAGATGGTGTTATTGTCTATCCCTCATCCTTTACACACCCTTTCCCTCCTCCTTAACGAAGCTGTGTGCCCTCCATGAGCGAGGTGACCCTCACATCCTCTCTCCAGAAGTAAACTGGAGGCCCAGCTTCTGCTCCTTCCCCAGACTTCGGCACTGAAAGTTTAAATAGAAGCAGTGTGTGACCTGTGTAGAGTACTTCCTTGATGTGGGAGTGATTTCTTATTAATAACGAAACTGCCTAGACCCATTTGATAGGCCAACCCTTAGGTAGGTGGAGTAAACAGAACAGAATGCTGGAAGAAAGAAGCTGAGTCAAGGAGTCGCCATGATTCTCCCACTCCAGGCAGACGCAGGTTAAGATCATTCCTGGTAAACCAGCTTATGGGCTACACAGATTATTAGAAATGGGCTAGTCCAGGTGCGAAAGTTAGCCGAGAAAAGGCTGGAACTAATGGGCCAAGCGGTGTTTAAAAGAATACAGTTTCCGTGTAATTATTTCGGGTAAAGCTAGCCGTGTGGGTGGCCGGGTGCCGGGGACGTAGCCCACCGCTCTTAACACAACACTTCCTTTTCCTTTATAATTGATCATTTTATTCAAATACCTTTATCTGACTCAAGTCACAAAGTAAAGAGGCCCTTCATGTCAGAGGACATCCAAGTTACCAACAAACCATCTGTGAATAGATGCCCAACAGCATTGTCCACCACAGAATGGCCAATGATGTACCATTCCACACACACTAGACTGAAAATTTTAGATTGTCAATGGTACAACTATTTCAGCAAGAAGTAGAGTAGTGAGAACTCAAGGAAGGTAACAGTGGAGTAAGAACCAAAACAACCCCCTCAGAAGGGACCAGTACTTCCCAGGAAAGTTGGACATTTGTATAATAAGATCCAACTCCTCTGCTTGCAGAAACTGACAAGAATGTACATTCTAGTGATGTTTGGCTTAGAAAACAAACTGGAAACAGTCGCTTCATCCAATAACAGACAAATGAATTAATAAGGTGGTAAGTCATGGGACATGAACAAGAGGCAGCTCTCTCTAGTGCTGAAAGATAAGCCAATCAACTGAAGCTGCAACAGCAACAGGGCTGACATCTGAACCATGATATTGAACAAGAAAAGCAGTTTACAGAAAAGCAGTATGATTCATTCTTACGAAGTCCAAAGACATGCCGAACAAAGTAGGGCATGGCTTAAGGGATGCACCCACATGGTAAAACCATGAAAACAAGCAGGAGAGTAGCAAACAGTTCAAGAGAGATCTTGCTTCCAGTCTATTGAGTGCTGTGGAGATGCATAGTAACTTGGAAGATTGGTAGTCTTTCTTCTTTGAATCATTGTTTTATTTTCTATGCTTTGACAAAAAATTTTCTCAAAAGCATATGTAAGCTAATCTAGTAAGCTCATTTTACACATACACATTTGAATACTTATATATGTTTGGATTTTATGTATGCTGTTTCTCTAGAGATCCTTGCCTAATACATCTACTTATGGACTTAAAAACTCCATGTCAGCAAGATCCATGGAACAGAGCTTTTTACTACATGGTCCCAGACTCCCTTCACTATATGAGGCTACAGGAACAGTTCCAGCCAGTGTTGGTGGGGGCATCGTTTAACTTAATAATAGGAAAGATCCATGGTGTTCTCTATTCCCTTCTTCCCTGACTACAGTGACATTTTGATGCCACTTTCTGAAATCATATAGTGACAACATGAAGAACATTCCATGAGCAAGCACTATCTGACATCTGCCATGCCATACCACCATGAATAGCCCACAGGGCAACATGCTGCAGGCTTTCAGTTTACTTCATCATAGTGAAGAATGAACCCAGGCTGACTGAACCCAGACCTCACCAATTCAGCTGGTCTTAGCCATTTTGCTCCAAGGACCTCTATGTCTGCCTCCTTAGTGAAGGGACTCCAGGTGGCCCCCAAGGTTGCCTGGCTTTCAGATGGGTCCTAGTGAGCTGTGTTCTAGTCCTTCTGCTCGTTCAGCCAGCATTTTTTGTACTGAGTGATATCCCAGTAAATGTTCATTGTCATTTGTTAAAAGGAAGGAAGGAAGGGAAGAATGAAGAAAGGGCAGAAGGGATGAGTAGAGGAGATGGTAAACATGATGAAAGGAGGGAGAAAGATAGAGAGAGACAGAAAGAGAGAGAGAAGGGAGGAAGGAAGGAAGGAAGGAAGGAAGGAAGGAAGGAAGGAAAAGGGAGGGAGGGAGGGAGAGAAGAGGGGAGTGGAGAGGAGAGGAGAGAGGAGAAGGGAATAGGGATAGAAAGTGGAGAATTTACAATCAAGTGAATCTAATGTGTCAGTGGATGGTTTTATCCAGTGGTTGCTTGTGCCCTGTGAGCACTACGGTGCACCCTTAGACCTTAGAAGTCATTCTACCATGTCCTAGGCAGGAGACCTCGGAAAAGCCATAGGCCTCTCCAGATGACTCTGTCTGTAAAACAGGAGTGATAATATTTGTCTTTTCTACTTTGTAAAGTTTTGGCAATTGTAGATGTGTAAAACTTTCCCCTTGTTTTCCTAGTTTTTATACAGGTAGGAGACATCATTGCTGTTTATTTTTCTTTGGCTTGCTTAAATATAAATTTATAAAATAAGAATATAATAAAACTACTTAGTAGCAAAATAAATGAATGGGAAGAAAGCGTCCACTAACAGCGAGTCACAATAGGGCTATTTCTGTCTGAAATATGCATTTTGCCTAATTACTACTAGATTAAGCACATGTTTTATGTGTTTATTAGGAATGAAATGATAGTTTTTTGTTATCTAAAAATTGGCTATAATGTGAACAGAAAAATATTCTATTATTCAAAAGATTATTTATTTTTTCTCCATGTCCCTCCGTGGGTAGCAGAGATTGAGTAATAAGGTCTGAGAACACTGGCTAGTATTAAGTCACCATAGAGCAACGGTGGAAGTACAGATAGCTGGACCAGTGCCAGTCAGAAAACCTCACATGTCCTCAAAACGTGGGAGAAAATGGATGCTTCAGAATCCTAGAGACAAGCTGGGGCTGGGGCTCAATGGATAAGGCACTTATACAACTGTGAGGTTCACCAAGAGGCCCTGCTTCAGGAAGTGGGGAGCCATTAGGGGGGCACGTGGCTCCAGTGAAGCATGATTAATACAAACTCAGAGAGAGAAACTGGGTTTTAACCTGAGAGCCCGAAAAGCAAAGCAGCCAGCCACTGACTCTTCCCTCGACCTCCGCATGAAATGGCGATCCTGCCTGCAGGAGTGAGACTGTGTGAGAGCTGTCTCCTCCCATCTTATAATCCTCTCTAGGGCCGGAATTAAAGATGCGCACCACTGCTATTAAAGGCATGTGCTGCCTGGTTTCTATGGCAAACTAGTGTGGCTACTGGGATTAAAGATGTCTGTTATCACTGCCTGGTCTGTAAGACTGATCAATGTGGCTGTTTTATTCTCCTGATCCCCAGGAGTTTTATTTATTAAAATACAATTGAAATGCTACTACACACCTACATACACACACACACACACACACACACACACACACACATTTGCACGCACGCACGCACACACACAAATGGGTATGCATCCATGCATATTCCGCATATCCCCCCAAAACAAGAGATGCATGCTAAAAATTATCAAACATCATTTTTCTAGTTTAAACAAATATATGTAAAGAATAAGGATGATGTCAACAAATGTGTGGGAGAGATAGGTCAGTCTGTTTAAAAAACACTGTTTAAGGTTTTGGCGGGGGGGGGGGGGGGGGGGGGGTGAAACAGAGTCATTATGTATCCTGGGTTGTCTTGGAACTTATATGTGGCCTAGGCAGCAATCCTTCTGCCTTAGTGGCTACCTCTTAAGAACCATGTAAGCAAGCCACACTCCTGTAATTAGCCAACGAATTCATCAATATTCCTTTATGCCTATCCTGTGTCCAGCACGTTAGCATCATAGCAGAGGGACCGAAATAATCGCTGTTCTGAATGACGCATCCTAAGTTGTAAGGTTACGGGTGTTAAGATAAGCAACTCAAACTCCTTTAGTATATTATATCTCCATATTTAAAAACCTGTTTCCTATGTATTTATTCAGAGTGCTCACTGACGAATACATTAGCCACAAATCACATAAATCAACAGAAATCATGAGTTTACACACACTGTAAACCTCACTGTTCATGCAGCGGGGTAACTAATATGCTCGCTTCCTCGCAGCCATAAGGTACAGACAGGGGACCAGCAGGGGGGCTTTTCACAGCACTGCCGTACACAAACATGTTTTGCATTTTGGTGTCTATTGGCTTCCGCTTTGCATTTTACAGCTATCTCCAGCTCTTAACGAAGCCCAGTGGTACCGGAGTTTTAACAGAACATCATAGGATAGTCTGCCATAAAAAATGGCTCCCCGTGTGTCAGAGGCAGGGTCTACAGCTGGGAACTAGGGAGAATAAGGGTGACTGCTGTCAGCCATGGAGTCCAGATCTGTGCCATAGAGGGTGAGGATGCTCTTGGAGGAAGCTCAGCCATTCTTCTTAATCTTGAGGTAAGCAGCTTTACCCGCTATCACTCAGACGGACCCTGTCACTCCAGACCCCAAAGCAATGTGCAGCAAACATGGACTTGGATACTCCAAGAAGATGAACAGAAGCAAACCTTTTCTTTTTATAACTTGGTTATCTGAGGTGTTCGTTACAGTAACGGAAAGTGAACACACCTCATTATTATTAATATTAATGTGTGTGCGTTTGGGAGGGGACTTAAACTTTTAAATTGGTCTGGCTTAGTAACAGGATAACAGAATTGATAGTTTTGACATTTTCATATAGATAAACAGCTTTTCCAGCTTCTGCATTAAACCAATAAGAGGAAACAGCTTTAAAAGAAATAATAAACCCCTGATCATTACATTTAATCTACTGATCATACAGTGGAGTTAAATTTATGTGCAAATTTAACTAGAGACTGGAGTTGCACAAGAGAAAGAGCAGTGTTTTACTTAGTGTAAGGTAACACCCAGGCCTCCTTCCCAAGATACCCAGATACCCTTGCGTTCAGGGCTGATGCATCCCAGGGCGCATTTGCATCATGTGGGCATCTCTGGTACCCAGGACTCCTCTTTCATCTTTGTGCAAACCAGAATTTTTAACCTGAGCAATGACTCCAGCTCTCAGCCTCTTTGCATACTCCAGGTAGGTGAGAGGTCAGAGAAGAGCTGTGGCAGCTACTGCAAATTCAGAGGCATCCCTTCTGCTTCTCTGGCACTATCTGTGATAATTCAACTCTAAGGTTCCCTATACGGAAGTGGCCTTCCTAAATCCTGTTAGAACTTGTTCATAAAAAAAAAATACTTATGTACAAGTTTAGCTTCTATCCAAGGAGAATAAGCCATTGAGTTACTAGAAATTTCATTGAATTGCAATTATTTTAGCAATAATTTTCAGACACAATAGCTGTTATTAACGTTGCTGTTATATTTACAGAGCTATTTTAGCAGTAATAAAAATACATTGTAAAATTTAGAGTTTAATAAATGATCTCACTTTTTTAGTTGGGATTATGTGTCTAACTCAGTATGTGTTCCCTTATGCCCTGTAATGTGTCCCCCATCCCCTGTGCATTCATCCTGTAGGGTTAAAGCCTGCTTTGGGACAGAGTGGTACAGAATGGCACATTCAAGTCCATGAAAATGTAAGGAAGCCCTGCCACTCTGCAGTACCTTCAGGGACTTCGTTCAGCTTGGAGCTGGCAAGGACTTACATCATTTTTTCTGTTTTTTTTTTTTAAGGATATTTCCAGTTTCCTATGTAGCACCCTTGAATCTGCACAGTACAGTGCAATGAGTCAGTCCCTTAGTAATGAACTGGACAGTTGAGCCAGTTCAGATAAACAACTAAAGTACCAAGGCTTCAAGTAGAATGAGATGGTTGTTTACACATCATTGGCTTTGAGGTATTAGTGCCAGAGCTTGAGCCCAGCCCTTGAGCACACTAGGGACTCACTCCACCACTGAGCAGCATGCATTCTTCACATATCTTAAAACCATTTACAGGCGTGTTCATCCAATGTCCCCAAACCATAAAGAGCTGTGCATAGTGGCTAATGCCTATAATCTCAACACTTGGGAGGGTGAGGCAGGAGGATTGACGCAAGCTGGAGATCAGCATGGACTACATAATAGGTCACAGGCCAGCGTGGGATACAGAGTGAGACCCAGTCAAAGCAACCAAATGAACAGTAGCAATAAAAAGAACACTAACTACAAAGAACAATTTGGTAATGCAGTCAGTTCTTAACATCACCACCCTTAAGTTATATTATTCTTAAAATCCAGATGGATGCCTGTCTTGTTCTCTTCGTGGATCACAGTAGGCGCTCAGGGACTGGGCGCTGAGTAGTTGAATCTTAGTACCAGCTCATTTCATTTCGACAACCTTGGAAATCTAAATAAAAGGGCTCCAGGAAGACTTGGACACAATCTAATCCATCCAAGTTAGGAAACCCATTAAGTACATGGGGCATGGTCTGATAACACCGCCTGGCTACTACTAAGGGAAATTTTCCATAAGTACCCTTTGACTAGGTAGGTAAGGAGCTGGAAACTGAGAGTGATCAAGACCAGACATCCTCAGCGTGATTTGGAAGACGGTCTTTGGATGAAACACTCGTGAGAGACTCAGTTCCCAGCACAAGGCAATGAGCAGATCATGGGAGTCATTGGAAGCCTTGTGGTTTTCAATCAGTCACAGAAGAAAACAGATACATACTACACAGTGCTCTAGAACATTCGGGTCCTAGTATCCAGGCTGCCACTATATTAAAAATTATCCTACTTAGTGAGGGAAGTGCTTTCTGGGCAAACGGGAGAACCTGAGTTAGGATCTAGATCTCCAGCACCCACTTAAAAACAACAAAAACAACAGATGTGGCCACACGGGCATGTAGACCGAGAGCTAAGGGACAGGAGCAGAGACGGGGAGCTTAGGGGCTTGACCTCTAGTCAGTCTGCACTAACCAGGTGGCCTCTGGCTTGAGGGGAAACCTTGTGTTAGAATTAAGGTAGGAAACTTTGACATCTAGCCCCCACACGCTCACACATAGGTGAGGGCATCCCACTACACACCCTCCCTTGTGTGCCATACACCAAAATACAATTATTTGAATGTTATTTTATTGCCATGTATTCTAGACTTCCCCATCTTTAGATGTTAATTTTAGTACTCACTACTTAGAATACAGTTTGTATTTCAGGCTGGGCATGGTGGCACACACCTTTCATCCCAGCATTGGGAGGATAAACAGGCACACCCCTGTGGGTTCCAGGCAAGGCTTGACTGTATAGTGATCCCCTGTACCCTCCCTGCACCCAAGTTTATATTTAAGACCTGTTTGCTTTCCCCCTGGACACCTAGAATGGTAGTCGGCCTTTCATAATTCTTTACTGGGAAGTACTTGCATCCCATGTCAGCTTAAGGCTTATGCTGTCCACATAAATCTCTAAGTTCGTGTGCAGTTGGGAGGTTGCTCATTTTCTATGTCTCTTCAGTATATTGGGGTGTGATGGGCATTTCTTTAATAATTCAGATTTGAACTGGGGAGCATAACCAAGCCAAGCATCAGCAGAAGCTGGTACATCAGAAGCTATGGAGACAGAAATCTGACAAAGTACAGTCACATCATGGATTTACACATCTGGACCATCTAACAGGATGTTTGTCACAAGCCATCCTTATCCCATATTTCCATTTGTTCTGTAAATAAAGGAGAAACTTTAGTAACCCAGGTCACCCCAGATTCCAGATGCCCACTTGAACAATAGTCACTGTGTAGACTATCCAGGGGGTCACTGAGAAACAACACAGCATAGCCACACCCTTCCTGAGCCTTTGCCTTACTCAGCATCTAAAGACAAGAGTCCGCATGGGATGCCAGAGCTAATGAGTGCCGATGCCAACAGCAATAAAATGAGATAAAACCTCATCCTCCCACCAGTGTGGTCTGAACACAAAGGGGCTATATTTTATGCTCCAGAATTCAAAGTTTTGTTTTAAATTCTGCACATCACAGCCATACTAAATATCCCCTTAGACAAGACACAGAGCTGCTGAGTAAGACCCCTGCAAATCTGCAGTGCTTTTTCATAAGACCAACATCCATAATTTATATCTGCATACAATTAGCCTGTTTACATTTATACATTTTCTGCTTCCTTTTATGAGAAATCTTCCACAGGAAGCTTGGAAATGCATTCAGGATAACCTTTTTAAAATAAAGACTCCAGACCAAGCTGTTTATAAAATCCAATACCTAATAAATACTTTATATGAATAAAAAGGGTTGCCTTCATCAGAAACCATGTGCTTGAATATGATCTAGCCTCAATTACCTCCCGTTTTGTAAATGCATTTGGGGGGAAAAGAATTGCTTCTCCATCTCCTCATGGATATTCACACACAACTATCATTGTTTTCTTTTGCCCATCATTAGAACACGGTAAGGAGAATTTTAGGACCATTCTGGCTGGGCTTGGTTAAGTCAACTCCTTGTGTTAACACAATGAAGAAAAGAAAGCAAAAGTCTATTCAGTCCCCCATCAGTGTAATATTCATAATAACTAGATTCCAGATATCTTCAATATATTTAGCTCCAAGGAGATTTCACTGTTAGGAATGTGTGCAGTAGTGAGAACCTTACGAAGTGTGTCGACCAACAAACATACACATCACACAAATACATAAAGAATGGTTAGTGCATATATGTGAGTTTTGAGAAGTTAATGTAATGAAAATATGAATGCATAAAATTAAAATTACTGGAGGGAGCTGGAGTTGGTATTATAGGCACACACAAGGTTTTGGGTTCAAAACCAGTCCCACAAACCAGTAATAAACAAGTAAAAGAAAAAGATCAAAAAAGAATCACTAGAAATCTCAATTATACAAGTGTCTAGACATCACCATTAATTAACTCATTCACTCAGCCGTCATCTAGTTATTCATTCAAATAATTACGATTAGGGTTTCTAAAGCTGGCAGAAACTGTGCTAGAATGCAGAACAGCGAGCAGGCTAGACCAAACACCTGCCTCATAGTGTCTGGGGAAGGCGACTTCAGATGAGTATAAAATATGAATCAACAATTTGATATGTGCATAGATTATAGGATGTCTTGTATGGCCATGCAAGGAACTAAAGTTATTAACACAATGTGCTAGAAAAAACAACTCACCAGCAGGCTTCCAGAGTGAGCTCTTGAGTCCCTTTCTTCCTTGTCACTAGAATCCATGGACCTGTGCACTCTCTTTTTTAGTCTGAAAACTGGAGGTCTCCTTCTCTCTAATTTTTGGAAAGGGAAACCTATGCCAGTTCTCAATAATAGAATAGCAAATGGGTGAGCCTGCCTGCAAGAAAAGCCTCAAAGAAACATAAACACTCTCCTTCCACAGTGTCAGAGATGCTGTGTAACGCATGTCAGCAAGGAGAGACCTAATTTATTGACATGTATTGGAGAAATTTCCTTACAGATGTTGGAAACTCATTTTAAGAATGTCAATGAAGTATATAGTTCACATAAATAAATACAGTTACTATTGATGACATTTTTCCATCAGGAAGTATGGATTAAAAAGAAATGGGATCATTTGTTTTTCAGAATGAACAATGTGAACATCAGGGAATCAGAATGTCTTCACTACACCACTCCAGAAACCAGGGCTACTTTTCATCATCAGTGTCTTCACTGTTTGCAGGCCTGCCTGCCCTGCTGGTTCCCAACAGATAGGAGGCAGCTCCCTCTCGTTTTCACAGCTTCCAGCATACGCAAATTTTATTTGTTTTGTGATCAGTAATTAAAATTATCACTTCCAGATCACAGGGTACAATGCTGGATCCAATTTAGTCATGCTATTTTTAGTTCATGAGGACTGAGGTATGTGGTGTGTGTGTGTGTGCATGTGTGTATGTTCATTCATCCACAAGCACAACTGGTGTTAAGTACGCTCACTCCTCGAGAGCAAAACTGAAAGTCTGTAGAGATTACAGGAACCCACTGTCCCCCTAAAACCAGAAAGAAGATTCAAGAGTTTAGAGAGAACTGAAAGAAAATTTATTTGAAACTCTAAAATATTTCTCGCATCCTGAATTGACCCAATTATATTAGCTATGATGTTAGTATAAGTAGCATCCACCATGTTCCCATGGAAAATATGTCAATAGAATACTGGAGTACAGAGAAGCATGGGGCATTGAGTCCAGCTGTACTAGGCTGCTGTCTGTGGATTTCTTGGAGATCTTAATAAAATCTTTTAGATTACTCACAATAAATATTTAAAAAGTTATAGACTATTTTAATGGATCTGATAAATTTTTTTCATGTAGACTCTTTTTAAAAGGTCCACAAGTTATTTCTTAACAGACAAGAAAACTAAGATACACAGTTTAAATGAGGTTCCACAAGAATCATCCAGCATGTGGCTGTGACTTTAAGAGAGTAGGTTAAGAATACAATTATCCCTTGGTTAAGAATATAGTTTTCTCCTCTTGTAAAACTTTTAGAATAAATAAGAAAAATGTTTCTAGAGCATACATAATGATGAATGGAGAATAATAGAGATAGAAAGATATATTTTATATAGATAGACAGAATAATAGATAGAAGACAGATACATATACAAAAACTCTGCATACACACATAATTGATCTACAAATATAATAGATGAATATATGGATAGATGGTATATATAGAGAGACAGATGGATGATAGATGATACATTATTGTAGACAGATATATAGGTGCTAAATGCAGAGATACATAAATAGATGAAAAATAAGCATAAAATAATGAATAGATAGATAAATGACATGAATTTGATGATCAGTAGATATATGCTTAGTTAGTAAATAGATAGGTAGATAGATAGATGATAGATAGATAGATAGATAGATAGATAGATAGATAGATCTTCCTACTTTTACAATTGCTACCTTACTCTGTTCATTTCATCATATGGTTTCAGTCACAACATAAAATGACTTTATTCACATTTTATTTACTGTCTATCATTTTTTCTCCTCCATCAGAATGTAGGCTCCTTGTGAAAATGGAATGTTTCTCTTGTCAAGAAGAGAAACTAGGGTGAAGTACATGTTTTAATAAATGCTTGCAGATGTAATTAGTAAGGCTATTGAGACATCAGCAAGTGCTGCGTAGATGGGCGGTCAATGTTTTCTAGTCTGGTGCTTATTTTATTGCTTTCTAGGGAGAAACACACTTCTTTGTGTTTACTCATATTTTTTTGACTGTTTAGAAATGAGCATGTGTTTCTTCTTAGAATAAGAACAAATAGTGATTTTTAAATAGCCAGCATAGGTCACTTAGAATTACAGATCTCATTCAGGTTTAATTTTATATTCTTGTCATTTTTAAAATAACAGTCAGCTAACCATACCTCCTACAGGGCAAAAGCAAAAACTAGTAAGAACAAAATTACCAAAATCCTAACAAACAAAGAGAAGACACAAAGCCAGCAGCCAGGTATCAACTCCAAGGGTCATTTGCTGCCTTTCGCTTGGGCTAGTCTGTTCATGAATCCTGCAGGAAATAAAAAGGAAGATGTTAGTCATAGGGCTGTAGAACACGGAATATGAGATGCAGATCTGGTTTCTCGGGCCTCCTCTTGCAATATGTCACTGTCCAGTGGGTATTTTGGTCCGTCTTGATGTCACCGTTAGCCAAAGTCCTGAGAAAATCAGCTTGAGGCCGGGGGAAGGTTTGTCTCTGTCTACAGTTTCAAAGACAGAACACCGTGGATAGATGGGTTGAGCTGCTTGCTCATCTCATGGCAGCCAGGAAGTAGAAGGACAGACAGAGAATGGAGCTGAAGACCAGACATAGGACCCCAGAGTACAACCTCTGTGCTCTAGTTCCGCCAGCTGGACCCTATCTCTATAAGTTCCTACTATCTATGAATGGTGCCTGGAGATTTCGGATACACCAGCCCTCTTGTGATCCAGTCACCTGTCAAAGACCAGATCCACCAGTGGGGGCCCAAGTAGGCATTGTTGTAAAAATATTTCAAGTAGTGTAAGTTACTACAGTAAAATTCACAAAATCATGAACAAGATTGTTCATAGTTAAGAATACAGATGATGTTTCCCCTCTCCCATTAGGCTATACTTTGCAGTATTTTCTTGACTTTTCTGTAATTTAAAATACTAAATTTTCATGGGGAATAAAAACCTTAGGTAAATCTGAAAAGCAAGTGTTAGAGTTATGAACAGGATGTTATTTCATCAGTCTCAAAAGATGCTTGAAAACGCAAAAAGAAATGTTGAAAATGCCACCATTCAAAATACTGTAGATAGAGCTGGGGAGATGTTTAACCGTTAAGAGTGGTTGCTACTCTTTCAGAGGGCATGTGAAGACTAATCATGGTTATCAATTTGACACCCAAAATTAACTGAAACTGAAATGGCTGGCCACACCTCTGGTGGGTTTTTAAATTTTAATCCAGATCTTTGAAGTGGGGAGATCCACCTATATGGGCCACATCTTCTACTGGCAGCCTATATAAAGAATGGAAGAAGGAACCTGGTTCCCTCTTGGCCTGCTTGCTCTCGCTCTTGATAATAAATCCATTCCTTTGCGGATGTTAGAATCTCCTTCATTTGTCTTCTGGCACATACTAAAGACCAGCTGGGACATCCAGCCTTGTGGACTGAACAACTGGATTCTTGGACTAGTGCTAGGCAGCCATTGTTGTACCAGCTGGACCATAGCCTGTAAGCCATCCTAATAAATCCCCTAGATAGATAGGTAGATAAGTAGGTGGATGGATGGATGATAGATAGATAGATAGATAGATAGATAGATAGATAGATAGATTCATTCTGTAAGTTCTGTTCCTTTAGAGAATTCTGACAAATATAGGATTCAAATTTGGTTCCCAATTACAAGATTGGGCAGTTCACAATCATTTGTATCACCAGTTCTAGGGGTCAGATGCTATCTTCTGATCTCTGAAGGCACACACATACATACAGAGAGAGAGAAAGAAAGAGAGAGAGAATCTTTTCTCTCAAAATAAATCTTTTTGAAAAATCAATTAAATTGTAGAAGAACTATGAGGAGAAAGATAAACTATTTAATAAAAGAGAAAACTGCAGTAGAATGGGCCAGTGAATATTTCTGGGGTTAACCCATGTACCAGCACAGAGTTCTGATGGCAGACAACATCAAGACCTTCCAAGAGACTTGAAAGACATTTCTGAAATCCCTGACACCACAGAATGGACTACTGTTGTCTTTGAGACCTCTGTTCTTTCCTGGTTTTCTATTTACTTCTAGCTGATGTTACAGCAGCATGAAATCCAGGACCTGGTACATTCTCAAAGCCAAAGTCCAGGCAAATCCAGGGGCAACTCCACCATTGCTTATAATTCAAGGGAGCAACAGGATGCATGGGTAGAATACTACATGTGGATGTCACCTGTTTCTAGATCTTAAGAATAAACCGGAAGAAAGATGCTCATGGACCCTGGAGAAAAGGAGCCACCAATAAAGGAATCTAACACTGTGACAATGTTAAAGCACATCTTTAAATGTGGGGTTTCTACTGTCTTCATTCATTTTCTATTAATCTGTGCTCTGATCAGATATGTATTGACTCACAGGTATAAAATCAAAACTCCAGCAGCCAGCAAGATTCTTATTGCTGCCTTCTCCTAAAGAAGGAAGCCAACTATAGGGTAAGAGAGATCAATAGATTAGATCCACAGACAAAGCCCTTTAATATTGACCATAACCTGTTCATGACCCGAACATTTGCCACTAAGTTCCAGCATCCATAGCTGTACCATTAGGGATTCAGTTTTCAAGAGATTCTTGCAGGGGGCAATAACTTCCTAGGGTGTCGAATGTTGTGTGCCCTTAGCTGTGAATATTAGCTTTGAGTACACAGTGATGCCCACACTACATTCTTGCTTTTACCCTTACTAACTCTGATGAATTGTACCTAGAAGTAGGATGGGTATTCTGCACCCAAACACCGTGCCCAAGGAAGAGGAACAGTGTATTCTCCTAAGAAACTGCATTCCCAAGAGCCTACAGTGGGACTGCTATGAGATGCAGCCTGTCAACCTGGCAAAGACCAGGAGACACAAACATCCTTTCCCATGTGTTCTTCCTCAGGCAAGGAAAGCTGCTGGCTCTGCTCCCACAGATTCCACAACATTCCTTATCCCTTCAAGGAAGAGCCTAGAAGGAGCTAGGAGCCACGGGACCTTAGGGCAGCTTTTCTTAGGAAGATTAATTTTCCAGACATCCAATGGAAGTATTTCCCTTCACTTTTTGACTTCGCAATATATACCTTGAAATAAAAGTATTTTATTTTTTTATAAAACAAACAAATCTTAGGGTAATCAGGATACGGTGGTCTCAGACTTAAGCTGTGTGTTTTTATGCATAATCAAGCCAGTTTGCCTGCCCACTCAGTCCTGTATCAGGTAGCATGTTCTGAAGGTGTGGGAACACTTAGTACCCAGCTAGTGTTCTGTTCTGGAAGGTTCTGAAGACCTTTAGGAAGTGAACTGCTGGGGACAAGGTCAGTTGGTAAGATGCCCATCTTGCAAGCACAGGATCTAAGTTTGACCCTAAGAACCCATAGGAAACCAGCTGAGCATTGTGACCTTTACTTACAGTTCCAGTTCTGGTGAGGTAGAGAGAGGCTCACTGACCAGATATCTTAACCTATCTGTTCATGGGAGATCTGTCTTTTAAAAAAAAGGTAAGATGATACCTGAAAAATACCATACATACAACTCAAGGTTTCCTTTGACTCTTTCTCTCACAAGCACACATGAACGTACACTCACACATATGCAGACAGACACATACACACATATAGACAAATTAGAGGGCATCACCAACTCACAAAGTGTAAAGGAATATTCCATAACACACAGAAAAAAACACATACACACACAAACATACACACGCACACACACACTTTTGCTTTCTGCCAGGTATTTGCTCACAACAAAAAGAAAAACAGCTATACATGTACTATTACGTTGCTGGAGGTCCTCCCACTCCTCCAGCCTATAGCTGCTGAGATACCAGCCCATTGGGGCGTGGTCTCTCTCCCTTTAAAAAAGCGGCCACTTCCCTCTCCTCTCTCTCTTCACTTCCTGCTCCTCCGGCGACTAGACTCCCTTCCTGGTTGCATAGAGGGCTGTTGCCTGGGACAGTGATCTGTAAGTTTTTTCCCCTTTAAATAAATACCACCCTATTAATCATAATTCCAAACTGGTGTGGCATTGTTTGTGACTTACGCCTTCACTATTAAAATTACAATCTCATCTATTTCTTCATTCCGTTTTTTCAGGGGAAGGTTGAAGGGGAATAATGCAGGACTTGTTATATCCCAGACTGGTCCCAAATTTACCATGAAGCTGAATAAGACCTTGATCCTCCTGACTCAGTCTCCAAGGTGTTGGGATTACCAACATGTGCCATCATGCAAGATTCTTTCTATTAAAGACTACATATCTTTTAAAATTATTTGCTTATTTATTTTGTGTTTGCATGTGACTATGGTGTGTGTACATGTGTGTGCGCTCAAGAGCATGCAACAGGTGAATACATAGAAGCCAAAGAAGGGCACCACGTGTCCTCTATTACCTGCTGCCTTATTGTTTAGATGCAGCGTCTCTCACCAACCCTGGAGCACACTTTTATACCCAACTACACTGACATCCATCACGCCCCATCAATCCTCTTGTCTCTGTTCCCCAAGGGCTAGAGTTACAGGTAACTCTAGAGTTACAGTAAGACCTTCATGCCTAGCTTGGATGCTGGATCAGAACTCAGGTCCTCACAGTTGCACAATAAGCACACAACCACTGAGATGTCTCTCCAACCCTAAACATTCTATTTCATTCTCCTAGTTCTGAGGGTAAATAGCCTGTTGTGAACCTAAGAGTTCTGTACGCCAATGGCTCTCATGCCTGAGATATTATGCTTGAGATACTTCTAATCTGTGAGAGCCAAGAGACAAGGACTTAAAACACATGGATAATCTACATCCATAGAGCTTATGTTTTCGACTATTTAATCATGAAATATTAGATATTTTGATATTTGATTTGCAAATAGATCTTATAAGATGCTTAACATGATGGCTGTCATATTATTTATCTACAGATAAGCTTCAATGAAACATATGTGTCTGAGAATACCATATGTTTAATAAGTGTTAATTTGTTGAAATGTTAAGAAAATTCATGTGATATATTACATAAAAAATGGCACTTTGACAAAGTAAAACACGAGGCTATTACATGATACAAGGTTCTTTTAAATTGCATTTGCTTTCCCAACAAAAAAGGTAATATGTGATCAACTTATAGAAGCAGAAAATCAATGTTAAAGGGTAATTTCCAAAAAGGTAAAGTCATGACTCTTGCATAGATATATAGTGAGTTCTTGTCAGGCATTTGAGTTAGCCTGTTAATTAAATCAGAGAACCAGGAACGGTGTTAGAAGCAGGTCAAGAGAGAAGAGTCAGAAAAGCACAAATTAAGGAAATTGAAGTGGATCCACAGCTGGTTTTGTCCACAGGAAGGAAGGCTGACCAGCAAAGCTCCACTGAACTGAGTTAATCTGCATGTCTAAAGACAAAGCATTCATTAAAGGGCATCTATACTTCACAGGTATAAAATAAGTCAAGGGCAGCAGATAGCTCACAGAGGTATAAATAATGCATGGCTGCCTGCTGCAGTTTTCCTCAGATAACTTGTTTTTGGCTTTTTACAGATTCCCTTACAGCAAAGGAGAGTAAGAAGACAGAGTGCAAGAAGGGAGAGAGAAAGATATTAATAAAATAAAAATGCTTCAGAAGTCAAGTGCAAACAGGGCATGGTGGTATATACCTATAATCCCAATATAAGGGAGGCAGAGACAGGAGGATTTCTCTTAGTTGCCTCTTCTAGGAAACAGGTCTATAACAGACAGGATTACACTACACAGTAACACCCCAGTTCAGACCATTAAACAAACAAAAACTGTACAGATTAAGCCACAGTTAACTTTTTCCTTCTGAGAAAGAGATCCCGATAGAATTGTGCTGTATCATCCGTGCATCGTGTTCCAAAAATCCCTTTCTTACACTTAAAAGGGCTATGTGAGAATAGTGAACAATTTCTTATACCAGCATCTCTGTGCAACGTGATATTTTACATGATGGAGTCTGCCACAATCAGCCCAACAAACACACTGAGTTTTTACAGATTAAGTAGAATCCAAGGACAATCATCTTTATAGCTATCTCTAATAATCATCTTATCATTGCCTGGGAAAGAAATTGCCAGACCCAAAGCTGGGGCCACTTTAGCATATTTTGATGGCTAGTGATAAAATGCTGCTGTTCCAATTCTCCAGTCTTGCCAGCTGTGTACAATGATGCCTGCGTCTTCACACTCTACTCGACATAAGACAATATCCTTACTCTTAAGCTTAACTAATTCACTGAGGGAACCTGTTTCTTAGTTGTCTTCCACCTGTGTTTTTAATATGACTTGGGTCAAATTTTGTATTATACAAAATAAACATTTTACAAAGCATCATAGGAAGGCAGCTGAAAATGACAATAGAATTAATTTCTCTCTCTCTTTTTTATAAGTAAGACTGGTCAAGGGCTACTGACAAATAAATAGATTATCCCATGCATGTCAAAAGCACAACACACAACACCTCTGTGGTGTAGTGTTCTGCCTATGCACTGTGGGACGGGACAGTTCATGAGTTGGGCAAGGGCCTGGAGATTGAAACACACACAGAGAGAGACACAGGTAACGCCAAGAATGCCCCTTTTATTGTGTTCCAGGGCAGCTTATATAGGTCTGCTTGACTAACGGCCACACCCTAACTCTCAGCTGCAAGCCCACCAGAAACCACTCCCCTGCCATCAGGAACTCCTGAGGGTCTCGTGCTGAGAGCACCTGCAAAATAAGTTGTTTGCTCAGAGAAGCTACAAGCATAGGAAAACAAGTTGTTTACTCCAGCAGGCAAGGGGTCACAGGAAATTCAGGGTCTGGGGGTCCAGCGTCCCCAACACTATGGCCCAGAAATCCAGCTTGAAGAGATTTTCAATGAAAAGAAGAATACAGTGCATCTATGAGCAGAATTCCTGAACTGTGGAAGTGAAAAGAGGTACTGGCATTTGATTGGAATTTGGTTAATAGTGAAGAAGCAACACGCTGTATGTAGTCAGACACAGAGCATCTTTGTAGTCAGCTATACCTAAGAGAAAATCATTCGTTACTTATTAGTGCCTATGTCTACTTGTGGGTACCATGTCATTTCGGTCTTAACACATTCCCATCTCTTCCCTTTACTGTTCAGGGGCAGAAGGCTTTCATCCCCTGGAGCATTTGGTCCATTTTATTTACATTTATAAGCTACGAGATGATGACTCCAGTTTTGGTGTCTATTAAAGAGACCTGAGTTAATTTCAGATTTGTATCTGACCTGCTAGACGAAGGAGAATGCTGAGGAAATATATTCATCTAAGAACCATGGAACGCTCGAAGCTACATTTTAAAAGAAACATGGTTTCTCCAGCCTTAAGGAAAATGAGTCACCTCACCCCTGTTATTTCTTATTTCTTGAGCTGTTCTTCTTGTTTGCTGCAGCAGAAGTCCCAAGAAGGGAGCGCAGGAGCCTTATTAAGGTGCAGCAGGACTGACCAATAAGCAAGAAGGTTGGTAGGGGAGAGGCACAGTGAAGATACCGTCTGCTCAGGCTTACACACATGGCCGCCAGACGTCAATCACCTGGTACGCACTTATGAAACTGCAAAACTCACTTAGCTTACTGAAGCTGCTACTGTCTTCTCTCTCTAAAATGGAGTTCCTAGGAGCTCCTGGCTCACTCAAGGACTGCCTCACAAGGTACATGTCCATGCTGAGTAAGTTAATATACAAGCAGAATTCTACAATACTAGGATAAACGAGCTCAGCAGCTCCAACCGAACTAGAAACACAATCATTCCTTGCTGGGTTTCAGGAGACTAGCCTACGTGCATGCTTAATTTGAAAGCAAAGAGATTCATGTTAAAGAGTTGATCAAACTGCAGCTTCTTAAACTGATGCAACATGAAAATTACAAGTTTATTTCAAAGGGCGATTTGAAAATTTTATGCTGAAAGTGGAAGTCAAAGAAAAAGAAAAAAAGAGCAAAAGAGAGGACGTCAACAAACTTACTGAAGGGACCTGAAATCCCTCACACCAAGCCATTATCATTAACTTTATGTTAATAGGGCTTGTCAGCTTAAGGTTCCAGGGCTCCATGCGCTTTCTGGATTTCTAAATTGAGGGATTAGCACTGGCCTGTGGCCCCTAATTGGATACTGTCTAATTATTAATATTCATTTTTCCAGAGGGATTTGTCTCATAGAATTAAAAAAGCTGATGAGTCGGCAGGAACAACAATTCCCCTCTGACTTAGGAGCATTAAAGCGTATATAATTCAAACACGACCTCCCAAACAAACCCGGATCATTATTTGAAAACAACACTTAGCATTCCCCTCTCACCTCTAACTTTTCAGACTTTTATATAAAGTTCAATATATTCTCAGGGAAAAAAATAATTGTATACTCAGGAAATCCAGAATTCTGCTGGCTAATGTTCAGTCTACTTTGGATTCAGCTATCAATAAATCTATGTCAGGGTCATTTTAGGTCACGACTTGAGAGGGAAGGGGAGACAGTGGGTGTTACTTGCTTTAATGTGAGAAATAGTTGTATTGAAGACAAATTGTCTTTCATAACTGAAATATAAATGACCGTCCTTAGCATTTAAGGAAAAAAATTCTCTGATCATAAAATAATCAAAAAGCCCTACAGTTCCATGGGAATTTACATTTCTTTTTATCGGAACTGAGAGGAAAAGGAGAAGAAAGAAAAGCATTCGTGGTCCTAAATGAGATGAGGAAAATCCGCCAGGAGAAAATCAAAGTAGTGAAGATGAATGGTGACAATGTATTAGTGAGGATTTTATCTGGGAAAGCCAGGATTCATGAATCCGTGCGTCTGTCTGTCTCATTGTCCAAGATGTGACACGGTGAAAAAGAAGAAAGATGTCTCTGGTGATAAAAATGCCACACTTCCTTCTTCTTTTCTCATTGCTGAAGGAGAGTTTCTTAGATCAGTAACTTGGAGGAAAAGGGAGCTGGCGTTGGACACTGCAGCTAATGAAGAAATGACGGGCCACTACAACTTACTTTTTCGATTGGTTTTCAGATAATTTTTTAAAAATTATTTTTAAAATATTTAAATTATTTTTAAAAGTTATAAAGAATCTGGCCCTTGTGGGAAAAGGTGGACTTATACACTGTTCATAGAGAAAATATTGATGAGGTTTTCTAGTAGTACGTATGTTTTTAAAAAATTGACTGGATGTCAATCTGTAGAAGAATGAAAATAGATCCATATCTATCACCATGCACAAAACTCAAGTCCAAATGGATTAAAGACCTCAATATCAGTCTGAACACACTGAACCTGATAGAAGAGAAAGTGGGAAGTACCCTACAACACATGGGCACAGGAGACCACTTCCTACGTATAACCCCAGCAGCATAGACATTAAGGGCCTCATTGAATAAATGGGACCTCCTGAGACTGAGAAGCTTCTGTAAAGCAAAGGACACTGTCACTAAGACAAAAAGGCAACCCACTGACTAGGAGAAGATCTTCACCAACCCCGCAACTGACAAAGGTCTGATCTCCAAAATATATAAAGAACTCAAGAAACTAGACTGTAAAAGGCTAATCAACCCAATTATAAGAAGGGGCACTGAGCTGAACAGAGAATTCTCGACAGAAGAAGTTCAAATGGCCAAAAGATGCTTAAGGTCATGCTCAACTTCCTTAGCTATCAGGGAAATGCAAATCAAGACAACTTTAAGATACCATCTTACACCTGTCAGAATGGCTAAAATAAAAACACCAATGATAGCCTTTGCTGGAGAGGTTGCGGAGAAAGGGGTACACTCATCATTGCTGGTGGGAATGCAAACTTATGCAACCACTCTGGAAAGCAGTGTGGCGGTTTCTCAGGAAATTCGGGATCAACCTACCCCTGGACCCAGCAATACCACTCTTGGGAATATACCCAAGAGAGGCCCTATCATACAACAAAAGTACATGCTCAACTATGTTCATAGCGGCATTGTTTGTAATAGCCAGAACCTGGAAACAACCTAGATGCCCTTCAATAGAAGAATGGATGAAGAAAGTATGGAATATATACATATTAGAGTACTACTCAGTAGTAAAAAACAAGGACTTCTTGAATTTTGCATACAAATGGATGGAAATAGAAAACACTATCCTGAGTGAGGTAAGCCAGACCCAAAAAGAGGAACATGGGATGTACTCACTCATATTTGTTTTCTAGCCATAAATAAAGGACACTGAGCCTATAATTCGCGATCCTAGAGAAGCTAAATAAGAAGGTGAATCCAAAGACAAACATATAGGCATCCTCCTGAATATTAACCTTCATCAGGCGATGAAAGGAGACAGAGACAGAGACCCACATTGGAGCACTGGACTGAAATCTCAAGGTCCAAATCAGGAGCAGGAGAGAGAGCACGAGCAAAGAACTCAGGGCCGCGAGGGGTGCACCCACACACTGAAACAATGGGGATGTTCTATCGGGAACTCATCAAGGCCAGCTGCCCCGGGTCTGAAAAAGCATGGGATAAAACCGGACTTGCTGAACATAGTGGACAATGAGGACTACTGAGAACTCAAGAACAGTGGCAATGGGTTTTTGATCCTGCTGCACGTACTGGCTTTGGGGGAGCCTAGGCAGTTTGGATGCTCACCTTACTAGACCTGGATGGAGGTGAGTGGTCCTTGGACTTCCCACAGGTCAGGGAACCCTGATTGCTCTTTGAACTGATGAGGGAGGGGGACTTGATCGGAGGAGGGGGAGGGAAATGGGAGGCGGTGGCAGGGAGGAGGCAGAAATATTTAATAAATAAATAAATAAATAAACTGGAAAAAAAAAAGACCTAAATAAATTGATGGAATTTCCCTTTAAAAAAAAAATTGACTTTTCTTCCTAGCAGCTCAAACTTCTGAACATCATCTTTTCTCTGTTGGAGACCTTACAGGAACTGAGGTCAACCAAGGTCAAATGCCTTGGCCTGCATCTCTCCAGTGCATTACAAGATCTACCTGTTGTCCATGGAGGACCACGAGCAAGGAGCAGGAATCTGGGATTCAGACTGTGGGATCATGGCTGTCTTGGGGAAGAAGGGCCTGTAATTACCCCACATGTCTTAAAGTGGAGTCAGAAGAAATCTTTCAAGACTCTGCTGTAAGCTCGTGAGAAGCCCATCTTCACTTTGAAGAGTATTTAGAACATCAACCAGGTGTCTTCTGGCATATCCCATACATGAACATAAATGTGTATATGTAATTGTGCTTTCTCTGTAACTTGTTCTGGAATCTGGGCTTTTTATAAAATGAAAGATGAAAACCTAACTAATCAGCAGTCACCCTAGTCAGACATCTCAGCGCTGAAAATCTGGATTTGAATGTCACAGAGATGAAGCTAAATTAGTTTGAAGTTAACATTCTCTTTTGCCCCCTTCAGTGGAGCCTGGTCCCCAGCCACCTGCTGTAGCTTGGACTCTTGAGCCAAATAATGTTGAGCTGTATCTCAGTTTGTGTGTTCTGCCAAGCTTCATTCCTCATCTCCAGTAATGTGACAGATGTGAGTGTCCTGTGTACCTGCTGGTGACGTCTACACGCAGATTTATACTACCCGATGTCTGAACTCAAATGAACGCTGTCTAACTCCACGGACGTCATGATAGGTAAAACAGTTATTGCCGAAAGACCTAACCTAAAGAATTATAAGTGTTCAGTCTGAAATCCCTACAACCACTGTGTTTCATTCTTGGCTATACTATGCGAGGACCATATATGCCTTAGCTCCGCACGCAAGACTCCACTGTGCTCATTAATCTCCCAACCAGGTTTGCCTTCTCCCTGCTGCCCCCAACCGGCCTTTCATGAGAAACACAGACTCTGTGTTTATCAAGTCAAGACTAACAAACCAGGCTTAAGCATGAATCTTTTCTCTTTCGTAATTAACTCTCACTTAAAGCATTTTTACAGAGCCCATGCCATAGAACGAATATCCAGAAAACATCTGTTATTACTGCAGTGGTAGGATTAGCTCCACAGCTTCCCACCTTCTGTTTCTATTGAAATCCTAGTCTTAGGGGAAGCCTTTGGGAGACAGCTCAACAGACTGTGTCGTCAACCACCTACCTCTCCTTGTGATGTTATAACTTGACGTTTCCCGTCTCTGCTGACTGAATCAATAGTTCTCGTGAAGCTTCTCGTAGGCAGGGCTCTGTGCCTTTGCCCAGCCTTCTTCCGACAGTCTCGGTGTAGCACAAAGTAAGTCTTAGTTGGGAGAACAGACGACTCATGGAGAAGACTCTGATTTCACTGATGACTCTTGGTGACCCAAATGCAGATTTTTGTAAGGTAAGTGTGGCAGTTCCAACTAAGGCCTAATTGATGTCAAAGTCTGCCACACTCTCTAAAGTTGGCCAACGTCCACTCCAGGCACTGAACTCCTACCCCATGACCTACCATTTGATTCCATGCTGTGGATACATGATACCTCAAAGTTCCTCTTCTTTTCCTTGTCCATACCCATGTCTTTTCCTCGCACCAGCCCATCTCTCTGTTCCAGGGTCTTACTATAGCCAGTAAATAAAAATAGAAGGTTAGGTTAGAAATACATCTTACTTAAGACTTGGGACCTCACTCATCTCTTTCTGTCTCTGTCTCTCTCTCACTCACTCACACACACACATATTGTCCTCGACCCATTAAGATAAAAAATAAGTAGTATCCTTCCAAACCCATAATAGAGATAACAACAGGGAAGAAACTGCCCATTGAAATACTACTGTAAAGGAAGAAGGGAAAATGACTCATGTTCATGAGCATCCAACACGAACTGCAGACCAGAAGTGATACAGTAAATCACAGAATTCCAGCATTTTAAATCATGCACACACTCATGAAAACCAGATGTTTAAAAAAAAAAAAAGTAACCTTACTTCCAATCGTGAATGCTTCCCTCTAGAATAAATTTAGCAATTTAGTCCTTAACACTTTGGCACGGCTTCTATAAAAATATAAGCGATTTTAGTCTCAATTGTCAGATACCAAACATATAAGCTGTATTTTAAATCTCTATATTTTAAACATTAAAGGGTTTCTGACTCTCACAAATCAAATAGATGTGAAATTATAGCTCAGAGGATGCTATTTTTGAGCCCCCTGGCCATGCTTATGTTGGTTTGGCTATATTTAAGGATCTGATATAAGCATTTTCTAAAATGAAGTATTAGAAAAAAATATCCAGAATACTAGAAATCACCTCTAACAGCCTGGGCAATTGAGCATAGAAGCTTACTTTTACCCAATTTACTGTTAAAATTGCAGATTTTTTTAATTTCATTTTTTAAAATATGTATTTTAATTAGATTTAATTCTCTGTGAGTGTCTATGTGTATGCACATGAGTGCAAGTGCCCATGGAAACTAAAAGCATCCAGTCCCACTGGAGCTGGAGTCCCAACCATTTGTGAGCCACCTGCCATGGGGGCTGAGAACCAAACTAGGGTTCTCTGCAAGAACGGTCCATGATGCTAATGACTTAGCTATCTTCCTAGCCCCCAAGTTTTGGGTTTGCTTTTTTTAAAAAAAATAAACTTACGGTTTCAATCTACCCTGTGATTTTTCCATCTTTATATTGTTCTGAGTGGCTGGGCTAGCCTTGCCTTTCACGTCAGGGAAGCCACTGTGAGAACTTAAAGTCACAGGAGAAGCTCAAGGCCATTACAGCTCTCCTCCGCCAATAATTAATTGTGGCAGTTTAAACTGACATTGACATAGGAGAGGAAATGAATTTGGGAGTATGTTTTAAAAATATAGATTATTGACTCAGCAAACCATAATGGCCCTTTCATTATCTTCAGGGACCATTGTATGAAAATACTTTTGAAGAGTTTTTTTAAATGAATATTATTGACCTAATAGACCACAATAGTTCCAAAGAGGACATTAGTATCCATCTTCAAGTAGGTATTTATATTATTTTAAAACCATTATTGGCATGTGTGCATAAAATCTTTTCAACTCCAGAACAGGGGCTGCCTGGGAAAATGATCCAGTTATAGACACTTAGGAGAAAGTCAAACTTACCCTTCATGACATTCTCATAACAGTGAAAGCATTTGCTGTGGTGGACCTGTTTCTCCTTAAGTTGTATTGAGTGCCTTAATTCCTTTTCTATAAACCTTCTTTACTATAATCAAATGTCAAAAATAATGTCAAGCAGGATTTTTGAGGGGCAAGGAAATTTAATTGGTCCCTGCATTAACTTGTTGAACGTCCGAGTTGATCACAGCAGCCGATCATGTTTGCTGTCCATTACTGGGAGCTAGAGAAGACATAAAGGTAATTTTAATATTAACTCTAGCCATGCCTATGTGGATGAACGGGTTCTTATGTCCCACTGTGTCTGACATAAGTTCACTCACATGAAGAAACAAAGAGGGTCAAATGTTCCATGTGAGTCCTACTATGTAGGGAGTTAATTGGGACTTTCTTCTCTTGGCATTTGACAAACCTAAATGTTGGTGGCTTGAGAAACAGAATGTGAAGGAACCTAATCTCCATGTCCCCTCATAAGGAGTCTAATATAAAATGATCTATAGTAGGATACTAGACCACCAGCCATTCATGGGTACTGTTTGTTCCCAACTGTGTCCATATCAGCAATGAATTCTGGTTAAGGGAAAAGGGGGAGGTCAATGTAAGAATGAGAAGGGTCTCACAGAAGTGACAGAAAGGAAGATTTAGAATGAGTAGGAATCAAGAAACACTAGAAGGTTTCAGAGGAAGGCCATTTTCCAGGCATGCCCCTCCCCTAGGCACACCAACATCATGGGAATGAAAGGACAACAAATACCCAGAGAAGCTTGTCTGTGAAGCTTGTCCCTCTAGAAGAGAATTTCTGACTGAACAATCCGTATCACATGTCTCGACATTGGATGCTTCATGCTGATGGTAGGAATGTGTAGAGAAAAGAACACGCTGGAGGCAATAGGCTTCTGGGGTGGGAGAGAGCTGCTTCTACTCACCAACATCCAACAGTGGAGGCAATTTAACTTGCCTAAAGAAAATGAAGGGTTTGCCATAGTTTTTAATCTATTATTTTGATAAACACCATGGCCAAAGGCAACTTAGGAAGAAAATGATTTATTTCATCTTACAGTTTATAGTTCATCACTGGGTTGCTTACTGATTTGCTACCCATGGTTCAGGCAACATTTTTTACTTAAATACAACCCAGGACCACCTTCCCAGGGCTGATACTAACTGCAATGCTTAGGCCCTCCAACATCAATCATCGACAAAGAAAATACACTATAGACTTACCTATACCCAAACTGATGGAGTCATTTTCCCAAGAGGTTCCTTCTTTGCGTAGGATTCTAACTTAGGTCAAGTTGGAAAAAAACAAAATTGAGGACACCTAACAAACAAACAAACATTTCTTTGAAATGGGAATGGTTACTATGCACCCAGGAACATGCACATGTAGTAATACAAATATGTCTCAAATAAATAAAAGAATAAATAAGCCAGGAAAAAGTAGGTGAATGAGATTCAAATGAAAATCTTATCATGACAATCATAACCCCACAGGTTTTCAAATATTTCTGATCATTAGAGGGCCTTCTTATAATTTCTCAGCCAATTATTACCAATAAAATTTAGTTTTCTAAATTGCTTGCATTATGAAATTGGGGAAACATTATACATAATATTGACTCTTGGAAATTCCTAAAAAGGAGATAGATTTATGAGAATACTAATGTGTTTATGGGAAAGTCTATAATTTTCATTTAAATTTCTAATGCCAGATGAAATGTAAAAATGTTTCTTTTCCCATATAATTGAAGTAAAATAATTATATTTTTCTTTTTATTGGTGATGCTCTTATTAAAATTATACCATAAAACACAACTTTAAAAAAACCTGTTTCTTCATTATTGAAACATCTTGTGTCATTTTTACATCCTAAAAAGAATATGCACCATGTAAAAAATGGCAATATTTTTCATGTCATTGACCAATTGGAGGATGTGTGGCTTAAAACTGTACGCTATTAGACAAAAAAACCTATCTGAATATTTGTGATACTTATATGTCAATGTATTTGAATAGAAATTTTATTATTTACCAAGTGCTCTTTACTCAAATACAAAGAGAAAAAGTGAGTAGAAGAGATTTTAAAAGAAAGATAGAGGAAAGGAGACTGATAAATACTCAAAAGGAAAGAAATAAACTTGGAGACAATAATTGGACTTCACTGTCCCCTCCCCATAAATCCACAGTTAGCACCATACACCGTAAGTAGGCTATATCTCCCTATCGAAGAATTTAGCTGAGATTTTTCTTTTTTGTTTTCTTCTCTGCTTTCTCCTTATTCAATCAGGGTTAAATTCTGTTCTGCTATAGGCTTTTCCAAGATAAAGTTATTGAATGTGACCTTCCATGCAGTGGCTCAAGTATTCTTGGATTACGGCCGGTCCCTGTGACTAGCCACTCCATTACCGGTAAGACTTAGTTCTACACTTTCAAGTACTCTTACATCAGCTCCTTGTTTTCAGTCTTGATCCCTGAATTCTCTAATGATTCTTATGTCATCCTCTGCCCTAGTTTGCTTTCTGTTGCTGTGATAAAACACTAACAAAAACCTTACCTTGGGGAGTAAAGAACTTATTTCAGCTTAAAGCTTGTATTTCATCATAGAGGGAACCAAGGGCAGGAGGCTGAAAGTGGAAACTGAAGCAGAGACCATGGAGGAATACAGCTCACTGACATACTGCTCCTGGCTTTCTGCACTTGCGACCACTGGTTCCAGGGCAGGCACTGTTTAGAGTAGTCTGGGCCCTAGGGTTTCTATTGCTGCGATAGACCAAAGCAACTTGGGGAAGAAAGGGTTTATTTGGTTTACTCTTCCATATTATATTATTGAATAAAATAGGACAGGAACGCAAACAGGATAGGAACCTGGAGGCAGGAGCTGATGCAGAGGGCATGGAGGGATGCTGCTCCTTATAAGCTTGCTCAGCTTGCTTTCATATAGCATAGGACTACCAGCCCAGGGATGGCACCACCCACAGTTTTAGCTGGGTCCTGTCCCATCGTCACTAAGAAAATGCTCTACAGGCTTGTTTACAGGCTGATCTTACAGAGGCATCCTCTCAATCGAGGTTCCTTCTCCTCTTACAACTCTAGCTTCTGTCAGTTGCCATAAAAATTGTCCCAGCACAGTGGCCCAGTTCACTAATGTCTGCCTCCTTCTCTCTGTCCCTCTTAACTACTTTCAGGCTCACAAATGCTCCCTCCTGACTGATATGGGTGCCTACTAAGGCTTTCCTTGTTGACCTTTATTGGAAGCAGGTATTGGTACAAACAGATACATGGTAAGACACCACAAAGAGAATTTGGAAGAGTCTTTGGCTCATTTGTTTGATAATCTCATTTGTTTGGGGACCTATATCTGTCCACTCACAAATTTAGCCCTACACTGTTTGAATCGATCAAAAAACTGGAAAACCCCTACCAATGGTTCCTTTACCAAACAAATCACCAATTTTAGGTATTTTTCTTGATATGGAAAACTAAATCAATGAAAGATTAAGCAATTATGCTACATGCTATGAGTGTAGAGCAGTCTGAATATTTCTCCCAAAGTTCAAGAATCTCCCATACAATTGTTTGGGAGTGCTGCCAGATGAAAGGGGAGTGGATTCGATGTCATGGCCACATCCTAGCAGTGTGGAGCATGAAGTGTGATGAAAGGAGCCTCTCCTGCCACTGATGTTTCTCCCTTGTGATGGTGCATTGCTAGATGTGGCCTCTCAGTTTTGGACACCCCATCTTCCGCAGTGACAAGCCAAGCGGACCTATACTGTTTATCGATTGTTGCTGATGTAAGGACACAAAATAAACAGGCTAAGAGAGAAGGATCGAGATGGGGAATGGGTTTTGTGGGAAAGAGCTTAAACTGGGCTGGGAGCTGGTACTCAGTCAAGTGACTGCTAAGCTCAGTAGCCCAGAATCCGTATAAAGGCTGAATGTGGCATCACCTTCTTTAGCGCCAGCGCTCCTAGAGAAGAACTGGAGGCAGAGACAGGTCATTCTCTGCAAGCTCCAGGGTCCACTGCTGTCGTAAGTGCAGCAGCGAACATGAGATCCTGTCCTGAGATTTTCCTCCGATCTCCACAAAGGCAATATGGTTTATGTGCAACCACAATTTGGAACACGTATGCACACACACAAAGGGGGAGTCATAAACCTCATGTACGGTACCAACTTGGAATCCCAAGAATCAGATTATTTCATCCTGTACATCTTTTGATCTAGAATTAAACAGGAATGTGTATATAAAAAATGAAATACCCAAAAGCTGGCAAATCAAAGTTCTTACTACATTGGCAGCTAAGAGATCTTTCTTGTGTTAAATGATATCTGTTTACTTCACACTCTATGCAGAGGCTTTGATGGTGAACTTGAAGAAAACAATTTTCAATCTGAGCATTTATCCCCCTGGCAGAAGAACTGGGCTGCTCTTCCGACTAAACTAACAAGCTTTTACAAAAATACAGAGAAGATAATCTCTGAGAAATTTCACGGAACTTTCTGAGCTACAAAAATGTAACAACAGCACCAAAAATCTGACAGATCTCTTTGGGTTTGGGGAGCTAATAGCAGCTCCTGGTTCTGCTAAACTCTTTAGACTCCTCATTGCTAGCATTCTCTTCCATGCTGAACCAGTGTGTGCATTTTCACAGATATTCAGCTCTTTCTCCCAATAAAACTGTTAGAGAATTGAAAAATAAAGCTTTTTAGTCACAGCTCAGAATTAATTGTTCAGCCCAGATTGAAGCTAATTTGCATGAATTTCCTTTTAGTTGGGGCAAGCATAGCTATTATTTATTTCCAAAAAGTGTTATGTCCCCCTCGTCAAAAGCGTGGAAGCAGGTTCAATCAGAAACTTCAGTTTTCAGAATAAGCATCATCTTCACGGATTCATTTCCCCACAACTGAGAAAACAGTTCGTATTTTCTGTCAAGGCAGCAAATGTGGGTTTTTGATTGGACACGGAGGAAACAGTTCTGTTTCAAGATCTCATTAAAAGCCACCTGCTGCCTTAATAATGATAGCATAATTAAAACCCGATTCCCAAATTTGGTACAACTTAGACACTGTGGACAGAAAGAGAAAGTTGATTAAAGCTGCCTAATTTGAGACTAAGGTAGCAATTTGCAGAACGTGTGTCCTGAATGTGTTTGACAAATGAGATAGGACAATGCGAAAGAGAATTTTAATCTGTAAAAGGAAATGAACCCTATGACCCCACCCATATTCTCCAAGCCCCCGTATTACCTACCACACATCCTCTCCTCCTGATGAATGTTCCCTCTAATAAGAGATGCTTCTTACGTTTTTAATTTCATGCTAACCATCCTAATGATTTTCTAAGAATGTTTTTCTTTTATTTTTGGAAGAATTAAATTGGCCGTTTTCAAGGTAATCATTTCAATAACAAAGATGTGGAGTTGCAGCACAGGCAGACATTAGGAGCTAAGTGGGGGAATCATGGGAGGATGTGTTGTCCCTATTCAACAACCGAAGTTGAGATTCAGTGAAGGCAACGGTCTTTCTACATCAGAGTGTCAGACCTTATAAATAGCCCAGGAGCAATAATCAATGGATTGTCAAATCAGCTAATGCAATATTTATCAAGTGCAAAGCATTGCTGTCAGAGCTGTATGAAGCAGGAAGAAGTCCCAGTAGCCCTGTGGCTTGCTTTCCTTATATGGGATGTCCAGGTCATTCAGTATAGCCATGCATTTATCTGACCCCTTCATGGTCGGTAACTTCCACCCCTCTATTGCCAACCTCACGGCCCTTTCAGGTCTGCAATCTGTCACTTTACTCTGGTTCCTATGTGGACAATCCCCGCCTACCCACCTGTCCCCCCTCCTTGTCCACCACACACACACACACACACACACTAGCTCTTGTCATTCTTCTGTGACTTTGCACATGCTGCTTCCTCTAAGGCCCCAGGAATTCCATCCCATCCCGAGGGGGTGGGGAATCCATCTGCTTGGTGCTGGCACAGAAGTCTGCACATAATCCTCTCATTACGATAGCATATTAATAATGACGGCTAATGCTCACCAAGGGCTTAGTGTGTGCTAACCACTGGAAGAAGTGCTTTGCATATGTGACAACGTTTAACCCTCCCAACAAACTACGAGATAAAGGAAGAGTCTCATTTTAGAAAAGAGGGCACCTAAATTACCCCTGGCTCTGAAGGCAGCCTGGAACACACTCCTGCTCTGTCCATGAATAAGACACACTGGCATGACTTGGGACTCTCCTACTCTGCTTGCTTGCTCCTCCCAATCCTGAAGGCCCACAGAGCATGCCTGATACGTGTTGGTGTCCTGACACAGTGACAGGTCATAGGACGTGCTTAACAAATGTTTCTTAACAGCAAACTGTTCTCAGCTTCAGGAGAAGGGCACGAGGCACAGCGGTGAATGAGGCGTCACTGCATCTAATTCTCAGCACAGCTTCCCTTCCCTCCCGCGTGGCATTCTGTGCATATGTTGACACAATGTGACCCACACCGTGTCCCCGGGAGGGAGATACCAAATCGACTTGCCGGTGGCCTTTCTGGAAGCTTCGCGTGCCTTTGATAATCTACAGTCATTTTTCAGGTAACTGATGTCAGGTGGGAACGGGCTACCATAGAGGTGGTCTTGGCAGTTTCAATCACTGTCAGGTGTGAAATCCGAGGCAACTAACAAATATATATCCCTTGTCTTCCACTGGTGCTGTGAATATTGATCTCCGAAATGCTTTGACTTGGGGCGAAAGTAGCTGTATATCACCAAAGCAGCCTTGCAAATATTCTTCCAACTTGCAAATATACTTCCGAAATAAGTAACCATTCTCAATGGGGAAATAGGAGCGGAAACTTATCTTTATTTTATGCTCATTGGCTATTGGAGAGGAGAGCGAAGCTAGGGGACCCATTTTATTTACATTTGCGATTGCTCGCCCATCAGGATTCCTTCTTTATCTTGTACCTAGTTCTGTGATTTCATGGGCCATCATTCTGCTCATCCTGGCCCATTCCCAGCTTTAATAAGGTGTCTAAGACGGCAGATGACGCCTGTGGATGCCCCTGACCCGGAGCAGGTAGTTAATACATACTGAAAGGAAATAAAAGTATCTGGGACTCTTCCTTCCAGAAATGTCAGTTACCGTGCGTGAGACTGAAGAACGGGCCTTGGAAGTCAGCGTGCCTTCAGATAATAATCCATTTTCTCAACCACTGAGAGTCCACAAGGGAAGAAATCGAGCTGGCTGTTGATAACCAACCCACAGCCTAGATTAAGTTTTACATATTCGTGGGCTCATATTTTGGAGTTATCCTCAATAGAGTCCAAAAGTAGAGAGGGCCGGATTTAATGTGCAGTTATCAAAGGCAAGCCATGGCATCCGGCTTTAAGGTGTCTACCTAAGAAGAGCCGGCTTCAGCACCACATCTGGTCCTAGGTCAAGGCAAGTGTGGAGTTATCCCAAGAGTACTGAAAAATTCTTCCCCGATGAGCTAAATTTAATGCAATATTTCTTAAAATGCGAAATTAATGCAGAACGCCATGATGAACAAAATGTCAACATTTTAAATAAAGACAGGCTCAGCCATGGGGCTGTGCCAAGCCATATTGGAGCCTGAGGCAAAAAGTAAATTAAGGAATACTGATCTCGTCTTTATTTAAAATGCTAAACGTTTGCTCCTAGTGCAAATTGTAACACTAATTTTGGTTTTTAAAAAATTACTTTGAAATAGGATTTCTTCTGAGTCTGGATGGGTTTTAATGCCCTGAGGTGCCTATCAGGTCTCACCCTTGCCCTGACCTCACCCAACACACAAGGCTCTTGCCATGAGGGTGGAGATTAGAGTAAACCCAGGGAGACAACATAGTTACTAACATATGTTCTTGTAAAGTTTCTCCTAGGATACTACAGGCACCGGGTCTGTTGGAATCTGAAACATAGTAACTTGGGGGGTGTCTGGGGTACTAGACCATAAGCCAAGTTGTGTCCCTATTTTAAGGCAGTGATTTGAGGGTAGAAGGGGATGAACTGGCTATGTGGCCAGGAGGGGAGGTTACTGGAGGCTTAGAGAAGCATAGAGTGATCGTGGATGTTATCAGAGAGGATACCGAGCAATATGGATGCAGGTGGGGCTTGCTGAGGCTACGCGGACAGGGAAAGCCAGCTCCCATGTACCTGCGTGTACAACACCACACCTTAGACCAACTTTCCTCTCTGTTTTCTCATACGCCTCACACTTTCACCATTAGGTAGCAGTCTAGGGTCGAGTTGCAGAATCCTGACATAACCCATCATGCTTGCTCTCCACGTGGAGAAAGCCAGTTTGTTTGGCAAAGCTACGTTAGTTGAACTGACATGTTACTATGCTCCTCTAGGGAATACGAGTTTCCTTGTGGCTTCCCCCAATCTCACTTTGATCCAGAAACATGATCCCTGGAGTTGTAAATTTGCTTAATTCAGCAGTCCTGAGAATGGATGGCAAATTTAATGTGTCCACCGCAAGATACCCCTCAACATCAACAGCATGCACGGAAGTCCTATGGCCGTACCCTCTGCTCTAGGGACAGTGGACACTTTAGAGCTGGCTCTAACAGTATTCTGAATCCACGCATGACCCAGCACCAGGTTTGTGGGGAGAAAAGAAAAGAAACAATCGTGGTGTTTTCTACTTGTGGGAGGACCTATTAGGATAGGAGTATGGAGAGACAGGCTTAAGTGACCACACTGCTAGTGTAATCGCCAGGGGCTGTGGTTTTGAGGAAAGGTGGAGAAAATCAAGGGTAACACTGTGAAGTTTCTAGGACTTGGAGCTAAACACTTAGAGCCTTTTCAGCTAGTCCCAACGGTCTCCATTTTGTTTTGGTTTGCTTTTCTAAGACAAGGTGTCATTGTGGATGACTCTCTGTTCTCTGTCTCCCAGTGATGGAATGATAAACATTCATTACCGCTCCTGCATCCTGAGGGATTCTGATCTAACAAACATTTCTTTAAATGTTCGGTAGTGTGCTTTTATGTCATGTCCTCAGTCTGTCCCAGGAGTCACCCTTTCCTCTGCTTATGGCTTTTTCTCTGCTGTCTTTCTACTAGGACACCTTCACTCACCTGCTGGGCTCATACCATTGGATGCCTACTCCGAGAAGCCCTAAAGGGCCCTCCCCCTCATACTGTAGAAGTGATGCTCTCCCCTATGTTCTAGAACATTCTCTTATGATTATCTTCCATATCAAAAATACAGGCCCCCACTGCATGTTAATTTCCAATTTTTGTTAATAGGACTTCCTATTAACAAAGGAAGATCCTTGACATATGATGAGTATCGTGGATGGTGGTGTCAACTTGACTGAATCTAGACCACCAGTGAAACAAATCTCTGGGCACACTAGGTAGGGATTATCTGGTTTGTCACTCTTTGAGAATGTCTGGGAAGTATTATCTTTCTCACTTTAATGATGTAGGAAGATCTAGCTTGATCGTGGGCAGAATTGTCCTTCGGGCAGTGGATCCTAGTGTGTATAGAATCGAGGAGTCTAGCTGAGCCCTAATACGTCTTCGCCCTGGAAATCTCTGTAGACCAGGCTGGCCTTGAACTCCACTTGCCTCTGCTTCTCCAGTGCTGGGATTAGACGCATGCGCCACTACCGCCCAGTCGTATACTTTCTTTCTTTCTTCCTACCCCTAATCCTCTGTGTTCTCATGCTTGTTTCTCTTCTTTTGCTTTTTTCTCAAATACTATAGATCCAAGTTTGATGGAATCCATGGCTGGAAACCATAATATGCAGGTCCCACTTTTTTCTACTCTATTGCATGTCTCGGGAACCCATATATGCTACTTGCAATGGGCTCAATGGGTCGTAACCCTGTGATATGTTGAGGGGCATTTGTATACTTAACCTATGAACCTCATAGTTTGATAACAAAGTCCAGTCTTTGGGATTTCCTGGGCTTGTGGGAAGTGAGGCTCACTGCCTTTGCCAGCATCACGGCAAGAACAACGCACAGTGCTAACCTGGGGAAAATCCCAAGCATGAGAGTCCCAGTGTTTATTCTGCTGAGTCTGTTGCTTTTACACCATCATAAAATAAAAAATTTTATGCCATCGTAAGTAAGACTCAGCTAGCAGTATAATATACTGAATAAAAGTCATTGATTAAACTCACCTGTGGGGCTTTAGAAAAGAAAATTTATGAAATAAATAGCATTCTGAAAAAATGGTTATTTTCTGTCCAAGGGAGCTAGTTCACAAAGAACCAATATTCCATAAACCTCAGGCATCTTGGGAAGTATCCGTTTGTCCAACACCTAGGCATTACTGAGAGTATCTATGGCACCTTGACTCTGATTAACAAATATCAGATTGCAAGGTCAGGCTCTAACAAACAAAATGAAACAAAGTCAGTATCTACTTTGGGATAAAAGCTCAGTGAGTTCCCACTTGGGTTGTATAGCGCCATGTTATAGGAGGAAAAAAAATGCCAGGTTACTTTTGCTTTGTTTGTGTATTTTTGTGTGACACAAAGATTATTTATTTCTGATATATTACAGAATTAAAAAGATAAAAGGAGTTAAATTAGTTATATTTTTTTCTTAATCTACAAAAAGCAAGTTAATCCACTGATATCTATTTTCAGAACATTTGAGGGGGGAAAATCATGATTGGTTTGGATTTTCACAAAATCAGATAACTCATCATAAATAGTGTTACTGTCAGAGGCAGAAGATAGAATCATAGGAAATGTGTTAATAAATATACTAAAATTTATTTTCAAACACACACACACAGAGAAAGCCTATAGTAAGAAAAGAGGTTGTTAGGAATTAGCATCCCTTTTTAAATGTGAGTTTCAGTGTGAATATCAAAGTCAAGAATAAAACAAAACACGAGAAAAAGCACTTTGACTTTTAAAAATAACATTTTAGGTTCTCTCCTTACTTCTTTCTCCCTAGGGCCACAAGCCAAGGGCAAAATGTGTCTCTACTTGAGGTTTCCCGTCATCTGTCACTGTTTTATTACAATCTTAGCATTGTTTAAAACGCCAATGTATTTTTTTTTTCCTTTTGGCCATGAAAATGGATGTGTAAGTGCAGGAAGACCATGCATATGATTAGCATAATAATGGGAAATGCTCACAAAGCATTGGCTCCTCTCCTCGACTTCTCTGACCTTCAGCACTTTAGCTGGAGTTAGAGGAGCTCTGGGTTTTCAGCCTCAGTATGCAAAGGTGGGTGGGGATGGCATAATTTCTTGAAATCATTGCCCTCAGAGAGTGACAAGGTGTAAATTTCCAAAATGTTTGAAATTTCCATCCACTAGCTGAGTTCTGATACGTTGCAGAGTGTAGAACAGAACCCTCATTAAGGATTTCTCTCAGGCCCTGAGCCGCAGGCCAATGAACGCCCGCGCTGTGAAGGTGAAAGGCACGGGATCTCCAGAGCTAAGGGGCATCCACATCAATTTGGAGGCAGCAAAGTGGCATCAGCAATGGGAGAGCTATTTACACTCCCTTCCCGCCCAAGAATTATGGTGCTGTAACCAGGAAGGAAGCAAGGGGAGCTGAAGGGGCCTCTTGGAAATATAATGGTCATTTACGGCTAAAGTACCCCCGTAACAGTAGGTCCCTCGTTCTCATCTGCAGAACGCATGAAGAATTAGCAATGAAACCTACACACACACACAACATAGCTCCCCTGGAGACCTTTTGCAGCATGGCCATTCATACTAAAACAAGAAATGGCATTCACTTTGCTTAACCGTTGAGATAAAACCAAGGGGCTTTCGTCAATTCTGGCCTCACCCCATAAAAACTGACAGAGAGGACTCAACCCGCTGCCAGGCCTGAAGTCTTACCATCTCACAAGCAATCCAAGGGATGAGGAGGAGAACGTGAAGGGAAGTAATTAGACAACATTTATCATGCAGTTCGTGAAAGTGCTGTGTTTTGTAGCAAGCGTAAATTATAGTATTGCGTTATCAAGATAATAATTTGTTTTTGTGACAAAAAAATCACACCATTATATGTTGCATCTGTATTATTTTTTAAATTAGGCTTTTTAATTACAGAGATAAATTATGTATGTAAGAATCTCACTTTGAAAATTTTATACAACATGTCATCTAAGATCCTATTAAATGTTGGAATCTGTTCCCATCACATCTAACTGTTTTCTGATATCAAGAATTAACTCTTTGTTAGGGCACTGAAAGACCTCCCTTAAACATTCCCACTGCCTGGAACCCTGTTCATCCAAGGATAACCGGGTTGAGGACTTAGAAGAAAAAAAGAACTCCTCTGGGTGACCCCATGGCGCTTGATTTGTGTTCCTTCCTTCAGGAAACCTCTTCAAAATGTAGTGGAATTCTTTGTGTCTTGAGAGAAATGGGCTTCTCCCTCCCTAACAATTCCCTGAAGCTGGTCTAAGATCAAAGCTGGCAATAGACTTGTCATCTGGTGCATCTGGGGACACCAGGGCTTTGGGAGAGCATCCCAGCTGGGTCAAATCCCATCAGGGTAAACAACCTATGCAAGAAGGACAATCTCAACGCCTGGGAAGCATGGGGCTGAGTGAGATAAGGTTCCCAGGGACAGTCTCAAGCCTGCAGGAGAGCAAGCATCGGATAAGAGAGTCGTCATTCCTATTACTTTGTTTCAAAGCAATGATTGGAGACCAGCCTTGACCAGAAGCTCTTCTTTGGAGGTTCGTTCATTTCCAAATGGCCCACATTGACTTCTAATCTGGGCTCGATGTTGAGAATGAATTTAATAAGTACTCAGTTTGGAGTCGAGTCAGAAACAATCTGGGAAAGCGTGAGCTCTGTGGCCAGCAGAGTAGCCCAGACTATCCTTACCACCATTACCTAGTTGCAGGCACAGCAATATCAAGGCCATCTACATCTCCACAGTTAGTCATAACTTGTCTCTGCAGCTGGGGATTCTGGGCAGAAACAGTGATCCCAGAAGGTTAAAAAAGAGGGCAGAGATTGCCTGGAAGCAATTAGCCGTACAGCAAACACACACTTGCCCAATTTCTAACATAGCCTTTGTCAGTTCAGACTTTGAAATATTTTCCTAAAGTTTTAAAAATGCATGGCTCCCTTTGAGGAACATAGAAATCTTGTGAGGTGATATAATTCTTTTCCAGTTATCAACCACAACAAAAGAAAGATTTTTCCTTTATCATAGCTTCTCTGTTAAGCATAATCCCTCATAAATTAGTAAGATTATAAGCAATTGTATTGTCAAAAGTAGTGGAGAAAGAGAGAAATAGGAGATAACTTAGGGAAAACATATGCTATTCAGACTATGGGAGAGGAGTATAGACCCCAAGACAAGGCCTTCAGCAAAGCGTAATTGCAAGAAAAAGTGACTAGGAGGTCAAGGCTGATGCATGGTCTCATGCTCGATTTTCAAACAAGGACAAAACAGGAGAGAGTGATAGCCAGTGAAGACTTGGAACAGAATGGTCTGTTTCCCTCTGAATGTCATAAGGGAAAGCTAAGAGGAACTTCTCTCTACCATGAGAAGCTGGGGTTATTGTCCCTTACCTGCAGAATCTCTGCAGTACAAGAACAGGGTTAAAATGGAGTTCATAGGACTGGACAGATGACCCAGCATTTAGGAGTGCTAGCTTACCTGTAGTTCAAGCCTTGGGGAATTTTAGGGCATTTGATGCCCCCTTCTGGCTTCCATGAGTACCTGCACTCATGAAGCGCCCACACGCCCACACACACACACACACACACACACACACACACACACACACGGGGAGGGGGGGCAGTGTTCATATATACATAAATAAAAATAAATCGTTAAAATGAAGCTGATGTTCTTAGCAAAAAGGCTCGAAGTTTAGGTCAGCTTTAACCAGGGAATTAAATACTCAGACACATGAATGACAAGATCAAGCTATGCCTCCGGAAGACCCATCTGCTCTCATTTTTGAAAGAATCAATAAGCATTCCTTGATCCAACCTCCTGTAACCCAGCTGGGATCATACCATTCCCCTGATAGCAAGCTTTCTAAAATGCTCTATTTTGTCTCAAATTAAATAAAATCCTGGGCTAACCCTATGTCAATGCCTCTGACAACTTTTGACCAATCTCTCTTTCAATCTGCTTTTCTACTGAGCCCTACCCCAAACTTGACTGATATCTTTCCCAGCCATGGTATCTCTTGCCTCCTCATACCTCCTCCTGTTCCTAAACTGTTGCCCTAGAATGTTCTTTGTTTCAAAACTGCCTTTGCTTCAGAATTCTGATTAAAATTAACACTTCCGCGCAGCATCCCCGGGCAGCCGGAACCCTCAGTAAATAGCCTCTTCTCTGCATTGGATGACACCTGGCTTGCTCTCTTGCAGGATCTCTGCTCTTTATTCTCAGACTGTAACACTTTGTCTGGGTGTTATATGGATATTGGGAAGGAACACTCTATTGCAAACAGACTTCAATCTTATTCCTGTTGGTCTGGCTTGGATGAGCCTTGGCCAGTCGTTCCATTTCTTGCACCAGTTTCCTTACTTGTAAAATGCCCAACATATCACTTATTAGGGGGTTTGATGAGGCAATGCATATAAAGAACTTTTTTTCTATTTCTCAAAGTGTACTGTGTCTTTACTTCCCTGATGAAAGTCAAGCAACAAAGGAAAGACTTATGTTTTATGAATCAGGAAACATTTCCTTAAAAGGCCTTAAATTAAAACAAAGCAGACAATAAAACTCAAAATAAAGCAAGCAACAACAAAACACACACACAAAATATGGTCCTCATGAACTAAGATAATAATGAGCTATTACTCAAATGCACACGTAATTTTACATTAGTCAAACACACACAAGAGAACAGGTTGAAAATTTAATAGCTATAGTTTAGAACATTGAAAATCAGCTAAGAATATTGTGAAGATAAATGAAATGACGATATTGCTTCAAATTTCTTGAGCTCACTGATTAACAAAAGATGATTTGAGGCAGTGAAATAACGAAATATGATAAACCTTGACAAAAGAAATTGCCCACAAATTGATCAAAGCCCTTCTTTCTTGGTAGGATCCAGAAACAAAGACAAATCACATGCTAAGTTTCCAGCAGTTATGTGATACCTTAAAGATCAGAATGTCTCTCAGACTCAGTGGGGAGTTTTGATAGCTGGTGTTCCACAAACGAGAAGCTCATTCTTCAACCTAAGGGGTCCTTTTAGGAGACACCATGGTCTCGTGGTTCCTTGGACTATTTACACTCATTGCCAGAAGAAACTGAGACACACTGAAGAGTTTTGACCCAGACTTACAAAGCACAGTGGATTGTTTCTGTACTTAAGATTGTACTTAGCCACCATCAGCCTGGGGGGAGGGACTCTAATGACTAGTGCATCAATAGACTGTAAGAGCAAAACTATAACCCAGAGTTTTAAATATGCATTGAGTTGTGTGATTTTATCTTTTTTTATAGTCGACCTTGTAAATTAAAATTTCACACATTCACATTTTCTAATATTTAAGTTTACTTTGGAAATTCTTTGATTCGTTTTTATTAACCGTTTGGCAGCTAGTATTCTGCCCACACGTTGTTGGCCAGGAAGGTCTAAGGAGCCGGAGGGTGTGTCTTTCGGAGCTGCAGGGAAACCAGAAGTAGATGTGAACTCCTGATGGCACTGTGGTTGCTTTACTTTTGGGATTTTCTCTTCAAATAACTGCTTTATATATGACTGATAAGAGAAAGGACTCTTGGGGGGGGGGTCCATTTCAGGGTCAGGGAGATACCTGGTGGAAAGGAAACTCCCAGGACTCTACAAGGATGACCTCAGCTAAGACTTCTAGCAATTGAGGATACATGGGCAGCTCCTGTGATCAGACAAGACTTCAGGTGGAGACACTGGGACACCAACCGAGCCACAAAGCCTTAGATCTGCAGCCTGTCCTGTCTGCGGGATGTGCAGAGACTGTAGGCGTGATCAACCAACGACTTGTCCAGCCTGAGTCTCAGGCCTTTAGAGTAAGCCTCCCCATCTCACTGCTTGGAGGGCCAGGCCCAGAGTCTAGATGACTCAGAGATCTAGGATAGAAGCAAATAGGCCTAGAGGAAAAATATGTCAAGGAAACAATGCCTAACTCTAGTCTGCTGAACTCATAGATTGGTGCCTAGCCCAACTGTCATCAAAGAGGCTTTAATCCAGCAACTGATAGAAACAGAGGCAGCTAAACATTAGGCTGAGTTCTGGGATCCTGATGAAGAGACTGGGGAGGGATTGTAGGAATTATACGGGTCAAGGACCTCACAAGAAAACCAACAAAATCAACTAACCTGGGCTCATAGGCATTCTCAGAGACTAAGCCAACAACCAGGGAACCTGCTTAACTGACCCAGGCCCTCTGAATATATGTGACAGTGTGTAGCTTGGTCTTCTTATAACAGTGGGAGCAGGGGCTGTCTCTGATTCTTTTGCTGTCTCTTGGGACCCTATTCCCCATACTGGGTTGCTTTGTCCAACCTTAACACAAGCAGGGGTGCTTTGTCTTACTGCAACTTGGGATGCTGTTTTGTTGATATCTGTGGTAGGCCTGTCTTTTCTGAATAGAAATGGAAGAGGATTGGATGTGTTGAGGGGAGGGTAAAGAGGGAGGTAGGAGAGAGGGACTGGGAGGAAAGGAAAGAGCAAACACTGAATGTAAAACAAATACATAAAATAAAGTAAGGGCCTCTCTACTGAGGATGGGAAAAGTACTAAGCTTTAGAAAGCATGACTTGGGAGCTAGTTGCCTAGATTAGGGAACTGCCTGTCATGATTACATCCTTAGATTGGAACATAGCTTGGACTCAGAAAGGAGCCTTGATGGCTGTTGTCCTGTAGATGAGGACTTCACCCTTCATCCAAATGGGTCCTTTTCTGAGACTCTGTGGTCCCAGGGATCATCAGTCCTTGCCAGAAGAAGCTGAGGCACACTGAAGAGCTTGATTCAGATTTCCAAAGAACCACTGTTTCTTGCCCAATGGTTATGAAGTCAACGGTCTTAGGCAAAGCTCCTTCTGTGGTAAAATGGCATTGCTCTCAGAAACACACAAATCCAGTGTATACTTGATTAAGAAAACAAAAGAGCAAAATAAGAATAATTGCTTCTTTTTATCTTTCTAGGAAGAGTCAGTGGTTTGTGGCATGAAAACATCAAACTCTATATCAGAGGACCAAGTCTAAGAAATACAATGTACCTCAAAGGGAAGTTCCTGAGTGTGCCCTAAATCTGAGACATGCTAAGTGTTGGATTTGGAAAGACTACTTGGTCATCAAACCCTACAGGGTAGCATCTGATTACAAAGGGAAAACTGAGGCAAAGAGGAATCATTTGTCCAAGGTCACAGAGTTTGTGATTTTAGTAGACTGGCCACCCACTTGCTTGTTGGTGCATAAGCAACCATTAGTAGATGCTAAGTGTATGTTAAATTATGAAATAAAGGCCGTGTGTTTCTTTCTAATTGGCTGGGTGGACAAGAAGGAATGTTTCTGTGGTTCTATTCCAAGTTGTTTATATTAACAGTTTTTCTCAAGAAATCAAATCTCCAATGTGGCGAACTGTGAGTCGTGAGGACAAAACATTTTGGAAATGCAGCTTGTTTTTGTAGAACGGGAGATGTGATAATTTATTCCATTGTATCAAAATATAATAACGCTGGAGCCAACTCTAGTATTAAAATCTCACTCTACCCAAAGGGGAGAAAGAAAGACAAGCTGAGGAGCAGTTCAAATTGAATTTCACCCCCATGCTACGGTGCTTAACAAACTCTGAAAGTCGTCAAGCACAGGACTTTGATCATAATCACGCATCTTTGTGCCTAAAAATACTCGCTGATGATTCTTAGCACGGTTAGAGATGCCTCTCGAAAAATACTGAGGACACTCGTTAAGAGTTCACATGTCCTGATCAATGCTTACTCCATTAAAAAGTGAGACTCCTGCTTATTGGAAATGGTCATGTGCACAGTGTAGATTCTGTTCCTTTTTCTTATTAGAGGCTCTGAAATGGTGAACATTTTCTCCTTCTGTATTTAAAAAGCAGGGAGGCAAGCATTTGAAACGCAGCTACAGCAATCCCCCTCCATGTTCTGTGCAGATAACAATACCTTCATAATTAAAGGACTATTATTACTATTTAATTGTCTGTTTCATTGTTTAATGAATAGGAACTAGTTAATTATGGTGATGGGGAAAGACAAAGGACACAATTCGGGTGGGGGATGCACAGCTCTAGTTTCCACAGTGTGGGCTGCAAACTGCTTTATACATCCTTCTGCATCAGACCCTAGATTCACACATCCTTGTCAAACTATGAATCCCTTTCAACATGATTTGAAAATGTGTTTAAGTGAAACTTTTTTTTCAATTTTTTGCATATTTATCACATTTATTTCTTTATAGATTAGAGGGGGCTGTTTTGGATTTATTCACCAAACAATTCTGAGAATCAAAGGTCAGAGCATCTTTTTCAACTACTTGAGCAGCAAGGGCAGCTTTCAGGCAACTGTGGTCTAGGAACCATAGAGTATCCTCACAGAGCAAGATAGACAGAACCCTGACACACTTGTCCCTGCAGCCGTCTACTCTGGAGCTTACTCATTTGCCACTAAAGAGGATCTGACCGTGGGGAAGTGGGAAGGGATTGGGAGGAGGGAAGGAAGTGTAAATATTTGAATGGATAAAAAAAAAAGAGGATCTGACCTTGTTGAAAAGTGATTTCTTGCAATTATGTTTGTGTGCTTTGATGGCTGTAGGTGCCACACTGAATGACATCTTCTCCATGAAGGTTTTCTTTCTGTTAAGTGCATTTTCACGCTTTCCTTTTTGTTCACGTGGCAGCCCACAAAGCACATCACTTACCTGTACAGTTAATTTTATACATCTGGAAACAAAGAGGTTGAATAGCCTTGCCTTGATCTGCGGTGCAGATGCCTCACTAAGACTCTAGCAAGAGGAAGAGTTGCATAGCAGAGTCATCAGCATGACTTCAATGTAGATGCTATCACTTGGCCAAAATAACAAGCAGGGAACTAGGGGTATTGGAATACCCGCTCTGAGATCAATAACCAACATGTAGAGCGCTGCTAAGGGTCACTTTGTACAAGAATATGCTGATATGATGAGCATAGCCCATATTCACTGAGCCCTAGTAATTTCCAAACACTCTACTAAAAGCCCTCTTAAATGATCTCCTCTAAGACTCATGGCATCTGTGGCTACTGCTCTCCCCAATTTCCAGATGAGAAAGTATCTATCACCTAATGAGGTTGCTAAGTGTGGGACTTCATGCCACACACTTCATAAACCTAAGGGCAACCATTTAAACATACCTTGGGGCTCAAAACTCCAGAAATTTCAAAACACATCAATATATTTTTTTTTCAGATAGACACTCGAGTATAGGTAGATGTATCCTAATTGAATTCTTTATTGCATTTAAAGTTTGTGTTCAGATACGCAAGATCACTTCTGGTTAAGATGGGGTAGTAGGTGGTGCTTCTAACCGATTACTCAGTGGGAGAAATGGTTCTTTGGTTATACAAGAGAGAATAAGTTTCATGGGAAGGCACTGTGCTTCTCAAGTTTGTTTGCCTCTGTGACACATTAGCAATGTCACCAATGTATGTAAACATCACGCCTGCCATCCCCTGTCCTCTGCCAAGGCTGACATGCCAACACATACATTCTACTGTTCTCACTCTGGAACTGAAAATAACAGAAACAGTGCTCACCAGATGCATCAGAATCTCCAAAGTGAGTAAATGCCAAAAAAGGTGGGGAGAAGGTTGGAGAAAATCCAGCACTGTGGCAAACACTTATTAAGCAGCATTCCTTAATGAGAGTCTTACAGACCATCAGTGTCACTAATGTGAAGCGCTTCACTTAGAGGCAGCATTGCACAGGGCATAGCTTTAAAACTCTGGTCACTAAGATTGACCTCCGTAGGGTTTTCATCTGACATTTTCCTGGAACCAGCTCACACTTGTGCTTAATATTGATTTTAATATGTCGCCTTGCAGTTCAAAAATCTGGTATCGTGTCGTTATGTGTAGCAGAAAGTATTAAACTGGGAGCTTTGTATCGATTGAGTTCCACATCTGCCAAAAATACCATGCGTCGGACATTGCTCTCTGCTCTGATTTCCTTTGCACTGACCCTGTTCTGTTGTCCAGCACAACGTCATCAGCGATGCGTCTGGAAATCCCTCATGTCTGAGAAGGGGGAATTGGCCTTTATGGTTTAAATAATCCTTATGAGGATTAAACTACAGTTATGATGGCTTACTGTGCAATCAATCTATTGTAGGACCTGCCATTCCCTAGCATTGGTATAACTTTGATCATACGACATAGCTCAGTGGATCCTACATACAACTTACACAGATAAAATGATGGAACAAATCAGAACTAGGTTAAATTTATGGGGACACTGAGGTATTAATGGACATATTGTTTCATGAGCCCATTAAATTTTAAGGAAAATATATGTTCCCTAAAATGTGTTTCTAATTATAGCTGTATTGTAACCCAGTCATCTCACCCATTCCAGATTGGACTCAAAAGTCCTCTCAGACATCAAGATCTGCAGCCCTACTGCTGAATCTCTATTTCTTTGACAATCTAAGCAACTTGGTGTGGACAGTCTTTAATAGCCAGTAGCCTTCTTGAACACAATTCAGTTCGTTAAGTTTAGGTGGGAAAGCAACCCAGGGCAAACTGTGGGCCTCAGGGGAGATCTCGGTGCTGGGCTGTACCAGTAGGCTATTGACAATAGTGCCAGGTGTCTTGGCTACACTTGTGCATCGACCTAGAAACAGAATCGGTTCCTGAATTCAGCTGCGTTCAAAGCATGCAGTTGGGGGTAACTTAATTCTATAAGGCTCCAGGCAGAGAAAGTCAAGCAAGCTCTTAGTACTCAGGGCTGTTGCCTGGGTCTGCAAAGCTTCTTCTGTTCTTTTAATGATTTGTACTCCAAAGGAAGCATTGTTTCATCATTCTACCTCAAGGAACAATGTCAAGACTAACAAAAAAATATGCATTTGGAATAAAAACTAACTGGGATCATTTTAGGTTATATGAAGATACTTAGTGTGCAGAGACGGCTTTTTCTGAAAGAGGCAAAGCTGAAGAAGGAGTTGGTGGAAGAACTAGGCATTGGGGTTGAATAAGAAAGAGCCAGCCTGCACAGGAAGAAAGACAACAAGACAAACATCACAACCAAATTGTCAACCATGTATTGATGTGGGTGGTCATTGAATGGTGAGAAAGATGTGGCAGAGATGGACCATGATCCCATTAGCATCCCTTTCCTTATGTACCTGAGGTCCCTAACATAGTCAATAAGATAATGAAGGATATATAATTAAAGACTGATCTTCATCCCACAATTCACAATCCCAGAGAACCTAGACAATAATGAGGACCCTAAGAGAGAGACATACGTGGATCTTATCTACATGGTAAATAGAAAAAGACAAGATCTCCTAAGTAAATTGGGAGCACGGGGACCATGGGAGAGGGTTGAAAGGGAGGGGAGAGGAAAAGGGGGAGCAGAGAAAAATGTATAGCTTTAAAAAATCAATTAAAAAATTTAAAAAAACCCAAAACTGATTTTTGGCTTTGGGACCTTATAATTTATCTTTAACCTATCTCCCCTTTCTTTCTTTCTTTCTTTCTTTCTTTCTCTCTCTAGTATGTAGATATGAAATTCATCGGAGCTAGGCGATGACATAATTAATGATTTGGGCAATAAACTATATTGGTTTTGAAAGACAGGAGAGTATTCTATGATTTCAGAAGAGGAGAATTGTCTAAAGAAATGTATATGATGAAAGTAGCCAGCCCTAAACACTGTGCTAAATGCTGCTCTTCTTATATTGAGGTACAAAATGACATTGTTAGTGGCAAGAATGAGAAATTAAAGAGAACAGGTAGAAAATTTGGGATAGCATTGCAGTAATTGTCATGGTAAAATAGAAATATTGATTTTTGCATAGAATTTGGATATGACATAACTAGGGTTCCCATGTGCACCCAAAGTTTTCTTTTCCCAGTTCAACTTATCATTAGGTTGGTCCAGTGACTTCAATAAGGTATCAGCAGCTTACACAATAATATTAAAATAAAAAAGGAAACAAAACAAAAACAGCAGCTAAAAAATTATCTAGGATTAGTGATGCCCCAGGTGCTTTGTAAAACTCAAGACAGAGCCCACCTACAGGAACATACTTAAAGCAAGCCTTAAATAATTTTTGAATAAAGGCAGAAGAAAAAATTATTTTATTGTTTCTATTATTATCATTATTATTAGCATGTGTGTGTGTGCTATCACATGTTATGTCTTGTGTGTAGAGGTCAGAGAACAGCATTCTGGAGCCAATTCTCTTCTTCCACTACGGGCTACAGAGATTTGTCAAGGTTGCTCACCAAGCACTTTTACCCACTCAGCCATTTTACCATAGGCTGATATATTTGCATGCTCAGTCCCCAGTTGATGAAGCATTTGGGAGGATTAAAAAGTGTATTCTTTTTGGAGGAGGGATTAGCTTTGAGATTTCAAAAGCCTATGCCACAAGTCTCTCTCTCTCTCTCTCTCTCTCTCTCTCTCTCTCTCTCTCTCTCTCTGGTACTGCCCCCAGCACCATGCGTGTATGATGACCAAGACAAATTACAACACATATGAAAGACAAAGACACGTAAGCAAGAATCAGGAGAATTAATAGACCAAAGCCTCTGAGACACGTAAAAATGAGGTTATATGCCACAGAACAGATATTTTAGGAACATAAGACAATTTAAAATGTGGTAACCAAGAGACTATAAATTTAACCACTGATATTTGATAAAAAAAAAACCTAAAATGCTCCAAAATGAAGAAGTAAAAAATATAAGCTGTAAGAGACCGTAGAAGCCATGCACATGAAAATACAACACCAAAAGAAAATAATGTAATGAATGTACAATTTGTTATATAGTTATAAAACCTGAGTTAAAATAACAGTTTTTAGACAATTATAGATTTAGTTGAAGAGATAATTATGGAAGCAGAAAACATCTCAAAGAAATCCTGAGAGTTTTGCAACATGGAAGAGTGGGGAAGAAAGATTAAAACCACAACTGACCCGGTCATATAAAGCATCGTCACAAGAAACAGACAACAGAGAGGTGGAGGAAAGGCAGTATTGGCAGAAAAATAACAATAAAAAAGCTTTTGTAACTGAAGGCTACAGGATGTATTCTTGATTAGTTACCGTGAAAACAAAGTAGGATGGGTGATTAAAGAGTAAACTCAACCTAGCACTGGCCAAACAAAGGTACAATACAAAGGAAACATAGTAAGAATAATCAAATAGAATAGAGCCTGTACAAAAGTACATGGAAGTCTAGTGTGAGAGGTCCTTCTGTCTATGTGCTGCTTTTACTGGTTAATGAATAAAGAACTGCTTTAAGCCTATGGCAGGGAAGAACAGAACTAGGTGGGGAAATGTAGGCTGTATGCTGGGAGAAAGAAGGGCGGAGTCAGAAAGAACCCATGGAGCCACCAGAGACAGATGCTGGAAAGTTTAGCCGGTAAGCCACTGTCACGTGGCAATATACAGATTAATAGATATGGGCTAAATTAAGATGTAGAAGTTAGCCTTTAAAAAGCTAGAGCTAATGGGCCAAGTAGTGATTTAAATAATATGGTTTCTGTGTGATTATTTTGGTTCTGGGCTGCCGGGACCAACAAGTGTGCCTCCTTGCAACAAAGTGCCCCAATTTTTATTGACACTCTTCTTTCATATTTGAAGATATTATTGTGTTGTCTATGACTTCACACTTTTTGATATATATATATATATATACATATATATATATATATGTATATATTCTTTGAACAGTTTACTTCAGATTGTTATATTTTATTCACTTATGTAAGTTTTTAATCCTCAATAAAAGTGAAAAATAGAATTAATAGAGTAACATTAATAGCATACATTTATACACACTTAAAAACATTCTGTTTAGAAGAGATGAAATGTAGAGGCCTAAGTATACTACATAAGAAGATGGACAGTAGGAGATGGCTCAGTTGTTCAGAGCTCTTTTGCACAGTCATGTGGGTTGGAGTTTGGATTCCAGCATCTATATAAAATGCTGAATGTGGTACACACATCTGTTAACCCAGTTGCATGGGATCAGTCCAGGAAAATTGCTTGCTTCCAGCCTAGCCATGGAAAGACAAGTCTCAGGTCCCAGAAAAAATCCCAACCTAAAGTAATAGGTGGAGGATGATAGAGAAGAACACCCAACAACTTCTTCTGGCTTGAGTGTGAGAATACAGGCAATCCACCTTCACACACAGGTACACATATGCACACACAGAGACACATACATGGATGCACATACATCCTCACACACATAGGTGGACATACATACACACAGACATTGTTAGTTTGCTTTTACAAAATAAAAGGGTGATGATGGTGTTATACACAGGCACATGTGCATAAATTCCACCCACTCATACCTGTAGCCTCTTAGAATTTTTAGTCAGTCACTGAAGGGAATGCTTTCTAACACTGAAGATGAAAGCATCCTATAGACACAATGACTTCAATGGCAATTCTTATGAATTGCAAAGAAGAAATAATAAAAGTAATATTAAGAAGGCTTATAGATTCTCAGACCATGAGAAATTTAGTGAGTTTTGAAAATTAAAATTTCAATTTTAAAGAAATAAACAAAAGGACCAATATCCCATCACAAAAATGTCTAAGAACCAAGAAACAATGTTTATCTCTTAGTCTTAGATCTTTCCACGTTAGATAATATTCACAGCTTATAAGGAAACTGACTCTGTAAAAAAGAATCTTTGCAACTTTCTTTTTCAATTTGTTCTTTTGCAAAAAGCAGACCCTTCCTGAATGTATTTTCTATGAGAGTGTGTAGGTGTGTGCTTATGTGTGGGATTGTGCATGCATGTACGCTTGCATGTGTGCAGACATAGTTTCTAAAGTATGGGGAGTCATAATGCCGCTCCTCCACTTCCCATGTCTGGAAAATGCTTTTATGCTTTTTCCGCTCCTGGGATGTTACCAGGCTTTCAGACTCTTAGGTGACGTGAAGGGGGAAAAAAAGTTATATATACGCTCTCATGGCTGTCCTCATAATGCACAACACAGAACATCACTTAGGATTTAAGGGCCCATAAAATAGAAAGCTTGCTTAACCCCTTGACTGCAGAGTGCGTGCAAGGCAGTCCTGGGATATTGCAGTTTTATGAGTGCTGAGAGCTGAGATGGGCACAGTCTTAGCCATGTGTACTCAGTCTGTTATGGTAACCCAGGGCAGAAGCAACACAGGATTTTTTCTCAGCTATTTCTGTTTTCTTTGTCTTTGAGTCTGTCCCGAGAAGTCTGCTTTGGAAACCACGGAATGCCTGTAAACAAACAAAAACATAATCCAATGCATTAGCAAGAGAAAACAGAAAATATGTATGTTCTCTTATTGACCGAAATATAAATGAGCATGGCACATTTTCAAATAATATAGGAGAGTCAGACCAAGGGGCAGATGTCCCTTAAAAGGAACGTACAACAGCAAACAGCTCTTAAAATGATGTAAGCATTAATCTCTTCGGATACCATATGGCATCCATGCACTTGTCAGAAGAAGATCCAAACACAGAGAGAACAAGAAAGTTAGGCCTTCGGGCCCGCAAGGGATGTTCTAGAGAAAGAAGGAAAACTGACACTGGCAGAATTTTCTGAGTGGATTCATGAGCAAGAGTGAACTGGAGTCTCTGAGTGTCTCCTGCAAATCGGGCAGGACACAGACCTTGGAACGCGGTCTGCTCCCTGGACTTACAGTTCAATTTGTATAGCCTGAGGCTGGTTCTTATCATTTTAGATGTTCTTATTAATTTTAAGAATCATTTCTCCTATGTAGAAGTGTGCAGTGAATAAGAGACAGTGGTGATGTGTTTGCAATGCTTACAGAAGGGGCGTGGAAGCAGCGAGGGCAGTCATTATAAAACATGAAATGGAATGAGAGCGTGGCTAGACTTGGAGATGCTCATCTGCAGCTTACATAGGAAGCTAACATATCTTCTTATTTGTCTTTTCCACCATTTCTACACAGTAGATATAGCATCAGAGAAAAGTGAAGCCCAGAGGGCCTGGGGACCTCTCTAAGATCACACAGCCTGGATGTAAGCTGCAGACCTGGGGCTAAGCACAACTGTTCTTATTCCAGATCATCAGGTGGTGAGTACGTGTCATTACAAACCTGAAACTCCATTGTTTTCCTCAGGAGAACCACTGAGAAATTATGGAAGGAATGCAAAGAAGGGAACAAGGGAGGGGAAGAGACCCAGAAAAGGACATAAGTTAAGTACCAGGCAGGCAGGGACAGAAAGAGGACATCAGGAAGGGAAGGATGCATAAAAAAATCTGAGCTCACGGCTTTGCTGGAGCTCAGCTATTACAGAGCTTGCCTTAGTATCCACTAAAGTTTGAGCCCAAACACGGAATAAATCTATATCTAATAGTGAATTCCTGCAATCTTATGCTTATGAGGTGGAGAAGAAGATCAGAAATTAGAAAAAAATCATCTTTAGATACACAATGAGTTTGAGACATACCCTGGCTCCGTGAGATCCAGAGTGAGACAAGGAGAAAGAGAAAAGGTGGAGATAAGATTACAAAGATGAAACAAGCACCCTCCATTATACCCCATGCATCCGAGCTCACAAGACTCATCGGCTCTACAGTGCCTCTCAATCCAGCTAACTTCATATTTATGTCCTTCTTCAAAATAGTCTCCAAAAATAAAATATAGTATTACGATGGGGAAAGGAGGAATGAAACAAGAAGGATTAAAGGAAGTATGGGATAGGAAGGAAGGGTAGATGGAGGAATACAGGGAAGAGTACTAAACATTAAAAGCCTTTTTTAAAAGCCATATGGAAACCTTCTACTGTAGAAGTAGTACTTCCTTCTATATATTCTAATATGCATAAACATGTGCATACTAGCTTAATTTAGTTAAATATATATGTATTCAATTTAAATTGGATTACCCTATAAATGGGGAGAACATTATCCCAGCTAGCACTATACACCACCAAATAAAATTTAAGAATTGGCCACCTCTTCTTGAGTTGTTGACCAACATAGGATCCCACAGACTACCCAAACATTACCAGCTATTGGATACTCTCCACAACTTGAAGGTAAGACCCTGTTGCTAAAGACACCACGGACTTGAGTCATAGAACATGGAGACATCAAGCTGGTAATAAATTTGACCTTTCATCCCTACAGGCTAGCTTTCATAGTGATGGAAGGTGCTAGGCAAGCTACCAGGGAAGGAGAGTAGTTATCAGTCCTACCCCCTATGAACCATGCAAGTGAAAATAATGGCCTGCCTGGCAAGATATGACTACCAGTGTAATACTGGCATGAAATTACAGGGGTAACCCGCCGCTTTTTAGATGGAATCCATTTTTAACACTTCCAATGAAGCCAAGAATCTGTGACTAGCTAAGCTATGGCCCCTAAGTGAAAAGATATTACTATTCTGCTAAATGAACATACTAACAAAGCTATTCCTAGTGATTTATTGTTATACTCGTAGATTAGCTTCCTTTTACAATAGATGTCAGTCAACACAGTAACCCACAATTGGCCATGTTTTGCCCTATCTGGGAGGTCTGTATCACAGTCCTTCTCTCAAGACCCAGGGATCTATGTGAAAGAGGGAACAGAAAAACTGTAAGCACCAGAGGTGGTGGATGACTGCAAGGAAGCAGTGTTTCTCAGACACAACATGATACATATAAACTCATAAGTGTGACACAGACAACACCTACACACAGTATCGAGGCAAACAAAATCCCAACATGAAGGAGGCAGGTGGGCATGAAATCTCACCCTTAGATGAGGAGCTATGGGCATTTTATTGCTTCATGGAGGAAGAAAGTCGGTAATTAGCCAATAGAAACTGTACTCTATGGGAATGGAGGGAAGGAAGGAGAAAGGGGGGGGGAGAATTAATAAAGTTGGATGGGAAGAGAGGTGGGGATTAGAATTAACTGGGGAGGTGATTGAATATGATCAAATACATTGGGTAACATTTTTTAAAGAATAAAAGCATTATAAAATTGTTTACCCCTACGACTCAGACGCCAGAGCATTTTATCAAAGCATTATTTGATGCTGTGTGGTTTTGACAAATCTGAAGTGAGCAGGTTGCTTTAGTCTAATCTTATCTCTATTTATCAATGCATACAATTTATATTTTTCTCCATAGTATTTTATGTCTTGCCTTGCAACTAAGTCGCTGAGGGTGTCATGTACACTCAGTCAGAAGTAAGAACATATATTGTTGTTATGATACTCAAGAGCCCCACAGTCTAAATTTTAGTGTTTTCAAAAAAATATCAATAGTTAAAAGGTTGTGATTCCCACCAGCCAGCCATAAATATCACAAGCCTTGATCAGACAAAGTAGTTGATGCATATAAAAGATTAAATGATTTACTTTTATTTGTTGATTATTTAATAAATCCATGACTAAAATTAGAGTCTGTACAATACAATATTAATGCGGGAAACTTTTAAATATAATAAAACACTGAAAACTCATTTTATCGCGGAGGTTTTAATGAAGGGAATATGCATGCCCTGGTTTTTATTAAATAGATGGCAGCATGCTGTGAAGATTGGAATCCATCTTAGGAAAAAAATGAATTAAATTTGGGACGACGAGTTCTTATTCTGGAAAGTGTCCTACTTTAGGGTCCCACACAGCATGCTGAAGAAAGTATTTAGGAATGATAACTCCAGGTTAGATATAAGGCCATGCACTCAAGTTCAATTGTCCTTATGACTGATGTTAGATTGCTTAGAAGGCAAAGTCGGCTCCTTTGTGTTGAATAACAGAACTCAAGAGATTCTTACCCTGTTCCTAACTCACTTTCTACCAGGAAGGAGCTGACTTCTGACTAGAACCAATAACAAACCAGAAAGCTCTAGAAACTTCCATTGGCTTCCCTGGTTCCACTTCATGATTTCACCGAGCATGTCTGTGGAAGGTCTAAGAGAAACTACCAGCTTCCAACCTGCATCAGCAGGTTCTGATTTCCAGATTCACATTTATCAAAGGCATCCCTATGCATGTAACACTCAGGACCACTGAGCAGGCGGGCCAGCTAGCGAAGTCATGGGTGAAGCTGGAGGACTACACCTTTTATATACAGAGAGGCAACAAGGCTGGGAATTTCCACAAGTGGGGTCTTCTGGAGGATAACGTGGCCCTTGAAAAAACACACTTTATGCTGCAAATGGTTGGCCACAAAGCAAACTCTAATCTGGACGCCTGAGCAAAAGAGGGTGAGACAAAACCTTCATCATTCCTCTGACACCAAAGATCTATAGAACAAATTTTCCCTGCACGCTCCAGTTGTTCCTCTCCAGTTCACTGCGTGCAGGGCATTCTTGGAACACAATGGAACCTTGTTCCACTATACTGCATATTGAACTAATTTTTTTCACAGTGAAAGAATTTGGCTTTATAACCAAGATATGGAAAGTTTTACAACTAAATTTGGGTTTTCAAAGTTCCTTCCACCACCACCCCCGACACATCCCATTTTCTTTTAGGAAATATGCCCCGGACTAACTAACTGTAGTTGAGTATGGACTGAAATGGTACCGCACCAAGATTAGTTGTCTCTAAATGAGCAAACAAATCGGAGCAGACTTGTCAGGCAATATTAAGGAAGAAAAGAGGAAAATAGTTATTTAGAAAGTTAACTAGTGTGATTATATAAATTGGCCTTAGAGTAAAATCCTTCAAATCAGAGGTACATTGTATATAGCAAGAGAAGACTTTAAGTTCTTTTTAATAGGCATGATGGATTTAAAAATAAATTATTAGGTCAATTTTACAAAGGTGACTAACATCCCAAATCTTCTGACAATGGAACCAGACCACAAAACCAAAAGGGAAACAAAAACAGAAGAGGGCTTAGCAGGCAGATCTGAAAAACAGAAGGTGAAAAATAGAACATTATCTTATATTCTAACCTGTTTTTGTTTTTCAAACATGCAGTGTCTGTTGGGTAGTTTTCTAGTTACAGGGCTTATTTTCTGGATGGATGCCTTGCGGAAGAGAAGGGACATGTGCTTTTACCTATTAATGTTCAGCTCTACTACAAATGGGACAAACCAGAGACTATTAAAGACAGCAGATACAAGCCCAGGTTGGCTGAGTTTGTGGCAGGGTCATACAGGATAAAGATGCCTGATCAGTGATATGGCTGTATCCTAAGTGACTGAATTACCTGGCATTGGAACACGTCATTGTACTCTTAGCTGCTACTCGTCAGCTTCCTTTTTGGTGATAAAGAAAAGCACGGAAACAGAAGAAAGCAGTTCATTAAAATATCAGCATCATTATTCGTGTGGCGTTTGGACTATACAACCTAAGAATACGCTAGATATGTTAGTCTTAGCATCCAGATAATTTGTCAATACCTTTAACTCACTAAGGGATGGGGTAATGTGTTAGTGATTCATTTTATACCTGTTTTATCAATATTTTATTGGCCCGACAGGACTCCTTCAAACCAAAACTGCCCAGAGAGAATTATAGTCCATCTATTACTTCTGCACTCTGAAACTTTGGATTGTCAGATATTGGGCACATAGGCCATCCCTGCTGTTCCACAGGGCTCTCTTTTCCCGCTCCGTTCAGTCAGAGTGTCTAATTAGCAGCTCCACTTATTTCTCATTGCCTTTAGCATCTCAATCAAGGCTTTCTGCTGGAGGAACCCCGCTGCTGGTGCTAGAATTTAAAAACCATGAAACTCATATTCATGCAATCAGCCTATAAACACCACCCCTTCATCACCGGGGGAAAAGAAAAGACGTTTGCCACAGCCTCTTCTTCATGCAGGACTGAGATGAGCCTCATCTTCCTTTTCTCCCTTATATCTGACCTTGGTGATCTGTATAACCTGTGGACATAGCTGGGAGGATTGAAGAAAAGGGAAGGAAGCTGAAGGTCCTTAGAGACGGGTGAATTTTCTATGAAGTGTGTTAAGTTGGGCAAGCGTTCATCTGTTGTCAAAGATACCTATATTCTGTAAAAGTGTAAATACATCTTAAGCAAACCACCATAAGACATAAACTTTGGAAGGGGCAATGCTTTCTTACCCTCTTTCTAGAGGATGGATATCAACTCTGAAACAATTACTTAAGCACATGTCAAGACCAAGAAGCTATCAACAAAAACACACATGAAGATTTCAATAATCAGATCATTTATTTAAAGTAAGTAGAAAGCAAAGCATTGTGGCGCATACCTTTAATCCCAGCACTTGGGAGGCACAGGCAGGTGGATCTCTGTGAGTGTGAGACCCTAGCCTCATCTTCACAGTGAATTCCAGGCCAGGGATGCATAAGGAGATCCTCTCTCTAGCAAAAAGGAAATGAGTAAAAGGGATCATTTTTCTTCAAGTATCTTTTGACTTTAATAAAATGACAACAAAATCCTAGTGACCAGATCTGCGCAGAATAGACCAGCATAAATGACTGATGTATGCTTCACACGGGAAATGCATTCTGAGATAGGATACACTAGCACAGTTGTTATAATACGCAGGGGTTTGGGAATATTTACATGAAATAGGATTGTTATGACATCTACTAGGCAACATGATCTTTTGTGGCCACCATTATCCATGTGGTCTGTCACTGACCAGAATGTCCCTATAGGTCATGCAATTGTATTCTGATGGGGCCAAATACATCTCAAAATCAATAGGAAAGACATAAAATCAGTTCTCAAATTTTCATAAAACAGAAAACCCACAAAACAGCAGATTTGTTAGAATATAGACCTCTTAGGGTTCCCAAGAAAACTTCTGGTCCAGAAGATATGGAACAGCACCTATAAATCTCTATTGTAAAAGAGAATCTGAGGCTAAGGAGAAACTAGTTGGTAAATTCCTGCCACACAAACATGAGCAGCTGAGTTTGACCCCCAAGACCCATGTGAAAAAAGCTGAGCATAGTGGAACATGTGTGAAACCCCAGATCTGAGAGAGCACAAACAGAAGGATCCCAAGACCTCCTAGTCGGGCAGCCTAAACTGCTGGGCAAGCTTCAAAACAGCAAAAGACCGTCTCCAGAGGACACTGATGGCACCTGAGGAATGAGATCCAAGGTTTCCTTCCAGCCTCAACACATGCACACATGCATGCACCTGCACACAAATGAGAACGTATGCACACATACATGTACACACAAAAAGATAAAATGTGGTGATTTGGGTTCAGTGGTCTTACCAGCGGTTGAAATATCGTGATGTGTACCAATCCTAAATGACACTCTCAGTGGAGGTGACCCTAGGGTATCTACACACTTAGGTAGTCACAATACCAGAGCTGCTGAGACTAGGAACCCTTATAGATCGAGTGAGGCCTTTCTTTTCGTGCTGTTGAGCTTTGGCCACTATGCAGTAGGCTACAATTCATTCAGCAGAAACGTGGGGAAAGCGCCAAGACTTCACTCTGGCATTCCTTGGTTCTCTTGTATTGTTTAATGTCAGTAGTTTGACTTCTTGGTACCATTGAACAAGGTTAGCTTCCCAGAGAAATTCAATCAAGCTTTCTGCTGTTCAGCAGGTTGGGTCAGTGTGCTATGCAGCTCTGCTTATGTTCACAGTTTAGACATTTGATAGCTGCTGAGATAACTCTCTTAGACTTCTTCAAGAAATTTCCAGTTGACAGACTTCTGAAAACCACCCAAGTTTGGGTCGGGCACTAATAAAGTCACAAAAGTATCTACTATGAGTCTGTCCTTTTCTGATGGGGAACCAGAAATGAGTAGCACGCATTTGAAGCTTGGTTTCTGTTGGTTGGTTGGTTGGTTGGTTGGTTGGTTGGTTGGTTGGTTGGTTGATTGGTTGGTTTTTATTGTTGTTGCTTTTGATACATCTTTCAAATGAGAGTAGGAAGATAATGCCTTGACATTTTGCTTCTGTGCAATACCTGGTAAACAGGAATTTTATCTGATAAAAACCCTTCAATTTTATTACAATATTAATGAAATGTACATTTCTCCATCACTAGACAAGATCACAGAGGATCTGACCCCTACATACCATTTGTTGGTAAAGAATTTTCTTTTGCCTGGATCATTAATGGAGGATCCCAGTCCTCCATCTATATAGCCCACATAGTCAGCCTTCTTTGTGAGCATGTTGAAGACCTTCAGAGTGTAACCAATATCACCTTTTCTTAAAAACTCTGATTCCATCCATTTGCCTGCAAAATTCAAGATGTTGTTATTTTTTCCTACTCCATTATGTAAATGTGTCACATTTTCCTCATCCATTCTTCAGTCAAGGGGCATTTTGGAGCTATAAAATATTATTTTGAGTGAGGTAACCCAGACCCAGAAAGACAATTATCACATGTACTCATTGATAAGTGGTTTTTAAGCATAAAGCAAAGAAAACCAGCCCACAAATCACAATCCCAGAAAACTTAGACAACAATGAGGACTCTAAGAGAGACTTAAATAGATCTAATATACATGCGAAGTAGAAAAACAAGCTCTCCTGAGTAAATTTGGAATATGGGGACCTTAGGAGAGGGTTGAAAAAGAGGGGAGCAGAAAAAATGTAAAGCTCAATAAAAATCAATTAAAAAAAAGAAAAAAAACCTCTGCTTCCCTAACCTCTTTGTAATGATGGTGTATTATACACTAAATGACTTTAGGAAATGCCATTTGCCTATCCTAGAATATAAATGGTGCCCCTGCAGGAGGGTTGGCTGGTCCACTATCCATCAGGCACCCAGATGCAGGAATCCCTCCTTGAAACTATTCAACTCTATGCTTAGTATTTTTACTGACGTGCTATATGATAGTCTTCACCATACTGTCTGTCTTCCTCTCTCTATTGTGAGCCTCCATAGGAAGTTTTAGTCCCATGCATGGTCTACTGAATCGGGAGCTAATTTAATCCTGGATGAATAGATGCTCCTGATTGAATCTCAAATGCCCCTAAAGACTCATGTTAAAAATGTAGCTGCCAACATAAGAGGCTTTGGGGAAATAACTGAACCATGAGGGCTCCATCTCCATCAACAGATTAATCCATTTATGGAAGCATGACATAGCATTATTGGGATTTGGTGGAGTTTTAAAGTATAGGGCCTCGTTGGAAGATGTAGATCAATAGAACTGGGCATTTGAAAGTATTTTTCTAGTCCCGGAATCTTTTAATTCTTACTCTGCTTCCTGGCATTCATGATGCAAACACCCTTCCTTTCTGTCGGTCCTTCCACCAGGATATTCTGCCTTACCTCACACCCAAAGTGACAGCAGCAACTGAGCATGAATTAAAACCTCTGAAACCAAGATGAGTCTCCCCCTCTTCACTGTTTGACTGTTTCTCGTATCTACCACTGCATTGACAACTCTGATAGCACAACAATAGAATGACTGGATCAATCGATCTCTAGGCTTTTAAACAGACATGTCCAGATGAGAACTGAGCCCTCAAGACACATGAAGCCAGTGGAATGATAGTAGGAAGAACAGACAGCAAGCTGGAGAAGGCTTTCACCGTCATTGAGCATTGTACCTCTAGGGATCTTTACACTGAACCAACGGTCAGGGCTAGCAATAAGAAAGGAAACACTGTCACTGGACCCCACTCCTGTCAATAATAAGCAGGGTTGGTTTCCCAGCAGTTGACAAGGTTGAGAACAGGGTACACAAACCGTGTGTCCTTCAGTATTGTTGCTGAGGATGACCGAGAAGCCTAAGCCTAAGAAAGAGTTCCACTCAGAAGATGTAGGTCTGTGTCCATTGGGAGAATGAGGTATGGATTTGTGGGGCATAGTATGCTTGGCTTTGCTGCCAGTGTCTTTAAGCCACTTGACAAGACTCTGCAGGCAGGGTCCCACATCCTTTACCCTTGGTCATGCAGCATCTAGCAGATTTGGAGTGAGGTTCTTACTGTGTATCTGATTGGATAGATGTCAGGATGGCTGACAGCAAGCCTCGGAGCAGCTATACAGTGGCATCTGCTACGGTTCCTCTGCCAAAGGCAGGCGAGGACAACACGTAGGAGAATTCCCTGAGGACAGAAACTCTAGAAAGAGGGTCCCCTCCTGAGCAAAGGTTGTGTGGGCGGCACTCTACATCTCTGCCCCTGTTTTTCATTGTTTCTAAAGGTGGTGACTTAGAGACGCATTCTTCACCTCCTGGAATCCCTAGCTGAAAAGAAAATGGGATAAAAGAATTTAATTAAAAGAAAATCACTCCATCTTTCAGACCCTTTCTTTCGTTTGAGTTTAAAACATGCATGAGTATGCCCTGAAATATTATAGGTAAAAATAGAAGCCTGCATCACAGCCTTGGAATCCACAGTTCAAAGTAAGAGGGGCGGTTAATAAGCCGCTTTCTCTTCCCCATTTCTGCTTCTCCTTCCCACTGAGCAGATCTAAATACTTGATGTTTTTGCTGGGTTTTTATTTTGTATTTTTTTAAATGATTGCCCATGTTTCAGGCAAACCTCTCCCTGAGATATATTGGCCAGCGTACACAAACAGCTGGTGTGCTCCAGGGGCACAGTATATTTTATTCTGGATGGAGCCCATGATAAGAAACTGAATTTAGAAAGCATTTTGTAGGAGGCTAAACTCAGCCACTGAATAAAATACAAAGAAGGGGTCTTTGAACGTGTTCATGCCCATTAGAATTTAATGCATCAAAAGTTATCTTGTGTGTAAAGCAGGAAGGGACAAGAGTAAATGAAAAAGCCTCACAAAACAGAATCCCCCAAAGACATTTTAGTTTTCCTCTAGAAAAAAAAAAGGGAATTCCAAGAGATAATTTCACACGAAGTGAATGCACTCAGTGTTCAAAGCAAAAACACTTGTCAGCTCCTTTCTTACTCCGTCCGACCGCAGCAGTGATGTGTTTAGCCTCCTCATGGAGACCGGGTCCTGAACCGTTTTGTGTTGTGGAGAGAAACTGAACTTTAATTGATTGGAATCACTGCTTTATTATATATACATGTCACCTTGTGGTCCCCTAACAAAGAACCCAGATGCACATAAATGTCTGTGTAAATGATACTTTTCCCTGCCTGTCATTCCCAGGAATACATGGCTTGCTATCCTTCCCTGCATCTTAGGTCTAGGCTGAATTAGTACATAAAGGTTAAAAGGAGGTTAGTCAAGAGAGGACAGCACATTGCAAAATCAGCTCCATGTCCCTTGTTTGTGACTGGGGAGGGGGGGGGACAGTGAGTAGAGAAGAGGAATGCTTTCTACAAAGAAATTCTGCATCTTGTTATTTAAAGTTTCTGTGGCAGAAGCAGCACCCGGGAGTTGGTTAAAATACATAAGCCCAGGTCCTGCCTCCTCCGACGCAGAGTCCTAGAACCATGGGCTCCATTAGCAGTAACCCCAGAGGTGCGCGTGCCAAGTACACAAACAGGTCTGCCCATACCTTCATCAGGACTTCTGCCCTTCACACATGAAGTAAAACATGTCGGACAGTGACACACATGCATTTGTGGCATTTGGTTAAGGTAGCATGTTTGCAAACTTTTTTTCAGTGTGACAAAGCAGCTGACATAAATCTCTTGAGGACAAAAGGTTTTGTTTCAGCTCACGGTTTCAGAGCTTTCAGCCCCTGCCTGATTGGCTGGCTCACAGTGCTTGAGCCATCGTGGTCAGGAACATGCGTGAAGCAAACTTTCTCATCTTGCGTGGCCAGAAAGAGAATTACAGGAAGGGGACGGGGCCAGCCGGCCCTTCTATGGTGTGCCACTGACTGCTCTTTAGTCAGCCCCCATCTTCCATTAGTTCTGCCACTGCTCCTGAGACAACGAGAGTCCAGTTAGTACACAGGTGGAAGCCCAGACCTCATGGTCCGAACTCTTCTCAGCAGCGCCACCAACAAAAGGCTGAGCATCAACACATGAGCCTTTTGTGGGAACACCTCCCATCTGAACAAAACAGGTATCCATCCAACATTACACTCATGTAGACAGGTGACCCAGGAAGTTATGCAGGGCGTCAGGGTTGAATGCACGAGCATTCACTTTTAGATTCTGCCGTCACCATCTTCAAATTACATTTTGAAACGAACACCCTGCATTTTCATATTTTGCAGACGCTCACAAGTAGCAGCTCATTATTTCTCAATCAGTGCTTTGGTCACTGATTCCCACTAAGCTTTCATTACTATAACTCTACCCCATTATCCGATTGCATACTCTCCCTTCCCATTTGGCCTTCAAGTCTGCTGGTCTGGAAGGTCGTAGGAGGAAGGGAAAGAAGACCAAAAAATCAACTGACACCCTAAGTAGACTGAGAGGTGGAGGTTGTGTTGGTAACAATATCAACCATAAGCTAAGAAGTGGAACAGGCATCTAGAAGGAAAGCAGTATGTTCCGTGGAGTGGCTGAGGGGAGCTGTCACTGCTTTTGTTCCACGCCGCCTTGAGTTTTTTTATTTTCTTGTTTGGTGTGAAGCAGCATGCGGTTCTCTTTTACTTTGGAAAGGAAAAGCTAGCCCTTCAGCTGAGATAACTGAGCAAGAAAAAAGGAAACTTGCATTTAAGGAAAGTAGATGCTGTGCCTACATGAATACACTTACTTCTGCTAATTCAAACCTAGAGTTTCTATTGATGGACTCTTAATAAGTGAAACTTTATTTTTTTAATTTATTTATTTATTAAAGATTTCTGTCTCTTCCCCGCCACCGCCTCCCATTTCCCTCCCCCTCCCCCAATCAAGTCCCCCTTCCTCGTCAGTCCAAAGAGCAATCAGGGTTCCCTGCCCTGTGGGAAGTCCAAGGAACCCCCACCTCCATCCAGGTCTAGTAAGGTGAGCATCCAAACTGCCTAGGCTCCCCCAAAGCCAGTACATGCAGTAGGATCAAAAACCCATTGCCATTGTTCTTGAGTTCTCAGCAGTCCTCATTGTCCGCTATGTTCAGCGAGTCCGGTTTTATCCCAGGATTTTTCAGATCCAGGCCAGCTGGCCTTGGTGAGTTCCTGATAGAACATCCCCATTGTCTCAGTGTGTGGGTGCACCCCTTAGAAAGGAATGGAATACCTGGGGTATAGAACCTGGGGGTCATAGAAGAGGAAAGGGCTGAGAATTTGGATTAAGAAATAAATGTTATTGGGGTCACATAAAGAGGACCAGAGAAGGAAAGAGAAAAGGGAAATATGGAAAGCAAAGCAGCAACTGAGAAGAAAATCAATGCCAAATAACAGAGAAGTAAAGTGTGGAGAGTTTCAGAAGGAAGAACTGACAATGGCAAGGAAAGAGGAGGAATGAGGAGAACGGGGACAATTGCCAGCCTGCTGCAGACCCAATATTGTGGGTTAGACTAGATTACAGAGATCAGGCCAGAATCTAACAATTCTAAAGAAAGAAAACAATTCGGAGAGCTAATTTGGATCCACTAAAGTAACCAAAAGAGTCAAGTAAGAAGCATTCTTGTTCCTATACGGGGGACAGTGTATATTTAAAGAGAGACAAAAAATAAAAAGTAGTGCAAAGAATTTGAAAAAAACTGGAATGAGGAATGGAATGGGTAAGAAGGAAAGAGTCCAGCCAACTGGTTTCCAAAACCAAAAGGTAAGCCTGAAATATACACACCAGAAACAGTATTCATGCTGCGCAGGTTGTACTGGTTATTTAGGAGTATAGATGTGTATATATATACATATGCATATATATATATATATATATATAGCATATACGCATGTCGCTAACAACGATTCCTATAAAATAGACATCATGAATTTGGAAGAGAGTAAGGATGAGTATATGGAAGAGTGTGGAAGGAGGAAAGAGAAGGGGAAAATGTGTAATTACATCGTAATCTCAAAAATAAAAGAAGTAATAATAAAAAGGAGTGTGCAAGAAAGATAGTGAGGGCTCAGGGGATGCCATCCGGCACCAGGAACGTGGTTCGAGGACAGAGATCCCCTGTGAGGAGCGGGGAAGTGCTTCCTCTGTGAAAAGGGAGCCATCATGAAGGGCACCGAGGAAGTGGTCCCATCTGATAAAGCAGAATCAGGAGTTGACTGGCTCCTTACAATATGCAGTTCCACAGCTTTGCACAACTAGAAGGGGCCAAGCACGCAGTATATCACAGACGCATTACAGAAACAGGAGCTAATCATCCCACATGAGCCCCTTTCCACAAACAGGGCGGCGCGGTGTCCTAGCCCAGAGACAATAAACGAACTGCTTACTCGGCAGTAGGAGCCACGCGACTTTTGAATATTTCATGGCCAGGCTTCAGGTATAAAATTTCAGGAGTGGAATTCTGTAGAGCAATAAGGAACTGAAAATAAATAAATAAATAAATAAATAAATAAATAAATATAAACAAAGGTAAGAGAATTATCAGAGAAACAGCATTTCAGAGGGAGGCCAAACGACTGAACTAACCCAATCATCTTAGGCGGACAGAACCATTTATTTATAAGCCTGGAGTCAGAGGTTACACACACACATATACACACACACTCAGATACACACTCAGACACACACATACACACATGTACACACATGTGCACACATAGGTACACACATATACATACGCACACTCAGACACACATTTACACACATTCACACATATGTACACACACATATACACATGTACACACATGTATATGCATACCCAAACATGAGCATGCCTGATGGAGTACCATTTAACAAAATACCACGCTAGCTTAGTAACTGCCTGGTCCATTTCTGGTACTGCAACAACACACTAGTAGCTGAGTGATTTAAACAATAATTTTTTTTCTATTTTGGGAAGCCGTGAGTTGCAAGATCAAAGCAAATTTGATGGAGCATGCTTCTTAGGGCATAGGTAGTAACTCCTCGAGTCCTCGAATGTAGGGGTACAAGGGATCCCCTTTGTGACTCTTTTAGGACTTACCTCCTAATGAGGTAACTATCCTCATGACCTGATTATTTCCCAGAAGTCTCAGTTCACAGTGCCACTGCCCTTATGGTTAGGATGTTAGCACATGGAGTCAGGAAGGGCCCAGGTGTTCAAACACAGCACAGGACTGCATCAAATTAAAATTCTGTGTTCCCCTCTCATACAGTTTCTTCATTTTCAAAAACACACCACCTTAAAGACTGGAGAACAGAGAAGATATAATAGCTACTATATATATATATATATATATATATATATATATATATATATATATATTATACAGGCAGATGTGAGGCAGTCATGAGCAAAGACATTTTATTTGAACATAAAAGCTCACATTTTATGACAACACAATCGATGAAATTAAAAACACAGTTTAGAAATGTCATTCCAATGCCAAAGCTATGAAGAAAGGGATTCTAATATTGCATTCAGATGTGTTCTACCAGCCATCCATGCTCTGGAAGACCAAGTCTGGAGGCCACGGTGGCTGACTCAGGACAGGAATAGACTTACTCTGCTTATGGAGGCTTGGTGGTGCCATTTAAAAAGTGTGCGACCTTGGCAGGGTGGTGTGGCCTCACTAATCCTCTCTCTTGTAATGTACAAGAGGGGGTTGCCATTAGAATCTTCTTAGCTTGTCTATGGAAATCTAAAGAGATGTTGAATGGGCAGCATGTGGCAGGGCCCAGGAGGATTTTGGCAAGAGGTGACTGTGACCTTTCAGCTTCTCTTTTGAAGTATGTGTTACATGTGAGTGCTGGAGATCAAATATCCACACCAGCCTAGGATTTAGGATAGAGACTCCTTTGTAAACCTCAGAGCAAAGATTGGTCGCACACATCATGTGCCTGGTGAGAGAGAAACTGACCTTCACAGAGGGAACAGGCTCATGCTGGCTCTTCAGAGACAACACCTCTACACAAAGCAGAAAATACTACAGTATGTGTCAAATGGCAAAACCTATCTATGTCCTATGCTGAAGTCATATGTGCAACAAAAAAAACCCTTTTTTGTGTGCTGTTGAGTGTAACTATAAGCAATGAGCAAATGAGACTTTTCAATCATTGCTTTAAAAGAATGGTGTAGGAGGTTCTTCTGTCTATGTGTTGCTTTCATTAGTTGTATAAAGAAACTGCCTTGGCCTTTGAATAGGGCAGCACTTATGTAGGTTGAGTAGACAGAACTGAATGCTGGGAAGAAGGGCAGAGAGAGAGAGAGAGCCGCCATGGAGCTGCCAGGTCAGACATGCTAAATCTTTCCTGGTAAGCCACGACCTCGTGGTGACATACAGATTATTAAAAATGGGTTGACTCAAGATGTGAGAGTTAGCCAATAAGAGGCTAAAAATAATGGGCCAGGCAGTGTTTAAATGAATACAGTTTCTGTGTGATTATTTCGGGTGTATGCTAGTTGAGCAGCTGGGACAAAAAGCAGGCCCCTTCCTCTCTCTCACACATGTGCAAAAGAAAACCTTTTTTGTGTGCTGTTGAATGTAACTATAACCAGGAATGAAAATGGGGATATTTGTGTGCTTCTCTGCTGAACATTCTTCGGATTTTCCCCAAATATTTTAACCACAATTAAGGTATGGATCAAAAGGACATTATGTGTACACTGTGCCGTTCTGTTTGAAACTTTCTGCAGCCACCTTCTATACAGCCATGGTTATACATCCATATCCTGGTCTCAGAAACAAAACAATAGATGGGGCTTGTGGAAGAGAGCTGATGAGTCTGTGGACTCCTAAGAATGTGGGTTGGTGAGTGGCAGGGAAATGCAGAGGAAAAGGAACTGCTGAGGAGAACATGTGTGCTCAGGTCGAAGAGGAGCCGCTGAGAAGAACATGTGTGGCCTTTACCCAAGTTAAAAATTCTTACAGCCAAGAACAAAATGGATGCCAGAGAAATTCTGGGATTCAAAAACAGACGTCTTGAGATATAGGTAGAAGATCTAGAGCAGTGGCTCTTGCCACTCCTAATGCAATGCTTCAATACAGTTCCCCATGCTGTGGTGACCACCAATCAGAAAACTGTTTTCATGGCTACCTCATAACTGCAATTTTGACACTACTATGAATTGTAATATAAATATTTGGAGACAGGGTTTTGCCAAAGGGGTCTTGACGCGCAGATTGAGAACTACTGGTCTAAATGGACGTGGAAAAGTGTGAGCAAATGAGACTTTTCAATTATTGCTTTAAAAGAAGATTACACATTCAGAGCTTATTAAGATAAAAAAAATTGGGGGTTAAAAAAATATTTGTTTTTAGTGTATGTGTCTGTGTATGTCTATGTGTGTCTGTAGGTGTCTGTGTGTCTGCGTGCCTCTGTGCATGTCTGTGTGTGTCTGTACATGTCTCTCTCTCTCTCTCTCTCTCTCTCTCTCTCTCTCTCTCTCTCTGTGTGTGTGTGTGTGTGTGTGTGTGTGCGCGCACATGACTGTGGATTCCTTCAGAGGCCAGAGGATTTAAAGCATCCTGGAACTGGAGTAGCTGGGGAATTGTGAACTTAAAACCAAACCCTGGTCCTCTGGAGCAACGGCAAGCATCCTTAACCACTGAGCCATTTCTCCACCCCTGGAAAAGAAATTTACAGTTCTGTAGATGGACAAGCCCAAGGTGTGGACCCTCAGGGCTACTTCTGGTGAGGACCCTCAGGCTGCATCCTAAGGTGAGAAGGGTGTCACCGGGGAGAGAGCATGTGTGAGACAAAGGGCAGAAACAACAGAACATGTATGTGTAAGAAACTTTTATTAGCAAAGTCTGTGACAATTCAGTAACAGCCTTGACAATGCCCACTCCCTTGAGAGTGGAGCACTCAAGACCTAATTCCTCCTAAAGATCCCACCTCCCCATTTTCTCAGAGGGACAATTCAACCTCACATGGCATTTGGAAGAGACTTTGACATCTAACTGTTTCCTCAGCATCAAAACATTCTTCATTAGAATGAAGGAGGAGGCTCATAGGAATGAGGAAACTAAGGACATACAGGAATTCAGAAAGCTCAATGCACTTAACATTCAGGAAGCCAAGAAAGTGGTAAGGCTCATGAGACCTCTACCCAAGAGAATAAAAGTGATAAATTATTGCTGTTGAGAGAAAGCTCTGGGATGCAGCTCTTACGAAGACCTCACCCATGCTGAGATGGGCTTTTTCTGACATGCCACTTCCTTTGAGTCCCGTATGTGCCTGTAAGTCACCTCACTGCATTCTTGTTCACCAAGCAAGATGTGGTGAAAGTACTTCCTTGCTCTGCCTTTGGTACCTATGTAAAGAGAAGAGATATTGATTCCCATCTTCCCAGGAAGAGTTATGTAACACAACCACAGAAACCATGGAAAAATGTCTCAATGCCAAGACTGGATAAAAGTCAAAAATGATCGTTGTGCACAAATCATCTGAAACCAGGCATGCTTCAATCATGTCTGCATTATTACATTTTAGGAAAATGGGCAAATAATAGAATTTTGAAAGGGAAATGAGAAGACATTATACTCAGTCAAGATTGCCCATCTATGTTTATATGGAAAACAATAGAAATACATTTCGGGTGTATATGACTCATAAAAAGTGCCAATCATTTGTACCTCTAAAAAAAGAAATTAAAATTGTTTTCCATCTGGCCACAATTCAACACACAAATGTGGAAAAGCTGTTATATATAAAGACTGCCGGAAAGAAGTTGATAACCAGTTAAATATAGATTTATGTCTAGGAAATTATAGCAACACTATTTATATTCTCATTAAAAAGAGAAGAAAGACATCTACTACCATATGACAGGGTTTCGTTCGTCTAGCCAGCACAGTTGAATATAGGACATGGGCAACATATCATCAAAGACGACAAGGGGTTGTCGCTAGTCTGTACATTACTTTCTGTTTACTTAGGAAATATCAGAGGATCAAATGAAAAGTATTAGAATCAATCTAAAAGAATTCTATTTTACTGTTGAAAAAGAAACACATCTATTTTTTTTTAAATCAATACTCGTCTTATGTGCAGGCAACTGACTATAGGAAATATAATGTAAAGTTAGAGCCCATTCATAATAATGAATGCACAGCCTGTGCACTGTGATGAAGAGTGTCCACAATGCTGACAGGCACTAAAGGATATTTGGATGAATGGAGAGACGGTCTATCCTCCTGTCTCAGAGAGCTGAAAGTTCTAAATCTGTCCAAGTATATTTATAGAAGCACGTACTTCTAGCTAATGGCCTGATGGAACACTGGGGTAGGGTGTAGTTTTAATGTCCACCAGAGAAAAATGAATGTTAGGAATAGCTGAATATTTTATTTTAATAAAGTGGAAGATTAGGGTGGACGTTGCTTTTACACTTACATTAAAGTATGCAATACACGGGGATGCTAATAGGACAGAGCTGGAGTGATGTGGAGTGATATATTCACAATGCAGGGACAGAAGGAATGATGGAGAGCATTATATAATCCACAAAAACATAGACGTGAACCACCCTGTGACAATCAGTAGCCTGAAGTCACAACCCATGACTCTGCTGCTGTAACCTCAGAGAGTTTATTCCCAGTAAACCTCGGAGACTGGACCATGGACAGACACAGCCATCTGGTGTCATTCAAATGTGAAAGGGATAGATAACTCATGATGGTAAAATCTATAGATTTCTTGCTTGGTAAAATTTAAAACTCTTATATCTTAAACTATAAGAGCAGAAGTTTACTTGATTAGATAAGTAGCCACGTGTGCAGATTGTGCTCTAAGATTATATCATCATATGATCAAAGTGTAAAAGGTAATTATTCTCATGCATGTGTGCTTGTGAATTTGCTCCAAATCCGAATTTCTCAACCTTTGTGTCATGACCCTTTCACAGAGTTCACTTGGGAACATCAGAAAACACAGATATTTACATTACAATCATTACAGTAGCAAAATTACAGTTATGAAGTAGCAACAAAAATAAATCTTATGGTTGGGAGTCATCACACATGAGGAACTGTATCAAAGGGTCACAGCATTAGGAAGGTTGAGAACCGCTGGTCTATGTGGAATGACCTGTACATTCTCCGTCTGGTGGTTTTGTTCACTCAACATTGTTTCTGTAAGTTACCCAGCTGCAGTTGTATCCTAGGTGACAGAAAAGAAGCAGGGAGGAGCACTTTGAACTTGACCAGATTGCATTTTTTTTTAATTCAGAATACATCACGAGGTGGACTCATCATGTGTGTGTCCTCTTCCTACAAAGGAGTCTTCAACCTAAAGATGCATAAGTTAATTTTAAAAGCAGTTCTTTGAAAGCAAGGTTATGATAAAGATGAAGGAGGGCAATGAAAATGGAGTTACAATAATTTCATAGGAGATCGTGTTGTCTAAGGAGGCCCCTGGAGTTGCCAGATACCACAGAAATCTAGCACACTAAGGGTGATACCTTGAATGGATGAGTTGAGAAGAACCAACCCATAAGAGAAGGCTTGTCAGTTCCATCATTAACTCGGGGTAAAGAGTGAGAAGACTCTGTGTCCCCTAGGAATACCTGTCAATAAGCTTAGGTTTGTACCTAGAATTGATGTTATGTGTGTGGCCTGAAAATTTCAAATCAAAATTGTATTTTAAGAAGGTTTCCAGGCACCCGACAAAGCAAATGTATTTGGCTTCTAGGTAATTCTCTTTAAGTTCCATCTTCTACACAAAATCCCACAAAGCCATCGTCTCATAAACAGAGTAAAGTAAAATGAGGCACACCACCATGATGGAGAAGTGCCCGAGAAACATCCCCCAGGCTCTACAAAGACCTCAGATACTGCAGTCACCACAACCAGTATGTGTGAGTGTGTTCATGTATCCAGAGAGCTAAAAGAAGGCTTTACTGGCTGACTTGAGGAAGATGAAGATGCCGGGGCTCAAGATGCAGTAGCTCAAAGTAGAAGCCGCTTTAGAATCGACATTCCTCCCTGGTCACCCTCAGCTTTCCTGTCTGCCTGCCTTCCTTGTCCCCCACAGCAAGCCACAACAATCTGAAGCCCATTTCCTGATGTCAGCCATGAAATCTAAACACATTATCCTCACTGGCTGCCTTCCTTAAACAGAGCTGGCCACAAAGGTGTTCTCTGGCTTCCTTTGGATATGAACCGGAAGACCTCCATTCCAGATAAAGTGTCTTTCCCGAACCCAGAAGGAAAGAACCCGAGGATTAACACAGAGGAGACTTGACTTGCTGAGTATGACATTAGATGGGACCCCTTTTGCCCAATCACCATTCTCCATGGCTGCCCACACTTTGCTGAAATGGTGCATAAAGATGGATAGCTCAACTCTAGCCTGGGGATCATCTTCCAGAATCTCCATAGCAACTAACACTGGGATCAAATAAATCTGGGCTTTTCTCTTGTTACCTGGCCTGGTGTTATAGGATGTCAGCCATGGCACGTACAATGGAGAAAAAAAAAAAGAAGAAGAACAGTTCATTTCCCAATCCTGCAGAACTGTCAAGCTTGACCACGGAGCAAAGAACTCGAGACATAACTGAGTGGATAAGAAGACCCAAATTCAGGTTTTAGCACCCACGTCAAGCAGCTCACAACCACCTATATTCCAGCTCTAGGGGATCTGACATTCTCTTCTGGACTCTTCAGGTAACCACATACTCAAACACACACACAAGTTTTTAATTTTTAAAAAATAAACAGAATATTAGGAAAAGGCAACTGGAAAGTAGAAAAGAGAACTCAAAAAACTGTGAAAAATATAAGAAAGCCCCTCCCCCAATCATTCTTTCTAGGAAGAAAGAAAACCAATAGTGAAAATGCAGATTCAATGATACCATGTCTAAAATGATTCCAGAATTGCCAAAAAGTAACTCTTAAGTTCAGAAATGCTCTGAAATCTAAACAAAATGAAAATTGAAGCAAACATAGAAATGTTTCCATGATGCTATAAAGCTCTAAAGACAAAAGGATGAATATTTCAGCATTATTTGTGAATGAAAAACAAGTAGAACTACTGTGAGCTACTGTTCTTCATGCATCACAATGACAAAAGATTTGATGCAACACCCAGCTGTCCAGGCTGTGGGGAGTGCACCTCTCACCAATCTTTGGGGAGAATCTAAGCCTGGGGGCGGGGGATCTGGTCCATACACAACAAAATCAGGCATGTGTCTTTGATCTAGTAATACTTCTTTAGGACACCATCCCCATATATGAAACCACTATACATTCAGCAGAAGGCTATAGATTAAAACTGTTTTACTAGAAAGATAAAATAGTAGTCAACCATAGGCTAAATACGCCATGAAACACACACAATAGAATATTTACAGTTGTCTAAAGTAACAAGGGACAATCTTATATGTCATTGTAGGAACATCTCCATGACCTCACTCTGTAGAGTCAGGCTGACTTTGAACTCATGAAAGTCCTCAGACTATCACTTCACAGTGCAGGGATTATGGGCATGAGCCACCATACTCAGTATCTGGGACATTTGGGTGAAGAAAACTACAAGACTCAGGAAAGAAAAGGTACTATACTGTAGTTTACCTGAGAATGTGTGAGGAGATTTTGAAGATAAAAGGCTAAAAGAAAAGTTTTATATAAGGAGAGAGGAATGTGGAGTTTTTCTGAATAGCCCTTAATTGGTGATTTAACCTTAGACCTACATTACATTTCAAACAATCATAAAATAACAACAAAGAATGAGTCCTAAAACAATTCTTGGAAATTGAAAGTTTCAATTGTAAATATCATTTATAGATAGTATAATTACCCAAGGGGGAAAAAAGCTCTATCATAGTCTACATGAGAGAATTAATGGGAAAATCTAAATCTTCTGTTTATAAGAGCAGTAAGCATAAGAGAACATAATAAGCAGTAAGCAGAGACCTTCTAAACAGAGGTCACCTCGACAGCAGGAAATGACTGCAGTACTCCTGAGAATAAATCTAGATGATTACCAGATATTTACACAAAAATTAGAACACTTGTTACAACATCTTCGAAGAAGCATAACATAGCAAGAATCGCAAAGTGATTCTTTAAAGATACAAAGGATTTTTTTTTCTAGTTTTAGAAAGATTGCTGAAAGTTGATAATTTGATTGATAAATTAGTATAAAATGAGAAAAAGATGGGGTCAACAAAGTAAAATGTGTGGGTCCAGTGAGATAGCTTAGTCGGTAGAGGCATGCACTGCCATGCCTGGTGATCTACATTTAATCCCTGGGACCCTATGGTGGAAAAGAGAACTTGGCTTCAATAAGTGGTCCTCTGGCCCCAACATACACCTCTACACACAGCATACATGCCCACGTGTGCACACACATGTAATAAATAATAAATGGAATAATATGTCTTGCATGCTATTTGTCCCAGAAGTTGGTGAGCAACAGGACAGTTGGATTTTGTGTATTGGAAGATAGTTGGGTGTTGAAGGATAGGCAAGAGGATCAAAACATGTGACCTCAACCAGAGAAGGGCAGAATCACCCCAAACAGACACAAAGAAGTCCAAACTATACACAGGTAAGTCACAAATCAGTGGAGAAGAGAGGGGTCCAGAGATGGTCCTGGAGCAACTGCTCTTGAACATGGAAGTCTTTAACCAGATCCTTCCGTAGCCCTATATAAAATGAATTCTAAGTGGGTTAAAGACTCATACATGTTGATCAATGCTGCAAAAGGGCCATAGGATGATATAGCCTTGGAATAGAGAAAGATTTCTGAGACCAGATTCAACAAGCACAAAAACAAAAAGTACTAAGTACTCTGAGTACTAAGTCAGAGATACTGTCAGGTCCAAAGAAATCAGGGACAAATTACTAACTGAGGTGCCTATTAGCATACCAAAGTTCACTCTGGACACCAGGCTCACTCAGTACTGTGGCTCCTCTCTGTTCCTTTCTCCCTGGCTCCTTCCCTAGCCTCCTCAGTCCAGGGTTTTGCTTCCCTTCCCCTAGCCTCCAATTCCTATTTTAAAAACTGCTTTTACTGTCCTGCTCTCTCATTGGATATTTTACCTACATCTTGTGTTAACTCTCCTGGTTGTTCTCTAGGTCCTTGGCTTCTCTCTTGGTTCACCTGCCCCTCTACTTTCCTTTCCTCTCCCCTCCTCACCTCTCTTCTCTTCTCCTTTTCTCTCTCCTCCTCTCCCCTCTCCTCTCCTCCTCTCTTCTCCCCTCCTCTTCCCTCCTCTCCTCTTCTCTCCTCCTCTCTCAGTTCTCTTTCTCTCTAACTCTGCCCCCCTCATGGTCCTTTTCAGTCAGGACTCTTCCAGGTATATCTGACTGTTCTCTCCCTTGAATCTACAATAAGATCCTTTTCCTTAATCATACCTCAGACCAGTGATGCCCTCATTTTCATTCCTGATATGAATTTTCTTTCCTGTTCAAAGATGATAAATAAAGCCAACTGAAGACATACAGAATTTTTTTTTAAAAAAAATCATAAACTGGAAGATATTTTCAAAGTAGAACAATCAGATATCTTTTATTCAGAATATATAAAGATCTTAGATGAACCAATAAGAAAATGTACACAATAGAGAAACATTCTTTGGACAAGAAGGCTAAGAAGAGATGAATGGTGAGGGACAAAACCAGAATGGTGAGGTTTCTGGAGCTGAAGTTAGATAAGTTGAATAGAGCCCCTGCAGCCTGCTGCACTCTCAGGGATTCACACCTGCACCATGGAGCCCCTGCATGCCTGCTGCACTCTCAGGGATTCACACCTGCACCATGGAGCCCCTGCATGCCTGCTGCACTCTCAGGGATTCACACCTGCACCATGGAGCCCCTGCAGCCTGCTGCACTCTCAGGGATTCACACCTGCACCATGAAGCCCCTGCATGCCTGCTGCACTCTCAGGGATTCACTCCTGCACCATGGAGACCCTGCATGCCTGCTGCCCTCTCAGGGATTCACACCTGCACCATGAAGCCCCTGCATGCCTGCTGCACTCTCAGGAATTCACTCCTGCACCATGGAGACCCTGCATGCCTGCTGCACTCTCAGAAATTCACACCTGCACCATGGAGCCAATGCATGCCTGCTGCACTCTCAGGGATTCACTCCTGCACCATGGAGACCCTGCATGCCTGCTGCACTCTCAGGAATTCACTCCTGCACCATGGAGCCAATGCATGCCTGCTGCACTCTCAGGAATTCACTCCTGCACCATGGAGCCAATGCATGCCTGCTGCACTCTCAGGAATTCACACCTGTACCATGGAACCCCTGTATGTCTGCTGCACTCTCAGGGACTAACACCTGCACCTCCAGAGAATGACAGGAAACTCCATCAACGCCACTTCTTCTCAAGGCTCCAGGGAGAAGACTGTGCTCTCCCTGGTTACCCTGGGAGAAGACAAGCTGACTTGCCTCCTCCCTGGTTCCCCCACCTTTGAAAGCCACAGCCAGCTTTCCCAATTGTCCTGCTAGGTCTCTAAACTATGTTCCTCTTTGCTGGAGCTAGCAGGGCAGCAGGACTCTGAGCATCCGCCCCCAGTTTCTCCACGGGCACAAACCACACTCATAGACTTGCTTCATTTCCTCCTGGCAACCAAAGGACTTCACTGAGGACCATATTATCTTTCCCCTGTCCAGAAATACAAATTGAAATCCTAATGCAATAGCATCTCAACTTGTTTTCTAGCAGACATGGAGCAAAGGACATGCTTGCACAGTTCAGGGGAATGGCATCTACAAAGAGCACGAACAGTTTGGTAAAGCCGAGTAAAGCTGCACATGAGCACGGAAAGCTGCCACAGCCATTCCAACTCCACGCTTAGTTAGCTCCTTAAAAAACAACCAAAGAAAACACAGAGCACATAGCTCCAGATGAAAAGCTCCCAGATGGCACGTGGGAAGGCACTGTTTATGGGAACAGAACAATGCCAATGTTTCAAAGTTGAAAACAAGAAGATGCCTTGGATGTGAACGCCCCGAGGCTTCATGCAGAAACATGGATGGAGACTCAAGAGAAAAAAAAAGCCTAGTTAAAAATAAATAAATAAACTGTAATATAGACAATATGATCTTGTGTATATGAAGTGCAAAGCAGTCAAAATTAAATGTGATGCTTACCGTGCTGATCATTTTAGCTGTCACAAAGCAAAGCTTGGGGCTACAGAGATGGCTTAGCAGCTAAGAGCTCTTGTTGCTCCTGCAGAGGACGTGGGTTGAGTTCCCAGCATCTACGTGGGAATCTCTTAACCATCTTCAATTCTAATCCAGAGTATCTGGCATTCTCCTCTGGTCACTGCAGGCACTGTGTGCACATAGTCCTCTTATACACATGTAGGCAAAGACCCATAAACATAAAATAAAAATAAATACATACATAAAAATAAAAATGCCAGCCTGGCAGTGGTGGCACACGCCTTTAATCCCAGCACTTGGGAGGCAGAGGTAGGCAGATCTCTGTGAGTTTGAGGCCAACCTGGTCTACAAGAGCTAGTTCCAGGAAAGGCTCTAAAGCTGCAGAGAAATCCTGTCCCAAAAAACAAAGCAAAACAAAACAAAAAACAAAAAATAAAAATGCCAACTCTCAATTAATTCAAATTTCAAGTTAGGGATTACATGTAGGGGAGTGGGAAGGAAAAAGTGATTCTTTTAAAGACACAAAGAGATTGAAATATCTATTTTAAAACTATGTGCATAGAATATCACATTATTTTTGTTTATACATCATATATATGTATCCATATATATGCATATGAAATTTATGCCTTGGCAATGCTGAAGCATGCATGGGCAGCCCATATATGGCGGGTCTGTTGAGCTTGTTCATATTGGGTTTCATGATCTAAGTTGATGAGGATGACTAACCAGGTATCTTCCTTAAGATGGATCTGTAATCCAGATCTCATTACAGATGGTTGTGAACCAACATGTGGTTGCTCGGAATTGAACTCAGGACCTGTAGGAGAGCAGGCAGTGCTCTTAACTGCTGAGCCATCTCTCCAGCCCCATATACATGTATGCAAAAGATTTGCTGTTTTAAGGTGTAGCAAAGATAATAAAAAATAGAAATATCTGTGTTGGGAATGGTAGTTTGCTGGTATCTTTACCACACTGAACTACAGAACTCATTAACAGTAATTCCAAATCCTATTAGAGAAAGATAGGAAAATTTAATTTTTTACTGCCTTTCTAAAGTACAAATTCAAATAAACCATAAGGTAACATTTTCAGATATGAAATAAAGTTTGGGTTTTAACTAAGCTGCCTGCAATTGGTGAAAACAATGTATAATGTTATCTTCTACTATTCATAAGAAAATAAACTGCCACAGTCCAGCTGGCCTTGGTGAGCTCCCAGTAGATCAGCTCCACTGTCTCAGTGGGTGGGTGCACGCCTCGTGGTCCCGACTTCTTTGCTCATGTTCTCCCTCCTTCTGCTCCTCATTGGGACCTTGGGAGCTCAGTCCAGTGCTCCAGTGTGGGTCTCTGTCTCTGTCTCCATCCATCACCAGATGAAGGTTCTATGATGATATGCAAGATATTCGTCAGTATTGCTCTCTGATAGGGTCATTTCAGGTTCCCAATCCTCAGCTACCCAAGGAACTAACTGGGAACCTCATGTTGGGCACTTGGGAGCCCCTCTAGGGTCAAATCTCTTGCTCACCCTAAAGTGGTTCCCTTAACTAAGAATTGTGGTTCCGTGCTCCCCTATCCACCTTTCCTTTATCCCAATTCTCCTGATTCCCCAAGTCCCCCCTCCTTCTGAACATGGCGAACAATGAGGGCTGATGAGACGCCAAGGACAATGGCACGGGGTTTTGATCCTACTTAATGTGCTGGCTTTGTGGAAGCCTAGCCAGTTTGGATGTTCACCTTCCTAGATATGGACGGAGGGGGGAGGACCTAAGACTTGCCACAGGGCAGGGAACCTGGACTGCTCTGTGGACTGGAGAGGGAGGGGGAGAGGAGTGGGGGGAGGGGTAGAAGGGTGGGAGGAGGGGGAGAAGGGTGGGAGGAGGGGGAGGGAGATGGGAGGCTGGGAGGAGGTGGAAACTTGTTTTTTGTTTATGTTTTTTTTCTTCTTTTCTTAATAAAAAAATTATTAAAAAAAAAAAAAAAAAAAAGAAAATAAACTGCATGCTTTGCAAAGACTATATATTTCTGCGGTTTTATTCATTTGTTTCATATGAGCAAGAATGTTTATTGCAGTATTATTTATGATATATAATGCTCTTACAACATTTAAAGTGCAGAATATTGAATACAATTTTTAAAGTCCAATAATGTGGAAAGGATTAAATAAATTATGATCTAGCAATGTGATGGGATATTGAATAAAATGTAAAAGTCATGACTTTGTAGAATAAAGCAACGAAAAAGTCTAATGACATATTTTAAAAGTCAAATACCAAACTGTTTTTACAATAAGACAGTTTAAAAAATAATCTTCCAGGAATGTGGAGATTGTCTGATAATAAAATACTTCCTGTGTAAGCATGAAGCCTTGAGTTTGAGTCCCAGAACCAAAGTACAAAATCCAAGTGTCAAGGTATGGCCTTGTGATCTCTACACTAGGGATGTGGAGACAGGTTGATCCCCATGGGGCTCACTAGCCAACCAGCCTAGCTGAGTACATTCTAGGCCAGTGAGAGACCCTGCCTCAAAAACTAAAGTGAGCAACATCCTGCAGGTGATACCTTAGGCTGACTTCTGATCTACATATAAAGATAAAATAAAAATATCTTTCCTCTCTCTGTGTCTCTCTATACATATGTGTGTATGTGCTTATGTATGTTAGAATACATAGAAAAATATGGAAAGGTCTTATGTAAAATATAACAATATTAAACTGTGGATGAGTAGGTCTTAGATAATCTTATTACAACATAGTGATTGTCTTCATAATTTCTCTTTCACCACAAAAGCATGCATTATGTACATTTCTTTCAATAAGAATACCCCATTGTTAGAAAAAATAAGTTTATGGAATCTTAAGGGTTATGAGTAATTCCAGTATGAAAAGAACTTTTAAAGATTTAGTTTGTTTTCAATTATATATATGAGTGTGTGTGTGTGTGTGTGTGTGTGTGTGTGTGTGCGCGCGCGTGCACGCCCATGTGCATATGAGTGCAGGTGCCCAGAGGTGGAGGCTTCAGGTTTTCTGAAGCTGTAAACTGCCCAAAGTGGGTGCTGAGACCTGAACTCAGATCCTCTGAAAGTATTTAACTGCTGAGACATCTCTCCAGTCCCTCAAAGGGCTTTGAAACTGAGAAGAGGAGGCACTTACACACCAAAAGGCCTCAATACTCCACAGGAGTATTAATAAGAACACATGAAACCCCCCACTTAACCTTGCAGCATGCCCCAGGGGAGGTAGTTGGGGACTTAAACTACCTGGCCTTCAGGTCTGCTCTTTTTGAGGCAAGGCTACTACAGTAACTCCAGAAGAGAAAGAGGACTCAAGGGTCACTCTACAGGTCAAAAGATTTCAGTGGATATCTGGCAGGATTTGCTCCAGGAAATAGCAAGGGAAGGGGAGGGAAGAAGGAGAAAGATTTCCATGCAGTCTTTGTTTTTGGACTGGTTACTATCGGCAGTGAAGAGAGAAAGAGGCTCCAAGGACTGCAAGACATAGAGAAAATCTCACCTTGAACAGAAAATTGGCTTCTACCTGTTCCTCTTCCCCTTCAGACCATTGGACACTTACAAGTAAGCTTTAGCCTTCAAGACAATATTATCCTTCCAAATAGTGTAGAAGCTGCTCTCTTCTAGATGCAAATAAAACAGCCCTAACTGTGGCATGAAATGGAATAGCAATCACATTCCCAACCCTGTGATATGTCAGAGCCCGAGGTCGGATGGCCACCACTGTATACTGTGACAGCTCAAGAAGGCACAATAGAGACCAATTCCTGTGCCTTTCGAAAGAATGCACAGTATTTTGAGAAGATCATTTTTGATTCTTCTCATAACTGTGACCGAAGACCTAGAGGAGGACTCTTATATTTAAGACTGTGGTTCAAGGGTACAGTCAACTACGGCAGGGAAAGCTTGTGGCAGAAGTGGCTAGCAAGAACTCCTCACATCTGGGCAGTTAAGGACGCAAGACTGGACAGGGAGCAGGGAAGGACTATAAACTTCAATGTCAACCCCCAGTGGCCACTACCTAAAGCAAGCCTGTACCGCCTATGGATTCCAGTTTCTCAACAGAGTTGCTGCTGCTGGGTACCAAATGTCCAAACACAGAGGACCCTGTGGATGTTGCTTTGTATTAAAATCCTCACAAAAGCTCACTGAGAAAGGAGGAAATTCTGGGTAAGGAGGAAAACATGATCACAAAGACTTAAAGCTGCAAAATCCACATCTTCATCTCTTCACCGACATTCTCTGCCTGTCGTGTTCTTGGCTGACTCTGGTATGTCCTACAGGTTCACCCTTTCTCCATAGCATCCCGAGCTCCATCACACCTCAAGGTCCCTCCTTGCTCTTTCTTCAGCTCACAACCCCTTATTCCAGACTTTACTTAATTTTCTCACTGTCTTATTTCTTTCGGGTCTGTTCTGAAAGCCGCTCCAGCGCTGCGATGTCTGGGCAGAAGGGATTCAGACCCCAGCCACTGCGCTGTTGAACAGACTTAGACTAGAAAGATTGGTTGGTCATAATAACCCTCCTGTGTCTTCTGGTTAAAACCAAGATCATAGCATCCAGGCCAAGTACAGATGCCGATCTCTCAGATGATTCTTTTTCCCTTTGTCTGTAGTAAATTTTACTCTTGATTCCTTAGGTACAATTATCTCCACACAATAAAGGAATATACAACTTTTAAACTTCTACAGGAATATTTCCATTTTGAAATGAGAAATATAATAACACAATTCAAACTGGAGAAACTTAGCATGACCTGGTTTATTTTTTAATACATTTTAAAATATATTGTCTATATTTCATATTACATATTGTGCATATTTGTATTTCATAAGTTTTAACACATTATTAGCTAAGTTTCATGAGAACTTTTGATCCTGAATGACAGGAATTGAAAAAATATAAAGAATATTATTCATAGTGTTTTTCAATTACAAAGTTAGTTAGTTATGGTAATAACTGACACTTGAATATTTAAATGTCAAACATTTGAATAGCAGCTCAGAAAGAGCTTATTTAACTAAAGTAACAGCCCTGAAGTTAGTTATTAATATGAGGAAACTAGAGTTTGTAACCATCTAGTCAGTCAGATGGCAAAGGCAATACAGCGAGTACATGCCTACCTCAGTACACAAACCAAGCCATCAGACACCTCAGTCTCGTCATAGCCTCTCATTCATCGAAGTTACTCATAAATGTATATTCATCTTCCGGGAGCCTTATTGCTCATTCACTGCCTCAGACATATAAAGCAAAGACTACAGCAAACACAGGAAACAGTCGCTTACACCACCATGTATTCCACTGGAAGAGCTAATGTGAGGACATCTTTCCTGTTGACCAACTGCTACAGCCTTCTTCAGTGGGACTTATTTCAGACATGGACTTGCTTAGCATTTATTGCCCCTGCACCGAGTCTCTTCAATCAAAACCTGGACTGGAAATCAAACATGTCCCTCATTCTCTGTACTTGAATATGTACAATAAGCGGAAGAGAAAACGAATGCAGAAAACTGTAGTTGTCAATCACCATCCCTATCCCAGCATGAATTTGTCAATTGATTGATCTGTGTTATCTTAATTCCTGAAACAACCCTGGGTGTTAACCTCATAATTTCCATTTTATAGATGGAGTTTGTCCCAAAGATCTGAGCCTATACCTATCCAGCACTACTAGTACACACCCTCTTCTTCTTGGGTCTGCCTTGGACATATGTTATTCATTCATCAATTTCTCTGTTGTTTGGTGAATGTTAAGGTATCATGATAAGTACTCTCATTGTGAAAAGCATAATAATTAGGGAATAATCTTGGTCCTTGATGGTGAAAAATGCACCAGGAAAAATAGGTAGAATTGCCTTAGCGCAGGAGAAAGCGTACCAAACCTGCAAAGTTTACATGTATCAGCATACAAGAAAGTGTCAGTCAAAAGGTAAGTATCTACAATAAGTATGTAGAACAGGAGGGTTTTTGATAGATTTGAGTCCTTGCCAGGAAAGCAGTGATGGCCAAAGGTAAACACCAGCCTTGTTCCAACATACTGACAGAAGGTTTCCTTTATGGGAATTAGTGTGTTAGCCTGTCTTAACTTCAGGTGACCACACACTATAACTGTCCAGTCACTGGCCTCAAATTCTTCATTTAGCAACTGTTTGATTTCACCCTGACTGTTAGGTAAATGTGTCTGTCTAGAGAGCATGCAATGGCCATGCCAACGGTAAGTATTTTTACAGGCATGACAAATATCCTTCAAGTTCATGAGCTGACATCCTACTTAACTGTCAGTCTTGAAAGAAAAACACCTCTCCGGTGGTTGACAAACTCAGACTTAGGGTGGTGAGATGAAGGATTCAAATCAACAAGATTGTCTCTGGAAACGCAGCTTCCAGCGCATCTCTAGAGGCTTATAACATTGGTTAGTTTTATGCATCAACTTGACTAGGCTGTTATCTTCAGATATTTTCCTAAAACCCAGTATAGATGTTTCTGAAAGGTGTTTAAATGTGTAATCAATTTATCATTCAGCGGACTTTAGATGAAGCACACTGTGTTAGATAACGCGAATGGGCATTCTTCAATCAATTGAAGGATAAGAGCAAAAGTCAAGGTTTCTCAGCGAAGGGCTTGACTGCAGCATCAAATCTTCCTTGCCTGCTGCTCTTCGACATACTTTGACAGTGCCCATAATCCCATGAGTGACCAAACCCCCCACTCTCTCTCTTATTGCCTAACAACAGGGATATGTCCTGAGAAACGAGTCACTAGGTGATCTTGTTGTTATATAAACATCATAAAGTACTTTACAAACCTATATGGTGTAGGTCAATCTTCACGTGGCCTCTTGATGTAATAGAGATATAAACACAGGATGCATGAGATTACTGCAGTAGTAACATAGCCTGACACGTGTTTATTAAAAAGCGTTCATACAATAAACATTCTTTTAATAAGCAAAAGAGCAAGCTTACATAGTGACAAAAATATTGTAATAAAACCATTGATTTTCATTATCAAGTCTACATAGTGTACATAATTGTAGAGGCAACTAGCAATACTATAGGCTTGTTTACACTAGTGTCCTCACACATGTGAGGAGTGCATTGTGCTTCAGACTGAGGATGACAATGAGTAACTAGGCAGGAAGAATTGTTCTGCCTTATACTACATTATAATCTTATGGGATCACCGTGGTGCACACATCCCAGAGATGACTGAAACGCAGCGTGTGACAGACTTTCTTTCTATCTGGTTTTAGATTCTGCTTGTCCCTAAATTTACTGAACCAATATATGTTACATAGATTTACACATACGTCATTATATTACATATACTTATAGATATAAACATTGGTTTTGTTTCTCTCGTTAACTAATGCACCTAACTAGTAACCCTGCATTATTCAATGTGGTAAACTATTTTTCCATTAAAAATGCTTAAATAAATGTACTTTTCTCTGCATGCACAGGGCAAAGGCATGCTGTCAAGTCAACCCAGAGTAGTTTCTTCAACATATTTAACTTGGGTCTGTGATTCTTGAGCTGGTATTCATATATTTCTCTTTGTTGGTCTGTTATCTCCATCCATGTTTGCTGATCTTCTACCATCAAGTTGTAACCTTCAACCCACATTGATCTTCCTGTGGTTACTAACTTGCTGTCTCAGTCACTTTGGCTTTTGATTTCAGATGGAATCTTCTAATCATGGACATTGGCATGTATATCCCAGTAGGTTATTTTATATAGAAAAGGTACCTCAGATCTTTAAATCTTTTTCTTGGTCCTTTATCATTTGCTTAGGTAGGCAGTTTACTAAGGGCAACTTCTGCTACCCTTCAATAACTTTTACTTTGGGTTGAAATCATGCAAGTCAACTAACATCCACATTTTCAGATGAAGGAGTGGCTAGCTAATTATCTAATTGGATTGAATGAAGGGGACAAATTTAGAAGCATCTTCAAGATTTACACCAGTACTCTAAGAGAACTTCTGAGAGAGAAGGCCTTTTCTTGCCTCTGAAGCATGTCCAGTATTCAGTCCTCATGTATGTAGATTGCTATTTTTTCTAACTTCTTGCATTATATATAGTCAAAGGTAACTTGGTGACCCTGCATATTTACTTCTGTGGTTAAGAAATTGCCTCATCCCTATGAGCATGATTTATGTATCGAAGCTGGATTTTGAAAGGCTTTAATGGAGTCAATACATGTTCATTTAAAAGGAAATAGAAATGAGTACTGTTGCCTCTTGCCTAGGGCTGCAATCTCATCATGGCATGCCAAGTCCAAGCCCTAATCCTAGTCATCTATTGAAAAATCTAGAACATAGCCAACTGTCTACTTGACTGGGTTCTCACTAAGTGTATCTGTAAGGGTGTTTCATGGAGGTTCAACAGAGGAAGGAAGAACTACCCTAAACGAGGACAGCAGCCTGTAGGCTGGGGTCCTCAATAGAATAAAAAGGAGAAAGAAATAAAGGATCAGTGTATTTCTCTCTCTTCCCCTTCTTATTCTGGGTGTGCACATAATATGACAAGCTACTTCATACTTCCACAGACATACTTAATTGCCATAATAGACTGGATTCCCAAACCAGGAGCCAATATAAACCCTTTTTTACATTGATTTTGTCAGATTTTTTCCCCCAGAGCAACCAAGTCTACAGTGACCTGGTTATTACTTTGTCCTATTTATTTTCAGTGGACAAGGACTCACTTGCTTTATAAAATGTCCCTCCACCAGGAAAGATGGCCTTAACTTGATATCTGAGAACATGTGTGCAGAATCTTTGCACTTGCTGACCAAGCCTGTGAGAGCTGTATAAAAGCTGAAAAGTGTGGAATATCTACACATTAGAGTACTATGCTGTGGTAAAAAACAATGACTTCTCAAATTTTGCATGCAAATGGATGGAAATAGAAAACACTATCCTGAGTGAGGTAACCCAGACCCAAAAAGATGAATATGGGATGTACTCACTCATAATTGGTTTCTAGCCATAAACAAGGGTCGCGGAGGCTACAATTGGTGATCCCAAAGAAGCTAAGTAAGAAGGTGAACCAAAGGAAAAGCATATAGTTGTCCTCTTGGCTATGGGAAGTAGACAAAATTGCCGGGGAGAAAATTGAGAGCTTGGGGGTGGGGTGGGATGGGGGTAGGGGGAGATGGGGAGAGAAAAGGGAGAAGGGGAGAATGGGGGGAACTTGGGGAAAAAGGAGGATTGGGATAAAGGAAGGTTGGATAGGGGAGCACGGAAGCACAATTCTTAGTTAAGGGAGCCACCTTAGGGTTGGCAAGAGACTTGAACCTAGAGTGGCTCCCAGATGCCCAAGCCGAGGTCCCCAGTTGGTTCCTTGGGCAGCTGAGGATAGGGAACCTGAAATGACCCTATCCTATAGCAATACTGACGAATATCTTGCATATCATCATAGAACCTTCATCTGGTGATGGATGGAGACAGAGACAGAGACCCACACAGGAGCACTGGACTGAGCTCCCAAGGTCCCAATGAGGAGCAGAAGGAGGGAGAACATGAGCAAAGAAGTCGGGACCACGAGGGGAGCACCCACCCACTGAGACAGTGGAGCTGATCTATTGGGAGCTCACCAAGGCCAGCTGGACTGTGACTGAAAAAGCTTGGGATAAAACTGAACTCTCTGAGCATGGCGAACAATGAGGACTGATGAGAACCCAAGGACAATGGCACGGGGTTTTGAACCTACGTAATGTGCTGGCTTTGTGGGAGCCTAGCCAGTTTGGATGTTCACCTTCCTAGAAATGGACGGAGGGGGGAGGACCTAGGACTTACCACAGGGCAGGGAACCCTGACTGCTCTTTGGGCTGGAGAGGGAGGGGGAGAGGAGTGGGGGGAGGAGGAGAAGGGTGGGAGGAGGGGGAGAAGGGTGGGAGGAGGGGGAGGGAAATGGGAGGCTGGGAGGAGGAGGAAATTTGTCTTTTTTTTTCTCCTTTTCTCAATAAAAAAAAAAAGTTACAAAAAAAAAAAAGCTGACCTCTTGCTGCCAATCATTTACCAGATACTATTTACACAATCCCTTTGCGATTCAGGAAGTGCTAAAGTTCAAACATGCACCCCCACCACCCTCACACACTGATAGACATTTTTTTTAGTGGGAAAAGATAAAGTCTCCAACAAATCAGTAGAAATTCATCATGGACTTCTAGTTGCCTATACCTCAATGGCTCATGACCATACTTTTTGAAAAGTATAGTCTCCTGGCTGTGTTGAGTGATGCCTAACACAAACTCAATTCTCAGTGGAAAATAGATACTTCCCTGCAAAGAATCTTCCTGTGCCAAGTGGACATTTATGAGCTATTAATCATGTGTCCCATTATTTTGTATAACATTTACCACTTATTGCTGCATTAAAAAGTATAATATAACCATATTGCCCCTCAAGAGATCTTACAATCAAAATCTCATTCAAACACACAGCCCCAACCCCATTCATAGAAGAGGTGATAAAAGATTGATGAAATGTGCTCCCGAAGCCGTCTCTGAGATGGTTCCTGACACAATAGCACTTCCAAGCACAGAATTCCCTAGTCTCTTGACCAGGATTAGCAGGGGCTACCTCTCCAGTTCACTTGTGTTTAGAGGAGAGCTAACCTGAATTCAGTTTACTTCCTGCCTTGAACAAACAGAGCACAGGGACAAACCCGAGAGCTTTGGAGGTCAAAGTTTATCAATACAAGAGGAGCTCATTAGAACTGGATGAAAAGGGGTTGACTTGCACACGGAACTCCACGCAAATCTACCTCCAATCTAGATGACTAACAGCTGCTGACTCCAGACTCCAGGCATCTCCTTTCTCGATACAGAGAAAAGAACTTCATGCCTCGTAGGTGCAAATTGCTGGTAGTGTGGTTCAAGTGTGATACAGTCAAGTTCTTTTCCTAGGAAAACCAAAGAAAGTTCCCTATGCCAAAGCCGTGGAAGGTGTAGCAATGGCTGAGCTCTCCTATTTCTAGAGAGTTTCGATGGCCAGGGAGAAAACTCTTATCACAGAGGACCCAACTAAGTATACAGATATGAGAAGATTAGGGATTTCCACCCTATGCATGAATAAACCCTATTTTAAAAATGAGTTATTTAGAAGATAAAAGACAAATTGTGCGTTTCTTCTCCCTAGATACCTACAATGGCACTAAGTAAAATATCATATTCAAAATTATTTAGTATATATTGAACTAGCAACATGCTTTTCTTTGCTAAAATGTGAGGTTTTATACTAATTGATATAAGAAGTCCTCATATTATTGATTTGAAAATAGTTCAACTGAGGAATTTCTGACAACCGTGTCATAGTTTTGGTTCTGTCTAAGCAGGCTGACATAAACAGTGATGATGTGCTGCAAACTTTCTGTCTAGTATCCTTCAAAGCTCTCTGACAGATTTTGGAAACAGCCCTTCTGCAGAACGGTAGCATATTCTGTTTATAAGGGAGCCAAGCAAAAAGGTAGAGAATTTTAAGTCACTCAAGTTTATCTCAGTGCACAAATCCCCATGACAAGGAGTTCCCACCACAATTTGAAGAGCAAGTCGTCAAAACAATCATTTAAATGAGGCTGGGGTGCACAGCCGCACTGCAGGCATATAAATTTCTGTCCTTGGGACAATAGGGAAAGTCTCTGGGGTCGGACAATCTGACAATGCCCTTGGAGATCTCTGGAATGTTAACAAGGTCACAATTGTACTCTTTTCAATAGATTCTCTGTGTCTGGAAGCTGGGAAATGCGATGGCATTTGGTGGTGGTGATGATGGTGTGTGTGTGTGTGTGTGTGTGTGTGTGTGTGTGTGCATCTGTGTATGTATGCTTGTGTGTGTTCGTGTTCATTCATTGCTAACTTTATTTAGACAAGAGACTGTAGAAATCTGCTGGCATATATTGAAGTCTAGGGGAGCCACACCCTGAAGAACAAATTTTAGTTTGCGGAAACTTAAAAGTAAGCTCAATTTAAAAGGAGAATAACCAATTTGATATTTGAGAAGAAATTGTTGACCAGTTTCCAAGCACTGCACACTTCCTGCTTGTTGACATTTTGCCTCTGGGCTCCTCAAGGATAGACCCACTCATACCGTACAAGGTGAGAATTTGGCTTCCACCTCTACTCTGTTCTTTGACCATTTCACATCACACAGCTGCTATGCATTGTAGGCTTTCTTAAAATATCTTTGAGATTCATCCTGTCTTTCCATTTGATGTTGTCTATACCTTTTATTCAGAGGTCCCACAATAGTACCTGAGAAAATAAAATAAAGGAGTGTTTTAACACAAGCACTAAACAGTGTTTCTCAATCTGTGGGTAGTGACCCCCAAAGGGTGCAAAGGTTGGATATTTACATCACGAATCATAACAGTAGCAAAATTACAGTTATGAAGTTGCAATGCAACAATGGTTGGAGGGTCATCACATCATGAAGAACTGTATTAAAGAATGCAGCATTAGGAAACCTGAGAGCCACCACTCTATAGCAATATTGGATAGGAATCAGAACACTGCAATTCCATGCATATACATTTAAAGACATGGCAGTCCTTAGAAATTTTGCTTTTTAACATTTTTATTGCATCTTTGCAAGGTCAGCAATGAGCTCACTCCGGTTCTCTATTTTTGGCTGTTGCTTGATGTAAAACCAATAAGGGGTTAGAATGAGATACGAAGCCACTGATACATGATGTTTTACAAAACGCTAAGACCTTCTCCACTGACAGTAGACTTTGAACATCAAGTGACAGTCAGAACTTACTCCATATATAACACCAAATAGGTACCATGTGGGCTTATATATGATGGTAAGGATGTATTTTGGGCCTTCTAGGAATTGATAATCTAAAAGGAAATACTGAGTAAACTGGCAAATATTCCCTGAAAATACATTCACTAATATTCATAATGGAATATTTAAACCTCTGATATGAATGTGCATGGGACTGGGGCAGATGTTGAGAGTATGTGTGGAAATCAGTTCAGATGGGGGACTATCACCTTCCCTTCATCTCCTAGCTACTCATGCTGCACGTATGCGAACATAGTCCATCACTTTGTAGAGACGCTGTAGTGAAATACCACAGCATCAAAGAGAATATCAATAAAGCCTGAGTCAACAGTATAAAAACAGAGGAATTTTGCTTTAAATTGAGAAGAAGGGAACATGAAAGCAGCCGTGTAGATCCCTTTGAACTTCCTCTGCCTCTGAGAGGCAACGGTGTGTGTTAGTTATGAAACATCCAAGTCCTGCCCCATATTTTTCGGATTCTCTCACTTCGTCATGTAATTTTCTGTCGGAGTTTGGGGCTTTGGTAGGAAGCTTGGCTGCTTGATATCTGAAGCCCAGGGCCATGTGTATGTATGTGTCAGTGTAACAGCGAAAGCTCACAGTTCTCAGAAGCTAGAGGTCTATTCATTCATCCAAAGACTTAAAGACAAATTTTAACTTGCTTCTGGACATGTAACAGTCAAACCTCCAAATATCATAGACGTTCTAATTACTTTGTGGGTCTTTGTAAAATATTCAGTTTAAGATAGAAGGTTTCTTCCTCCCAGAGTGAGGTAGAACCCTGGTTCAATATGCTATGTGTTGAAGTCGTTCTTTTGGAAAGTTACTCTTGAGTGTTGAGAAACTGATCTCAAAATTCACATGAAAGAAGAAAAGGCTAAGTGTATTCCAGAACAAGGAACAAGAAGGAAAGAAGTGGAGTCCCCCACGCATCCACAGGAATGGAGCTGGGTGGAGGATGAACAAAGGTGCACCAGCACTTGTCAAATACAGACAACAGCACAGAAGCAGAGCCAAACACAAATAATGTGACATCATAGCATCAACTCTCTAAGATGTGACAGTGAGTCCTTTATACACGAAGACAAATGGTGACCCCTACCTTATATCATACGTCATAACTTACAGTATTTGAGTGAGAAGTGATTGTTAAATGAGATGGTAAAGAAAAAATGAATATTTTACTACATTTCTATATTTTTCCTAAGGAATAAAATTTCAGTAAGTAGGAGCTCCATAAAATGAAATTTCAAAATTTGTAGAATCTCACCAGTAAAAAGAAAATCATCTATGAAAAAAATATTTGTAGCCAATATGACTGTGTCTAAATATAAAGGATACAAAGAACATTGAAATTCCATAAGAAAAATGCAGATTCCATAGGAAAATTAGAAAAATATATTAATAATCAGCTCATAGAAGAAGGAACCAGGGTAAACATTAAAGATATGCTAGCAAAATTTAGACTGACAGTACCAAATGCCAGGGAGAGACAATGGGAATTGGTGGTGGGAATGCAAACTAGTAAAAAATTTTAAAAAGAAAATTAACAACAAAAAAATCCCGACATAGCAGTGGACGCCTGTAATCTCAGTCCAGCACAGGAAAGGCAGGAAGGCAAGGACGTTACAGTCATTCTCAGCTACATGTTGAATTCAAGATCAGTCTTGCCTACACAAGACCCTGCTTCAAACATAAAATAAAAGAGTAGAGAGGGGCTAGGGAGGTACTTTAGCTGGTAAATTGTGTGTCATGCAAATCTAAGGGCCTGAGCTCAAATCCTAGTACCCACTTGAAAGCCAGATGTGGCAGTTACATCACCAGTTAATTCCAAGATCTGGGGGTGAAGAAGTGCTAATCCACGGAGCTAGCTGCCCAATCACACCTGCCTAATTCATAACTCTCAAGCCCCTGTGAGCAAATACATGCTACGCACAAACACACAGAGAACATGGCATAATAATTCCAGCTTTCTGGAAATGGAAACATAGAAGGTATCAGGAGTTCAAAGCCAACTTTAGCTACCCAGTAAGTTCAAGACTAGCTTAGGCTGTCTGAGAACCTGTCTCAAAAAAGGAGTCAATATCCAATATGGTTTAATTAGAACTTGTTTATTATAGGAGATTTAATTCCAAACCCAAACTTTAGAAAAAGGCTGTGTATCAATTGAAAAGATAAAAGGATGTCCATTATTGTGCAATTGATTATAGCTAATTCAGAAATGACTTATCTTAGAACCTAAGAATTCAGTTTTATTGATGCAACTCATATAATTGAGTATGTTATAGATTCAATAGCAAAACAGATCTGTAAATATCAAAATATGCAACAAATCTCAAAATATTAGCATTGGGTAAAAATGTACCAATGTGCTTTAAGACAATGCTGGAAATTCAAGACAAAGAGCACTATTCACTCCATTTGGGGATTCACAGCTGAATGCAGCACATGGTGCGGCATGAGAGCGCCTCCTCTAGCAACAGGGGAAAACGTGGCATGGGTGATTTTTAGCTGTGTCTATTGTTTCATTTCTTTAAAAGGGCAAAATTTCATACTTGGTCTTAGGTTAATCTTAGATTAGCTGTTAAGCTTTTTTTTGTGAAAATTTCCTATATGAAAAATTTCTGCATTTTTCTATATAAATAGACATCTCAAAAATTTTGAGTTTACAGAAAAAGAAAAATGGGGTTATTAATAACTTGGAAATAAATGACAATAAAAAAATCTTATTTTTCAAAATCTATGGGATATTGACAAAGCATTGTTCAGAGAAAAGTGAACCCTTAATGCATATTAAATTGCCTTACAATTAAACTGACTGGTTATAAATGAAATAAACATTCAAGTCAAGATGATGGAAAATGAAAAATAACAAATTCAAAGGACAAAATAATAATAAAAGTAGAAAACAATTATGTCAGAAGAGAAATAATGGCAATAGTGGATTTTTTCCAATCAAACCATAAGCTTTGTTTTAAAACTTAAAAGTACAAAGCATTGAGCCAACTCTGGCAAAACTTAATCAGAAAGACAAAGACTTCAAAAGAAAAGAGGTCCAAGTATGGATATAGAAGCAACTTAATTGAAAGAGGTGTGGGTCAAGACCAAGGCAACCCCTGCATCCCAGAGATGGAAACCATAGCATCCTTCTGGCGTAGCTACTTCCCCTAGATTGAAACAGTCCATTCCAGAGGTAGGATGGAGGTCCTAAGACTCAAGAAGTTAGAATCATCATCCTTACCTCACAGATGAATAAAATTTAGGAAGTTCAGAGATTTACAAGGTTCACAAGGTTCTTCCAAGGTCGTGTAAACAGTAACATTTGTAAAGAAGTTCCTGTACAAATCCTGTGTATGGGACGGAGAGATCCAGGGTTCCATCTTCGTGATTATTCATCCATGCGTGCTTGGGAAGACTTTTTGGTGATTCTGCTGCCTTGGAGTCACCCGTGTTCTGGTTAGTAGGTTAGTAATCCCTCCCCCATGCTGCTGTGAGTAGCCTTGGATGTATATTACTGTGGAAAAATCTCAAGTGGATGATTCTTCCTCTGAGAGTCTGGTTGTCAGAGGTTCCTCTTTAATTCTTTGAAGACCTGGGATTCTAAAGCATCAGTTTAGTATTCAATATTGTCAAGAGTTCTTTCTTTTGTCTAGAGTGTATATTTTAAATAATCACACACACATACACACCCCCACACACATGTCTCTTAAATAATTAATGAATTGAAAACATAATAGTCTCTTGCCTTTGAAAATATGACTTGGTTTACCTTGAAGTATTTTTCCACTGTTGTTTGTTTATCTTTCTCAAAGTCTGTAAGTGTTGGTGGTGGTTTGAATAAGAATGCCCAGCATAGACTCATATTTGAATGCTTCAGGAGTGGCATTAGGAGGTGTGGCCTTGCTAGAGTAGGCGTGACCTTGGAGGAAGTATGTCCCTGGGGGTGGGCTTCAGGCTTTAAAGGCTCAAGCCAGTGTTACTCTCTTCCTGTTGCCTGCCTATCTGGATGTAAAATTCTCAGTTACTTCTTCAGCACCATGTCCACCTGCATGCTGCCATACTTCCTGCCATGAAAATAAAGAATAAAACCTCTGAACTGTAAGTCTGCCCCAATTAAATGGTTTCCGTTATAAGAGTTGCTATAATCATGGTGTATCTTTGCAGCAATAGAAACTCTAAGACAGTATTGCACGACTCTCACTTAATCTATGTTTAGAATTTCCCTCCCATCAGTTTCCCTGCCCTTGCAGGTTGTTGACTTACCCTGATCAGAGGTGCTGTCTCTGGCCTCCTGCCTCCTCTATCACCAGTATGTTTGTCTTGGGTGACTTAATTCCTGTGATTTTGTTTGGGCTTTTTGTTTGTTAGTTTGTTCTTTGTAGTTTGGAGTGTGCTGGGAATGGAAATTGGGGCCTTGAATGTTAGGCAAGTGCTCCATATCCCAGCCACATGCCCAGCCCACTATTTTATCCTCATCAACATTGGCATTATTATTATTCTTAATTTATACAAAGATATTATTTCAGATTTCTCAATTTTCTCATCATTTGTCTCTTCTCTGAATTTTGTATTTCTCTCTGGGGTTTTGTTTGGTTTGTTTATTGTTTATTTGTTTTGTTTTGTTGGGGTGCTTTGAGACAGAAATTCTCCCATCTCAGCCTCACAACAGTTGGACTTAGACATGAGCTACCACACCCAGCTCCTTTGCGAATCGCCCCACCCATGCAAGTATTTCCCAGAGAGTACTCCCAGATATGAAGAACATTGCTGTCTTCTTCTGATTTCTTCTCTAAACTGTGTGTGTGTGTATCTGTGTGCCTCTGTGTGTGTGTGTGCTCATGTGTGTGAGCAATACATCCTCCTCATTTGGTCCTAACTGTGCGCTCAGACTGGGTAACCCATGAGCTTACAGGGATTCTCCTGCCTTCCCCTGTGAACCAGCTACTTCCTATGCATCCAAACTCTGCCATTCATTAGTGGTGAGATGTTCCAGCAAGTGACTAAGTCTCCCTGTTCCATTTCTTTGTAAAGTAATAATATCACTTCCTCACTCAAGTTCACAGCAGACATCAATTTACTTAATGTAATTCCTTGGTGCCAGTTTAAGCAGAAGCGAGGTCATCTGTCACTACTGCTCTTCTCTTGCCCTGGTGTATTTACTTCCTCCAGATGTGATAAAAGTTGACCAAAAGAAATTGTAGAAAGCAAGGCGTGTAGCCCACCATGAAGGGAAATCAAGGGAGGAACTCAAGGAAGGAACCAGGAGGCGGGAACTGAAGCAGAGACCATGGAAGAATGTTGTTTACTGACTTGTTCTCCATGGCTCACTCAGCCTGTTTTCATAGGCATCCCTCGCCCAGCTGCCCAGGGGTGGCCCATCCCACAGTGAACTGGGCCCTTCCAAATCAACCACCATTCAAGAAAAGGTTCCCACCGGCAATCTAACAGAAATATTCTCTCAGCTGAGGATCTTCCTCCCAGGTGACAGAGCTTGTGTTAAACTGAGGGGGAAAATGAAGAACTGATAGATACCATACCGTCATTGGACATGATCAGAGGAGGCAGCACTGCTTCCTATCCCCATGATTTGGGGTTTAGCCATTTGACTTTCTTTGATGAATTAACACACAATAGGTGACAGAAACAGATTGATATCTGAGGAAGTTTCGACTTTCTCTCCTGGGCTGCCCCTTCACCCACGAGCACATACAATTTAGCTAGGATCTATTCTGTCTGAGTTTCATCACTGAACCCACAGAAAGTCCACTGCCCTGCCACATGGAAGCCCTGAGGTTTCCCAGTCAAGTAAAGAAAAGTATAGACTTCTGGTCATTTCCGTCTTTAGCCACGAAGATGATCATAAGTGACATATCAAGACCTGAGATGGATAGTTCAGTTTATCTCCCCCATTGCTACATTCTGTATATTTGGTGGTAGGATTTGAATATCTGTACCCATTAAAAGAATGTTCATGTTTCAAGAGTCAGATGATGATGGATTTGGAGCAATTTGGAAAGTACTGTCTATTAGTGCTGTTCTGATTTATATTTAGAAATAAAATGAATATACTTTCATAATTCTAGAGATCCAATAATGAATCACAAACATGAATCAAAGAAAATCCCTGAAAATAAAATGTGGAAGCTAAGGATGAAATCACCCAGAAAGCAGATCTGAGTTCTTTCATCTATCACAATCCCCAAAATAGGTGGATGCTAAGATCTGTGAAGAGATTGATCATATGAAACAATGAATAACTTACTTGGAACTGTCTGCTGACCAACACACCATTTATCAATTCTTTCCTGAGTCTTTATGCTATCAGAAAGCTACACCAGGAAACCATCCATGATCTGCAGAGCTCATAGTGGGGCAGGAGGGGCACCAGGCAACTGGAACAGCAACAGACAGCTCATGTTGGGAACACCGAACAGGAAGCAGAAAGAACTAGCTCAAAATGACACGAGCCTCTTGAAACCTCACAGTCAGCCTCCCATGATGTACATCCGCCGGCAAGGCCACAAGGTCACAACTGCTTCTTCCCAAAGAGCCACCAGCAGGACACCTGGCATTAAAACACCAGAGACTTACCTAGGAAAGCTTACTCAAGCCACCACGATGGGAAATTATAGATTTTATCTAATATATGGCAAAACTGATGGGTCAAGTGGGGGTATTAGAGTAATTTTCTTTAAAATCTTAAAGTAGACCATGATGCTGAAATTTTGGAATCTGTAAATCTGAAAGGTTAGAATTGTCATAACACTGCCCTAGCCTGTACTCTTGTTCCTACAAAAGACAGATGAATATTTTTGCATGTATGTATGTGTTTGGTAGGCATGCATGTGTATTCATAAGTGTGTGGGCAGATATGCATGTCCTTGTGTGCACACGTGTGTGCAGGCCAGAAATTAACATTAGAAATCTTCTTCCCTCTCTCAACTCTCCATCTTACCTACTGAAGCGGAATCTCTCACCTGAGCCCAGATCTCTCCGACCTAACTGGTACAGACAGCTTTCATAGTTAGGGTCCCGATTGCTGTGAAGAGACACCGTGACCCCTGCAGCTTTCATGAAGGAAACATTTCATTGTAGGGGCTCGCTACAGTTCAGAGGTTCAGTTAGTCATGGTGGGGAGCATGCAGGCACAGGTGGTGCTGGAGCAGAGACTGCTACATCTTGCAGGCAACAGGAAATTAACTGACTGTCACGCTGAGTGTAGCTGGAGACAAAGGCCAAAAGGCTACCCCCAACAGGGACACACTTCCAGCAGAAGGTGTGGCCAAATTAAAGGTGTGACTTCCAGTCTCAGGTCTGAATTAAAGGTGTGTCTCAATCATCAGGCCTCCTCCAATAAAACTACATGTCCCCCAACAAGGCCACTCCTCCTGAGAGTGTCACTCCCTATGAGTTTATGGGGGTCGAATACATTCAAACTACCACAACAGCAAAAGGGTGTCCAGGGCACCTCGTTTCCCTGCTTCCCAGGAACTGAAACGATAGGCTGGCTGCCATACCTGTCCCACATTTATGAGGGTCCAGAGAGTTCCCGTGCAGGTCCCCATGCTTGCACCGTATCCACTGAACCATCTCCCCAGCCCTGGGTGAGAATTTAAAAACATTCAGTTCCAGAAAGAGGGGAGCTTACTGATATCCACATATACATTACTAACAACCAATCCCGTTGGTTGGAATGGAGAAAGCGATCATCTAAACCTTTTCTTCAGGAAAAAAAAAATCAAAATAGAAAACCATACTGAATTTTGAGAGGAATTCAGTATGATTAAGGAATTTTTATGCTGTGCCTTCTGCTAAAAGAACAAAGTGATCAGCCATAATTCTCAGCCTCCACAGAGACGAGCTGCCTCCTAGCAATTTTATTTCATGTAGCAAAGAACTTAGCCACAGTAGCTGAATTCGGATCAGCCCCCTCTATCACACAGCAACACAAAGCTCCCCCCGGCATGGGAAGGGTTTCACGGTTGGAACAATGGCAGGCTCAAGACAATGTGGCAAATGCAAGGGCTTGCTATAAAAAGCATCCACCCTCTTCCTCTCTTGTCGGTATTCAGGGCTACACTAAAGGTCATGTTTGCTCCTGCTCTCTGTTGTCCTTAACCACTGACATTTTAAAACGTCTAAATGCGCCGTGCCTCGGGACTCTTTTGTAAGGGGGGGGGGTTTATAAATGTACAGGGCTGTTGGTACAACCTCTGTTTGACTCCTGACTATCACCTCCGCTTCCAGGCTGAGCAAGTTTTGCTGCCTTGGCACAGTCCTCAGCAGTGCCCGCGGTTCCTTGGGGAGTCGATATTCCATCTGGCAAAACCGCCATTGCAATTTGTCAAAGCAAGAATTGTGCCCTGAAAGTGCGTGTTCTGAGGAAATGGTATGGTGTGTGCATTCAAAAGCCTTCAGCGAATGAAGGATCATCTGGACACAGATAATGGTGTGGGGTAAACATGAGCTTCTGCTGCTCTGGTGCGAGGGGATCCATTATTAGGATGGGAAACGGATGGGGCTTTCGCTATGCAAGGGATGCTATGCAAGATGTGTTCTTGCAGACACCGGAGCCTGTCTTAATTCAGGGTGGAAATCTGTGCTGATAAAGCAAGGGTCAAAGAACCTGCTTTGCATCATTAATTTGGACCTTTTCTTCCTAATAACCACCTCAGAGGAGCAACCCAAAAAGGCAACACAATATGTTCTGCAAGCGCTGCTCTGTGCATTTCCACACAGCAGACACACTTAGAATGCTGACTTCTGTCCAAAGAAGTAGGTTGTTAAGACCTTTCCAGAATTGAAAACATAGGCAATACCTCAGAATGTTACATCCAAGGGTGTCCCAGAGACCGGCCCTCTGACACCAACCCATCACTTTGCTGCCAGTGGCAGGGAAGTGCCATGTCAGTGGTGGCTCAGCTACACACAGACACTGTAAGCCCTGGGCAAGACTTTCGTCAGCACAAGCTCATGTGTGGAATTCCGTCTGCTTCTAAGACTGGAAGACACCTCGGTTCTGAACATTGAACCACGTGTACGAACTATGTATGCAAGCCTTAGTAACAGATGGATTAACACACTGGAAGGGCTTAAGTCATACAAAAGAAACACAAATTTACAGTAGTGATCCTGAATATCACAAGGCCCAAAAGAAACAGTTATAGCAGAAACAGGACTGGGAGGTAATTTCTGCCTGCGTGACATCACCCCGTTGCTACACCGAGGGCGCCCATAGCATGGCCCTAGAGCCCTGTCATGCTTCTTCCCAGCGGTTTCCACTCCTGCGCCACAGTTAATGCAGCTTCAGATGGCATTGATGCTAATATTAAAGAATAAAATAATCGCCCAGGATGAAAGTGATTGCACCAGATATCTCTGTATTTTCTTAGATAATAAATACATTATATTTCTCAGAAAAAAATATATACATATATCTTTTTGCAACTAAGAACATGGTAATTGTTGTCTTTGAACATATATGAACAAGTTCTGCCAAGTAAATTCCAATATAACTGTTTTGCTTTCTTTTTTTCCCAAAATATCACTGCCAGTTGGCCACTACAGGGAATTCTCAAGGCCATGTCTCAAACACTCAAGCCTTGGGGTCTCCAAGCTGTGTGTAGTAACAGTCTTTATCTTCCTCTGGTTTGTTCTTTCCTTTCAGCCATTGGATGAAGCATAACATTGATCACAAATGATATTAGGATCTAAGCCAAGACATAGTCTATAGTTGTCCCTTAGATCCATGGAGGCTGGCTCCAGGACTCCTAAGACAATTAATACATTTTTATGCTCAGATTTCTGATACAAAATGGCCTAATAACTGCACATAGCCTATACATATCGACCCATACATGTAAATTCCTGTATAGATTACTAATAAAACCCACAACACTTTAAATATTATATATATTTTTATTATATCACATCATATAGAGAGTAATGACAAAAGTTTATATGTATCCATCACACGTGCAAATTTTAAAATATATTTCCTGTCTGAGGTTGGAAAATCCACATTTGTAAAACCCAAGGACATTAAGATATTAAGGGTTTAATATCAACCCTGCAATGGTAATCTGGTTGAGCTGCCATGACAAATTACCAGAGCCTGGGAGACAACTGAAATTTTTTTTTTTCTTACAATTCTGGACACTGGTAATTAAAGATGAAGGTATTGGTCTATTCAGTGTCTGGTGAGGACCCTTTCCCTGGCTGCATATCCTTACCCCTTACTGTGTCTTTAGATGGCAGGAAGGAAGAATTCTGCACCGCCACTTTTGCTAAGTAGAGTCACGCATCCCTCAACAACAAGGCCATGTTCTGAGAAGTGCGTCATTTGGTGACTTCATTGTGCAAATGTCCCACTGCATGCTTACTCAAACCTGGATATTATAGGTCAACCACTTGACATGGCCTCTTGAAGCAATCCTGAAATACAGTAAACAAACGCCTGTTGTCGGGATACAGCCTGCTGCTTTACAGTAAACTTTCTCATAAAGAGAAGTACAGCCTAAAATACGAACTCTAGACTAACAAATACATAGAGACATTTCTGACTGTCAACTACCTTGGACTGAACATCACTATCTGAGCTATACTCTGTGTGTGCACATGTGTGTGCGGTTGCATATGTGGAAGCACACAGGGGTCTATAGACACACGTGGACACTGGTGCCCATGAATATGAATGTCAGAGATCAACTGTAAGTGTGGTACCTCACGAGCACGCACTGTGATGATTTGAGACAGGGTCTCTCACTTGGGCCTGGGACTTGTTGATTAGGCCAGGTTGGCTGACCAGCAAGCCCCAGGGATCCACCTGTCTCTTTCTCCCCAGGATTGTGCCACAAGCACACACCACACCTGGCTTTTCCATGGGCATTAAGTACTGAAATCAGATCCTCATGCTTACATGGCAAGTACCTTACCAACTGAACCATCTCCCCAGCCCTGTGTATGACCTATCTGTTTACATGGCTGACCATGAGGTGGGTTTAACACCAGCATGTTCACAAACACCTTATACACTACACTACAACACTGAGAATGCACTAGGCCATAGGAAGTTTTCAGCTCCATTTTAATCTTCTGGGGGCACAGCTGCGTGTGTGTCCATTAATAATCCAGATGTTGTGTAGCACGTGGCTATACATTAATCCTACTGGATAAAAGCCCTGCTCTGATTATTCATTTAACCTTAATTACTTCTTTTACCCTATTTCCAAAAACAGCCACATTGGAACTTAGAGGTGTATGGGATGATTTTGGCAGGAATATGGTTTGGTTGACAGAACTCCCTAACATAAAATAAAATAATAATAATAAAACCCCACATTGTGTCTGATGCCCTTTTCTTGTAGTAAGTGATCTACTATGAGCTGCCCTAGCTTAGTGGATAAGACAAAGACAGAGCATCCCGAGCTAGGACTCTTGACCCAAAGATAAAATGCCTATCGATAGTAGATAGTATCTAAATTAGAATTCCTGTATTTGCATGTCCTTCAGACTTGGGGAAATCCAGGGACACTAGAAAGTCTGTCAAGTTATAATGAAGAACAGAAATAGAGACCCCAGCAAGAGACCCGGGGCTGGAAAACGCTGCAGCAGTACAGGCCTAACAGATGAAGTGAAATGGAACTCGAATAGATTTCCCCAAACTCTAGACAATGCCCTTGGGGCTAAAATTGCATGAATTGCTTCAATGTAAAGCAGCTTAGAATATCACATGCAAGCAGATTAATCTGTTGTTTTCATTGTTCAAGTAAACTCTAGCATAAAAAGACAGTCCCTTAGAATACCCTTAAAACATTTCATGTAAATAAGATAATGTATCCTGAAAACAGAAACTTCTTGACTTCTCTGACAGAACAGTAGCTTAGGATGCAAGATACATTTCTCTCATAGTTAGTGCAAAAATCATTTCGCAGCACACAAATGACCCCCTCAGATCATAACAAGTGACATTATTAACAAACCACATTTATTTTTGCAAAGCAAACTCCCGACAGCATCAGCCACATTTTGATAGTATTACATTTTTCTTTTCACCAGATTAGAAGAAACCAAACATAGAAACTAATTTATGAGTACACACAGACACACACACAACATGTAATTATGTGTGTTCCAAACTTTTAGATCCCTTTGCTTGACATAAATGCTTCAATAATTGAACACTTATAGAAAAAATTAAATACCTTTCAAATTTTCTGGCTATCATATTTTTTCCTTTGTCTTTTCCCTCAAGTCTTCTGTATTAATTTTTAATATTGTTCTCTTTCAAGCAAACATCACTGAAGGACTCTTAAACTAAGACCCTGCCTAAAATCCATGAAAGCTAAGACCTTTGGTAATTAATCAAATTTGCTCTAAATGGGATTAATTTGGGTGTAAGTATGAGGAAGATTATCAGGGTACATGTCCCTCTTCTCATCTGTCCCTAGGTCCTTTATTATTTTTTTTCTTGTTGAATTGAAAATGAAGCTGGGCTATAATCTTGCATGGCAGATACTAGATCCTGCCTTAGATAAACATCTCCCAAATGCTAATGAATGTGAGCTGCATCTCTGAAGGAGCAAGAACAGGATTTGACAAGAATCTAGAGGGTAAAAAGAAGGACTTTTTGACTTAAAAGAACTGTTTTTTTGTGAATATGAATTCAGTATTGTTTCCTGGAAAAAAAAATTTTGCTCCATTGGAAAAACAGAAAAAAAAAATCTGCTCCATCAAAATGCGGAAGCATGAAAAACCGATGAGCTTTCAAATTGTCCTCTTTTGCATGCAAATCATATCAGAAGTTCTCATTAGCATAAATGCATGAGCAACTCTAAATGCTTTTAATTTCCAATCTCAGCCAGCAGAGGAGTAATTTGTCACTGTCAGGGTGAAAATCTAAGAAGAGAAAAAAAAGAGTGAGAAAGAGAGAGGGGGACTCCATGCTAAATTGGAATCATATAAATTTTTGATTTGCTAATTGACTGATGCTGCAGTTCAATCAGCTGCCTTGAAGGTGTAAATAATTCAATGTAGAGTCAGAAATAAAGGCATAACGTGCCACTACCGAAGTCACATTAGTATTCGGGGGTGGCAGGACATACCTGACCATCCCTTTTCCACAGACATCCTGTTTAGTCAAATTGTAAGTCTTCTACAAGCAAATACATTATATAAACCTATAAAAACACCACTCATATACCTCAAATTTTGCAAGGAAATGACATTAGGACTCTGAAAGTCAAGCTCAGCAGTCTTTAACTGTGAGCGTTCCCAGCAGGTTACAGTAACCGCGGCCTTAAGAACCCTCTTCATGTGGTAGCTCACTAATGCAATCATACAGAGAAAGTAAGAGATAAAAATCATATTCTTACTTCTGCTGACTTCCATCTTTCCTTTCCCTTAATCAACTGTTTTAAATGTCATAAGCAAAAAAAAATGTATTTATTGCAAGGATATTTCCTTGGGGCAGCCTTGATGGGGATGTTTTAGACACCACTCCCCGTGGTTTGTTTTTATTGGGAAATTGTATGATTTTAAAACCTGTGCTTTAAAACATTTGGATTTACATCACCCCAAAGTTAGTTTGTAAATATTTTAGGAGCCACCTCAAGGCTGGGGGTGTAACTCAGAGGTAGACCTCTCCTGGAGTAGTATGTGCAGAGCTCTGGGTTAGCCTCCCAGTCCTGGAAACCAAAAACTGTTTAACTTCTACTAGAAGGGAATAAACATGACTGAACTATATTTTATCAAGTACTTGGTGTTTTATTTATCGAAGACCTTAAGCAGCATATCAAGGAGACATGCCACAACCGTGTCCAGACACTTTCCTCCAAAAGCCAATCAGATGTTGAAGAGAAGATGCCAGCAAAAACTGCGTGTACAAAGTCACTTGCACCCAAGAGAAGGGTCGCGGGAGGCCTGGAATTTGGGTAGATGCGCTTGCCCTACTTCTCACCTGTGAAACTCAGAGAACAATCCAGCATCTGTATTTCTGGACCATCCACCAGACCCTGCACAACCTACCAGCCAGTGGCCACACCCCTGAAGAAAATTATTCTCCGTCATCCAGCAGCCATCAAATGCTAACAGCTCTTCAGCTTGGGATGCAGCCTCATGAGCTCTTCCCTCACCCATCCTAAAATCCTAATTGCCTCTAGTGTGGTCTCATGCACATAACCATTGCTACTGTAAGTGCAATGGCCACATTAGGCCCACTAGGACCAGAAGAGAACATTTCGTGGAGCTCCTCCCCACCCTTACATTCTTTCGGCCTACTCCTCTGTGTTATTCCCTGAGCCTAGAGAAGTTGATATAGTCAGGACTGAGAATTTGGCAATCCCTCATTCTCAATACTTTGACTACTTGTTAGTTTCTGTATTGACCACTACTCATTGCAAAAGCAGCTTCTCTGAGCAAGGTTGAGGCAGTACTGATCTATGGATATGAACATAAATATTGAGAACAGAACCTTGACAACACCATTAGGCATATCCCTCGACTTAGACCTAGGATCTCCCCAGGCATGGGCTTCTGACCAGGTTTACAGTACCAGGCATGGACTCCCTTCCATGGAATAGGCAAAAGCCTGTGTTTCTGAGCATTAAGTCACTAATCTTATACATCATAGTAGAAATAATAATGAACTAGAACAAATGTAGGATCAATTAAAGCTGGAGAGTTTTGTTTGATTTGCTTTTCTCACCCAGATCAGATGAAATACCTGAAACCTAAAAAGGAAGAAATAGTGAGAGAAAACTCCAAGTGGAGGTTGGTTAACCTGAAGAAAGCAAGGCTCACACCAGCTGAGCTCCAGCCCCTACTCAGCCCACAGCAACCTTGCCCAGAAGAAGGCCACCCTTTAGCACAACCCCAACCCAGGAAGCCAAATTACTAAACTGTAAGAATAAACAAAGGAGCCAAGCAAAAGCTTACACAGCAATCAGCCCCAAAGTTCCAGGGTTTGATGAATAACTGGCAAATTTCCTAACTTTTGATACCATTTCCAAATAAGAACAAGCAGAAAAGGCCCAATAAGCACCTATATCAATCCCTCGGGATGCCCTGCCCCTAGTTACTACAGCTTCCAATCAGAAAACACCAGGAAGTTCCTCTTCCCCCCCACCCTGCCTTTCAGTGCCTCCCACAGCCCAAATGGCACAGTCGATTCTCTTAAACCACTTGCCTTTCTTATTTGACTAGTCTTTATTTCTTCAAAAGACCACCAGTATGCTGGAAAAGCCTATGTCTCCTTGTTGGGGTACTGTTGAATCTCTAAATTTGTGGGGTCTATGAACAAGGAGAACCTCTGCCTCTTTTTTTTCTGCCCAGAGTGAAAGAGAACATGCAGCATCAGCCACAAGACCCTACTGAGCACTTTTCATCTGACCATCTGAGAAGCCTGAGGATTAGGATTAATCTACTACACACACACATACAAAGAGAGAGAGAGAAACATAAACACACCAAACATACATATAAACACACAGAGAGAGAGAGAGAGAGAGAGAGAGAAACACACACACACACACACACACACACACACACACACACAATACCCTAGCTCTTCTTCCTTTTTCCTCTTAATGAAACAGAATTACCCAGCATGCAGTTTCCTATCTACAGAGCACTTGCCTCCCTCCTGTTCAACTGGGGAATACTTGTTGATCCACTATTCCTCAGACTTACTCAACTTTGGCTGACACCTCTTTGCTTAAGGCCCTTGAATCCCTTTCCTCCCCAGGGTGGCCCACTCCTCATTCACCTCCATTTTTTTGGCGTTCATATAAGTATTTTTGACACAGGGCTTTGCTGATTTCCCTCACACTGGCATAGGTAGGTGTTTCTTGTTTGACTTTATATCACTGTCCTAACAGTCCTGTGATGTGGGTGCTCTTAGTGTCCCCATGTTACAAAAGAAGAGGCAGTTTAGCATAAAACAGAGGGCACTTTAAGGCATGTATGCAAAGTAGCATGTTGAATTCATAAATATAACACAGAGCTTCTCAATCTCGTTAAGGCTGACATTATAGGTGTAGGATTTTTTGTTGGGTGAAAGGAAGCCAAGAACTACAAAGGAAAAGAACTCTTAACCTTTTAAATTTTAATTTGGTCTCTCTCTCTCTCTCTCTCTCTCTCTCTCTCTCTCTCTCTCTTTTTAAAAAAGGCAGCTTTGGTTCCAGGGTTTGAAAAACATCAAGCAAGAAAAATTTCAACAGAAAAGAAAGATTAACTTTGCGTTTCCAGCAGCCACATCACAAGGTCAAACCACTGGTTTAGACGGAGCTCGTGATTAATTAAGCTTTACAAGCCTTCTTTTACATAAATCATTTTGTTTCCTCCAACCAGTAGTCATAAAATTGATTTTTTTTTTCAGACAGAATTCAGGTCCTTATAGTACAACTGAGACAAACTTCACATTCTTGGTTTTTTCCTTTCCGTGTGAACTGTCAGCCACTTCCTCTAATATTAACCCTTTCATCCAACATGCTACCTTTTGCTGTTATTTATCATCGACAATTAGGGTCACCATATTTCAGGGTCAATACAGTAGGGTAAGGGACAGAAATAATAACTGACCTGCACATTGTTTTAATAGTAGCCTACGACTCAGAAGTGGTGGCATGTTCTAAATTGTCCTAAGGTATTCTGCCACACAGCTGTCCCTGAACACAACCATCTGGAGAGTTCTGGTCCCTCTGGATCAGTCTTCCTTGGAGCAAGGCTCACTTCACATGGCTTCAGGCACACTGAATCACACCGCTCAAAATCCCCCAAGTTGGAATTAATATACTGTAGAAGAGAATATGCCACTCTGGATTAAAAAAAAAATAACTCAGAATCTAAAGATACCCTAAGTAGAGCCTCATGTGAGGAGAGAGGGAGAGGCGGAGGGGAGATTTGTTCCTTCTTCATTGACAGCATGCACATGTTAACCAGAGCACCACTCATCTCCTTTGTAAGTGTCCAGTGAGATGGGCATTAAATTGAAAGCCTGTGAATAAAGGGAATATTATGATAGGAGAAAATAGACCAGTTCTTCATGACACTGTTTTAAGAAATCCAGTTCCTATGGGATGAAGAGATGACTCAGTTCTTAAGAGGTTTCAATATCCTTGAAGAGGGCTGGAGTTCACTTCCAAGCGCCTGGGACCATCAGCTTACAGTTGCCTCTAACTACAGCTCCAGGGAATCTAACGCCCTTTTCTGGCCCCTCGAGATAGTGGCACACATACAAACATACACACCACACACATACATACACAAACAACACACACATGCAAATACCACACACACACGTACAAACATACAGACACACACATACTCCAGTCTTCCGGAATCATACTTATGGACTATGGTTTCTTAGACGTGGCTGATAGTGAGTGGGGTCATGGGCAGATGCACTCCATGGCCTATCATGCATGTTTTGGCCTTTGGGCAGCATCTCTGGCTACCTCTACCCTTTAGTGTCCATCGTGGTGACTCCACTCATTAATCTTTAACTCTGATACATCTGTGGCCCTAACTACCCCTTTCTTCACATCAGATTAGGTCATCATTTGGTCCTATGTGTGACCCTACCCTGTACATGAAATTTCAGACATCTCAGTGTTTGAGGAGCCCCAGAAAATTCCCCTCCTCTGACAGAAGATGAGAGGTGAGAACCCAGGAACTGTGTGTTTTGCTCCTAGTAGACATTTAGCTAATATTGGAATGAATGAAGAAATACACGAATCAGGGATAGTGTGACTTTTTCTTTTTTACTTTTCTTGAGTTTCAATTTTTTAGAATTTGCTCTAATATTTCTTTCGTACCAATATAATTTTCTTCGATGAAGTTCATTTAGCAGAACTTAAGCCAAATGTCTGAGTTCTCCCCCTGTCATCTCCCAGCAGGCCATCTGCCCCAAGCAGAGATTTTTCTCTTCCAAACACAACTTTCAAAGAGCTCACAGTTGTCATTGTCATTTTTACTTAGTACACTTTAATGGAAATGTAATTATGTCATTTCCCCATCCCCCCTCCTCCCTCTCATTCTTCCCATGACCCCCGTTTCTCACTCAAATTGATATTTTTTATTATTACTGTTGTTGTTACACACCCACAATGTTCAATATGTTAAGTCCATATTTGCTGTTTGTACAGCTTTCAGGGATGCTCACTTTGTATTGGCTGTGCACTTAGGGGGCTCTGATGGAGGAAGATCATTGGTTAATTAATAAGAAACTGCTTGGCCTCATAGGTTAAAACATAGGTGGGTGGAGTAAACAGAACAGAATGCTGGGAGGAAGAGGGAGTGAGCTCAGACTTGATAGCTCTCCTCTCTGGGACAGACGCGATAAGCTCCGACCCAGCATGGACGTAGGCTAGAATCTTCCCGGTAAGCACACCTTGGGTTGCTACACACATTAATAGAAATAGGCCAAGCAGTGCTTAAATGAATACAGTTTGTGTGTCATTATTTTGGGGCATAAGCTAACCAGATGGCCGGGAGCTGGGTAGCAGGAACGCAGCCCGCAGCTCCTACTACAGGGCTCATCCCTACAAGAGGCAAATTCTCCATCTCTTGTCAGTCATTAGCTGTCTGTATATCGTTGTCTTAAAACAAGCATGGTACTAGAAACCTAATGAAGGACCCAAGGCTAGCGAGGACATGGATTTTAGAGGAGAATATCCTACTGCCTATTTACTAGACCAACATAATTCCTAACTACATTCTAAAACTTATGCTTAGACCAACTAGTAAGTACAGCTCTCAAGCTCCTCATTAGCATGCTTTGGTATTATCTAGTTAAGGCTTCTATTGCTGTGAAGAGATACCACGAACACAGGAACTCTTACAAAGGAAAACATTTAACTGGGGCTGGCTTACAGTTCAGAGGTTTAGTCCATTATCATCATTGCAGGACATCCTGGCATGCAGGCAGACATGGTGCTGGAGAAGGAGCTGAGAGTTTGACATCTTCATCTGTAAAGCAGCAAGGAGTGCCTGCCTCATTGGGTATAGCTTGAGCATGTAAGTGACCTCAATCCTGCCTCCACAGTGACACACTTCCTCCAACAAGACTACTCCTCCTGATAGGCCAAGCATTCAAACACATGAGTCCATGAGAGCCCGACTTGGGAGAAATTATTTCTATGGTCTGTCATCAGTGCCCTACCTGGGTCCATCAACATTTGTTTATGTCTATCCAGAAAAGTCCTCACTACATTCTCTAACATGCCTCAGTTTCTCTATCTGTAAAACAGAGATAACTATACCACTTCAAATGTTTCTTCTTTTTGTGCAATGTATGAGTTATCACATTTGTTCTCCATTAGGACTATCTTGTCTCCAAAGGAGCATTTGACAATGTCTGGAGACATTTTGATTGTTACAACTATAGAAAGTTGCTAATGCTATGTAGTTAGTAGATCCTAGGTGGCTGTTAAATATCCCACAATAGAGAATTAGCCAGACCCACAAAGAGCCAAGGTTGAGAGCCCCTGGCAGAAAAAACCCATGGAGGGGAAAGCCCAGAAGCCATGTTGACTGTAATTGCTGTTGTAGCCCTGGCACTTGACATGGCTCCTGGCACACTGAGGCTGTGCAGTAATTCACAAGAGGATTTTAGAAGCCAACAAATATTATTGCTAAAAAGGGGTCTGCATGAATTAAACAAATAAGCAACCTACAGGACAAATGTGGTTCATGAGATGCTTAGTGCAGTTCCTTGGGCACTGTCTTAGTGAAAAAAGAAAATTAATTTTGTCAGCCATGAAAATAGAGAGTCCATATCTCAGTTGATCATAGAGACACCTCCTTGCCTTCCACACACAAAGCATATCTTAGTCAAGTCATGTTTATCCAATGCCAAAGAAATTGCTTATACCCCCAACTTTCCTTTTGGCAACATTAAAAGTAATATAACCTCTAAAATCTCTTCAAAATCTTATGCTATCTCTGAATTGCAGAAATGTAGCCATTCTCGTGTTTCTTTTGGTGAGTTGGCTGGGTCTCATCTTGTTCAGATTGACCTTGAGAGATTGACCTTGAGTACCAGATTCAACCTGTCGAGTAGCTGGGATGTGCAAAACTGTTCATGTCCTAACTTCCTGCCATTTAGCCGCACATCTTCAAGTTTCTACAACCTCCCAAAGGCAGTGTGCTAAGGACCCTGCCTTCAATACACAGGTCTCTGGAGGATGTCTATCCAAGTGGTCATGAATGGGGCTGAGAGCAATAGCAAGAACAAGAAGAGCATACACCTATGCTACTCATACATTTATTTATTTGTTTATTTATTTATTTATTGTTTTCTTCCAAGTTCTCCCATTTCTCTATAAGACAAAGTTCACACTGTGACCTAGGTTGACATGGAACTCAAGTATCCCACACTACCTGTGAACTCGTAGTCATTCTCCTTCCTCAGCCTGTGATTAATTAATCACAGCCAAGTAATGTGATTAACAGCAGGTGCAACTGTGCCTGGCTAGTTCCTGGTTTTGAGCAACTGACAATCCTAACAATTGTATTAAATCAAAAGAAGATGGTAGAGAAGAAACAGGCACGTGCCCACTAATGTTTCCAAAAATATAAACAGGATAGAATATCCAGGAAAGTAGCAGCGGCTTTACTGCCTCTGAGACCACTAACCACTATGGCCCCTATGAGACAAACATTAGAGTCAATGTCAACTATATATGAAACACGGACTGAAAGGCAGAAATCTGTGCAAGGACTGGGAAGATTGCCCAACGGTTAGACTACGTCCATGCTTGACCACGACTGTTGGGATCCTGGGTACCCACATAAAAGCTGGGTTAGATGACATCCTGCCTGTGATTCTCAGCACTTGAGAGTCAGAAAAGAAGGAGCCTCGGGGCAAGGTTAGCTGAATCAGTGAGCTCCTGGCTCAGCAAGGAATTCTTCAACAAATAAAAGCAGGGGCTGATTAAAGAAAACCCCAGAGACATTCTCTACCTCCATATATACACATGTATGTAGGGTTTGGGGGACACAGACAGACAAAGACAGGGACAGTGAGAGACAGAAAAACATTCAGAAAGAAAAAGACAGAGAGAGACAGAGAGAGAGAAATAGGGAGACAGTGAGAGACAAAAAAGCTCACACAGAGAGAAACAGAGACAGTGAGAGACAGCAAAAAAAAAAGAAGAGGGGAGAGAAAGAGAAATTAGTAAACAAATGATGCTAACAGGCTTATTTATTATTTTTTAAGAGCAATGTTGGGTTCTGTTTCCTAAGGGAGAGATTCTAACATTCTTTAAGCAAGCTGTCTTGTGTATGAATAATTTAACAGGAAAGTCCAGAATAGATATACTCGCATTATTGGAGGGCCGTATACCACAACAGTCACCTGTGGAAATGAGTAAGAAACAGGTTAAAATTAATGGCCAAAGTGGTTCCCGTGTGTTTCCATTAACCAGATCGATTTTTGCTTTTAGATAACTAAAACTGTTGTCTTATACTCTCTTGGTTTCTTTTTAAGATTTATTTATTTCTATTTTATGTATATGAATATTTTGCGTACATGTATATCTGTGAACAACTTGGGTGCCTGGTGCCCATGGAGGCCAGAAGAGGGCATCAAACCCCTAGAACTGGGGTTACAGACTGGTACCTCATGGATGGTGGGAATAGAACCCAGATTCTCTGGAAGAGCAACCCAATGCTATTAACCACTGAGTGGTCCCCCAGCCCCTTGGTTTCCTTTTTAACAGTGGCTATTACCTGCCTCTCACCCATAAAATACAGTGATACTTTTCTAACTTCAAAAATAGGAATAATATAAATGTTATAGTGAGCTTGGCTTTAAGTACATCACTGGGAATCATTTGAATGCCGTAAGAGGGACTTTGTATCATAGGAGGAATTCAGCTTTGTTGTGTTAGAGTATATCATATTAGGAATATTCAAATGGTTCACTGTTTTGCAAAAAGACTCCATTTTAATTCAATGGTCCATTATACTCAGGCACATAAAAGAATCCTCTTAATTTGGTAGTGAGATTTCTTTTATAAAACAAATAAGAGTGTCTCCAATATATCTGGAACCCACTGAATATAGAATTATTTGGGGGATGCCTCTTGTAATTCTCCAGTTTTAATTTATAGTACCCATTTATTATTTACATGGTTTTGCTTTCTGCTGGAAGTTCCATGCTCTGCAGATACTCAGGGCAATGAGGCAAGTCCAAAATTATTTTTTGTTGTGCTATGTTATCATCCAATCTTTTTTATTTATGCTAAGCTCTTGTTTTAGATGATTCTTAGATTTTTCTACAATATCAGGGCTCATTCTTGCAGAAATGTATGCAGTTTTTGTGTGAGAGAGAAAAAAGGGAAGGTAAAAAATTTATTACGTTGCTTTTACAAAAAAGCCATATAAGTGTATATGTATACACATTTATACCATATATATATATGTACAATACGTATCTATACATACATATATAAATGCATACATATATGTTATTAGCTTTTGCCTGTCAGATTCCCAAATATTTTTGGAAATGTTTCTTTACATTTAAAGGGGAATATGCTATAGAGATTTGCATTGGTATGGATCTTGGTTTATTGATACAAATTTTAGATCAATTTTGTTCCATGTATATTTCTGCTCTTGATTAAGGTATTGTGTTTGGGTAGCTTATTTAAAAGTGTAATATATAATTTAAAAATATAGATTAATAGAGAGTCATCTACAATAGTCAAGATTATAGTCACGTTAGTTAGATTTTCTAAATGTACAGAGACATATTTCAGATGGATAGGCATTCTTCAAACCATTCAAAGACTACAGAATGTGGTATTTAAAATGTTTTAAAAACTTAGGACTTTTCATAACAATAAGACACAGCTGCTCCTAGCAGCACCAATTACTTCAAGAGGAAGATGGATATAGAAGAGACTCCTTATGGAGTTGAACAAGAAACTGCTCTTGCCTAGACTGCTTGATGGTATATTGGATGAACTGGACATGCAGGACCCACAGAGAAATGACTGCTAAATTTGCCTAGAGGTGAGACTGTTCTTTGAGGTTCCTGCTTCATGCACGAGTCTGTCAGAAAATCATCAGGACTCAGAAAAATGTGACAGAAAAACTGCCAATATAAAATTTCTTGCCTCATGGAAAAGTCTGATGAATACTAAGAACCTATAGGCTAAAGATGGATGCCCCAACAGTACAGACAAACTTTGGGTGAATGTCCAGGAAGAGAGAAGTCTGTCAATTCTAGAGTTTTGGAAGTTGCTTACAATGTACTTTCTGATTACTTAGGTAATATTATATCCTTCTGGAGTCATTGATGGAGTTGAAGAGTAGATAGTAATAATATAGTTTTTCTTAGCTATGATAAAAGATAAAATATATGTAAGTATTGTAATTGTAATTCTTACTTGATACCTATTTTGTTATGTGTAATTTTACTATGTTATTTAAACAGAAAAGGGGAGGTGATGTGGGATTCCCCTCTGTATGCTCTAAATACCATTGATTAATAAAGAAATTGCATTGGGTCTGCAAAGGAAATAGAGGTAGGTGAGGAAAATAAACTGAATACTGGGAGAAAGGAAGCAGAGTCAGGGAGAAGCCATGGAGCTGCTGCCAGAGACAGACATGCTAAAACCTTGCCAGTAGGCCATGAGCCTCATGGTAAAATATAAAATAATGGAAATGGGTTAAATTAAGATGTAAGAGTTAGCCAATAAGAAGCTAGAGTTAATGGACCAAGCAGTGATTTAAATAATATAGTTTCTGTGTGAATATTTGGGGGCTGAGTAATTGGGAACCAATGAGCAACCTCTCACAACATACATATATAAATAAGTGCACATATGTCATAGCTTTTGCCTGTCAGAAGCAAAACAGTATATCTTTTGCCATGCAATTGTATGATTACTAATTTTCCTATGACCTCTGATAAACAGAGTGGACCTTCACGACTGCTAGAAGGCAAAGGAGTCAAAGATAGCTCAACCAGTTGACCTCCAACAACTGCTTCAAGGGTCTTTTCAAAGAAATGATACCTATGCCTTTTGCAGAAGTGACAGGGACATAAGCTGACTTCAGGCAGATTTAACTGTGACTTTAATTAGAAGATCTTCTTTTCACTAATTAATTATAGAGTAATAAAGTGAACAGGTGAAAGGGCCTTGAGAGATCAACAGTCACAACCCACATAACCTACTAGACTCCATATAAACTGTTCTAGACCCACAGAAAATACTTTTCAACTCTTGCAGGAAAAATGTCCCTGCAGTCTTCTTCCATGTGCTGACCTAGGAGAGAGCAGCACTCACACAGGAAAATTCTTCCAGCACATCCCTCAGATGTCATTTTCAAGGCAGCCTGAAAGCTGACCTGTGTCTGTCCTCTGGTGAACTTGTGGCAGCCTCTATCATTGCATTCCTTTCAAGAGCCATTTCCTGGCCGGGGACAACGTGACCAGTGTTTCTGACATAGCAGCTATGCTCTTCCTTTTATTTACTTTTTAGTTGGAATTTGCTGTTCAACATTTTCTTAAAATAGTTCCCATTTTCCTTGATCTTTGGAACCTGTTCTTGGAAAATGCAGAGAAGCAGTTAAAGCAAAACATAGAAACAACCCCTCGTGAAGTCCCACCCCGCCCTGCTATGCTCAAAGACACAAAAGCTCACTCATGTTAAAAGATACAGAAGAAACTGGCTTCAAGGCTGTGTTACACCCACCACCAAGAGTAGGGGAAGTAGAGCAGAAGGGAGGGTACCTCTACATTAACATCCTTTTTAATTCTCACAAATGCAAGTCCAATCAGCTTTGTACTTTCTAAGGTCATTGTCAGCTGTCTATTGGACTTCGGTGCGCAGACTCACCAGGGCACAAATACCCTAACATTTGTTGTTGAAGCTGTAGGAACTTGGCTCATAATTTGTTGTTATCATTGATGGGAATGATAATGACAATAGTAATAAAGTATATTATTTACACATGCTTTTATTTGGGTCAGTAATTATATTAGTCTCATAAAAATTAAAATATTATATTACATTGGCAACTATCCCATCTAATCCTTCTATCATGCCCAGAAATTATCAAGCTAGTGTTTATCTGGCCTGTCAAGGAGAAACAGCAAGCCCAGTGTGGCTAGAAGAAAAGATTAGATAATGTAGGCTCTATGATAGAGCGCCTGCCTGGTGTGGGCAGGGCCCTGGGTTCAATTTCCAGTACCATCCCATAAAAGGCGAGCAAAAAATTAGACTGTAGTACCAAAGAAGGTGGCAGGCAATCAGACAGCAACTGTTACTATGCAACAAAGGAAGGAAGGAACACCATTGAGTGGTTATGGGCATAAGAACACCTGACTTCAATTAAAGATTTACATTTAGCTTTCGTTTTTGCTCATTTTTGAACTTACAATAAGTGACCAAAAGTAGAGCAAGGAGATTAATTAGAATACCAGAACAACCCAGGTAAAAGCTAGAGATGGTACAGGTCACACTGTAGTTAAGGCTGTGCTGTGGGGCAATGTAGCCTGCCACTTATATTTTAAATACATGCTGATTGGCCAGTAGCCAGGCAGGAAGTATAAATGGAGTGACCAGGCAGGAAGTAGAGGTGGGGCAACAAGAATTCTGGGAAGAGGGAAACACAGTCCACAGTCATGACCCAGTCACAGAAGAACCAAGATGTGACTGCCTCACCAAATAAGGTGCCCAGCCACATGGCTAACATAGAAAATATAATGGGCTGATATAAGTTATATGAGTCAATAAGAAGTCTGAGCTACTAGGCCAATCAGTTTATAACTAATGTAGACCTCTGTGTGATTTCTTTGGAACTTAATGACTGTGGGAACCAGGCAGGACAGAAACCTCAGTCAACGAGGTAGAGTTAGAGATTTTTTTGTGTGTGTGTTTTGGGAGGCAAGGCAAACAGGGTTTTCAGATGGGCTAAACATCAGGTGTGAAGAAATGAAAATCAAAAAGAAACTTGAATTTGAAGGTATGCTAGAATTAGAATAATTAAACTAGCATCTTTAAAATATGAAAAGTTTGGACAGGAAAATGAACTTATCTTCTGTTTGATTTGGGTGACTCTCAGAAAGTCATTTGGGCAGCCCAGAGAGTGTATGAGTCTAAAATTGCACTGCAAAAGGACAATCCAAGACTTGCCATTTAATGCCAGGAGATTGGATGAGATCATCAAACACATATGTGTACTTAGAGACAGGGTATAAAAAGTACAATCCTCAGAAGTTAGGGGCATGAAAAGAAAAGGAAGCCCAAAGAAACCACTGCTGAAGAAGGGGGGAAAAAACAGAGAAGGCCCAGGTCAGAGGCAATTAAAGCTTTGTTTGGAAAGCTACTTTCCAAAGAAAAGTGAGTGAACCCTTCTGGAAGATGTTAGTGGAGTGAATGAAAAGATTGCTGAGAAATAACCATGAGAATGAATGGCAGCGATCAGGATCAGGGCAAATTTAGCTATTGTGTGGAGCCGAGCACCACCAGAGAGAGAATAAAACGAGAGTTAAAAGACAAAGGATGTGAGACTCTGAGACTCTTTGAAGTCTGAGAACGGTGATCAGAGATATCAAATGGCAACTAATATAACAAGAGCAGAATATGGAGTCAGCAGAGGAAGGAAGTTAATCCAGAAAAAAAAGAAGGAAGAGAAGAAAAGAGGGGGGAAGAGGAGGAAGACAAGATAAAGAATGGGTGATTCTATAAATGTATTTGTAATATAATGTAATTGTAAAATAAATGTAAATGGATAAATGCTATAAAGGAGCCATGTAGGGTTTGAGCTAAGTCTATAAAAGAGACAACAGTTGGATAGAGGTGGTATTATTATAGAATTCGATTCAAAATTAATAAACCATGTTCAGAAGCATGCAAAATAAATATGCAGAGAGTATATGGTTAAACTGAGCTTAAAACATAAGAATAGAAGCTCAAAGGTACATCTGTGATGTGGAAGGCTACAAATCTATGAAGTCTTTTGAGGAAGAAAAGGTCAAAACTAGAATGAGCTGCTGGGAAGTTGTGAGTGCATAAGGGTGTTAACAGCCCATAATGAGAGTTTGAAGTCAATAAACCAAATTTTATCATGTTCAAGCTTTTGTTCAAGCCTTGAATATTATGAACTTGATAGAGATGGGATCAATAACTTAAGGATTATAGGCTTGGCAGCTTACAAAGATTCATCTACTTTACCTAAGGGAGAAGACTAGAATCTGTATCTCAAGTCTGAATTCTCATCCACTGTGTCGTTCTCAAAATTTGTTGTTGGCTCCAAAAGTTCTCTTTTAAAACTTCCTTTGTGGTGGCTGTTCATGTCAATGTGATGATATCTGGCATTAATAAAACACTATCGGCTGGGGTCACTTGTGAGGGAGGTTTTTCTTAATTAAATCATGTGAGATGGAAAGGCCCACCTTTAATCTGGGCCACATCTCCTGGTGGCAGCCTGCATTAAGGGCATGGGGGAAGCTCTTGCTCTTTGCCGCTTGCCATCACTCTCACTGGCAAATTCAATCATTCACAGCATTAGACTCTACTTTTATGGATGCCATAATCTACCGAAGGCCAGCTGTGACATCCAGACTAGTGGATTTAACAATTACTGAATTCTTAGGTCTTCCAGTGATAGAAAACCATTATTGTACTATCTGGACCACATCTGTAAGCCATTATAATGAATTTGATCTATAATAAATCATATATATATGTATATATACATATATATTCATTCTATAAGTTATATTCCTCTAGAGAATGCTGATTAATACACCCATTAACTGGAAACAGCCTCTGATATGCCAAAATAACCTCTATACAAGCCAGGGTTTCTAGCTGGAAACCTCCTTACATTCAGACAAAGCACACTGGGAATAGAGGGGAGGCAAGACTTGAAGTCATGGACATTAGCAAACCCTTCTTCATTTTTGTGTTTTTGTTTTTGTTTTGTTTTGTTTGTTTTGTTTTGTTTTGTTTTGTTTCATCATAATGGCACTAAGGTTAGGTAGCAACATGCATAGGGCTAAAACTCTAGTAATGTTCTGGATAGATAGACCACAGAAAGTATCCAAGCAATTATTGGGAAATCAGTGGCCCAATGCTGTAGAGTCCAGTATTCTGAATGTTAACCCATGCTAGACTGATAGACTCAATATCATGTCCATGCAGAATGGTCAAGCCATGATGTAAAACATTTGAAAACTGATATAAGACTTCAACAATTATCCAAAAAAAAAAAGTAAGACAGTTTTGGGGCCTCACAGAATTGGTGACCCAGTGAAGCAAAAACATGGACATGCTACATAACAGAATCCATGATCCACAGAACATACTATTCACTGCCTGTCACACACAATCGAAAATTAACACCAAAGAAATGGGAAAATACGGCCTACTCTTGAGGAAAAGATGATAAACAATTGATGATTTCAGCTGGACGAACCTCCGGAATCACCCCAATGAGCTAGTCTGGGCGGCTATTTTAACTGTGTGCCATGAGGTTAAAAGCATGTCCTCAAAATGAATAAGAAGACTTGTGGTCTCAACAGAGAAACAGAAACATTCTGAAGCAAACTCATAACTACTCAAGTGTTGAGAACAAGCGACTGATGAGTGCCAGGCTTGAACTGGGCATTGGTATCACACACACACACACACACACACACCCAAGGCTCAGGGGACACCAGAAGGGACAGAAGGAATACAAGAGTCAGAACTTTCAGAGGAGTGCTATTTAACTTTGTCTTCCTGCTATGACATGGTCATGGCTTTAATGAACATACAACATCTGTGATTGACTATACATGACCTTCATAAGACTGAGCCCTTCAGCATCCCCTTATGTATAGAATAGAGGCTCCTGAGATGCCACCCTTTCCTGAGGCACTAGGAAGAGTTGGCGGTTTCCAAGAGAAGACTTGTCATTTTCTTAACTATCTGGTAAGTGGCCTGGGCTCCAGTAAACAACATCCTGCTCGAGATCCTACAAGCAACCATTATTAAAGTTGGTGGATAAAGAAAGGAAGGAGACTATTTCAGAAGAAGACAGTTGGTAGGATTGGGAAGATAATGAGAGAAGGTGATAGAGGTGAATATAATCACATACATTGTTTATAAGCATGAAATCATCAAAAATGAGGAAAGGGCATCTTTCAAGAGCTGACCATTAGAGAAAATGTGAGTGACAAACCCTCTATATATTTTAAAATAAATTGTCCAATATGATGAATAGATAAAAAGAAGAATAGATCCCAGGGGAGTTATGTGAACCATCAAAAGATATAGTAAATATATTATGCAAGTGTCAGAATAAGGTGGGATGTCCTTCTGTATATGTGCTGCTTTTATTAGTTAATGATTAAAGTTGTTTTGGTCAATGGCTTAGCAGAGCAAAGCCAGATTGGAAAACCTGAACCAGAGAGATACATATTCATTTTTCTATGATTTTCTTCCTTTTGACATGGGGTCTCATTCTACAGCTCAGCCTGTATGTGACTTCACAATTCTCCTACCCCAGCCTCAGGTGGTAAGGCTGCAAGTCTGTGCCACTATATAAATGCAAGATTCCAGTCTGGATAATGTGGCACACCCCCTTACCTGTGCTCAAGACTTTTGCCTTCTGCCCCATGATGAGCACGACATGAGCAGAGGGGGAATGATGCGGGAGGTCCTTCTGTATATATGTGTTGCTCTTATTGGTTGATGAATAAAGCTGTTTCAGCCAATGGCTTAGCAGAGTAAAACCAGGTAAGAAATTTAAACAGAGATAGAGAGAATAGGCAGAATGGAGGCAACACCATGTAGCCACCAAAGGAAAAAGATGCTAGAACATTACTGTAAATCATAGCCTTGTGGTGGTACATAGATTAATAGAAATGGATTAACTGAAGATGTAAGAACTATCTAGGAATACACCTAAGCCATTGGTCAAACAGCGTTGTAATTAATACAGTTTCTATGTGATTGTTCTGGTCTGGGAAGCTGGGAAATGAAAGCGCCATCTCTATTTACAACCAGAAGGAGAGAAAAGAAAGGAAAATGAAGCTATGAAAATGGGTTTAAGTTCAGAATGGCCCCAAACTTCCCAAGATAAAACGTAAATGTTGAAGATGTTCATGACCCATACACACCCCAAGAAAAGACATAAATAAAGAAAATCCTAACTAAACATATCATAACCCAAACTCAAAATCTTGAAAGATGTGGAAGAAAACTTGAAACACATCAGAAGAAAGAGAAGGAGAAGGCATCACTAATACGGAGGCTGTACAGAACAGGTAAACACAAATTTCTCATTAGAGACCGTGGAAGCCAGAGACACCCTTCTCTGTCCTTAAGACACTGGAATTAAATTAGATGCAGATTTTACATCAAGGGAGACAGATCTTTAGAAATCAAACTAAAATAACATTTTTCAAACCTAAAACCAGCAAAATATGTCAGTGTAAGAATTCTCAATATGTATCTCCAGGCTGAACAGAAACTTATTCAGAGGAAAAACACCAAATTAAATGAGAAGCGTTGAAACTGGTCAACGTCTGGAAAGATTTTTTTTTCTGAAGTTTTATAAAAATGTACTGTTTCAACTCAAATTCCCAACATCTACTTGTGTGATCATCAAGGTAGACAGCTATGATTGTATACATTATGTATGAAATATAAATGACCATATGTGGAATTAAATCACTAGAAAAACCTGTGTATCCATAAGATTTCTAATTTGACACAAAATGGTACAATATTCACTTCAAGTAACCTAGTAAATTTAGGATATATATTGTTGTCTCTGTAAAAATCCTATTTGGGGCTGATGACTTTGCTCAATAGCAAAGGTGCTTACTGTCAAGCATGATTCTTTGATTTGATCTTGGTACCCACGAGGTGAAAGGAAAGGACAGATGACGGTAAACTGTCCTCTGACAGCCACCCATGTGACATGGCATGTGTGTGCCCCCACATACATATACATATGCACATACATGTAAATAAACACACACACACATCTTCAAAAACAATGAAAACCATGTTTTAAATGTAGAATGTTGTGTAACTAGAATACTAATGAAGCAAAGCAACACATAAGTTAAAATGGAATTAAAAACTATTCTAATAATCTAAAAATGCAGGAAGAGAAAGAGAGCATGAAAAGAAATTAATTAACCAATGTGTGGTGATAGTGTAAGCATATAAATAACTACATTAAATGTTACTGAAACAAAAACCTAATTAAAAGTCAGAACTGAACAAAGTAAATAATAAAAGTATCACTTCCATCAAAGAGCATTTAAAAGACACACATTTAATATGAAGAAGCAAACTATTCTAGAGAAAATACATGGAGCAGGAGTCAAGTAGTTAAAGACCTTATGACAGAAAGGATGCCCAGATAAAAAGACACTGCTTAATGATATATTCATGAATATATATATATATATATATATATATATATATATATATATATATATCAACAAAGAATCAATATTTAGGCACAAAATTATTACAAAATTTAAAAAAAATAGGCCAGGCAATCCCATTATCAGAGTAAGAGATACTAAAAACATCACTAAACATTAAGAACAAATATCAGGGAAAACATAAAATAAGCTATCCTGTTAGCCACCTTGATCTAACTGATATTTACAGAACTTTCTACCCAATGGGAGCAGAGAGGACACTCTTCCGTAGACATATGGTGTGTTTACCATGGTATGCAATTAATTGTAAGGGTTGATATGATACAGCAAAATTCCAGTGGGTTATCTCTGAAAATGTGGCACGGCTCTATAAACCACCAGCAAGAAGACACCTTGGAAAGCTTCAAGTATGAGATTGTGAGAATCACACCCCTCAATAATCCATGGGCTGAAGGGAATAAAGCCATAAATAAAATCCATGGTGCGAATAGGCAAATAACAAACACCACACTTTAAATGTGAGACTCATAAGCAAAGCTAAGGGTTAAACCATACTGTAGACATTTATATTGGAAAAGAAAAATAAACGAGTCAGTTATTTAACGTTCTGATGGAGACTTTAGGAAAGCAAGAATGAAAACCAAAACAAACAGAAATAATGGGATGCTGACTCAAAATCAATTCAAAAAAAAAGGACACAGAGAAAATGAATGAAAAGAAAAAAATGGTTTTCTAAAAAGGTAGGTAAAATAAATGAGTTCCTACACTGCTCAGACAATGACAGCACACATGTAACATGTAACAGGGTTTTGCTAGGAGATCACCATTATCTGTATTACAGTTATTAGAAGGAGAGCAGAATGTTTCAAGGGGATGGGGTGAGGCGCTAGTATTTGACAAATGGTGAAATACGAAACCACATTGAAGAATGCTATTTATGCAAAGGTCTCCCAAAAAGACCAAAAAAATGAAGGGCAATTCAAGAAAATAAATTGCATTGAATAAAAAATGTAAACAGCAATGTATAATCAGCCACAAATGATTTCCATGCAGTACTATTAAAAGTCCCCCCCCCCCCAAAATAGAGCTTATCTTTCACTGACATGCTGGCAGGAAAGGAGGAGACACTGACAAGCCAACTTTTGGGGTGCAAGCTTGAAATCCACAGAAGGTGCCCCTCAAGCACACAAGTAAGCAGCCCTTGAAAACTACCAGCAAGTAAATTGTATATATGAAAGATATTCCACATTCTGTGCATCGTGGAAAGGCAAATTAAAACACATGAAAGCAGAACAAAAAACACTCTGATTTCTTCCATTTCATGCCAAGTCCAAAACAAGACACGGGCAGGTTCAGGGTCTGTGAAGGCCATTTCCTGGTTTTATAGCAAATCATTCTCACGCTGCACGTTCTGTAGTGAAGGGAGTCCTAAGTGCACAAGTTTCCTTCATGAGGGCTCTGTAATGTCACCAAATCACCCCGCACGGGCCTTGGGTTCCATACGCTATTGTTGGCGTTCACATGGGAGTCTGATAAGGGCCTAAACATTCAGTTTCTTGCAGGGAGGCCAGGCGTAGAGATGTATAGGAAATATGTGGGAAGCCTGTACCTTCTGCTCAGCTTTCAGTGAGCCCAAAACTGCTCTAAACATAGAGTTTATTTAAAACCAAGGTTTTATAAGGTGCCCTCATCTAGGCAGCTCAAAGTTAGTGAACATATAAATATGCCCAGAAACAAACCGCTAAGTCTTGTTAAAGATAATAAGACAGTTGAATCAGAGAAGAACCTTTTATTAAGTAGTACTAGAACAAATGGTTCGTCCATTTAACCTCACAATTTAACACTTCAGTGCCCACAAAGCATAGAGATCAAGTCAGATCTTGGACTGTGTGAGCTTTCTGTTACTGTAACAAAATATCTGAGACAGTCAGGTTATAAACAACCATGGGTTATTCGGCCACAGTTGTAGAATTCTCAGTCTTTGGCTGACTGTCTGCTTTACTTTGAATTTATGATAAGATAAGACACTATCAATTTTTTTTTGGTGGTTTTATTTCTTTTCTAGACAGGGTTTCTCTGTGTAGCTTTGGAGCCTGTCCTTGAACTTGCTCTGTAGATCAGGCTGCCCTCAAACTCCTAGAGATCCGCCTGCCTCTGCCTTCCAAGTGCTGGGATTAAAGGTGTGTGCTGCCACCACCTGACCAACACTATCAAATCTTAAGATGTTTAAAACAGCCATTCTCAACCTTCCTCATGATGAGATCCTTTACTACAGTTCCTCATGGTGTACGGACCCCCAACTATAAAATTATTTTCCTTGATATCTCATAACTGTAATTTTGTTACGGTTATGAATCCTAATGTAAATATCTGTGTTTTCCAACGGTCTTAGGAGACTCCCATGAAAGGGGTCATGAGCAGCAGGTTGATAACTGCTGCTCTAAAAGCACAAAGAAAAGACAAGGAACATGAAATATTACAAAAACCCCTTCTTCCTTGACAGAGCTAAAACCAATAGACTGCCAATACAGAGGGAAGCCACATGGACAACTGAAGTCTATATGCCCTGCAGATGGGAAGATAGCAAAGCAAAACAGCTCATAGGTTCCTTCAAAAACTGAACAAACCTACGACGTAGCCCATCCACCCCATCCCTGGATATTTACTTAAGGAAAGGGAAATACACAGTCACAAAAAAGGCTTGCACAAGGATGTTCAAAGCAGCTTCATTCACAATAATCCCAAACTAGAAAATCAAAATGTCTACAGAAGTGTGGGTAAAGTCTGTGATGTGCATACACCACAGAATATTGCTTAGAAATAAAAGGAACAAAATATTAACATGGGCAACAAACGGATGAATCTTAAAATCACTACACTAGAGGAATGGAAGACAGCAAGTCAGAAGGAACCCTTATGATTTCATTTATAATCATCAAGGAAAATTGCGTATTACTCTCTCATTTGCCTGGAATGGAAGTGTGGGGATGGATGGGTGATGAGAATGATTTTATCCTATGTGAGAATGTTGACCGGTGGGTGACTGTACATGACAAAACTCATCAAATTATGCAATTAGATATGTGCAATTTATTTTAGGAAATGTATCTTTCAATAAAAGTTGGAAAAGGCCTGTGAGTGTTCTAACTCTGGCCAAAAAGTAAATGGGGCTACCAAGAGTACAAAAAAGAACTCCTAGACTCTGGAAAGCTAACCAGAACAGACCGTGGTAAATGGGAGACCTTTCCGTTTCTCTCAGCTAGGTGAACATAGCAAAGCCATAGGACTGCAACATCCCATGTTGGCACTTTACTGTTCTGGCTCAGCATTCACTGGGAAGGTCCGTTTGGTTTAGAGCTCCAACAGGAACATTCTGGTCGTGACTCCGTCTTCAGTTAGAATTGTCAGAGACTGTGTAGCTAAGCTGGAAGGCTTGGCATCATTTCCTTATGAGAAGAAAGTCGCTGACAAACCCCCAGCTCTACCCTTGACTGTACTTTATTGAACTGAAAGCATTCTCTTCACAATTACTGGGCAATATTTCAGCTAATCAATGACCTATTTCAGACTTGTAATCAGACAATCAAATGTAACAACAATCTGTAATAAAATAGAAATAAAATGGCAATTCCAGCTTCCTTGGGATTTAAACAAATAAACAAACAGATAAACAATCAAAAAACAGGTTTTAGGGCTGTGGCATTGGTTCAGTAGGTAAAGTGCTCTCCAGCACCCATGGAATGCTGGGAGGGTATGGGTATGACAGCTTACCTGTAATCCCTGCCTCCGGAGGCAAAAACAGAAGATCCCCAGAGCAAGCTAGCTGACTAGCCTACTTGAATCAGAGATCTTGGAGTCCAGACGAGAGCCCCTGACTTAAATATATTATGTGGAACATAATTAAGGAAGACACTTGGTGTCAACCTCTGGCCTCCATGGCTGTGTACACTCACAAGGGCAGCCACACACAAGAAAAGTCATGCACACACATGCATGCCATATAGATTTACATGAAAAGAGTGTTTTAAATTTGTCATTGCCTTTAATTGAATTGTTAGAATAAACAAAAGATATTGCCTACCATGCTAGCATGTACGATTAAGACATTGAGTCTCCCAAGAAAACAGTGGCCAAGAATCAAGCAGCCTGAAATCATTTTAATTTGTATTCTTCTGGAAAAGGCACAAAAAGGATTTACATGTGTTTTAGAATTCAGCACATTGGTGAGATAAACAAATGACTTTTTATTGATACGCTAATTATGTCGTCTGTATGTATTACTCATCCCCAGCATGACATATAAATCCTGTTAATGAAAAGGACAAAAATAGCTTAAAGACTGAATGCAATTAATTAATGAGAATATTGTACCAGTGGGCATGACATAGTGTGACTCACTGCAGACATGGGGCTATCGGCAGCTTTCCTAATGTCATCTTACTGATCAACAATCAATAACTTACTTAGACCTTCCAGATATGGTCTGGGCTTGATTGATTCTTTGTGGTTTGGGTCAAGGCTGCATTGTAGGAATGGTGAGAACTGGTGCAGAGCCACAGTGAGCAATGCGGTGACAGAGGGTGTGGGCACTCCGTCCCTGAGTGGTGGCACAGGTGTGTAAGATGACCTGAACATCCGAACAACCTTGCCAAGGTGTAAGGAGCTGGACATAAAACTCTCAAAAGCATAAATGCAAATGGCTAGGGAACACTTTTACAAGTGTTCAACATCGTTGGCCATTGGGGAAATGCAAATAAAATTATCGTTGGCTTCTACCTCGCCCTGCTCGGCAAGGCCGTCATCAGGGACACTTACGATGGCAAAGGCTGGGGTAGATGTGGTGAAGGGGGAACTCTGATACCCTGTTGGGGACACTACAAACTAGGGAAGCCACTTTAGAAATCAGTCCAGAGAATACTCAAAAAGTTAGAACTAGAACTGCCATATGACCCAGGTTGACCACCCCTGGGAATATATCCAAAGAGCTGTGTCTCCTACGACAGAGACACCTGCGCGCCCATGCTCACTGTTGCTCTATTCACAACAGCGCGGAAAATGGATGAACCTAGATGTCCATCAACAAATGGATGGATAATAAAAATACAGTACATAGACATAATGAAATATTACCCAGCTGCAAACAAACGACAAAATCAGAAAATTCATGGAAATGGATGGAACTGAAAAAGAATTACATGAAGCAAGCTAGCTCAAGGCCAGAAAGACCTTATGTTCTCTCTCATATGCTGATCCTAGTTTCAAATATTTTGTTTTGTGTCTTTAGCCAGGATTACAAGTGAAGCCAGAGAACTAGAACTGGGTTTCAGGAGAGGGGTATTTTAAGGGAGGGCGGGTAGTAAATTGTGGGTGAAAGAGAAGCATCAAGGTAGACTCCTACACATAGAAAGGTTCAGTGATATGGAAGAAATCAGGGTGGGAAGGTAAGGGTTAACCCAAAGGGAAGAGAGATGAAAAGCCATATGGTAGCCTATTAGCTCACAACTCAACTTCAAACAAACACACAAGCTTCAGGACAGCTAAGGATAAAGAAGAGGGACATCCTGAGGGTTAAAAGATTAGGTAGGGATGGGGTTGAGGAAGGAGGAAGTAAGGGGTGAGTAAAGGAAGGCCTTTAGCCCCAACTTTAGGGAAAGAGAAGAAGGCAGATCTCTGAGTTCGAGGACAGCCTGGTCAACAGACTGAATTTCAGTACAGGCAGGGTTACACAGAGAAACCTTATCTCAACAAAACAAACCAAAAAAAAAAAAAGCCAAATATATATATATATGTGTGTGTGTGTGTGTGTGTGTGTGTGTTAATACCTTATGAAAACCCAGAATGCTAATTTCAAAACACAACCTTCAAAAAAAATTCTAACAAAAAAATTATTCCACATGGGTAGTTAATGTAGTTCCCAGGAGACATGGGTTATTAAATGAAACTTCTAGCGTAGCACATGTACCTGTCTGTCAAATATTTATTTGACCCAGGATCTTGCTTTAAAACCATGACTGATCTGACCTGGAACTTGCTATGTTTGTAGCCCACACTGGCCTTGAATTTGCAGTGATCCTCCTGCCTCTACCTCTTGACTCCTGGGATTACAGACATGAACCACCATGGCTAGAGAGATAAGTAGCATCTTAATTCTACATAAAATTATAGCAAGCATGTACAGTCATGACAAAGTCCCTTTGTGTTGATACTAAGAAAAGTGTATGTGTTCAAATGTATAAAGTATGACCAACATTGCAGACCACAATCAAATGGTCTTCGGTGGCCATGTGTCACAGACAGTACACAATGTATGGACACAAAGAAAGAATTTCTGGGGGGTGGGAACACGTGTTTGTTCAGCTATTCCCTATTGCTCCCAACACTAACTTTGAAGCCCTTTTCCTCTCCAACAAGCTGACTTTCTTACAATCTGGCCCTAGTTTATGACAGCTCATTGTGTAAACATGCCTATCTGAACCATTAAATTGTCTCTTGAAAGCTTCATGCTGTCTTTCCCTAACACACAGTGAAAGCCTCCGCAGCTCAGTGTGACTGTTTTGCCCACCTGCGAAGTCTAGAAGATTCCTAAAAAAACAACTTAGCCCTGTAATTCAGTTTAGCAAAGCACTAGGCGAAGCAGATTCCGGCCTTGGGCGGGCTCTTGCGTGGATCCATCACATCTGAAGTCTAATAACTTTCCAGGAGTGCAATAAAAGAATAGCAAACCATTTTTATTTGAATAAACTTCACTTTCACAAAACAGAAAATTACCAAACTACTTCAAAGGCCATCCACTGAAACCCCCAAGGAAGAGTTTTACTTTAAAATTTAGAAAAGGATTTGAACCAATGGTTCAGAAAGAAAGACACGAAGGGTTTTATTTACAATAAGAAAGGCACTGAAGTAAACTGAAGGTGGGGGTGGAAATCTCCTGAACAGGTGTAGAAGAGTTCAAGGGATACCAGAGCACCCTGTTAGGAATACCAGTTAGGAACTGCTAGAAAACAAAGGCATCGAAGAGTCCAGCTCTCTCCTCCTCTACAGTTAGGGATACCAGAGCACCCTGTTAGGAATACCAGTTAAGAACTGCTAGAAAACAAAGGCATCGAAGAGTCCAGCTCTCTCCTCCTCTACAGTTAGGGATACCAGAGCACCCTGTTAGGAATACCAGTTAGGAACTGCTAGAAAACAAAGGCATCGAAGAGTCCAGCTCTCTCCTCCTCTACAGATTTCTTAAGATTGTGTTAGCTTTTGCCAAGGTAACTGCTAATGAGTCTCTCTCTACTAGACATCTGGCTGCCAACCACGGATCTCTCTCCAAATTGGCTTAAGAACAATGAAAGAGCAAGAGGACAGGAGTGTCACCTGGGTTACCAGCAAAGGACTGGGTCAGATGAAATGAGACAAAGCAGAGAAACAACTCTCTGAGAGACCCTCCCACACAAAGTGGCTTAGCTCACTGTGTCAGCCTTTCTTCAGGACATGTCCAGGCCCTGGAGTTTATAGAATGAACTCATTAGCCAATGAATAGAGGACATTCTGAATGTGGACGACAACATGAGGCTTAAAAAGTTATAAATGAAATTATTTTAAGGTCATCAGTTCCAGAGAAGGAAGAAAACATTTTGCAAGCAGAAACAACATAACTTGATTTGTTAGCACTTAGGGAATGGTTCCTATGATTACCAGGCTAACACAAGGACTCTAGCCAGAGCTACAGCTGCTTTTAGAGGCCATCTTTCGTGTCTTCATAATACCTTCTGTTCTAGTTTGCTTTCTGTGGCTGTGACAAACAACACAACCAAAAGCAACTTTGAGGAGGACAGGATTTATCTGAGTTATACTTACAGGTCACAGTCCACCATTCCAAGTAGTCAGGGTAGGAAGTGAAACAGAAACTAGGAATATCTCTCAACACCCTTAAGCTCTCTCTCTCTCTCTCTCTCTCTCTCTCTCTCTCTCTCTCTCTCTGTGTGTGTGTGTGTGTGTGTGTGTGTGTGTGTGTGTGTGTGTAACTGGGTCATTGACCCACAGTGGGCTAGACCCTACCATATTGATAGTCAATCAAGAGAATTTCTTACAGACATGGTCACAGGCCAGTCTGATTGAGACAACTCTCAACTGTAGTTGCCTCTTTCCAAGTGACTCTAGATTATGTTAAGGTGACAAAAATAAATCAGGATCTTATGTCTTCTTTCTGTCTATAGACTTGCTCATCTCTTTTTTCTTCATTTTTTAAAAAAGATTTAAAGTGTGTTTATTCAGGAACAATGATAGAATTTAGAATTGTAAGACAGTGTGGAGAGAAGACACATGTAGCCGTGCTTCCAAATGCATGGCATGTTACTCCTTGATATACAGGGAAAATAAAATCGCATTCCCAAGGATTCCCAGAAATTCCTTAATGAGAGTCTCTTGATTTTGTACCCATGGCCCACTTTCTGTTCTCGTCACCGTTTTCAAATGTGGCTGTAGTTGTCTCCTCTCCACCTGTTCCCTGTTGAAATCTTCCAAATTCTCACACCTCCCCAATTCTCAGGGACCATCAAGATGGCTGTTGGTACCCATGACCCTGCTTCCCTAGAGCAGCATCTGAGCCTCAAGAGTTGCGGACTGTCCCTCTGCTCTGAGCCAGTAGGCCTGAACTTCCTGCCTATACTCTTTCCTTCTTCCAGCAGGCTCATCTTTACCCCATTCTACAGGCATTTCTTCTGAATTTCTTTCCCACATTATCTTCATTTGTCCAGTCTCTATCAAATGACCAAATCTGCCCCCATATCGATTTCTGGATTCTACTGCTCAGATTGTTCCCTAACAACAAGGTACTGCACACATATTTGCATTAAGTAATTCTACCAGCTTCCAAGTCTGGATAAACCAACACTACATCTAACTGAACCTCTGCCTTGCCATCCTTCTGTCTAACCCACGGCTCGTTAGAGATTTGCTTCTTCTCCCAGGGGTTGCCCAATTTCACCACTTTTCCACAGCTGCAACTCTTTTGACCTTCTCCAGACTGACCCTTCACCCCTTCCAGCACACAGATTTTAGATGAGTCCGCTTTTTATTCACTGACCTGTTCAACAGAAACCTTTGCAATGTTTCCCATGCAGTAGGCATGTCAGACACTGGAGATAAAAACACACAAGACACGGTCACAGTCCTTGCTCCTCTCTGATTGTTTGATTCAAGTCTGACTGAGTTGTGAAGTGCGTTCGCATACACTTATGACAGCTTTAATAAATAATACAGTGGTGCCCAAGCTGTTACAGAGAATGATCAAGGGAGTGGCCTAATGCAGAGTGTCAGAAAAGGCATCTCTGGGAACCTGCTGCAGTACACGTGGATTAGAAAGTGGGAGCTGAGGAAAACTAGTCTGAAAAGACTTACTGGCTGGCTCCAGCCCTCCCAAACCTCCTAGTGATGACCCAAGAGTAACTAGTAACACTAAAGGTAAGGGGATTGGGCAGCCTCCTCTTCTCCTCCTTCCTCTTCCTTCTTCTTCCCCTTCTTCAAGTTCATAAAGTCCACAAATTATTATGATGACTGATTTTAGATGTTAATTTGACTAGGTCCCATGGTAAGCAGATATCTGGTTAAACACTACTCTGCCATCCAAGGCAATTCTCTCTAAAAAAGTGGTTTTGAATGAAACCAACGTTTGAACTTGGCACACCAGATTAAATAGATTCCCCTCCCTTATGCAGTGACTTCATTCAATAAATTGAAGGTTCAAAAAGAACACCAGGGCTAACTTTTCTCCAGGTTAGGAAAAGACTCTTCTTGTCCATTGCTTCTGAAGCAGGACATCTACTTTTTACCACCTTCAGGCTCACAGTGAAATGTTGCTTTTTTTTTTTTCTCAAGACTTGTTGCCCTCAGCTTGGAGCAGACCATCGACTCTCTTAATCCCCAAACCTCCAGACTCAAAGGCAGCTGCCCATCAACTTTCCTGGTTCTCTGCTTTGCCAGCTCACACTTATATACCTTAGGAATTAACACTATGTTCATGTGAGCCTATTCCTTATAATAAGTAACGCAAGGCTATATTGTGTGAATGTTTGTGTGCACACTCGAGTACGCAAAGGGTTGGTGTGTTTGTGCTTGTGCCTGTGTGCCCTATTGGGTTCTTTCCTCTGGAGAAACTTGACAAACTCAGTTATCAGACCTCTAATGAAATTTTCTAAGGCAATTTCTCATATTGTTTTCATGTTAACTCACTATGTAAAGAATGAGAAAAGCGAATTGAGTACTAGTTTACTCTAAATAGATTTGTAGGAAGCCTTTTATATTCATCTGGGAGAACATCTAGAGACATTTACGAAGACAGAAAAGGAGAAATATACCAAGGCCACAAATCATGACAGGCAAAGCAGTTCATTTGAATTGAAAAGCAAAGAAACAAGTAACTTTTGCTTTGGGAAAGGGATGGTAGGGTAGAGTAGAAAGGGTAGGGCAGGGACAGAGAGAGAAGAGGCCTCGTTAATATGATGGACAGGAAGATGGGTCCCACAAGAAACAAAAGCATGGGAGAACATGATGGCCTCAGACTTAGACAGCTATCAAACTGCCGACATCAGAGGCTGATCAGTGGGTATGTTTGTGATTTCATAGAAGGCTTCTAGGTGTTCTCTCCTCACTCAACAGGTACTTTATTAACACAGCAGGCAGTTTCCCCAGCCATGACCCAGGAAGAAAATATTGAGTAGTTTAATCTAATTATTGTAATTACACTTTTTTTTCTGGTGCAGTTAGGCATGGATGTGTGCCAGAACCATGATGCTGAGAAGGAGGCCAAAACTCTTCAAGGAATATTTATAAGGTGGCCTGGGAAGATAGCTCAGGTGTTAGAATGCTTGCTATGTAAGCATGAAGACCCAAGTTCTATCCCCAGAACCCAGTTAAAGAGCCAGGCATGGTAGCCTGTGCCTGTAATCTCACCACTAAAGAGAAATGGACAGCAGGATCTGTGGGGCTCACTGATGGGCCAGCCTAGCTTAATCCTCAGGATTCTGATCCCAGTAAGGGACCATCTTAGGGTTTCCACTGCTGTGAAGAGACACTATGACCACAGCAACTCTTATAAAGGAAAACATTTAACCACTCCCTGTGAGCCAAGCATTCAAATATGTGAGTCTATGGAAACCATTCTTATGCAAACCCTCATGATACAAGAAAGCCACCTCCTGCCTCAGTGTGCAGGCATATGTTCCCTATACACGTGAACATGCACAGACACACACAAAAAATGGAAAGAAGGAAAAAGATATCAGGGCAATGGTAAAATTGTAAGCACAGGTATATAATAAATAATCTAACCACACACTTGAACACATACATATAAATGTACATACACATGCAACACACACAATAAAGACAGTAACAGACCAGGCCTAGAGTGCTCCCCTCACTGCTACGCATATGTGAGAAAATTATTTCTGTTTTTCAGTTTTTTAAAAAATCAAGGTTTCCTATTATTTACTACCCCAAGGCGAGAGAACTAAACCTGAGGTTACTTGTCGGGAGTCCTGATGAAAGAAACATATGAAACTGATGGAAATAAACTGGTTTAATATATTCCTGATTGAAAATTTTATGATGCATAACACAATTTTTCAAGCAATCCTACCATGTTATCTCCCAGAACATAATTTGTTAATCTATTTAAATATCTATTAGCTAATAAAACTGCAAGATACTTATTATATATGTTTTTAATGTCCCTGAAAAGTAAATAATGAATGACATTAAAATCATTTTACATTGGCAACTTTTTAATGTTCTGTATATAGCTAGCTAATAAAAAGAAAAGCTGTGCAGGGTATGGAATTTGTCCTAACCCATTTTATTCCTAAAATTATAACACAATCCCCCGAGTATTTTGATTAAATTTTTCTATACCTTTGAGATCATCTTCCCACTTTCTTTAATAGGGATAGAATGTTGCTCACTTTCTATTAGCAACATATATTTCTAACCTAAATTAGTTCTTGTAAAATTCTAATAATTAGAGAAATAATAATAGCATCATTGTTTTCTAGCACTGAACTTAAACAGCCTGTTTACACCATCTCAACCTCAGATTCCCTGGTGCTTTAGATGAGAAGCCAAGACTTAACTTGAGTGTAAGCCGGCTCTACCTGTGTGCAAAGCCATCCGACGGCAAAACACTTAACAGCTTCCTTCTAAAGCCCCGCAAGTCCAGTGCATAATAGCTAAAGCTCAAGCTCAAAGTTGTTTCATAAAAAGATCGGCGGTTTTTTCCCCATATGCTTTATGAAAAAATTTGAATAAAATAACCTGGTTGTTTTTACAAATATTTAGTGATATAAATACAGAGCTAATAAGATAAAGGTGAAAAAAGACTATCCAAGGCAGACCCCACATTTATTTGAGCAACACAAATTAAATTCAATTTTTCAATAGTATATTTTTTCAATCTAATATTTTATTGATTATTTGGAAATTTCACTTAATGCACTCCGATCACATTCACTTCCCAGTCCTCCCAAGTCCAACATCCCTTGTGACCTCCCCAAGGACAGAGAAAGAAATTATACACCAGGTCCAATTCGTGTTGCCCTTATGCTCACTGGAGCATGATCAAACTCCCAGTGGCCAGCCCCTGAAAGAAAAGTGAACCCTTCCTCATCACTACCCGTGCCAGAAGCCATCAGCCACGAAGAGCTACACTTCAGCAGACAGATCACAGTTTTCAGAGAGTTCTCTTCAATGGCTTCCTGTCAAGACTGTTTCTTTTGGGGGAGAAGTGGGTATGGGGGAGAAGCTGTCACAGAAGACTTCTACATCTCCCATTCTCAACTGTGAGTCTACAGTCGTCAATACCACTGCAGCTGCACAGATCATAGGTTTCCACATGGTCTCTGGCGACAGTATCGACCCCAGACCTCAGCATGGTCTCCGGTGGAGGCACAGCCCAAGGGCATCAACATGGCTTTAGGTGACAAGAAAGAACACAGACATCCACACAACTCTTGGCTACCGCAAGGATTAAAGGCACCATCATGGCCGCTGACAGCAACAGGGACCACGGACACCACCGTGGCCCCCCAGAACACAGGTATCAACATAGCCTCTAGTGGCAACACAGACCGTGGACACCAGCATGACTCCAAAAGCATGATGGACCTTAAACATCAACATGGCTTCTTGTTGACTACATGAATCACAGATACCAACGTGGCTTCCAGTAGCATCATAAACCATGAACGTCCACGTGGACCATGATCATCAACACAGCCCAGGGCAAGAACATGGACCCGCAGATGTCAACATGGTCTCGGGGGCATAACAGAACAAGAAGGGCTTTTAAGGAGGCTCAATTCAATAAACGAGCTGTTCATTCTCCATCTCAAACATCCGGTCGCTGCTCAGAGCCAGGCGATCATGAACTGGGCAGAGTATTTGAGGTCAGCACCTGCTCAGGCTCCAGGCTGCTGCACACCACACTGCCCGCCCCACTCAGCAACAGCATGCTCCTCCACCCACCACAGCCTTCCCCCACGCCTTCCACTCCTATAGCTTCTCTAGATCCCCTCTCTGTACTGAGCATGTGCCGCTCCATTCCTCCATCTTCCCCACACCTCTGTTACATATATGTTCATCGAAGCAGCACTACAAATGCCACTGACTCACACCGTGTATGTGTACGCATGTGTGTTGAGTACATGCATGCGTGCATGCATGTGGTGTGGGTGTGTACATGCGTGCAAGCGTATGTGTGGTGTGTGCATGTGTGTTCATGCGTGCGGTTTGTGTGCGTTGTGTATGCATATGTGTGATGTGTGTGCATGTACCTGTGTGTACAGTTTTACACGCAAATACTCATTGCAGCAAGTCATTGGTCTAGTTCCAGGTTTCTGAAGTACCATAAATATTGGACCATTGCCGAGACGCATCTCAGATACTCTACTGTTCCAAGGGTGATCTTGCAGCTAGGCAGGGTGTCATGGGATAGGATCCTCTGAGCTGCAGAACAGGCATCCTATTCCACTCCCTGAGTACCGGTCACCTAGAGCCTCACTGGGCATCAAAGGTGTGCTTGCAGTGTGGGGCAGTACCACAACCCCAGGAGGGGTAGCTCCATGCTGTAGGCTGGCCCAGGCCAGCCCTCTTCAGCCATACCATGTTTTTCGTCCGCTGCTGCAGCTGTGCTCAGGTACCCCCTACCCCCCCACACCCTTCACCTCAGTGACTCTCACGTCCCCATTCTTCACCTTGAGGGGCTCTGCTCTGCCATCCTTCCTTCCAATTTCACTAATCTGCTTTTTAAAAAGCATCTTCCCATAAGGTCTGCCTTTTTTGTTGTTGTTCTTGAGATTCTGCGGGCTCTGCAGGCTCATCTGCCCAGGCAGCAGCTCCCCTCCGAGCCTCCCTGGGTCTCTCAGGTTCCTCAGAGCTGCTCTGTGCTCCCACTGCCATCTTAAGCCAATGTCGATGTTTTTGTTGATTTTTTTCCTAAGGAGAGTGAGAACATGAAGTTGAATGAGTAGAAAAATTGAAGTAGATCTGGGAGGAGGGTAAATATTATCAAAATACATCATATGAAAATTTCAAAGAATTAATAAATATTATTTTTAAAAATCCCACTAAGCTGGAAGGTTAACTTTGTTATATTTGTGTTTAGGAAATACTCCCTAGCCCTTCTATACATTAAAAATTATGATATAATTTGATCTTATGATATTAGTTGATCTACTAAAGTCCATTTGGATAGTGGTCCATGATTCATTTAGAATCATTTTCTCTCAAAATGTCCGTTAAAAATCTCTTGTAATTTAAGTGTAAATCTCCAATTGAGGATGCGTCTACTAAAGGAATTAAAAAAAAAAAAACGAACTCAGTCATCATGTGAAATCTTTAGAAGATGTGTTACTGTGAACTGCTTTAATGAATGTCAAACCTATTGTCTTCTGTGGAGGTTTTCTCTAATTACCAAATTGATTATAATAAGCTAAGCCCTACAGTGACATATTTACTGTGAAAGCTGATAGTTTTTATATATGTGGGTCCTGAACTCTGCATGTTAATGAAATATAAGTGTTTCACAGGCAAGCATGGACTCTTCCTTGCTGAAAAGCAAAGACAACTTTGCTCATTTGCCTCCAAAAGGATGTTGAAGCTAAGAGTATATAATCCAAAGTTAAAATTGTGGAGCTCTGAATTCTCAGGCTTAGCATTTTTTTTTAAATCAAAAGAATAGTTCAATTTTAGCAGAAACAAAGGATGTGACTTAGGTATAAATCTCTCGAAAAGCAGTAGTACAACTTTTATCAGCAGAGATGGTAGGATACCCGGGGCTGCAGCAGTTTTAACGAGCAAAGCTCAGACACTTGTTTCTGATATGCTGATTAAAGAACTGTAAGTGATGAATTCAGAGTGGCCACATTAGGATGAGGAATAAGGGTCCAGTGACGTCCAAGTCCCTTCTCAGAAAATAAAATGAAGTATGTGTAAAGGGTTGGCAAGAGCTACAGACCAGTAAGCAGTTTTGTCAAGATGTAGTCTCTTCTCATTCAGTGACCATCATTGTCCCAGCTCAGGTTTGTCCTGCAGGGTAGCCCTATAAATTCTATAAATTCTCAGTCTGTTAGTCATTGAGGATCCAGCCTCCCTTCCATGGACAATAGTCCTCATCTGGGAGAAAGTTCTGTCCTACAAGGCTTTGCTGTTCCTGTAAAAGGTAAAGGCAATGGCTTACCTCCTGCCTTCCACACAGATACTGGCACAAATGAAGGCGGAGGTGCCAGGCAAGTGTTCTTCCTAAAGGAGGGAGGGGGTCAATGATTTTCAGCAAAATCTCTAGTTGCCTATTTCAGTTTGACATGAGTTTTACTTAGTAAATGGATGTAGATCACTGTTTCCTCTGCTGGGTTCTCTCAGTCCATTTACTTAAGCTGAATGCAAAATCTTGCCCACATGTAAGTAGCAACCAAAAAAGTCAAAATTGCAAAATACAATTTACAAATTATAAACGGAGAGAAAATTGATGATATCATCCAGGAGCACAGAGAGAAAAAAAAAAACTAAAACATGCCCACTTTAAAATATGTCTGGACCACATACTTCCATAGCTTCTCCCTTTTGGAAACTCAATAAAATGACCATTAGAGGGATAAAAAGCTATAAAAATAAAAGAACCAAGGGTAGAGATGCATAAATAAAGCTATCAGTCAGAAGATGAAAAGCAGACAACTGAGGGAAATGGAGGAAGTCATATTTTATGAGCTCCTAGGGTGGACAGAATTGTGACAACACACCCCAAGGAAGGTGGAAAAACGCAGAAGGTGGAAGCACCAGGAATTGTACAAGGTACAGAGCTGCCTGCCAGCAAAACAGGGACTTTCGGGGAAAGTCTGGAGAAGAGCAGGCATGAGGTGTCCCCTCCCACTTCTCCCCACCCTTCCCAGGAATAGAAGAAACTGAAATTCAATCCCCTAGAGAAATAAATTGTGCTGGAGTCAACTCCAGAATTGCAGGCACAACAAAAGGGTCTGATTGTGTCCTTCCTCCTTAAGCTTGTGTTTTGAAACCTAATCCTCAATATAATGAATTGTATTAGTAGGTGGGGCCCTAGGGAAATGGTTGGGTCTTGAGATAAAACCCACAATGATGGGATTAGTGTCCCATTGATAAAAAGGCCCCAGAGAGCTATTGTTTGGCTGCAATGCTAAGTGGGTGGTTCCACTTGGGATTTTTCAATGTTTTGACTCAATTTTGTGTAACAGTGCTCTTTCTTAGGCTTGCACTCTGTTGAGGTTTGCTTTTCCTGGGCTAGCAATATGCAATATAAGACACACACAAGGGAAGATAGTGACAGCAGAAAGCTGTGACTGACAGCCATGATCAAGACTGAAAACAAGGGGTACTGGATGCCCACTCTGCTGATGACCATTGGTTAGATATTTAAATGCATTTTCAATTTCTATGGGTTTATAGGAATGTAATCCTTCGGTAAGATGAGAAGGAGCTAAATAAAAAAGACAGCAAGAGTTCTAATTCATGCTGATAGCAAAAACCCTGAAAGCAAATTATAGAAAATTTCACTTATAAATATAGATAGAATTTTGAAATAAAATTTGAGTAAATTAAATATAGAATTATAAGGCAATAATGTACTATAACGAAATAGAGTTTATTCCAAAATGATTCAATCCAGTATTTGAAATGTTCTTTATTATATTTAAGATGTGAAGGAAAAAGTAATATGATTACAGTCATATGAAGAAAATGTGTTGGGCAAAATATAGCAGCCCCTTATTAGTAAAAAAATGAATAAAAATCAAATAATAATTTCTATACATGATAAAGAACATTTTCCAGAAACTACCAGCAAATATATTAAAAGAAGTGCTGTGAAATCAGAACTGAACACATTAGGAACATTATTGCTTAACATTCTCTTAGAGCTACAGGGGAAAATAATTATATAAATATAGGGCAACTAGAGAACAGGAAGTATCAAGGATCATGTATTGGGAAATAGAAAAGACTCACTCTTCTCAGTAATGCGGTATTTCTTTCATGCTTTGCATAACTTGCTTTGTTCTAAAACTATTTTTTATAAGGAGGAGGGTACAGTAAAGTGTGTGTGTATGTGTGTGTGTGTGTGTGTGTGTGTGTGTGTGTGTGAGAGAGAGAGAGAGAGAGAGAGAGAGAGAGAGAGAGAGTTCCAAAAAGACATGATACATATATCCTCTTAGGCTAAGGTTTCTCTGCTTTGATGCAAGCTTTTGTATATTCAGAATCTACCTGGACCACACAGGTATGTGCCCTATGTGACTTGGGGGGAAAAAAGACAGACATGAATGAGTTTGAAGCTCATACTGAAGTCCTGTGTCTCTCATTTAGGAACAGTGATTTGAGAACAGAAGTCAGAGATAAAAGGCAAAGTCCTCAGTCCTGGTGATGCTTGGCAGAACCAGAGCCCTCCCATGCCTGGCAGGCATCCAGTAGGCACCTTCCTTTGCACCCTTCTTAAAGATGTCTCAGGGTGCCTCTGACAATTAGCCCGTTCCTGCCTACACATAAGGAGAGAAAATAGAAAACATATTGGTATAAAAAGACCTCTCTAACTAAAAGATGAACACATAGAAAGAATTGGCAGTGCATAAAAGCTGAATTTACTACAAGGTGATGTTAATTTCAATAAAAACAATAGAAACCAAACGGAATTGATAAGGCAGATAGAACAAGTCTTTAGAGTAACTATGTGAAAATCCTCATTCTCATGACACTGTGTATATCTCAAGAATAAATTTAAACTTTGAACATAAAAAGGTAAAAACTTGACTAGTTAAAAGATTGATTAAAGAGAGAAATGTTGGGTTTAAAGACTGAACCAACAATTTCAGAATGTCAAATCAACTGGTTAAGAGATTAGAATTACAAAGGAGTTAGAAGACATAAATATAGAAACCATAGGGCTTCTCAAAGGGACATATCCAAAAGAATGAACAATAACTCCATTCTAAGAAATAACAAAGAAAAATCTTCACATTATTAAGGGAAAATGTCTTTAAAATGGTTCATCTCGCTTTGCATAGAGGTAATTGAAGCCTGTATACACACACACATGGCATTATCACTGGGTTTCACGCGATTATGAATTAGTATAAACTCTTGAGTTTTATAAGAAAGACAAAAAGGGAAAGATATGAGATTTTGACAGTGCTTATCATCAGCAATGTGAGCAAACAATGGAACAATAACTTCAAACCTTCTAAGAAAAGTAACTTAGAACCTCTGGGTTTATACTATTAGATATTAATTATATAGAAAGGCTCATAAAGGATGCATGTGGGTTCTGAAATAATTCATGGGTCATGGTGAAACACACCTAAAACAACACCAAACATCACTACCCAAAAGCTATAAAACAAGAACACTAAGTATCCAGAGATCTAAGGGGAACAAGCTTGTGTGGGGACACACTCCTATAAGCCCTACAAATGAATGAATTGCTGCAAAGACAAAGCCAGCCCAGTCTGCACGGAAGTTTAAAACTGGCCAGAACAGTACGGGTAGACTGTTTCAAAGACACAAACAAACAAAACTCCTAAAGAAGATAGCCAACGTGGTGCTTGGAGGGAAAGATGTCCTTAAATTATTTTATGGGACTAAAGCGTTGGCTCAAAGTTGCACAAACCTGAAGATGTGAGTTTACTCCCTGAGGACTCAAGTCAAATGCCAGCATAGGCCAACAAGTCCCACGCTGGAAAACGGAGAGAGCAGAATCCCAGGGACTTGCTGGCCTGCCAAGCTGGTGAAAATGGTGTGAACCCTAAGTTCAGTGAGCTTGTCTCCAGATGATGATGACGAGGAGGAGGACGAAGAGGACAAAATAATTGAGAGAGACATCTGACATCAATCTCGAGGCTCACACCTCACACACCTGTGCACACGTGAACACACACACACACATACGTGCGCGAAATGCATTTGAAATAACAACAAGCAAAAATAAATGAATTTGTTTTAACAGAAGAGTCTAGGTAAGTCCCACAAAAGGAAGAAAGAATTACAAGAGACAAGGGATTACAAGAGATGTTTAAAAGACAAGAAAAAAAAATAAGTCAGAACCCCAATTAAGTGAGAAATGCATCATTGGGACTATTTTGTTTTGGATCTCTCTGAAGTACCATAAAATAGAGAAAAATGGGTTGGAGAGATGGTTCTGCCAGCAAAGCATGCACTGCACCAACATTACAACCTGGATTCATAGCTCTCACTCAAACCGTAATGTAAGTGGCACCTGGAAAGCAGATCCATTGATGATCATCCAGCATGGAGCATTTACAGGTCAGACCAGGGTTAGGATGCGCCCGAAGCCTTCCTATCAATCAGAACAGCTAGCTTTCTTCCCTGTCTCCCCCTTTCTTATCTCCTCTCTCCAAATGTTTTTTAAATTATCCTTAAATAAATGTTTGTTGGGTTTAATTTAGCAGAATTTCTTTCCTTGCGTTTAGTGTTCCCAACAGCCCGATTATCTCAGCCTGAAGGAAACTACAGCCGTCTAGGCAACCAGGGTTTCAGCATTTTTGTTCTTTGGGGGTTTCTCCTCCAGAAAACGTCTTGTCTATAATTAAATGGTGAGCCCAGGCTAGAATCCGATCCCCTCACTTTCAGGCTACTGCTCCTTATATGGCTAAATTGCCTCCGAAATCGTTAGAAAAGGCAGGGAAAGGGTGGAACATTGCAGAAAAGAGCGACAGACGCCGTCATTTCTGGGTAACTTGAGCAAAACGGAATTATTAAAAGAATGTTGGAGCTTACAGAATTGATAGGGAGGCTGAGGACAGTAGATGGAAAATGCCAAGCTCAAAGAAGGCACCTGGGTTCCAGGGAGAGCTCACAAGTGTCTACTTCTCTGGGAGCCGACTGATCGTCAGGACGCCACCTGAGTAGAAATGACAGCAAATTGCTCCCATCTGCCCTGTACCTGTAAAGAGTCAACTCTTTATTCCTCAGCTTGGAGGCGCTTTTATTTACTTTAAATTGAAAATGAGTCTTTTTCATTTACTTTTGTAATCAGGACTAAAACCTGGATGCAGTACTGGTTGCCCAGTTTGGACTCGAGCAACTGACCAAGTGATTACCACAATGTCATAGACAGCAAGCACCTTTCTATAGGTGATACTTCCATCTGATGAGAGTCTTTACTGGAGTGTACCACACTCTCTCTAAACGGTATTGAAAATTGATGTACATTTGAGGCCCACCTCTCACAAATCGAGGTAAAAACAAACACACCAAAGAGAATGTAGGTAACAGAAACAGAGAAGGCAGACAAAAACTATAACCATGATAGATAGATAGATAGATAGATAGATAGATAGATAGATAGATAGATACAGACAGATAGATAGACAGACAGACAGATAGACAGATATATAGGCAGATAGGCAGACAATTATGCACACAAAGTACCACAAGAAATTGAAAGGCATGGGACATAATTTCAAAAACAAAATTAATACAAGAACTAATGTAACAAATCTCCATAAAATAAGATTTGAAGACAGAGTTTGAAAATAAAAACAAACTTGAAAGGATCTGGCAAGATGTTTCAACATTTGAATGTTAAGTTTTACACTAAGAAAAGAAAAACCAGAAAGAATGTGTTAAAGAAATAATTCTCAGAAGTTTCTCAGAATATGTACTTATGAATGTGTAGATCAGAAGGTCCCATAGAACAGTCATAAAAAATGCAACAAAAAGAGATCTAGAAGATAAATCCCATGAGATGTGAAGACATGTAGAATAAAGGCAGTTCTAGCAGTTTAGCAAGAAGAGTTGAATGAAGAGCATGGGTAAAAGAGCCAGAATGCAGGCGAACATTGGAACCAGAGGACAAGGAAAATAGCATTCAAACTGTGAGGGAAAGAAACGTCCTGCGCAAAACAGTTCCAACCAACTCAAACCAAATACTAAATGTGAGCGCAGATGAAATGCTATTAGCTAGGAGAGGTTTAGAAAAAAGGAAAATTTACATGGATTAGAAGCTAAATTGTGTTCCTTAACAAAGGATAATAAAATAGAGTATTGGTCATCTGCAGCTCATCATAGCCAGCAGTGAGGGAGAGAGGTGGAGCTCCAAACTCAGCATCCTAGGGCTCCACACTGTCACCTCAGCCCCCTGGAACTCCACACCCTCCCCTTAGCACCCTGGAGCTCCACACTGTCACCTCAGCCCCCTGGAGCTCCACACCCTCACCTTAGTACCCTGGGGCTCCACACCATCACCTCAGCCCCTGGAGCCCCGCACTGTCACCCCAGCCCCCTGGAGCTCCACACCCTCACCTTAGCACCCTGGGGCTCCACACCATCACCTCAGCCCCTGGAGCCCCGCACTGTCACCCCAGCACCCCGGAGCTCCACACCCTCACCTCAGCACCCCAGGGCTCCACACTGTCACGTTAGCACCCTAAGGTGGTCCCTTAACATTTTAGAGAACTCAACCCAGGCACCAGGTTTCATATCCTTTGGTGGAAGAAAGAATTTCAGGACTAGTTAATACAAAGCAGAGTTGAGTTTTTATTAAAAATAGAAACGTACTTAAAATAATAAAGCAAGCATGTGAGTGGGGAATTCTTAAGGAAGAGTCTTAGTTCATTTGAAGACTCTGTGGATAGAGGCATAAGAAAAGGGAAAGACTAAGACACATCTAGGTACCAGTGTGGGCTTCTCAAGGAGGATCCTAATCAAGTGTCTGGACTTTATCTCAAGACACTATTCAGAACCTTTTCTTCCTTTCCCTTTTGTTTTGCTAAGCAATATTATAGGGTGGCTCTAGGGCTGTCGCAGAAGGGATCACAATCTGGTTAAGTCAAATCAGATAAGAACTGCACCAGGGATTTCTCATAAGATTCTTTAGAATTTGAACATTTTCACTTGGGAAGGCAGAGAAGCCTTAACCAGGAGTTAACTGTGCTGGAGTTCTTGATTCTCTATGAAGAAGTTGCGTAGTCTGATCCTGGAGATTAGTTCCCCTCTTCGTGTTTCTATAATTTTTGTCCCCTGTCTTTTTATCCTGCCCCAATCATGAATTGTTGGGTGGTGCTTGAAATGACTGTCTCCATGCTGCCCTGTGCTAAAATCTCTTCAGCAGAAAGAACAGGGTCAAAAGACCATTGTGTGGCTTTGATATGTGTCTTTTTTATCCTACTGCTGCAAGAACATACCATTGCCCATTCAGTGACTTAAAACAATACCCACTTCTTCTTGTCTGCAAACTCGATGATTCAACATCCAGGCCAGAATGACTGGCCCCTCTACCACAGTTCATACAGTCAAACTCAAACTGGCTGCGGGCAGGGCTCTTATGGAGAACTCTAAGAAGCAGCTGCTGCCACACTGACTCAAATGGAATGCAAAATCCAACTTCTTGGAACTGAAAAACTGTCCCATTTCCTAGGTTCCAGCAGGGCTGAGAGTTTTATTTTTCACTGACCTCTCTCCATCCTTACACGCCCCTCTGTTTCTTGGTGGCAGCAATTGCAAGTAGCCCTTCCCACCTGGAATCTCTGGTTTCCTCCTCCACCACACCTGTGTGGTTCAAGCTCTGTCCTACTCCTCTCTTCTATTCTAAAGCCTCCTATGATTACACTGGACCCATCACAGAATCCAGCCTACTCCATTTTGAAATCAATTAATTAGTAACCTTAATTATATCTGCAGAGTTTGTCAAGGAAGAGGAATCTTATAAGATTCCTCTTGGGGTGCCCTTTAGAATTCTACTGGTCATGTAACAGTCTTTAGGGAGTGACTAGGAATTCTAAAAATTGGAACTTTAGAAACCATTGCATTGTCACCAAATATAAAAAGTAATTCAGAATGATTGTTTCATGAATCATAATCAGAAATGGCCCCCAAATCTTTACAATTTCCAGAGCCCATCATGAAACTATCTTATTTTCAAGTTCAAAAATCAAGTATCAAAAATCAGCATGACCAGTGATGGAGAAGACACCAGTTGTTTTGTTTTCTTGTTTTTGTTTGTTCATTTGTTTACATTTCTATTGCATGAAGAACTTCTCAAAGGTTTCAGATGAACATGTTCAGTCGAAGCTCACGTTGGTATAGGTTGTTTGTGGCCCTTCTCTGTATTTCCTCTCCATCAGGTTTCATGAAATGTACTTTCCATGAACTTGGGTATATTCAAAACCTTTATAACAGAAATTTCAAAATATCTGTGTTATCTCTAAATATCAATTAGTCCATAGCAATGAATCTGCATTTCTATTTTCCTCATCTGGAATATTTGATACAGTCTCAAACCTACAAGTTAGTCATTAAGTCAACAATTAAATTTGTTTATGACCCACAAAGGTAACATATCATTCCTAGCCCTTTCAGATGGCGTAACATATAGAATAGATTAAACGACACATAGAAGGGTTTGAAGATGAAAACCATGATCACCATACCGTAACAAATAAACACCTGGATACTAAAAGGTCCTGAAAGGATTTAGGAGGTGTTATGATAGGTTATAATTTTTTAAAAATATTTCTTGTTGGGAGTCCGTAGAACTTAAACTGGTTCTGGAGAGTTGACTGTGAACGGCGTATAGTTGTTATTTTGAATGCTGATAAGAACAGGAGAGCTATGGGGATGAGGTACTACCACTGATTTACAACCCTACAAAAGTGGACCAAGGAAGAACCAGTCTGATGGAAAACCTCAAAGCCTATTATTAGTGGATTGCATTTGATGCAGCAGACACTGGGCCTCTTTGGGAGAGTTGGGGGGAAACAGAGGGATATAATCAAGGCAACAGGCCTGAAATAGAGATTTATCGCACTGTGTAAAATAACTTGAAAAACTGGACTCTGGAAGCAAGCAAGGGGAAAGACAGAATAATCTAGCAGCAATTTACCGGTGGTCAAGAGATTGCGCTGTGGTGATGGTGGCAAATGATTTGATGGCTCTAAGTGGAGAGGAGATGGGCTCAGAGGGCAATACCGGAAAATGTAGTGATTGCTCATACTTTCAATGGCATTATTTTATAAGATGTTCAATTACTCTTACAAACTCTAAGACCAATCCTGATTTTTTTATTTAATAAACTTTTGCCTTGTCTCCTTCTCATAAACAGCTTACTTTTCTATGATTTTTTTTTAAAAGAAACTTCAATATACAATTGGCTTTGAGAAGTTAGAGCCTCTCCACATTGAGTTTGCTGTCTCTACTCTCACCATGTGATTAAAGGAATGGCCTCTCAGCGTCCTTCTTGGACTGCCCTGCCTCCACTAACATTATGGTCTCTCCCTCTGGGATCAGAAGACAAAACAAATATACATTCTGTTTTTCAAATTTAACCCCCAGAAAACCAGACAAGTTTTCTCCAAGTAAGTGACTGCTGAGCTGAGACGGAAGGGTGGACAGAATTCAGCTCCTCTTAGAAACCTGACATAATCAGATCTAGATCCCAGAAGATTCTCCAGGGTAAGTAGTGAGCAGAAATATGGGCAGGATTGACAGTTGAGTGACTTAGTAAGTACAATCAAGGAAAAGGGCAAAGGTGTCTTGAACTATGGCAGCCGTGGCAAGAACGAAAGGTATTGGGCTGAGAGGTCTTCTAGAGAGAGAATAAGTTGACCATGGTGATATGCCCAAAATGAGGCACTAGTGTGGAAAGGGGGCATATTTTGACGAAACTCTACATTTCTAGATATGGTATCTAGAAACTGATATCGGGTTTTATTGGTGTGCTGTTTGGGGAATAAGATAATGAGTCTGAGATAAGGAATTTGAGATGGTAAGGACGTGTGTGTGAGAGACTGTCTTGGATGGATATGTGGAGAGCAGTTAACCTTGTGGGTCTGAGAGTCCATAAAGAGGCCCAGATTTTGGAGCATTTAGATGATACTGAACAAGGATGACATGAGTAAGCTTGCCAACGTACACAGGGAAAAGCCCAACACTACCATAGAACCAGAGGCAACTGGGAGCAGGAGAGGTGGTCGTCCCCAGGGAAGAACACATCAATTGGTTTTCCAATGCCAAATGATCAGCCCTGAAAACATACACACAAGTAACATTATATGGAGTGAGCAGGTTATACTTTAGAATAAATACATATATACATACAATAACAGTTAATGGGGGGAATTGGTTATGAATTTGAAGAAGAATAGGGAAGGTTGTATGGGAGGACTTGGAAGACAGAAAGGGACAGGAGAAATAGGGGGAGGGTGATGGCTGGTGGGCCAACATGTCAGCTCAGTGGGTAAAGGTGCTTGCCACGCAAGCCTAACCTGAGGTTTCTCTCTAGAACATACATAGAGGTAGGACAGAACTGTCTTCACAGCGCTGTTCTCTTACCTCCACATGTGCGTGGTGTCACATATGCCTGTCCAAGCATACGTATCATAGGCACACACATACACACTTCACACACACATCACCCTTCCTAGCTGTGCTCTTTCTTCCCTCTTGACCCTTCTTTATCCCACTTGCTTTCACTTTATAAAACTGTAACTACTTATGGGTGACTATTATTGCTCAGTACACATTTATATAAATATTATGGGGGAAGCTATGTATGCCAGGTACTATGCAAATAACTGTCGATAAAGAAACCCGGACATATGCTGGGAATAATCTATGCAATCAGTCACTCACAATTTTACTAACACTACTGTTTATGTCGCTTTCCTAGAACTCTTTTCACCGTAGAAGATTGCAATGTGGACAAGGTGGAAAGCAAGTGGTTGGAGAATGTGTTTGGTTAGGTCTGACTGTCCCTGATTAAAAGTGGGCTCATTTTCAGTTATTGTTTCTTAGCTCTAAATCCCAAGTACCTGTGCTCTAGTGAAGAATTGACTGTAAGTATTTCTTCTTCACAGAGATCCGGATGGAAGATCTGTGGGTAGAAGAAGACCCTAGGAAAAGTGATGCCCACTGGAAGAGAAAGGGGTCTCTCCTAGTAGTGCTGTGCATCAGACCTTTGAGTTTGTTAGTTATTGTTGCTCTCACATGGGTATATCATAGGTATAGTAAAATTATCAGCTCTGCTCTGTCCTGGGGTGTGATCCTTTGCTACGCCCTGGCTTGATGACTTTCTGTAGTCCTCTTAAGGCAAACGACACACACACTGGGCCTCCTGCCCGCAGCAGTACCGATTCCTCTGTGCACCTGCCCACAGACTTGCCTTGCCAGCCTTCACAGATCATGCCCTTTTGACTCTCCTGTGCCATAGAAACTTGCTCCTTGTTTCTTACCACTAAACCAATTCAAGTCTAGGAGATCTGGAGAACATCTGCACCATCCAGTGGCTGTGAGGAGACCTTTACCACTCAGTTCCAAATGTCTTGGCTAGGGACACACCTTTCCAAGTTTATCTTCATTGAGATTCTGTTCTTCAGGGTGAGAGTACCCATTTAAGTCCTTAAACTTCTATGCTATTCTTTCATAAGTCAAAAATTCATGTTAAGTTTCTATTCTTTATTATTGTGGATTTCTGTATACTGGCTGAACCTAAACTGATGTAAGGGGCTCTTTAGACAAGTCTCAGGACAGTGAGCAACATTGAAAGACAGGATATGAAGAAGATAACAACAAATGTCACCAAGGGCAACAGCTTCTATGAAGCCAAGCACAACTTCAAGAAATGAATCCCCTCTTCTCCTCCCCTGGGCATTGCTTTTTCTCCTCCTCACATTTGAACTTTAGGGCCCTAAATGAGAGACTACAGGGAGGGTAACCTTGACACCATTCTCTTCCTCAAATCTTGTAACATTCAAATAACTAACTTATAAATGGATTTTAGAAATAGAAGATATTATATTACATGGACAGATCTGCATAGGACAATTTGAAAATCAGATTTAAACAAAAAAATTTTAAAAAGCTTGGCTTGCCGGCATCTGCTTGAAATCTTAGCACTCAGAAGTCTGAGGAAGGAGAACATGAGTTGGAAGCCAGGCAGGACTTAATACTGAATACCTCATCTAGGGAAGGAGGAAGAGGAGGAGGAGGAGGAGGAGGAGGAGGAGGAGGAGGAGGAGGAGGAGGAGGAGATAAAGAAGAAAAATATTGCATGTGATATGCATGCATGCATGTGTGGGTTCAAAAGCAAAAGCATTTTGACACTACAGTGTGAATTAGTAGGAGTGTGACTTATACATCATGCCAAAAGGTCTTAACTTCAATTAGAGTGTCCATCCCTCCAAGTGCCTGTATGCATGCTCACCCTGAGAATCTGCTATCTCAAATACAAGATGGGAAAATCATTCCTTTCTCACCGGATTCCCACAAGAGTGATGTACCCTATACATAGAGCACACCTACCCATGAAGAATGCTACTCCGTAACCATGTGTCTTCCCTTTCCTTCTTTCTCTTCTCTTTAAATCAAATTCATTGTTTTCTATCTAAAAGAGGGTATCTTTTCCTGAGATCTACAGAAACACACAATCTGCCTGAGACATCTTTTTCTGCTTTTACAAGTTTGCCCCATGAAAGCCCTTCCTGAGGAGCAGTAATTGAAAAGATTCCTATCTCGAACGTGGCTGGGGCTGGACTGCAAACACCGTGCAGCTAGGAAGCCACTCTTCACACGAGGGCTTAAGCCGGGCCTTGGTCAGAGCTCCAACTACAACTGTGTACATGTTCACCTGGACTGTTTTGGGTGTATTCGCATTTCTGTGACATATGAGGTCATGCAACTCACAGAAGTGAGAAATAGGTTCCCACTGTGCCTGAAAGAATCTGTTTATGGCAGAGGTCAGGCTCCTTTAAGAGGGAGAGAAAGGCTGGGGGCTGCAGAGAAGCCGGGAATGCTGTGTGAGGAATGCTTAGTCAGGAGCCGCTGCTTGGAGACCTGGCTTGGAGCCCAATTAAGATAGAACAAAGATGGAGATCATATGGCTAAGCTAAGGAATCCTTAATTAAGGGACTGGAAAGCCACGGGTCTTAAAGTTCAAAGGATATGTGGGCTTCTGTCAAGCTCTTCTCAAAGAAGAAGACAGGAGAGAGAGTGATAGGCACAAATAAAATTTTTGAATGAAGCCTTAACTTAATTAGAACCCAAAAAGAACAATAGGGTTTTACTTGTGTCTGAGTCCTTTCCATCTCCCTCCCTCCCTTTCTTCCTCCCTCTCTCCCTCCCTCCCTCCCTCTCTCTCCCCCTCTCTCCTTCTGTCTCTGTCTCTTTGTATCTCTGTCTTTCTCCTTCTCTCTTGTCTCTGTCTCTGTCCCTGTCTCTCTCTCTCTCTACCTCTCTATGTATCTCTATCTCTGTCTTTCTCTCTATCTATCTCTATCTCTGTGCATGTTCATGCATATGGGAACCATGTGTATGTACATGTGTACATGTTCACATAACTGTGGAAACCAGAGGATAGCCTCATTTGTCAATCTCGGGAATCCTGTTCACCATTGAACTAGGGTCTCTGTTAGCTATCAGCTGACCAATTAGTCCAGGTTGGCTGGTCAGTGAATCCTAGGGATCCTCCTCTCTCCAACTCCCCATTACTGGCACTACCTGCCATCACTTCCAGGGTGTGTGTGTGTGTGTGTGTGTGTGTGCATGTGTGTGTCTATGTGTGTTTCTGTGTGTGCATGTGTGTTAATGCATACATGAACATTTAAAGACTGGAGGTCTGCCATGCACCGTGCCCCTGTGTCTGCGCACTGTGCACTGGCACCCAGTTCGCGAGCTTCGGGCAAGGGGGCTGGAGGTTAAAATACACAGACACACACAGACAGAGAGACAGCGACACGGGTCATCCTTGAATTCCCCAAGAATGCCCCCTTTATTGTGTTTAGGGGCAGCTTATATAGAGATAGCCATGCCCCAGCCAAACCCACCAGAAACCACTCTCCTGCCATCAGGAACTCCTGAAGGTCTTGTGCTCAGAGCAGCTGTAGGCACTCAGATCAGGGGAAAACAAGTTGTTTACAAGATATTCAGGATCTGGGGTCTCACTGCTCCCAACACAGGTCAACTTCAGGTCTCTTCCTCTATTGTTCCTCTCCTTGTTATTCCACCCAAGGTCTCTTGCTGAACCTGGAGTCCACCATCTCACCTGGACTGGCTGGCCAGCGAGCCTCAGGGCCCACCATCTCACCTGGACTGGCTGGCCAGCGAGCCTCAGGGCCCACCATCTCACCTGGACTGGCTGGCCAGCGAGCCTCAGGGATCCTCCTGTTCCCATCTTCCCAGTCCTGGGGTTACAGGTATGAGCTGCCACAGCGGGATTTCCTGTGGTTACTGGAAAGCTGAACTAAGAATTGAACTTAAAGCACACACTTTAGCCACCAAGCCATCTCCTCAGACACTGTGTGCTGCATGCTAGTGTGGGGGCTCAGAATCAGACTTGGGTCTTTGAGTTTAGGGAGCAAGCACTTCACTGACTGAATCACCTCCTCAACCCCTGGTTTATCTTTTATGACAAAGGACATATCCATGAATGCTCTTGAAATATAACCAGACTTCCTCTACTAGAATCATGTTTGTGTCTGTGAACTTACTAATATTACCTTACCTTTATGAATGGTAACAATCTGTAATTGATATAAAGTCTTTCATAGAAACTGTATCCCTTAGAACACCCAAGTGCCAAGACCACTGGAATGTGACTTATGTCTCTCGTGGCTCCAATTCATATAATAAAATTCATCTTGCTAGAATTTGATAAAGATAAATACGTAATAAATAAATACTAATAGTGACAGTAACGAAACACCCATTTCTGCATCTTTTTGTCATTAAGTCTGCACAGATACCTCTGGTATCCTTTCATTCACTCCCTCTTCTGGTGTACAAGCATGGACTGACTTCAGGATCTCAGTCTCCCGATACCTATCTGTTTCAAAGGCCCCGACAGTATTTTCCTGCCTCCTTTGTCCTCGTAGACAGTGCTGTCTTAATCACTACAATCTTTTGTCCATCACCTCCACCTGTATTCCAAGTGGACAGACATTCCAGAGACTTTAGCCTGGACTCTTAACCTGCGTCTAAGGCCTTTCATTCTAGTACCATATCTGTCCTCCCACTAGCACTTCCTTCTACCCTTCCAGAACCTTCGACACTCCACATTGAATTAATCCTATCATGGATGATCCCAAGTCCTTGTCTATTCATGCACTCACCGCTGCCTGGGATGACCATATACAGCCTTGCATCAAGGCAATCTAGCAATTGGCACTCTGTCAAAGTAATACCAAACTAGAGAAAAGATTGCAAGATTTTGAGGTAAGTCTTCACCAACTAATCATGTGAGTTAAGCAGACCTAGCTCCCAGGAAGCTACTTAGTGGTCATCTGTTGTTCCAGGAGCATAGCCTTTGAAAGGCTCTGTCCTCTACCCCAGTCCACATTTCATGGTATTCCTCGGAACTACAGCCAAGTGCCCTCCCTGCAAGGAATTCCAGCAAACACCACTTCACCATCTTTTGTTTGTTTGGTTGGTTGGTTGGTTTTTTTTTTTTTTTTTTTTTTTGGTTTTTTTTTTTTTTTTTGAGACAGGGTTTCTCTGTGGTTTTGGAGCCTGTCCTGGAATTAGCTCTTGTAGACCAGGCTGGTCTCGAACTCACAGAGATCCACCTGCTCTGCCTCCCGAGTGCTGGGATTAAAGGCGTGCGCCACCACCACCTGGCCACTTCACCATCTTTTAATAATTAAGGGATGTGTCAGCACCCTGTAAAGCACGGCACCCTGTTGTTGGCCATCTGATCCAGCCCCTTATCTACGATGACAAATCCCTGCCCATCCTTCAGAAGTCAATTAACACATGGTGTCTGTGACAGTTTCCTGACTCCCGCAACTCCCTTGCAGAAAGTCAATAGACACTAAAAAGTCACAAACTCTAAGCCACAGTTTCAAGGTTTTAAGTTCTCTGTGCTTTCCTAATATCATCTCATGCTTCCCTTACGGAATGGCTCCGCGAGCAAGCTGCTACTTTCTATGCACCATTTGTATGGAGGAACCGTGTTAGACAACTAGGAAGTGATGCAGGGCAGGTTTCCAACCCTGCCAAGGAGGCTCCAGGATGACTCTCAGCCTTTTTGCCTAACTTAACTTATAATTCCCTTCTGTTGGCAGAGCCCTTACAGTGTCCTCTATCATAAGAGCTCTCCTTAATGTATTAGACATGTATGCCGCTTACCCTCCAAAGGGAAATCTACAAAAGTTGAGCTTCTACCCATGAATTTATTTCCAAAACTTGTTTATTCTACATTCATGATAAGAATTTTCTAAATCTTTGATAAAAATGAATTAATAGAAGCTGAAGACCTACTCCGTCTGCTCAAAATCAAAGCCCATACTAAAGATTCTTCAAGGCGAAATTGTAAGGCTGTAGACCCACAGACAAATTATCTTAGGCTATCTTCAGCACCCTTCATTACAATCTATTGTCTATTTCTTAATCTGACCTAACAGAAAACAAAATAATGAAATCATCAAGATGAATTCTTAGCAGACCGCTAGCCTCCCCCAATCCAAAGCTGAGGCTAGCAGATAAATTCTACAGAAGAGTTTGTCTTGCTCTGTTGAAACCTCATGCTCCAATCAGCATACTTGGAGAATGCCTAAATTTATAACAACTTTATGAGATGTGACTCTAAAAATTTCCACGTTGGAACATGATATCCAGGCCAAAGTGAATCCATGCCCTATGGCCACAGTCATCCGCATTTGACTCAGCCTATATGTTCTCTTATTTCCTTGAAGGTCTGCATTGTTCTGTATAACATGAGTGAGCCAATCAATCAGCTGTCATACATGATGCGTGTGTTTGGATCTCTATGTAAGAAAACAAGAAAGGTTTTCATGAATATACTAAAAAGGTTGCATTCCACGTGGGCTAACTGAGAAAAACAGAGAAGTGGTGGTATCTCCAAAGGGAGTGAGATAGTGTATGACGGACTATTAGTCAAAGTGTTTTCAGTGCCATCAACATAATTATAAAAACCAAGTAAATTCTCTGGCAACCCTTTCTAAAGGAATTATAGCAGTGCAAAGATAATTAAGGCCAACCAGGGAGATTAAAAAAAAAAAAACCCTTCAAATCCAAGATGTGAAGAAATGTCAGAGGGTGCGAAACAATTGTTTTAATTTTTTTCTCATTTGTAAATTCATTTTCTGCCTTCAAGTGCAATATAAATTATTTACCAAAATTAGCTGCAATCACTTTACAGGGACAAGTGCAAGCAAATTCACACGCGAATCTGTATAGCTTTATTTGCATGTAAACCGTGCTAATGCCTAATTAGAAAGGTAACATTGGAAGTAAACAATGCTTAATGTTGTTAAAATAGAAAAAAAAAAACCACTACCTCCTTCTTCTGACTTAAGGAAGAGGTAAGGAGTATAAAAGTGCCACAGGTGAGAAACAGAATGGTGGCCAGGAGCAATGGCACACACACATCTGTGACCACATCTGGGGTGTGGAGGCAGGAGGGTCAGGAGTTCAAGGCCATCCTTGCTTATGCAGAGAATGCATGGCCAGCTTATACCCTGTTTCAGTGAGACAAATAGCAAATAGGGAAACCATGTTGTTCTTTGAAAACCTTTTCTAAAGATCAGGTCTAGTTTTCAGAAGACATGCTCTAACACAGAATCATGGAGCGTTTTGTGTCTTTCTAATTCTGTGTATTCAGCTTTGTGGAATATGCAGGAAACTGGATTTTAGATTTGAAACCTATATGATCCCAAAAGCATATATACTTCATCATCCAAGAAGGAGTCCCTCTCCTACCAGTGCCCGAGCTGTTGGTCCTCTACCCCTTTGGACGTCAGTCTCCATCCTCTGTGATCCTTATGGACAGGGACAAGACGACTTGCTAGCTAGCCAATAAAGTTCCATGAAAAGTGTATTAAGGAAAGCAGCTGAGCAGGCCAAGCTTTTATAAATTAATTTACTTTCCTGATTTATTTGATTTCAGTTGACCTCCTTATTCCAAGCCAGGACAGGGGCAACAGAATCCTGCCTGAGCCTCTAGATGCATATACATGCCTTGTTTCATTGTTAATACCTAATTTTATCTGAATACAAATGCAAAGGGAATAGAATGATGGAAAACTAGCCTCAGGATGCTAGAAGCACACCTGTGAAAGGATGAAGACCTTGCTGAAATCAAACTGCCATTTAGTCACATTGTTCCATGGCTGCCTCTAGAATGAGACTAGAAAAGCCCCTGTAGAGTGTGGACCTGGGGAATATCTTGTAAAGAATTCTACTGTTTTGTTTGTTTCTCCAAGGTAATACTCGGCTTTGAGACTACTGGTAGAGATGGCCCTGGAGAGAATATTGTTGTACCTGATATACTTTTATAGATGATTACTGACCATGCGCAGTATGTTCTTGAGAAAAACCTAATTCCTAATCATACAGTTTTTACCTTGTCCCATATGCACATGTTGGACCCTGATGGAAATGAGTTGAACATTTTTTGCAAGCTATTATTCGGCTGAGAGGGATAGTACAGATAGTTAAACGCTTGCCCTGCAAGCTCGGGGACCCAAATTCAAGCCTCAGAAGCTACATCAACAAGAATAATGATGACAATGATAATGCAGGTCCAGCAGCATCTGCCTGTGATCCCAGCGATAGGAAAGCAGAGCTTAATCCCTGGGGCTCAATGGCCAACGAATCTAGCCAGAGTGGCAAGCTCCTGTCTCAAAAAATAAGATGGAGAAAGACCATGAGAGATAATTGACAACATTGTGTGGCCTCTAAAGTTGTACGCACACACAAACACACTAAAAAAAAATCAAACTGTTACTATTGCTCACTCTTGCTCTGCTGTCATACCTCCACTTTCCAAGACATCATACATGCTTGCGTGAGCATGTGTGCGTAGACAACATGTACATGCATGCTCCGTTTGCATACACATGCATCGCTTATGTTGGCAATGTGGAGAAAAATCTTTTGCGTTGTAAAACGCTTCCTGGTGAATGTCACACCCAGCATAACATCAGGTTCAGCAAGCCACATCCATACACGGGTGGCAGGTGCTCCGTGGAGCCGGTGTTAAAAGCTAAGTCAATTTATAAGCACTGCCATGCCTGCATCTTTAACTGTGCCCGGAGCTGTAGGCTAGACTGCATTTCAATCAGTTCGAGTTCAGCTGTCTGTTTTATTACACCCAGGCCAGTAACACTTTGGGGATTTTTAGTCCCTTCAATGACAAATGTATATTCAACCACTGCTGGGAGCGGTGGCGCACAATACAGGTCACTAAAGGACAGCAAACCGAGTAGGTTATGTCAGGAAAATGTTCAGAAAAATATCTCTGTAGGGATCGACAATTGTCTCCACCTCCAATCTTTTCAATTTGGGGGAGGCCTGTAAAGCTGTTTGCTTCTGAGTCTTACAAAAGAAACAGTCTGAATCTCCTCAGAAGAATGTCGGGGAGTGCCTGGGTTGTTGCTAGCAAAACTGTATACAAATTTAACTCATTTACCTGACAAAGACAAGTTCTTTACACCACCTCCTGCGGTGGGTGGTGGGGTGCGGCGTGCGGCATGCTTTAACACAAATCGAAAAAGTCTATTCGCAGATGCCACTCTGAGGTTCTTATTTCCAGAGCTGAAAGAAATAGCCTTAAATCACACAATGGCTCAGCCTTGCTTACTGGGACACTGAGAGAAAACCCCTGCCATTGTGTTGTCACTTAGCCCACAGAGTTGAGGGGAAGAAAAACACCTTCCAATGAGAGAAGTGTCAGGTTGCCGGTTCAGAACACGCTCTGAAATGGCCCTAATATATTTCCACTCTGCTGCCCAAGCCTGTTGTTAAGATCCAGGCTGCACTGATGTCCCCAAATTATCCCTGTGAAGTTCTTTTATTCCATCAAGGAAGGAGGAAATTTTCATCTCATCAATCAACGGAAAACTCTCTTTCTGCTGACCCTAGATCCGGCTCCATCTGTTATAAAATTCCAATTAATTTGCACAAGATGCAAATTTCACTTAACTGAAAGAAAAGTCTGGGAGATTTTAATTGTCGGCCTCCCCTCCTGGTCCTCCCACCGCAGAATTCCACTTTCAAATGCATCTTGTTAGAGAGCTGAATGCAGCAATAACTTTTGATTTGGCTTTTTTCAGTTCTTGTGCCTTTAATATCAGAAGCTAACCGCTTGACAGCTAATGTCAGATCCCAAAGAGAAGAGATGTGTCTGATAGCAGGGTCTTTTTGCTTTTAGCTATGCGTGATCTGCATGCTCCATTCCTACCATCTCTTGAGCCTAAGAAATAAATCACGGAATTTTCCAGACAAGGGTCTCTCCTTGCAGGAGACTCTGCAAAGGCCATATAACCAGGTTTGCCTTAATCAAGAGAGGGTAGAGAGAAGCACCCTCTGAGAACAATCAAAGACCATTTGCTTTTCTAATAGAAAATTCACAATGGACAGTAAAACCATATTCGAATCAATATTCATTTAATATCACATTTGTTCCCAGCAATAAACATCAAGAGGAAACAGTGAGTGTTAATATGGCAGAGTCTAGCACGAGTATATAAATGGAAACAGTATAAATATGTACCCCGTGTGCTACTCAGTATTTCTCCTTTGTGTTAGTTCACTGGGAACTTGGCAGTGCTTCAAACAATTAGAAGGGAAAAAAGTTATCTTCGGGGAATAGTCTTCAATAATATTTTTTGAAGGTGCATTCAGTTCTCTGACACAGCGCAGGTTCCTTCCCACTTTACAGCCACACAGTCCTCAAGCCCCTAAGATATCTGTTGTAAATGCAGTTGACGGGCTGGTGAGATGGCTCAGTGGCTAATAGTGCTTGTCGTGAAGCCTGATGATATAAATTCATTACACAGATCTTATGTGGAAGGAGAGAAGTGTCTCCCGGAAGTTTTTCTGTGACTTCCATATGAGTCCCATGGCATACGTGAACCCCCTCACAATACAACAACAACGACAATAATATGATATGATGGTGGTGGCAATGAAGCAATTAAAAGATAGGAACTCTAAGATATTTTTTTTGAACAAATAAAAAACTGTGGAGTAGTAGATACCATAAAAGCACAATTAACTTTACAATCTCTACGAACATCTCGTTTGGAGTAAGAGATCCTCAAAATCATTTTTATGAGTCAAGTACACAACTTAATTTTACTAGACTTTGACCTTATTTCTCCAAATCGCTCTTTATATTGGTCTCAAGTCTCCATGAAACCATCACTTACTGGTCACCTTCCCTTTAGTCATTGGTGGAGGAGGATGCAGGGGAAAGATAGGAGTTTGGTCCAAAATTAGCAATCAGTGTGTTGCAACTGCCAGTGATGTTCACCTCATCTGCATAGATGTCAACACGTGATATTCGGGGGCTGCTCTTTCGGGGGGTAGGGGGAAGTGTGGCTGGAGCAGAACCACGGCCATCATCTGCTACCGCTCAGAAGGGAACTTTGTCGTTCCGAAGACTCTGTTTCTGGATCTATTCTTTATTTTCAACTGATCACCTGGTATTTACCATCTGGGATGGTTTGAGTAAAAACAATCTTCCGCCAGAAGCCCAAAGAGAGTAGCCCTACTAGGATGAGGAGATATGGCCTTGTTGGAGGAAATATGTTACTGGGGGGGGGGGGGGGTGTTGGAAGCTTTGGGATCTCAGAAGTTCAAATCAGGCCTAGAGTGTATCTGTCTTTTCCTGCTGCCTGTCAATCCATATGTTGAACTCTCAGCTCCATCTCCAGCACCATATCTGACCGTGTGCCACCATGCTTCCCACCATGATGATAATGGACTGAACCTGTGAACTCAAGCCACTCCTAATTAATTCAAACGCGTTGCTGTGGTCATGGTGTCTCTTCATAGCAATAGGACCTTTCCCTGGTGCATGAACTGGCTTTTTTGAACCTATTCCCCATGCTTGAATGCCTCGCCCAGCCTTGATGCAGGGGGAGGAGCTTGGTCTTGTCTCAAATTGATATGCCATTCTTTGCTTACTCTCACAGGAGGCCTGCCTCTTTCTGAATGAAGGAGGAGTAGATGGGGTCTAGATGGGAGGTGGGGAAAATTAAAAGGAAGAGAGGAGGGAGGAGAAATTGTGGGAGGTATGTAAAATAAATTTTATAAATTAATTTTAAAAAAGAAACCATAAGACTTCATCCCTGCTGAAGTTTTTTCCATTTTGTTAGTCTTGTAAAAAGGAATCTTTTTTTTTTTTTTTACCTCCACCCATATAGTTCCATTGAGGTTTATCTGCTATTTCACTCATTTCTTTTTTAAATGTAGCTGGTTTATTTTCTTCCTTCTACTTTCTGGACAGATTCTCTATAGTTCGACTTCCCAGTTTCTTGGATTGACTGATGACCTTGACTTTTTAAGGTTCCCTCTTTAGAATGCCTGGATGTTAGTCATCTCTTTGTAAGAAAACCTTGGCTTGGGTTTCCCCAGGCTTGATTATGTAACAGTTCCATCGTTTTTTCTGTTGTATGCATCATTCAGAAGGTCATGGTGTAGTGTTGGATACCTAACATTACCGGTTAGACAGCGCAGTCCACACGAACTCATTCTCTGATATCTGAGGTCCCGTTGTCTTGGAACATTGCACCTGTTCCATGTGCTTGGCAACGCACTCTGCAGCCTGCCCCATATGCAGAATTATTTAAGAAGGTTATACACAGCTTTGTTCCAACTCTATGATTTTATTTTGTTTATGACTGACATAGGAAAACATCTTGGGCACATGCAATTTCAATACACAGATGTGCAAACATCCCCTTAAGGTTATGTCAGGTTTACTTCATTAAATTTGGGGTAGCTATGGACAGTACAAAACTGTTCTGTCCTCCTCAGAAGTGGCTCCACGTAGTGCCATGTGACAGTCCTCAACGTCCTCGTCTTGCAGTGCAGTTTGTTCTGATCCTGACAGACATCTGTGTTCTTTTGGATAGACATCTCCCTTGCTTCCTTTTCTCTCAGGCCTTGGAATTATGTACTAGAAGGTTCTTCTTGGAAATAACACATGGGTGACTTTTCATAACGAATCTCTGTACCCTCATGATGAGTTTCGTCTCTTTACATTTACTGTGATTGCTAACATAGTAAGCCTTATGGGTAGCTGTGGAAAGTACGCCTTATATGATGGTGCGAAACAGCCCGATAAAAAGAGAAATCAAGAGTAAAGAAGGGGAAGAAGGTGAATGGAAGTCGAGCCTGGTGGTTTTACTGTAGAGCATGCAAAAGGCTCAGAGCAGAGGTCACAGTTACAGTGAGCCTCCACCTGGCTCAGATCCTGGTCTCAGGATAATGCAGGATGGACAGAACAAGGAGTCCTTGAAGGAAATGGCTGAGGGAGATCTGTTTAAAGGAGGTGAAGTGTGAGCAAGAATATCGTGTGCTTCTAGAATGTTCTCATGACTAATGGGATCTGTCGAAAGGACCTAAGAGTCAGCTTGGAAGAGTTCTTTAATAGCCAGATTCCTGTCAATTTTGAAAGGAATAAAAATTTCAGTACTGAAGTCAACTGAATCACTCGGCATCAATGAAAACCCATCTGTTTATAGGAACAAAAAAAATCTTGAAATTAGAAGGGAAAAAGTTTAAATGTCTTTGTTATTATTTGAAATCTTGCTTTGGAATTGTATTAAATAAAGGGGAGTTTTGAAACCTTTATTTTGCTTTTCCAGGAAGAACTTTAAAGTAACCACGTAATCTCAGTTGACAAAGTGTGCTACTGTCTTCAGTAGAATGCCACGAGACACTCAATAAAACATGATAGAGGAAATGACTAAAGAAACAGATTATATTTACAAAGAGCACAACTGAGCCTCCAGGAAAGTATGCCTTCATGCTGGAGAGATGCCCTTCACAATCATAAAGCTGCCATGGGGGCAGGCCAAACCTACCATGGACTGGAATGGACTTAATGTGCTTTCTGATTCAATAAAAATAAAATGCATGACATCATCAAAGATATAATTCGGGGGATAAAAGGATTATTTTGAATCCATCAAATCTTTATCGTGTTTGCAGTTCATAGGAAATGTACAGGGACAAGGGAATAAGATGCTTCTTACCCAGAAAGCTGCAATAAAGAAATAAGAAATAGGCAAAGTTGTCTTCAAGAAGCCAGTACCGCAGAGAAAGGGACAATTAATTCTAAACTAAAAGAAAAAAAAATGAACTAGATATCATACAAGATTGATACACTGGCATTCTGGCTTCTAATAGAAACTGTTTCCTGAAGATCCATGTGATTGGCATGTGGCCTCAGCATAGGAACAGCTGTGAGTGGTGATAGCTTAGCATGTAGAAACTAACTGGAGGATACTTCCCAAGGGTCATGGTTTTGAAGGTTCTATCTGGTCTTCACCCATTCCTTCCCCCCCTTGTTTCCTGTCAACCCCAAATTGAAGAATTCCACAAACACAATTCCACAGCCATGAAGTTCTGCCTTACTTCAGCCCAAAGTAACAGTAGCTAACAGACTGAAACTATGTAACAATAAAGGAGGGGGAGCTGATTGATTCAACTGACTTCCACATAAAAGAAAGATCTCCTCTAAGGGATAGGTTCTTTCTCATTTTTATCACATATATTTGCTTGTGTTTGTATGTGTGTGGAGAGGTGAGGATTACACGCATGCCATGGTATGCATGTGGAGGTCCATGGACTACTTGGCAGGACTTTTCCTTCAACTGTATAAATCCTATATAAATGAACTCAGGACATCAAGCTTGTTAGCAACTGTTACTACCCACTGAGCCATTTCAATAGCCTATATAGGCTATTTTTTTTTCTAACAACTAAACAATGTTTCTGTATAATAACATGTAATGAGAGATATAAAGTATTTCTTACTATGTGCAATGTTGTTATCTTTGTTTATAGAGAAATGTTTTCTCTTTGAAGGAACCAACTGAAGCAGAAAAATAAAATGAAATTTATAATAAAATATATCCATATAAACAAAATTCACCACATTAATCATATCATTCTTCTATGTTATCAATTGCTTCTGTTGTAGAAATGTTTCTCGCTTCTTTAGGGGGAAAGTCATTTTATGCAAACATATAAATACACACATTCTGGATCCTTCTTATTGTTTGTTCCCTGTCCTCGTTAGCTTCAATCAACCATCCACAGCCTAGAATCATCAAACAAGAGAGTATCAACCAAGGAACTGCTTAGGTCAGATTGCCATCTGAGCATGTCTGTGGAGGGCTGTTTTGATGTTAGTTTGTGTAGGAGGATCCAGTCTACTGTGGGCAGCACCATTCCCCATGAGTGTGGTCCTGTGCTGTATAGGAAAGCTAGCTGAGCAGGAGTCCTAGAGAAAGCCAACAAGCAATCTTCATGCATGGTTTCTACTTCAAGTTTCTGTTTGCGTTCCTGCCCCAACTTTCCTCAGTATTGACTATAAACAGGTCATCAGAAATAAGCCCTTTCCTCCCTAAGTTGCTTTTGGTCACAATGTTTTATTACACCAACAAAGATATCACCAGAAGACCACTATCCATAAATTTTAAATAACTAGCACAATAACATGTTAAACAAATAAGCACAATAAGAAAGTGTAAGATTAATCAGCTTCTCATATCCCTCATGGACAATGAAAGACCCTAGAGGAAGTTTTGACCCTAATCCTATTTCACTGATCTTCCATTAGCATTGCTCTCTATTTCAATTCAATCTCATGTTTACAATCCAACAAATTCATTGTTATTGTCACATCGTCACCCCCACCAGCACCACCATTATCATGTCCAGACGTCCCAGACACTTGACTGACTTATCAAGACTTTTCTGAATTTGCAGGTCCTCAGCTACCTCTTGATTTGATACTTCTTTCAACCAGTGACAAATTCTTCAAATGGTTTTTTTTAAATCTGAAAATGTCTTTAGCTTTTATGCAAACCACAGTTTAGCTGGGCATTAAAAAATCTAACAGAAGGTTGTTTCGCGATTCATTTTAAAATCTTATTTCTTTGAAACTGACTTTCTTTTGTTGCACCTGAGAAATAGGATAACCTCATTGTTATTTATTAGTAAATTAATTTAGTTTGATTTTGGGGCATTCTTTCACACTAATTATTTCTAGAAATGACATTCTTTGTCCAGCCAGGAGTTCAGCATGTTACCCAATCCCAATGGTTCTGCTTTTCATTAATTAATTCTAGAAAAATCTTTTGCCTGGCACCATTCAGCATGTTACCTGATCCCAAGAGTCCTGCTTTTCATTCATTTCAGAAAAATCTCTTGCCTGGCACCACTGAACTGTGTACCTACCCCCCTCACCATTTTCTCCTCCCAATTCTATTTATGACATTGAAACATATTTTCTTTTTAATGTCTCTTAACTTCCTTTTATATTGTTAGTCTTTTTATTTATTTTCTGAACACAGAAGAGTCCGTCAGATATATTTTATAGTTAATAAAGTCCAGCTCCTTAAATTGTTAACTAGATTTTTCAGAGTATCTTTTTTAGTTTTCTGAAACTCTGTTTCCTTAACATTTTAACACCATTTCCTTGACATTTTAATATCGTAATATATACTAAACATACAACTTTTTTAATATTCTACTTCATGTTGTCATGTTCCTATCCAAAATTCTTAACATGTAAATGCTTGCTTTTATGCTAAGTTTAGAGAATGGTGGGCTGTTTCATCCTGAGCTTTGAGATGTTGTGTTTGACTTCATTATTTGAAAAACAAGCCATTAACAACAAACATCTCTGAGAGTGAGGGTTAGAAAGTGCTTGTGGGGGAGAGTCTTCTGGCTTGTGTTAATTTCATTGGTTAAATAAAGAGACTGCCTTGGCCCTTTAATAGGACATAAAATTAGGTAGGCGGAGTAAACAGAACAGAATGCTGGGAGAAAGAAGCTGAGTCCACGAGTCGCCATGATTCTCCTACCGGACACAGACGCAGGTTAAGATCTTCCCTGGTAAGACATCTCGTGGTGTTACAGGGATATTAGAAATGTGTTAGATCGATATGTAAGAGCTAGCCAATAAGAGGCTGGAACTAATGGACCAGGCAGTGTTTAAAAGAATACAGTTTCCGTGTAATTATTTCGGGGCATAAGCTAGCCATGTGGGTGGTCGGGTGCTGGGGACGCAACCCTGCTGCTCGCATTACAACAAGTGCTCCTTCTCAACTTTCCTCTTTGGAGACCTGGGGTTATTTCTAACTTTGGACTGTTTTATATTTATCTGCCATTGTGGAGTTTCTAGTCAAGAGAATATAAATTCAGTCCCCACACCAGTGTGGGGCTATACCACCTTCACTTATACTCCCAGTTGTAGCTGAGACCAGGAAGTTGTCTCTGCCACCTTCCTGACCAGGTAAATAGAAGTCTTCAATATTGCCCTTCACTGAGCACATAGTTTGTCAAGAGTCTTGGCTTGTGGAGCTATCACTGGATCTCCGTTCCTTCTCTTCTTGGGTAAGCCCTGATTTCTATTATCTCTACTTGGGCAATTCTGTGACAAGCACTCCTTAGCTGTACAATGGCAATTCTCACATAACAATGACTTGATTTGATTTTCCTTCTTGGTCCCTAGGCCAGGCTTTCTTTCTAGTTTAGATGTCTAAATATTAAATAATTTTATTATGCTTCATTTTACATTTATAGTCGCTAGGTGTAGATAGATTTCAAATGATCTAGCTTGTCATGCTGTCATAATAGAAATAGTCATTCTGATTTGTTTATCTTTTAAACTTGTATGATAAAGACCAATTTTCCTTATTGTTTTTTTTTCATTTTTACTGATATTCAAGAAGAATGGATTTATCCACACTATCCTTGAGCCTTTTTTCATGAATGTTGACAAAGATGAATTATGCTCCTCTGAAGTTTCCAGTATACAACCCTTCGAGCTCTGCCTCTGTTATTTCGCTGCCCTACATTTAGTCCATAAATTTATTCCTGGAAAAAGAAAGTAGGCATGGAAAGAAATGTCACCTCTCTCTTTGAGCTGCTCCCGGTTTTTATGTGTTAATCTTCATTTTTGCCGGCTTTGATATTCCTGGCTTTGCTATGTTTCTATACCCTGAGAATTATACTTGATTTGTCTGTTATTTCTTAGCAATCATTTTGTATACCACTGTGTTCTTTTCCTGCCCATTCTTCTGAGATGTTAACTCTGTTCTCTTTTGAAGTTCTCTCCCTTCTTGGTTTACTTAGTGCACCTACATAGCAGGGCCTCTGACGACAGCTTCTGCACCTTTAGATGATCAATTTCTACAGCCTTGATGCCTCGGATTGGGTATTTTTGACTCTGACGGAACAGATTGCACTTTGTGGACATTCCAAATGTTCCAAACCATGCAAGTTCTTTCTATAGCCCAGTCCGTGTGTTCCTGTCCCACTTTATGGCACCTGACAGTGTAACTTCTCTTCTGGAGAAAATAGTCCTCTGTGCTCAAGTTCCTGATGGCCTTTCTCTTCTCACTTCAACCTCTGACCTTCACACTTGACCCCTGAGTGGCTGTTACTCTCTAGACTACACTCCCAGAATTCTGAAGTTAAGGTTTTTCAACCCATTACACTTACCCTTCTTCCTTTCCCTTCAAATCAAGGCTTACTAAATGCCCCAACATAATGATTTGTGCTAAATTTATCAGTTAAAAAAATTAGAACCTATTTATTGATTTTATATTTAGAGAAACATCTCTACTGTTATCCACTAGCACCATCCTACACCAGCTGGGACAATAGAAATATAAATATGTAATTAATCATGTCCTTTTTCCTTCCATCATAATTATATGTATTACATGTGTATACATATTCTTTACCATCATCCATCATATGCGTAAAATAATCTCCTATTCTCTTTTTATTTTATCAATAAACATTGTCTAGATGAAAGCAATTTCCATAGTATTAAGTTGAACCAGGAGAGTGTCTGAGAACACATTAGCAGGAGATCTGGAAGACAAATCAATTAATAAGTATAAATTACAATTAATATTTGACGAGCACCAGGCAGAGTTCCTGCCCTAGAGGACCTTACGGTTCTTTCCTTGGGAGGAAAATGGGATGAGAGGTAGGGAAATTAATCTTTTCAGGGATATTAGGGGTGTGTGTGCATGTATTGGTGTGTGTCTAATGTGTTTAAATACTACAATGGTGACAGTCAAAAGTTTTTCAGAAGTTGGAAATATGGAGCTTGGGATCGGGTTCCGTGGATGAGAGTGCTCTCTTTGCAAGCATGAAAATCTGAGTTCAAATTACTAGAGCCTGTGTTTGTAGCTGAGCCCAGCTGTACTCAGGCCTTTACCTCCAGTGCTATGTACATCTGAGACATAACCATTCTGAGGCTCGTTGACTTCCAACCTGGCTGCAGATTCAGCACAAGAGCTTAAGGAAATAAGGCAAAGGGTCATTGTGTAGAATAACCAAAACCTCTTTGGGCCTCTGCATTTGTGCATTCCCCTGCACACATATGCATGCACATGACAGATATGCACCAACTATCACACACACACACACACACACACACACACACACACCAGTTGAAAATACAGATAGTTTCCCCCCTTGGTTCAATCATCTTAAAAAGTCTGTCTCTGTTATCCCATCTCCTTTTCCATTTCTGTGATATTTGAAAGATGTAAAGGAGGGTGTTGGGTAAAATATAGCTGAATGATTGTTCTCAAAATGAACCAAAACGAGAGTCAACTATTTAAAAAGAAGAGCCAGTTCATGGTCATCAAATTCACTGCCTTGCCTGCCCATGCGATCGACTATTCAGAGATGAAAACTGGCCTATTTTTTCTAGAGCTGGTTTAGCCAGGATTCTTCCAGGCCTCTGAGGAAACCGCACTGAAGGCATCCAGTAGACAAAGCAGGTGACTCCAGTGGAGTGTCCTCTATCCTCTCTCACTGCCTCCATCCTCTCTCAGACAGAATGTTTAGCAAAACCTGAACATGTCCCTGCACCACGGATCCACAAGATGGCAGTAGTGTTCATTTTTTCTTTTTCTTTTAAAAATGTTAATTTTTATGACCACTAAACGCCCTCTCTCTCTCTCTCTCTCTCTCTCTCTCTCTCTCTCTCTCTCTTTCTGTGTGTGTGTGTGTGTGTGTGTGTGCATTTTAGAAAAGGATGATATTTTTGTTTCTCCTGAGATATTTCTTTATATGATTAACAATGATTAATCTGAAACTCTGAAAAGACTGCAAATAAAAGAAAATTACCTGCCTGCTCCTTACATCTGTGTTTTGAAAGCTCATCATCCCATTTGTCAAATGTGCCTCCCTTTCTTCTGCTGTCCTATGCTGTCCAGAACAGCCACCAGCATCCACGTGTGTCATTTACATTCATTAAAATCAAATACAATTTAAAATATAGCTTCATTCAATTCAGGGCCACACTTCACATTCTCAATAGTCACATCAGGCCAGGGGCTTCCAGCATGTCATGGAGCAGACATTAAACACTCACATCACCACTGTGAGTTCTGCTAAACATCAGTGACTGAGTCACAAAAACAGAAGGACTTCATATCAGTTACTTTTCTACTGCTATGGCAAAACACCATGATCAAAGCAACTTATAAAAGAAAGCATTTAATTAGGTTTGTTGTCTCAGAGGGTTAAAGTATATGATGGCAGAGTAAAGACATGTCCACAGGAATAGCCAAGTGCTTACATCTTGCTCCAACAGTAGGAGGCAAAGAGCTACACACTGACAATAACAAGAGCCTTCAAACTCTCAAAGTCCATGCCTTCTAAATATCTTATTCAACAAGACCACACCTCCTAATCCTTCTCAAACAGTTCCACCAACTGAGGACCAAGTATTCAAATATATGAGCCTAAGGGGCTGTTCACATTCAAACTATCACAGATCTCAATATATTTCTAAGGACAGATTACACACACGACATTTTTCTGTTGAGTCTATCTCTGAGCATTCTAATAGAGAAATTCAGGTGATTAAAAACATGAGATTAAAATGTAAACCTTCACACACATAATGGGTTCCAGGGACCAAGCTGAGGTCTCCAGACCTACATTATCAGACACCAATTGTCTCTATCACTGAGCTTTTTTCTCCAGCATAAAATTATTAACTTTAATGCTTAAAATCCACTCACCTAGCTTTCTGGAAACAAGGGGAAATGGAAGCAGACGACTGTAGCATTTCCATTTTCTGGCAGGGAAGCATATGGCTGCACATGGAATATGGTAATACACCCATACTTAGGCAAATATCAGGGCTAGAACACAGGTGAGCCCTCAAGGAGAATGGAGTTATCTCACAAAGAGAAATTTTACCAGTAATAAAGAAATGCTTTTCTAAAGTCACCTTTTCAGTTGACCCTAGGTAAAGGCCAAGACCAATTGTTCTACTGGATGCTTGTCAATCACTAATGCACGTGAATCAGTCCTTCCACAGAGCATTTGAGTGACACCATAAGGCAGTGTGAAAGCTAGTGAGTATGAAATAACAGGAGTCAACTGTGATTACTCCTTTAAAATGTGCAAAAATTGTGACTTTACTCTGTCCACCAAGATTCTACCAATATCAAAACAAATCCACAATATAGCTAACAGAGAGACTGAAATGGAAATTGTTTAAAACAGATATTGCACATAAAACATTTGGTATACCCTGAAACTACCAACAAATATAATTTATCCATGACCCTCCCTATTGGTAGAGACTGCTTATTCATTTCCTGACTGCCCAGACCCAAAATAATCACACAGAAACTGTATTATTATAACAGTGCTTGGCCTATTGACTCATGCTTCTTATTGTCTAGCTCTTATATTTTCAATTAACCATTTCTATTAATCTATGTATCACCACATGGTTGTGGCCCACTGGTAAGTTTCCATCTGGTGGCCAGCATCTGTGTCCTGTGGCAGTTACATGGCTTCTGTTTGACTCCACCTACTCTCTCCTACTCTATCTGCTTAGAATTTCTGCCTTGCCCTATTCTGCACTGCAATAAGCAGTTTCTTTATTAACCAGTAGTATCCACAGCATACAGAGGAGAATCTCACATTACCTCCCCTTTTCTGTCTAAATAAAAAGGAAGTTTTCAACTTTAACATAGCAAGATTACATACAACAAAGCAGTTATCAAGCAAGAATTATAGTTACAATATTTGTATCTGCTTTATTTTTATCATAACTAAGGAAAACTATAACTATCTGTTCTTCAACTCCATTAAAGACCCCAGAAGGATACAATGCTACCTAAGTTAACAGGAAGTGCATTGTAAGCAACTTCCAAAACTCTAGAATTGACAGAGACATCTTGTTGCCTGGACAGTCACCCAAAGTTCTTTTATATAATTGTGGCATTCATCTTCAACTTACAGGCCCATAATAGTATCCAGCAGACTTTTCCATGAAGAGAATATTTTAAAGACTTTTTCACCTCTATTGGCAGTTTGTCAGTAACTTTCTTTTGTATCCTCCAGAATCTCTGGCATGAAGCAGGAACCATGAAGGACTGTCCTTTCTTTAGCAAATTCAGCAGTCATTTTTCTATGACTTTTGCATGTTTAGTTCATACAGCATGCCATCAAACAGTCTAGACAAGAGTAGTTTCTTGCCCAAATGGCTAGCAAACTCCATAAGGAGCCTCTTCAGTACCCATCTTCCACTTGAAGTAGATTGGTGCTGCCCAGAACAGATGTGTCTCATTGTCATGAAAAGTCCTAAGTTCTTAAAACCTTTTAAATGCCATATTCTGTTCATCTTTGAAAGATTTAAAGAATAACTATCCATCTTAAATATAACTCTGTACATCTAGAAAACCTAACTAATGTGACTACAAGCTTGACTATTATAGATGACTAACTATTAACCTGTATTTCTTAATTATACATTACATTTTTAAATGAGCTGCACAAACACAATACATTAATCAAGAGCAGAAATATACATATAACAAAATTGACCTTAAATTTGTGTTACTAAACCAAGATCCATACCAATCCAAAGTATTCATTTCTATAGCATATCCCCCCTTTAAATGTAAACAAATATTTATAAAGAACATTTGAGAATTTGAATATACTTCTCTCTAAACTACTTACTGCTGTTTATTGAGTGAAGCATTTCCAGGGTTCACAGAGACCTCTCAGGCGAGTCTTGTTCCATCAAACTATATTAACTTGGAAAGAATCCACAGGTTCTCATCCTCTGTGGAAACAAAATCAGAACCTCTTTTCCAAGGTAACAAACCCTTAGCTGGGCGGTGGTGGCGCACACCTTTAATCCCAGCACTCGGGAGGCAGAGGCAGGCGGATCTCTGTGAGTTCGAGACCAGCCTGGTCTACAAGAGCTAGTTCCAGGACAGGCTCCAAAACCACAGAGAAACCCTGTCTCGAAAAACCAAAAAATTAAAAATTAAAAAAACCAAGGTAACAAACCCTTAAACTGAAATTTTGAAATCAAGATACCTTTAAAATAAATATGTTGGTTTAGATTAACAGTTACCAGAATTAAATATCTCTCTGTAGTCAAAAATTCAAAGAAAATAGAATAATATACATAATCCAGACTCTCTGTATGTATTCTATGTTCATGTGGCTTATTTTTTTATTCTTTTATTTTTTTTAATTTATTTATTTATTAAAGATTTATGTCTCTTCCCCACCACCACTTCCCATTTCCCTTCCCCTCCCCCAATCAATTCCTCCTCCCTTGTCAGCCCAAAGAGCAATCAGGGTTCCCTAACCTGTGGGAAGTCCAAGGACCACCCACCTCCGTCCAGGTCTAGGAAGGTGAGCATCCAAACTGCCTAGGCTCCCACAAAGCCAGTACATGCAGTAGGATCAAAAACCCATTGCCATTGATGTTGGGTTCTCAGTAGTCCTCATTGTCTGCTATGTTCAGCAAGTCCGTTTTTTTTTTATTCTTTTAATCTATGACTATCTGTACTCTGTCTCTTTAAAGAGTTTGTTTTATTTTTTAAAACAATTTACTTCTTTTTATAACTCTATACTATTTTCCTTCTCTCTCCCAAGCCTATGTACATTTTTTAAACATATTGTGTTTAAAAATACATTACATTTAGAGGTCTTTTATGTTTGAATCTGTCTTATTTTGTATCTGTAATCCATTTCTTTCCAGGAGCACTTCTTAAAATGCTAAGCAGCATGGCTAGAACTAAGGTTGCTTTGCCTTTTTGCTTTACCCAGTCCAACATGGTGGAGTCTATTCAGTGCCAGCTTTCTTAGTCATGCTCACAGCCCCATTTTCAGGCACACAGTGGGTCTATGTTGCCATTAAGCAAGTTGTAGCACTCTGCTCACACACCCCGTTTATATGCCCAGCCTCCTAAAAAACAAAAGCCAGAGCTGTTCATGCAACTAGCATGAACCAGAAAGCCATTGTTTCAAAACCATGCAGGGTTTTTGTTGTTGTTGTTGTTGTTGTTTTTTTTTTTTTTTTTTTTTTTTTTTTTTTTTTTTTGGCTGCTAATGCTGAATGATCAGGAAGACCTCTTTTAAAAAAAATGGAGGCACCCCTGCTTGCCACCAGCAAACAGAGCCCATCTGAAAAACATGTGGCTACCAAGAAACTGTGCTTGGCTCCCATTTTTGTGGGTCTACAAGTCTTTTCTTTTTAAGCCTTTTTAGGCTTTATGTGGATGTACATTGCCAAACATTGGGTGTCATTTGGTAGATGGAGGCTACTCATTCATTTTTTAACCACCCAGAACCAAAATAATCATAAAGAAACTACATTATTATAACACTGCTTGGCCTATTGACTCATGCTTCATATTGTCTAGCTCATTTATATCTTAAATTAACCCATTTTTATTAATCTCCGTATCGCCACATGGTTGTCGCCTATCCGTAAGGTTCTACCTGGTGTCCTGCATCTGTCTCCTGTAGAGGCTGCATGGCTTCTGTTTGACTGCCTGCTCTCTCCTCCTCTATCTGCTTGGAACTCCCACCTTGCCCTACTATGTTCTTCAATAGGCCCAAAGCAGCTTCTTTGTTAACCAACACTATCCACAGCATACAGAGGGAAATCCCACAACACCTCCCTAAAAACAAGACAGTAGAATGTTGTGAATTCTCCTTTTTATGTTTTCAAGTCACAGCAATGATGATACACTGATTAGCAGATCACATTTTAGTGTGATTTTTTTTATTGTGCTTAAAAAAATAAAATTACTATCTGAAATATTTTCAGTGCATGGTTCAGCCATATTCAGCATATTTTCATTGTTGAGTCACAGGTCCCTTAAATGGTTTTATCTTGCCAAATGCAACTAGATTCATTAAATAAACATTCTCCCCCACCCCGCCCATGCTTGTGCCATCTTTGACAACACCCCTTTCAGCTTTGTGTTTCTTTTCCTTTAACTACTTTAGATAATTTATGGGTAAAGTCATGCAGCATTTGTGCTTTTGGGACTAGTGTGTGGTATATGACAATATTTGCTCCTTTTAAAGGCTAATGTGCACTATAGTAAGTATCAAAATTATATCTGAAAATTATATTGTATTATAGTAAGTAAATACTTAAAATGCAATGACATATATCATTGACAAATTCTTTTCATTTTTTTAAAGTTTAAATTTTTAAGAATTTCACACATGAATATGATATTTAAATCATTTCTGCCTCTCTAACTTCTCCTGATGCCCCCCCACACACTTTTTTCTCAAACCGACCTTCTTTTCTTTAATTATTATTAATGTTAAGTAGACCCATTACAAAGTAGATCAAAAGGAGAACAAACCCAGATCTCTGTTATGAGTCTAGCTAGATGGGGACATGCACTTGAATTACAGGCAAAGGTCTGAACATTTCTACCAATGACTGGTTGGCAACCTAATGCCAGAAGGACTGTAGGTTCTGGCTGTGTTTTTTATTGCTCTGAAGACTAGAGGAGTAAGCCACTATTTTACAGCTGAGCAATGACTATAGCGTTACATACTTGGGGAGGCAAAAAATGGACTTGCTAGTTGAAACAGAGCTTTGTCTGGGCCTCTTCCTATCATGTTTCCTCCTGTATTCACCATCCCAACTCTGGAAGAGCAGAGATACAATCCCAAGTTGATGGACAAACTCAGTCCACTAGTGCTAGGAGATGAGAATGCCAGGATCTACTGAATATCTTCAATTCCAGCTAAGGCACCCCTTGTATAGATGGAGACCGGCAAGCATACATTAAGCAATCTGTTGTCAACAATAGTTAGTCTTTTCTGTACCGATAAGCTTATCTTGAGGCTTATCCTGGGATTTGTGCCTAATTAATTGAATTGAGTTGTAGCTTTGAATTTGGTCAATCAAACATCTCTCTCTTCCCCTCTTTTTGAGTTATATATCATTGCAAGAGTAACAGCCTATAGGGAAATAATCTTTCTAAATCACAAAATATAACAATAGAGTTGTATTAGAACCAGGTCAATTCTTGATACCCAGGATTCCTTTAATCACTGAATCGATTTAAAGATGACAAATGCATATTTAGCCAGTTTTCTACTTGAGGCTAAACAACAGGACTTTTGTGTGCCCAAGGGTATAACATGAAGGGGCCTGCTTGTTGGGGTTTATGTCCTGTCCAGTTCCCCACATGCAGCAAGCCCCAAAGAAAATCACACAGTTATAAAACTGATTGGCCCATTAGCTCAGGCTACTTATTAGCTCTTGTGGCTTATATTAACCCATTATTCTTATCTATGTTAGCCACATGGCTCAGTACCTTTCTCAGCAGGGTAGCTCACATCTTGCTTCTTCAGTGTGGTCTGGGCAGAACTGCAGAGGAAGCTCCCTACTTTCCAGAATACTCCTGTTCTCATTGCCCTGCCTCTACTTCCTGTCTGGTTGACCCACCTATATTTCCTGCCTGGCCAATCAGTGTTTATTTAAAACATGATTGACAGAATATAGACAATTCTCCCACACCACAAGGGTGGCGCTCTCTCTCTCTCTCTCTCTCTCTCTCTCTCTCTCTCTCTCTCTCTCTGTGTGTGTGTGTGTGTGTGTGTGTATACCTGATAGAAACACAAGCAGACAGAGGCGATGGACAGAACACGTTTGTTTAGAACCAGACTGCCACATCGTTCAGTAAGGGACTAAGAAATGGCTTTACATTCACTTGCATTCAGATCATATAAAACAGTCTTGTTAATAGAAAGCTGAGAAGCATAATCACAAAGTCCTGAACATGACCAAATATGTATTGGGGTTATAGATTATTTTCTAAATTATTCTTAAAAAAATAAAGCAAGAAGAAAAAGAGACAAATGGATTCAAAAGCTCAGAATATAATGTGCAAGGTATTATGTAAGATTCCAGTTTAGAATGTAAGCTTTGCTCATAGGCCTAGGTTGGGCTTAGACTCCTACATACACCTATAGAATTGCTGCTGGCCCAGCCCACACTTTCAGCAGGACTACTTTAGATCATGCTGACACCTAAGGCCTCATTCCTCTCATTGAGAAAGAAGCCACCCACACAGTTTATATAACAGTGGTTGTAGGATGCCCTTGAGTCCTCTTGAGTTCATGGTTAGTTTATTGATATAGCCATGATTGCATTATGGGATAGAATCGCCATTTTATTAGTGTGCTATAATTTATGCTGTCTTCCTCTCACAAGCCTGCACCATTGGTGTTCTAGCTGAGTGTGGGCTTCTAGCCATAAGTCTTTACTGCTTGAGTTCCAGGGCTGTGGGGTAAGTGTTCTCTTAAGCCCTTTATATGTTTGAAAAGAAAAAAGAAAGAAAGAAAGAAAGAAAGAAAGAACTGTTGGAATATGCAGTGGCACTGTGGAGACTTGGTGCTCCGAATGATTGACATCATGAGAGGGCCACTGAGACCCCTCAGAAGAATATAAGCTCCCTTGGAAGTTTGTGTGGACAGATTAGTCCACTCAGCCTTGAAGAGTGATGGAGTGTGATAGTGCCCCCAGGAAGGCCGGGCAGAGAGCAGCTCTAGGAACCCCACAGCTTGGTGCTGTCTTGCCCCACACACCAAGTGCCAAGCCCCACACTGGGCCATTGTGATCATGGCAGTCTCTCCCCAGGGTATATTCAACCTAGGAGGCTGTGTGGTTAACAACAGGGAACCAAAGAAAGGAGGTGATTATGCGGAGAGCCTAGTCAGGTGGAAATATCAAATAAAAAGTTCTCGGCTTGCTGAAAATTCAGAACTTGTATAAAATTCATTTAATGTAGAGCGGTTCCCACAGAGTTCTCCTGGAATGCCCCATTGTGTTGCGTCCAAAAAAAAAAGGAAAAAAAAATGAAAAGAAATCAAAGCAAAGTCAGGCAGCCTTCTCCCCCATTGTGCACAGAGCCAATGAGGGAGCCTGAGTAAGGAGAGACATTCCAGAGACAGCAAATCACCCACTTGTGAGCAAGAGAAAACTCACAGGCCTCGGCACTCTGGGTCATGTGCTTGTTTAAAGATCAAAATGTCATTTGTAGGCCTTGTAGTATCATAGTTCTCCACAAAATTATTTTGGTTGTGACATCAAACTGAACATTTAGTTGAAAGAAGAAAGGGGAAAGATGGGGACCTCACTCTTCATTCAGTAATTGTCGTGTCACAATGATTTCTCTAAAAAATGGAAGAAAACACCCTGTGGTGTGTAGATGAGGTTGTCATAGGTTGAACTGTGTGTTCCTTACTCTTCTCCTAGCCCTGACAGAAGGGAGATGGGTACAGGGAACTCGTTTTTTTCAGAGGGTTCATCCAAGGTCACCTGACTGACCTTTGGAGAAGCAGAGCAGGAGGTAAAGGGTATGCAGGTGCCCAAGGAAGCCAAGAGAGGGCGTTGGTTTTCCTGGAGTTGCAGTTACAGGCTGTTGTGAGCTGCCTGGTGGGGGTGCTAAAAACTGAAAACTCTGGCCCTCTGCAAGAGCAGCAAGCCTTCTTCACAACTGAACCATCCAGGCCCTGAAGGAGCTTCTTAATGGCAGATTAGAAGCAGAGATAAAGGGGCAATACAGGAAGGTCAAGACATTATATACGAACCCCAACCCTGCTCCCAGTGGTACTGGAGCTCGGATGGGGAATAGGCAGTCCCTGAGTAGTCCTTGGGGAACTACCAAGACAGCCGTGCTCCAACATCAGTATGTGTAGATTTGATATAATTTAGCATTGAAACCATGTGAACTCACTTGCTAGAAGCAATGCTTATTGCTTTCAATCCCTCAGGTGGTTAGTTGTATCTGTTTGAGCACATCCCTAGAAAATGTTATAAAAACCTTTTCTAGTAACAAGGAATGCCAAGCCTTGTGACAGGAAACAGATCCCCAGCATCCACATGGTGGAAGGAGAGCACCAGCTACTACAGTTCGTTCTTTGACCTCCACATGTACGTACACACACACACACACACACACACACACACACACTACACAAATGAAGTAAGTTAAACTATCAAAATGTAATTTTGAAATGTTGAATGTTGTATGGAGAGAGAGTCTGTTTTTGGTCCTGTCCCCCCAGCTAGCTTAGCCCTGAAATAATTACACAGAAACTGCATTAATTTAAACACTGCCTGGCCCATTATTTCTAGCCTCTTCTTGGCTAACTCTCACATCTTGATTACTATTTCTAATTATCTGTATGTCACCATGAGGTCGTGACTTTCTGGGAAAGATTCAGCATGGCAGCTTCATGGAGGCTCGGTTCTATCTGCTGCTTTCTTCCTCCGAGAATATAGTTCTGTCTTCTCCGCCTAGCTAAGTTTTGCCCTATCAGGTCAAGCAGTTTCTTTGTTGATTAACCAATGAAAGCAATACAAAGACAGAAGGACCTCCTACACCAGGTGAAGAAGAAACCCCTTTCTAAACAGCTTTCTCATATTCATTTTACAGGAAAGAGGCCCAGGAAAGGATTGGTGTCAGCAATGTGTTCATCCCTTGCTGTGGTCTAGTCTCACCTACCAGGCAGTGATAACCCACTGGCTTCCTAGTTTCAGAAGGAAAAAAAAAAAAACCAGACATAGGTACAAATGCTTAATAACTCAAGTGCATCTCCCTGCAGAGTAGACTTGCAACTGAGACCTAGTTTTTCCATCATCTGGTCTATTTGGTAATGATACATTAGAAGAGGATTTGCCAAGGGGATGCTAGATCATGTTTTAAGGATTTATTTAATAATGCTATCCAAAGTCACTCTCAGAAATGGTTCTAATGATTGTCTTATGAGACCTCATCATGCTGAGTGGACTTTCTGAGTATCCACTCATTCTATAGTATATTCAGTGCTCCAAAACAACCAGAGCAGGATACCACAAACTAGGTGGCTATGAATACCAGACATTTTTCTCACATTTCTGGAGGGTGCCAGTCCAAAATCAAAGAAGGTATCTGTGGGAGGATCTGTTTTGTCTCTCTTGAGTGGACCCACACTGCTGTGCTCCCACACAGTAGATGCAAGAACAGCCCTCTCAGGGATAGTCCATTGGGGCACTAACACCATTCATCTGGGCTCCATCCCCATGAAACTACCTCCTAATACCATCATTTTAAGTGTGAATATTTTATTACATGAATTTTGTGGTAGGGAAGAATACAAGCATTGAATTAGAGAGTTAACGGGTCAATTCTTAGGATGCCTTTAAGGTATCTGTATGCATCTATGTTATGTGCACATAAGAACTGGTTTCGGCATTTTGCCACCAAGATGTATGTACTTGTATATGCATCTCAATCCTATCTATTTTACTCACTAAAAAAATCCAAATTATCTTTCTTAGAATCCTTTGTGATAGGAATTAGAAATACTTCCGCAGTCCTCATGAAAACAACATCATTAGGTTTGCCACAGCAATATCCTGGTCTCTGTTCTATGTGGGTTTCTACTGTTTTGATAAACACAATAACAAAAAGTAACTGGGGGTAAAGGGTTTATTTTATCTTACAGCTTAATCAATCATGAAAAGAAGCAAAAGCAGGAACTCAAGCAGGATAAGAAATGGAAGGAACTGAAGCAGAGACCAATGCTTCAATCCCATGCCTCTTATTAAACTACCTTTCTGGTACTTACCAAGACCACCTGTCTGTTAGTGGCACCACTCACAGTGGGCTGGGTCCTCCCACGTTGATTATCAGGCAAGAAACTACTCCCACAGACTTGCCAATCTAAGGGAAGTATTTTCTCATTTGAGATTGCTTCTTCTCAAATGACCCTAGTTTGTGTGAAGTTGACAAAAAAATAACCAACCCAGGCATCTATGCAATTTTTTACACAGTTACGAGTACAGTTTAAATGAAACAGTTGTGTGTGTGTGTGTGTGTGCGCGCATGCACGCGCGCACGTGTGCACATGTATGTATGTGTGTGTAAAGCTAGTTGACAATATGGAAATTAAGCCTACAAATTTGGAGTCATTAATATCATGTTCAACCTGTCTTAGTTAACTCCTAAGGGAACATAATTATCCTGAATTACCTAATTTATAGTTATAAATCAAAACACAATCTCCTAACATATCAATATTGCTGGAATGGACAACATCCTAACAATATTTCAAAGACAAAGTAAGAAGACCAGATCAGGACTTTAAAAATATTGAAAGACACTGGCATATTCCAAGCATGTGCAGAAATTCCTAGAACCCGGGTCAAGAGAGAGCTGAGAAGTAATGGCCTGCCAGAGAAGTCGGCCAAGGTGATGGATATGACCAACTACTTGCAACAAAACAACAAGGACATTGTGTAACAGAAGGAAGGGCAGACACTGGAGCCACATTGGTAGCTCTGTTACAAGACAAACCTGTTGTTTAAAGTCAAGCTCCACAGAGTCAGGAGCTTCCAGCTGCGTGTTGCTGGTCTTGGGCGGCCTTGCCTAGGAGTTAATTCTTTTCCAGGTGGCTCTCTTGGCAGCAGGTTTGCCTGGGAATAGTACCATAGAGACATACATGAAAAGAGGCAAGAATAATGTGGAATTTGTAATAGTATGATGACAAGGTGAGGTATAAGAAAAGAGGGAGAAGCAGTCAAGAGCTTCCTCGAGTCTTTGAAAACATCTAGTCTGCAGTAGTTCCATTAATCAAAGTAAAGTATGCTAATCCCAAGAGTCTGTGCGGGAGGGCAGTGCCAAAGAATGCTGGTGCTAAATGACACCATTAACGTCATCAGTATTCCACAGTGGGAGTCAATACTAGAGCACTGGTCATTCAGGTGAGTGAAGTCCCTTTATGATAAAAGATAGATTGAGGCTCAATGCATGAAAAGGAAGGATTTAGTTTGTACATGTTCATTCACTTGTTCAACAGTAATTAAAGAAATAAAAACCATTCAAACCCTGACTGCACATTTCTACCTATTACTATTTAAGAATGCAATCGGGGACATTTAGGCTAGATATAAAGAAAGTCTCTCTGACAATGAGAGTTATTAAACACTGGAATGGATTACTAGAGGAAACTGTAATTTTCTTTTCTTTTATAGCACTTAAAATCAGACTAGCTACCTAGTTATCTGGTATGTGTTCTTGGGCAGAAGCAAAAGATGAACTAATTGACCTTTCAGAGTCCCTCCAGACCTATTATTGTCATGCTGAACCTATTCACATGGTGGAAAAAAAGAGTCTAACAGTTTGCCTTTTATTCTTACCACTTAACACACATTTATTATAGACCCTCTCTGTGTTTGGTACTCTGTTCGGTACTAGGGATGCAATTCCAGCCTTTAAGGAGATCATAGGCTTCGGTCAAAAGGTGGAGCACAAATGTTCCATCACCATTAGCAATGCACGAGGGTGATAGAAGATGCTATTTAAAACAGGGAATGTCTTCAAAGGACAAAGGATACTGTGAAAGAAAAGATCCTTACCCTAGGACTCTGCCTAGCTTTTATGCTGGCCAAAAGAGCAGAAGGCTCTTTTGTTCAACTTACCCCATGGATGGCTTTGAGACAGACAAAGAGGTTTAGAGGAGGACTACAGGTTAAGGGCTGGAAAGAACAGTTTCCTATATAATTGAGAATTTGTGGGCCTCTAGAAAGTCGGGAGAGTAGGTTAGTATAGAGGTATAAGAGCAAAGGCAAGAGGCCAGTATTTAAAAGGGTACTTTAGATCTCTCATTTTATAGTGACCAAAGGATAATTAAGAATCCTCTTTAACTTTTTGCAATGTGTAACAAGGGAGAAAGCCAGCATAGATACACCTCACCTAGCTTCTCCCTTTTATATTCAAGAACAAAGCCTGATTATAATGCATAAGTAACCCAAGGAAGAAATAAGGAGACGGGGAAAGGAAGACAAGTCGATTTGGGACTCCAGGACCAAAGGGTTAACAAAAGATGCCTATCAGGGCTTCTCCCAGTCCTCGTCTCACAGGTGGATGTATCCTAGGCATGCCACAACCTCAAAATACAGCAGAAAGGAGTCTGAGTGACAATAATGTCTGATGGAAGACCTGAGTACGACATCCAAGGTGCCAAGAAGAGCCATGGCATTGGTGGAGCTCAAGCCACGGTGACAGATGGCAGACAGTGCAGGTAAGATGGTCTCCTTCTCTGTCAACCTCCCTTCTTCCATCCAGACACCACCGTGGGGGAGTGTTGGCCAGCAAAAGGGACGACCTCCTCCAACCAGATATGAGCCCAGGAATCTGGCTTTGTGCCCACAGGTGTGAGACTCCATTTCCTCATCTAGAGGCTCATTTAAAATGACAGGTCAGTGGCCTTTTACATTGCACCAAGGAGAACCATTAGAGACCAGTTAAAAACCCCAGAAGTCTGCAAAAGTAATAGTCAAAGATGGTTCTTCAAACAGAAGCAAAGTAAAAAATGGAAGTATATCTGAACATAGAGAAAGATGAAAATAACAATGCCAGACTAGAAACTCCATCTCCTCCAGAGATTCCTAAAATTAGACCTTCATATGCACACACACACACACACACACACACACACACACACACACAGCATAGTTTTATATCCGAGATAACTCAGAGATAGGAGAGACAATACCTGTCCTGTTCCAGATATTGACCTAACTTCTGTGGGGAGGTAATGCAGAATGGACAGACATGTGGATACATAGAAAAGCTGGGATCAAGTAGCCCAGATCCAAGATGGAGGAATTCTTGTATCTGAAAGATCAATGTGCTTGTTACATACAATTGAATGGGGAGCAGGGGTATTGTACACATCAGAACATGGAGGCAGTATAAATGTATGCAGATAAACAAGGAGGCTGGGTTATTCTACACAGATAGAAAAGAAGGCAGGTTTAGTTAATCTCAAGAGGAGCAGTCTCTGTAGGGGAACAGTCTTCAGGTTGTAAACATCCATGGGAAAAAGTCATGGTAGACATTTTCTTGCACACACTGTCAATATTCTTTCTCTGACCCAAGGAAGGCATTGCCATCCCTCTGAACCTCACCTGGGGAAGTCTTTTCCAGTCCCATGAACTGTTGCACTTAGGTCCTTGACATGGTGATACCCATGTCAACAATATACATTCTCTCAGGACTTCCCCCATTTCCTACAAAATGCATCAGCTCTTAGGAGCATTTGTGGCTCTTCCAAAGCAGAGCTAGGATTCTAGTGTCTACAATGGATGGCTCAAAATTGCCTACAACTCTGGCTCCAGGAGATTCAGCATCCTTTGTGGGCCTTATAAATATCTATACACATGGAACACACATAAAACCACATACACACACACACACAAATGCCCACATGCAATGCACATGTATACACACTCATGTGTGCATGCACACATAAACAAAAATAAACAAACAAATGAAAAATAAATTTTTTAAAAACAGAAGACAAGATTTTTTTTCATGCCCTGTTTTTAAGAAAGAGGCTTTTCTCTGTGGGGCCAGGCCTGAGGAGCGACCTCCACAGGATCAGGAGCAGGTATGGGAGAGCAAACACCAAGGGAGCAAGCAGGCCTCAGACAGGGACCACCATGGGGAGCAGGCCTGAGCCAGAGATCTCCACCAGAGCAGGCTGGAGACAGTGACCACCAAAGGAGCAGGCCCAAGCCAGAGGCCTCTGCAGGACTGGTTCTCGAGCCAGGAACATTTGCTGGAACAGGCATAAGTCAGCAACCTCTGCTGGAGCAGGAAGAAATCAATTAATCTCTTTAAAAAAAAACAAGAAAAAATAAACAAAAGAAATAAATAATTCAAGAATTAAAAAACAAAATAGAGACAATAAGAAAACACAACAAGGGAATTCTGGAAATGGAAATTATGAAAAAATGATCAGGAACCACAAATGCAAGTATAAACAGCAGAATACAAGAGATAGAAGAGAGGATCTCAAGCACTGAAGATACAATAGAGGAAACAGACTCATCATTCAAAGAAAACATTAAATTTAACAAAAGCATAACACAAAATATCCAGGAAATATGGGACAGCGTGAAAAGATCAAACCTAAGAATAATAGGGATAAAAGAAGAGGTCCAACTCAAAAGGACTGAAAATATATTTAAAAAATCATAGAAGAAAACTTTCCCAACCTAAAGAAAGATAAGCAGATGAAGGTACAAGAAGCATACAGAACACCAAATAAACTAAATCAAAAAAATTCCCCCTGCCATCTAGTAATCAAAACATTAAACATACAGAACTTAAAAAAAAAGAATATTAAGAGCTACAAAGGGAAAAGGCTAAGTAACATATAAAGGCAGACCTATCAGAATTACATCTGACTTCTCAATAGAAACAATGAAAGCCAGAAGGTCCTAGTCAAGCATTATGCAGACATTAAGAGACCATGGATGTTAACCCAGAGTACTAAGTCCAGCAAAATTCTCTATTACTGTAGACAGACAAAACAAGATATTCCATGACAGAACTAGGTTTAACCAATACCTAGCCACACACCCAGCCCTACCAAAATAAGAGAAGGAAAACTCCAACCCAAGGAAGTTGACTACATCCACAAAAACAAAGACAACAGATGATCTCATAGCAACAAATCAGAAGAAGGAAAAAAAACACACAATAACATCACTAACAACAAAAACTAAAATAACAGGACCTAGCAATCACTGGTCATTAATATTCTTTAATATAAACAGAACCAACTTACCAATAAAAAGACACAGGCTAACAGAATTGATATGAAAACAGAATCTATCCTTCTGCTGCATACAAGAAACACGCGTCAACCTCAAAGACAGACATTACCTCAGAGTTAAGAGTTTGGGAAAAATTTTCCAATCAAATGAACCTAAGAAACAAGCTGGTGTAGCTTTCCTAATAGCTAATAAAATAGACTTCAAACTAAAATCTATCAAAAGAGACAAAGAAGGACATTTCATATTAGTCACAGAAAAAAATCCATCAAGAGAAAATCTCAACACTGAATATCTACACCTCCAAACACAAGGGCACACTCACAGGGAAAAAAACATTAGTAAAGCTTAAATCACATATTAAACCCACACACTAATAGTGGGAGACTTCAACACCCCACTCTCACCACTGGACATGTCTGTCAACAGAAAGTTTACAGAGAAATAAGGCAACTAACAGATGTTATGACTCAAATGGCCATAACAGACATCTGTAGAACATCCCATCCAAATATAAAAAGAATATACCTTTTTCTCAGCACCTCATGGAACCTTCTCAAAAATTGACCACATGCTAGGTAAGAAAGCAAACATCCACAGATACAAAAAAATTAGAATAATGCCTTATATCTTATCAGATAACCATGGCTTAAAATTAGAATTCAACAGCAAACTAATTTCAGAAAGCCCACAAACTTATGGAAATTAAACAATGCTCACTTGAATCATCAATGGGTCAATGAAGAAATCAAAGACTTCCTAAAATTCAATGAAAATGACTATACAAAACACCCAAACTTATAGGACACAATAAAAACAGTGTTAAGAGGAAAATTCATAGTACTAAATGCCTAAATAAAGAAGCTGGAAAAATTCCACACTAGTGAGTTAACGGAACACCTGAAAACTCTACAACAAAATGAAGCAAGCTCACCCAGGAGAACTACATGGCAGGAAATAATGAAATTGAGAGCTGAAATCAACAAGATAGAAACAAACAAACAAAAAACAATACAAAGAATGAGACAAAGAGTTAGTTCTTCAAGAAAATCAACAAAATAGACAAATTTATCAAAACTAACCAAAAAATAGAGAAAATATCCAAATTAGTAAAATCAGAAATGAAAAGGGGGACATAACAACAGACATGGAAGAAATCCAGAGAATCATTAGGTCATATTTCAAAAACCTATACTCCACAAAAATTGGAAAACTTGAAGGAAATGGACAACTTTCTAGATAAATATCACTTACCAAAATTAAATCAAGATCAGATAAGCAAACTAAATATACCTATAACTGCTAAAGAAATAGAAACAATCATCAAAAGTCTCCCAACCCAAAAAAAGTTTAGGGCCAAATGCAGATTCTAAGTGATTTTCAAAGAACTAATACCAATACTCCTCAAATTGTTGCACACAATAGAAACAGAAGGAACACTGCCAAATTCTTTTTATGAGAATATAACTCAGGATATCCAAAACAATCCTGTACAGTAAAGGAACTTCTGGAGGCATCACAATCCCTGATTTCAAACTCGACTACAGAGCTACAGTACTGAAAACAGCCTGGCATTGACAAAAGAACAGACAGGAGGATCAATGGAACAGAATCAAAGACCCAGATATTAATCCTCACACCTACCAACACCTGATTTTTGACAAAGAAGCAAAAAAATATCAAGTGGAAAAAAAAGAAAGCATATTCAACAAATGGTGTTGGCATAACTAAATATCAACATGTAGAAGGATGAAAATAGAACCATATCTATCACTGTGGAGGTTGAAAAATGCAGGCCCATTTCCACTTTGTCTGACAGTCAGAGAGTTTAGAGATTTGACAGTCATAACTGCATGTCATAACTCAGGAGGTGACTGCTTGGTTCTTTTGAAATTAAGATAGCTAGCTCATTCTAGTAATTCCATGCCATCCTGACAGGTGGTCAGGATATGCAAATGTATTTCTGCTCCTTCTTTAGTAACTATGAGGTCACTTAGGGAAGGGCTGACCTAGAGCACCTTCCTAGACAACAGAATACTAATGATTTGATGTCTCAGAGTGATAAAGCCATTGACTGTGTGAGTTATCTTATGTATCATATTAATAAAGCTACTGCATTCTTGTCCTCACCAGTGTGAGACAGTCGGTCTTTCCCTGGATCTCGTTCTGTAAGCCAATCTTTGATATCTATTCATTCTATCAGTTCTATTCCATGGGATAATCCAGATTAATGCAGATAAAAAATACAAGTGGTAAAGCATATTTCCCCTAATTATTAAATGATAGGCCAATACTATAAGTAGGATTTGGCAGTAGAGGAAAAGATGATTCTAAAACAGAGAACTTAACTACATGTTTTATGAGTTACTTTACTTGTTGCTCTGTAAAAAGACCTTGACAACGAAGAAACAGTTTATTTGGTTCCCTTCAGGACAGGAAGATGTGGCAGAGTTCACGGTGTCATGGGCATGGGGCTAGAACGCCCAGATCTAGGCAGACCAGGAACATGAGAACCAGCATCACCGTCACTCAGCAGGATTTCTCTTCTCTACCTTTTGATTCATCCAGGATCCTACCCCATGGAAGATGCTGCCCACATTAAAGAGGTGCCTTTCCTCCAAAGTTACACCTTTCTAGAAAAGCCCTCATTCACTTGCTTCATGAATGACCTAGGTATTTCTAAAGCCAAGTAAGTTATTATAATTAATCATTATACTTATTAACTCAAAAATAAGCCTTCAGTTTCGTTCCCATGGAGACCCACTGAAGTAGAGCCTCACTGGAAATCCTGAGTATCTGTTTCTAAGCTGACTGTCGAATGGATTATGGACATCTTAGGTGTTAAATTAGTATGCAACCCTTCAAAAATTGAATCAGCTCTATGCTGACAACATGAAATTATCTAAAAATATTTGTCAAATAAAATACAAAGTACAGCCAGGCATGGTAGCACAAGCCTTCAGTCTCTGCTCTTGAGAGCCAGAGGCAGATAGATCTCTATGAGTTTTAGGACATCCTGATCTATGTAATGAGTTCTGGGCCAGTGGCGGTTGAATAGCAAAACATTGTCTAAAAAAATAATTAGAAATTGAGCATCTTGTGATACTATTTATTTCAGAATAAAAACAAAACTTTGGCAGATATAGAAGTTTGTTTATAAATATATTTTAGAGGGGATGGAAAAATAGCATCTCTCTGAGCAGGATAATTGGGGATATCAATAAGAATATTTTCCACTGTAAATATCTCCATGAAGTTTAAAATATTTAATATAGTCACTAATTTGGTCTTCTTAAGTTGATAAATATAACAAAACCTGAAGGGAAAAATTTGTTTAATAAAAGGTGAAGATTATCTCTGTGCATCTTATACTGTATCATTAATACCTTGACAGGCCCTCTTAATAATGAAAATCGCACATCTGAGTTAAACATCTTAGCATGAATTAATGGTGCTCTAGGATGGGAAGAGAATCAAGAAGAAGGGCCTGTGCTCCTCCGTTGTGCCTACAGGAGGATTGAGATGCAGAAAAGCCACAAGGTGAAGAAAGAACAGTAGCTCCTGAGATGCCCAAACAGATCAACAGCCTCCTAAAAGTATAAGCCCCCAACCTCCCTACCCATGAGAGTCGAGAAAACTGGATGAAGACATTGAACCTAACAGGACTGTGCAATCAGCTACATCCTGTGAATGTCAGAGAGGGGCATTGCCTAGCCAGCCACCCTGTCAGTTGATCTTAGCGTGTTTCTTTGTACACACACTAGGTGGAAGGACTTACCCCAAAACTACACATCCTCAGCTCTCAATATGCCCCATGATAGCCCCTGGCATGTTTATTTAACTTAATTTTTATTTCTGCTTTGATTAAAGAATCATGTCTCACAGATATAAGCTATTGAAGTCACCTGCACGGTGCTGGTGTTTACAGAGAGCTGAAGTCATCTGCAGATTTGAGAGAAAAAGCCCCAAGAGCTGAACCACTCGTGACAAATTCTGTTCCCAAGTTCACGACAGCAGCAGTGAGGGAGACAGATGACTCGGGGCTCTCATACATTAGGATTTTTCCCCATTAGCTATTTATAGGGAAATCTTTTAAAAATGTATATGCTTAAAAGTTTAAAGTGTGCTACTCAGGACGGCACATTGACAAATGGCTGCGCTAGAGGTTACTCTCTTCCTTCACTTCAGACTTAATTTTACTGCCAGGGGTAACAGAAAACACAAAATGTTTCAAGTTCCTGATCCAAATCCTTAAATAAAAGGACTTTTTCTTCCCTACATAAAAAACAAGCATTTCAAATATTTAAATAAAAATGCATTTTATCAAGTGAAAAAATAATAGTGAAAGAAAATAATGTATCAGAAAGTGGTATGTGGACATACAGGAAATATATTTAAATTAAATGGAAGGAACAACTAGACAAAATCCCCAGGAGAGGCTGGTGTGTGTGGACTGCCCTGGGTACCTGTGTGGCCCTTTGGAACAGCCTCGAATGCAGTACCATGATGGAAAAATTGCTATGGGGACCACAGTATTGGAACTCTGACTAATTATTAAATTATTGAGTTTCCACAGATCTCTGCAGTGCCTAACTCTAGTGCTGAGATGGATGGAGAGGGGCTGAGATCATCCTAGACAATGGGATATAGCTTATGTGTGGGGAGGGGGGAAGACAGTAGTTGACCTCGTATGCACGATCACAGACCAGCAGCCTCGAGCTCCCGAGAGACCACGCATACAATCTTCCACCTGACCCTCAACCGAGCAACCGAAGGGCCCAGAGCTCTCAGTCTAGCACAGCAATGTGTTGTGATGCAGGCTGGTATCTTAAATTTCCCTGTAGCAGAACAGCTGCGGGCAGAGCTGGGAATATTCAGCTCACGGAGACATACTGTTTGAATCTGAAGAACAAAGTATCCAAGACTAAAATATGCTGAACACATAGATATCTTCAATTTTTAAATGTCTTTCTTAAAGTTAATATATTATCTCCCCCCTTTTCTGTATCCACTGTAATAATAGCCGGCATCCATGAAGGACACTGGCAAACCACGGGAACCAACCCTGAAAAGTGTCAGAGGAACAGCACATAGTGAGAACCTCTTTAATATAACAGCATTTGTAGTCTAAAATTTGTGCCTGTTTGAATCTATATATAAATTCTCTTGGAGGAAATTAACAAATCACTTAAAGAAAACCAAGAAAAAACAAACAGCTGAAAGGAATTAATAAATCTGTTCAAAACCTGAAAATGGAAACAGAAGCAAATAAAGAAAACATACTGGCAGAACTCTGAAGTGAAAAATATAGGAACTCAAACAGGAACTACAAAAAAAGCTTCATCAACAGAGTACAAGAGATGGAAGAGAAAATCTCAGACATTCCAAATATGATAGAAGAAACTAATACATCAGACCAAGAAAAATTTAAATCTAAAACACTCAGGAAATCTGAGACACTAGAAAAACATCAAAACTAAGAATAATAGCAATAAAGGAAGGATAATAATTCCACTCAAAGGTTCAGGAGATATTTTCAACAAAAATCACAAGATAGTCCATGATAAAGTTAAATTTAAACAATATCTATCTACAAATCCATCCCTACAGAAGGTACTAGAAGGAAAACTTCAACTTAAAGTTATCCACACTCATAAAAACATAGGAAATAAATAATTTTACATCAGCAAAATGAAAAGAAGGAACACACACATGCCAAAATAAATAATAAATAAATAACAAGAATTAACGGTCATTGATATTGATCCCTCAATATCAATGGTCTCAATTCCCCAATAAAAGGAAACAGACTAACATAATGGTTGAAAAAACAGGATCCATCCTTCTGTTGCATCCAAGAAACATGTCTCAACATCAAGAAAAGACATTATCTCAGGGTTGGCAAAAGATATTCCAAGCAAATGGACCTAAGAAGTAAGCTGGTATAGCCATTGAATATCTAACAAACTAGACTTGAAACCAAAACTAATCAAAAGATATAGAGGAGGACATTTCATACACAAAGGAAAAACCCACCAAGACAGCATTTTAATTCTCAACATCCATGCCCTAGACACAAGGGCACCTGCTATTGTAAAGGAAATACTGCTACAACTTACATCACATTGGTGGGAGACTTCAGTACCTGACTCTCACCAATGGACAAATCATCCAGACAAAAACTAAACAGAGAAATACTGGAGATAATAGACATTATAAATATAATGTTACTAAAAGATATTTACAGAACATTTCGCCCAGACTCAAAAGAATATACCTTCTTTTTAGTACCTCATGGAACTGTCTCCAAAATTGACCACATACTTGGATACTAAGCAAGTCTCTATAGATAGGAAAAAAGAGAAATAAGTTCCTGCATCTTATCAGATCACCACAGATTAAAGAAGGATATCAACAACAATGAAAACAACAGAAAGATTACAAACTTATGGAAAGTGAATGACTTGCTATTGAATAAAAATGGGTCAACGCAGAAAAAAAGAAATTAGACTTTCTAGAATTGAATGAAAAATGAATCAGCATTATGGGATACAATAAAAGTAGTGCTAAGGGAAAGTTTATAACACTCAGTGCCTATATTTAAAAAAAGAAAGACTTCTCATACTAACAAGTGTAACAGCACACATGAAAGTTTTATAATAAAAGAAGGAAGCACACCAAAGATGAGAAAATGGCAAGAAATAATCAAACTGGGGGCTGAAATCAATAAAAGGGAAAAAAGAGAACAATACACAGAATCAATGAAATGGAGTTAGTTCTTTGGAGAAAAAAAGATAAGCTCTTATTTGAATTAACTAAAAGAACAAGAGAGATTATCTATAATAACAGAAACCTAGGAAATCCAGAGAATTATTAGGACATACTCTTAAAACCTGTACTCCACCAAATTGGAAAATCAAAAAGAAATGGATAGTTTTCTCAAAAGGTATCACTTATCAAAGTTAAATCAAGATCAAATAAACAATATAAATAGATTTATAACCCCTAGTGAAATAGAAGCAGTCATTAAATGTGTTGCAACCAAAAAAATCCCAGGGTCAACTGGTTTTAAAGAAGAATTCTACCAGATTTTCAAAGAAGAGTTAATACCAATACTTTTATTTTGCAAAATAGAAACAGAAGGAATGCTGCCATAAGTTAGGGTTTCCATTGCTGCAAAGAAACACCATGGTTATAAAACAAGTTGGGGAGGAAAGGGTTTATTTGGCTTACAATTTCACATTGCTGTTCATCAGTGAATAAAGTCAGGACAGGAACTCATGCAGGGCAGGATCCTGAAGCAGGAGCTGATGCAGAGGCCATGGAGGAATTTTGCTCACTATATTACATCACCTGGCTTGCTCAGCCTGCTTTCATATAACCCACCAGACCTGGGATGGTACCACCCACCATGGGCAGGGCCCTCCCACATTGATCACTAATGGAGAAAATGCCTTACAGCTGGATCTCATGGAGGCCTTTCTTCCACTAAGACTCCTTTTTCTCTGATGACTCTAGCTTGTGTCAAGTTGACAGACAAAACCATCCAGTCCATACCTAATTCATTTTATGAAGTCATAGTTACCCTGGTGTACAAAGCACACAAAGACTAAGCAAAGAAAGAGAATTACAGACAAATTTCCCTTATGAGCACAGATACTAAAATACTTGCAAATCAAATCCAAGAACATATAAAAAGTTCATCCATTGTGGTGGTTTAAATAGGAATGGCTCCCACTGACTCATGTGTTTGAATGTTTGTCCCAAAGAGAGTGGTACTATTGGGTGTGGCCTTGTTAGAGTAGGTGTGGCCTTATTGGAGGAAGTGTGTCACTGTTGGGGCAAACTTTGAAGTCTCACATGCTCAAGCTATCCCTAGTGTGGAACATAGTTCATTTCCTGTTGCCTGCAGATCAAGATGTAGAATTCTCAGCTCCTTCTCCAGCACCATGCCTACCTGCACACTACCATGCTTCCCACCATGGTATAATGGACCAAACCTCTGAATAGTAAGTCAGCCTCAATTCATTGCTTTCCTTCATAAGAGTTGCTGTGGTCATGGTGTCTCCTCACAGCATGCATCACTCACCCACCATGATCAAGTAGGTTTTATCCCAGAGATGTAGGGATGGTTCAATATATGAAAATCAGTAAATATAGTCCACCATATAAACAAACTAAAAAAAAAACCCAGCATAGTCATTGTTGGGGACTGTGGACCCCCAGACCCTGAATTTCATGTAAACAACTTGCTTGCAGCTGCTCCAAGCAAAACAACTTCTTTTCCTATGTTTGCAGCTGCTCTGAGCAAGAGACCCTGAAGGCAGGGGAGTGGTTTCTGGTGACTGCAGTAGAAAGATTCAGAGAGCTGGGGCATGAACAGAGCACTGTATGAGCTGCCCTGAACACAATAAAGTGGGCATTCTTGGCATTCTTGTTTCAAGGATGGCCCGTGTCCCAGTATCTCTGTCTGTGTGTGTATGTCTTTAACTCCAGCCTAGTTCCTGGCTCGTGCACCGTCCCATAGCACAGTCATCTTATTAGTTGCAGAAAAAGTCTTTGACAAAATTCAATAGCTCTTCATGACAAAAATCCTGAAGAGATTAGGGATAAAGGGGACATAAAAAAAAAAGGTAATTTAAAGCAAACCTATAGCCAACATCAAATTAAATGAAGAGAAACTCAAAGCAACTCCACTAATCTCAGGAACAAGACAAGGCTGTCTACTCTCTCCATAGCTATTCAATATAGTAATTGAAGTTTTATCTAGAGAAATAAAGATGATAAAGAGGATAAAAATTGAAAATAAAAAAGTCAAAGTACTATTGTTTGCAGATGATATGATAGTATACATGAGTGACCCTAAAAATTCGAACAGGGAACTCATACAGCTAAGAAACACTTGGAACAAGTGGCTGAATACAAGATTAACTAAAAAAAAAATCAGTAACCCTCTGATATACAAACAACAAACAGACTATGAGAGAAATCAGAAAAATAACACCTTTCACAACAGTCACAAATAATATAAAATATCTTGGGGAAACTCTAATCAAACAAGTGAAAGACTCGTGTGATAAAAAACAAAAACCTCAATTCTTTGAAGAAATAAATTGAAGAAGACGTCAGATAATGGAAGGATCGCCCCTGCTTATTGATTGGTAGGATTAACATAGTAAAAATGGCCATTCTACCAAAAGCAATCTACAGATTTGATGAGAACGCTATCAAAGTTCTAACAAATTCTTTACTGACCTAAAAGGACAATTCTCAACCTCATATGGAAAAAAAAAAAAAAGAAACCTAGGATACCTAAAACAATCCTGTAAAATAAAAGAACTTCTGGAGGAAACACCATCCTTGAATTCAACGTGTATGGCAGAACTGTAGTAGTATAAACTTCATGGTATTGGCATAAGAACACACACATTGATCAATGGAAGTGAATTGAAGATCCAGACATAAATCCAAATATTTTTGGACACCAGATTTCTTTTTTTTTTCCTTTTTTTTCTGAGACAGGGTTACTCTGTTTGGTCTTGACTGTTCTAGAAATCACTATGTAGACTAGGCTGGTCTCAAACTCACAGAGATTTGCTTGTCTCTGCTTCTCAAATGCTGAGATTAAAGGTGTGTGCCTCTACTACCCAGTGGGCACCAGATTCTTGGTAAAGAGGCCATAAATATACACTGGAAAGCATTTTCAACAAATGGTTCTGGATGTCCGTATGTAGAAGGATGCAAATAGATCCATATCTATCACCCTACACAAAACTCAAGTCCAAGCAGACCAAAGGCCTCATCATAAAACCCAACACACTGAACCTGGTAGTAGGGAATGTGGGGAATAGCATTGACCCAGAAGACAGCTTTCTGAACTAATAGTGCAGGTGCTAAAACTGCCAATTAGAAAGGGACCTCATGAAACCAAAAAGCTTTAGGCAAAGGACACCACGAATTAGACAGAATGGCAGCCTACAGAGTGAGAAAGATTTTCACCAACTCCACGACTGATAGAGGACAGATATCCAAAGTACATAAAGAATTCAAGAAGTTAGATATCAAAACACTAAATAATCCAGTTTAAAAAGGCCATGCAGAGCTAAACAGATAACTCTCAGTAGAGGAATCTCAAATGGTTGAGAAACATTTAAAGAAATCTTCAACATCCTTAGCCCTCAAGAAATGCAAATCAAAACTACTTTGAGACTCCATCTTACACCTGTCAGAATGGCTAAGATTTGTTTTCTTTTTAATTTTTGCTGCCTCTTAAGCCACAGCTATCCTAGTCAGCACCTGCAACTCCACTACTACCAGCGGTTAGGCCACCGTCTGAGGAAAGTCTGTTCCCTCAGGCACTGACTCTTTCAAAGCTACAAAGGGAACCTTTCTAAATCTCTGTCCTGAGAAAGAATTCAAGATATAAAGGTTGAGGTAGAATCCTGCTCCCCAGAGAGGCTAAATAGCCAGCAGCTCACCTAGCTCACCTAGCTCACCTCCTCACATCCCCCAAGAAGATCTTCTGCATCTCCTCGCCCCTCTTTAAAAACTCCACCTGGTTCCTCCTACAACTTCCAGTCAGCTAGTTGCTGACGCAGCCTCCTGACTGCAGGTGAATTTTATTTAATCAAACACATCTTTGCATCATTAAACAAATGTTTCAAAGCATGAACAAAAATAACACACCTTAAAATAATATTCTACAATAAATATTCTACAATAAATAACAAGAAACAGCTCATGCTGGTGAGGACGTAGAACAAAGGAGGCACTCCTCCATTGCTGGCAGGAGTGCAAACCTGAACTTGTACAGCCACTACAGAAATCAATATTGTGGTTCCTCATAAAATTGGGAATTGATCTACCTCAAGACCCAGCAACACCACTTTTGGGCATATCCCCGAAGGACACTCCATTCTACCACAAGGACACCGCTCAACTGTGTTAGTTACATCTTTATTCATAATAGCCAGAAACAGGAAACAACCTAAATGTCCTTCAACCGGACAACAGATAAACAAATGTGTACATTTACACAATAGAGTACTACCCATCTGTTAAAAAAATTGACATCATGAAATTTTTCAGGCAAATAGATGGAGCTAGGAAAAAAATCATCCCAAGTAAGATAAGACATGGTATGTATTACACATATAGTATGAATACATATGGTATATACTCACTTATAAGTGGATATTAGCTATTAAGTAAATGATAACCAAGCTACACAGCATTTGGTGTGGGATGGTCCTCTGCAGGTTGCCAGAAGAGTAACCTGGACACTATTCCAGTCACAAAACCTTTGTCCTACAATCTGTCCTTCCTACAAGACGTGTTGGAGAAATGGTGGTGCAGAACTTGTGGGAATGTCCAACTAATGTCTGATTTAGCTGAGGCTCACTTCATGGGAGGCACTTTCTTAATTAAGGTTCCCTCCTCTCTGATGACTCTAACTTGTGTCAGATTGACATAAAACTAGCAGGTGCAGGCTCTGATGAGATTCTAATTCTGAGTCTGCTGAATTTAGAGATTAATTTAGAGAGAGATTGTATTTCAACACGATTATCTTTTAACCCATCAATGTGGCATTTCTCTCTGTTAAGTTGCTCTTAGCAATATTTTGTAATTTTTAGTAAGTTGATGTTACTTCATAGTGAATTTATTCTCATATATTTCAACTTTGATAAATTTATATTATTGTTTCTTTAAAAAATAAATTCCCAATTGGTTGTTGTTAATATATAGCAATATAACTGATCTTTTTTAATGATCTGGTATCTTACAAATATGATAAATGCATTTATAAATTTTAGTGGCTTTTACATTTTTATGGATTATCTGCATAGATGATTATTTTGTCTTTAAATCAAAATGACTTTATTATTTTTTCCCAATTTTCATTCATTTTAAAATTATTATTTTTGTTGTGTATTCATGTGTGTGTCCATGCCTCTGGAAGCAGAAAGACATCCAAACTCAAACGTCCTTTCTCAGGTGCTCTCTGCCTTTTGATTTTTTGAGACAGCTTTTTTCACTGGCCAGAACGTGCTAAATAAGCTTCTATGGCTGGCCAGTGAGACTCAGGGAGCCACCTCCCAGGAACAACATTACATAGCTATACAACAGTTTTGGATTGGTTTGTATGTTGTCTCTCTTGAGACAATTATTGTGTTATATTTTGAAATGTCTGTTATTAGGACTGTAGTGCATTAACTTTTTGAGCATAAGATGTCATCCACATAGCATTTCTCATCATGACACTTTTTGGTCAGATATATACCCAATCTAGCTTTCTTTGATTAATCTCATTTCTCTATCTTTTGGAATTTTTGAAATGTACAACCCAAGTTGTTGCCAAGACTGTAGTTGCTCTCTACAAACTGACAGCAAGGCCCCATCGCTGAAGTCAACATCTACACAACTTATTGAAGATGGAGAGATCGAGCCAGTTCCTACAAACAGCCTTCATCACCATGTTCCAGCATCTTTGGTACAGGAATGTACTCTGTGTTGAGGGAGACTTCTCATTCATTCCTGCTGCTAGACCCTAACCCTAAATAATCATTCAGAAACTATATTATTTTCAATATTGTTTCTCCAATAGCTTAAACATATTGATAGATAGCTCTTATATATTTTGTTAAACCATTTCTATTAATTTGTGTATTGCCACGTGGCTGTGGCTTACCTGCAAGCTTCCTGCATGTCTGTCCCAAGCAGTGGCTACTTGGCTTTTCCCTGACTCAACTTTCTTTCTCCCAGCATTTAGTTTAGTTTTTCCCAACTAGTCCTACTCTGCCCTATCACAGGCCAAAACAGCTTCTTTACTCATTAACCAATGAAAAGCAGCACATAGAAGGACTTCCCATACCAACTCTGAACACTCTCAAAAGAGAGACATAAATACCAAGGCAGCCACAAAACATTTATCTACAACAGGGTCGTTGCTGAAAGATATGCTAGGGCAATAGTGAAACAAAGCTTATGGGAGTGGCCATCCGATGCATGGCTTGATTTGAGGCCCATTCCAGAAGATGGAACCCATACCTGACACAGCTTGACTGACTAAGAACTGAAACTAGGTAGCCTAGGGACCAAGGATCAAACTAAATAATACTTGTCTTAAAAAAGAAACAAAAAGATAGTGATAAAATGACTCCTAATGATTTTCTGCTATCCTCATAGATCATTCCCTTGTTTGGCCATTATCAGAGAAGATTCCTCCTAAAGAAGTTGGGAACAAATACAGAGACCCACAGTCACACAATTTGCAGAAGTGTGGGGGGGGGGGACAGAGACAGCGCGGTGTGTGGGGGGTGTTGGGATCTTGGAACACTCAGCCCTAAATGGAATGTCTCCATCAAATCCCTTCCCTCAGGTCTCAGACAACCCCCCCCCCTTTGGAAAGGAGGAATAAAGGGTGTTAGATCCAGAGGAGATGGAGGACACTAGGGGAATAAGGCCCTCTAGCAACACAGGTGAAGCTCATATGAATTCAGGGACTGAAGATGAGTGCACAGGGCCTGCACAGATCTGCAACACATCCTCTGCACATATCTAATTGATTCCAGTTTAGTGTTTTAATGATATTTCTGAATGTACGAACTAGTGGGTTTCTGATTCTTGAGCTTTCTCTTGGCCTCTTTTCCCTCTGTTGGTTTGTTTTGTCCTTCTTTGATGTGATAGTTTTTGTTTAATGTAGTAAATAGGGGCAGCGGGGCTGCATCCCCAGCACCCCAGCCGCCTGCTCGGCTAGCTTATGTCCCAAAATAACAACACACAAACTGTATTCTTTTAGACACTGCTTGGCCCTTTAGCTCTAGCCCTTACTGGCTAATTCTGATATCCCGATCAACCCATCTCTAATAATCTGTGAGCACCGGTCTTACTGGGAAGATTCTAGCCCACGTCCATCCTGGGTCAGAACTTCATTGCGTGTGTCTGCCCAGGAGCCGGGAGCATGGCGTCTCTCTCAGGCGTCTGCTCCCGAGAGGAGAGCTGTCAAGTCTGAGCTCACTTCCTCTTCCTCCCAGCATTCTGTTCTGTTTACTCCACCCACCTATATTCTAAGCTATGAGCCCAAGCAGTTTGTTTATTACTTAGCCAATGAAATCAACAGATTGATATATGACACTCCCACATCAGTTTAATTTTATTTATTTTCCTTTATTATATTTTATTTGTTTTTATTTACTTTGCTACATTTTTTAAATGAATGAATGAAACCTAACCACTAGGGTAAAATTTAACAACAGAACTATCACTCATACCTGCTGGGAGAGGGAAGATCAGCTTTCTCCAGTGGAGTAACACTGGGCCTATCAACTACTCCAGGACAGGCCTCATGATCAGTAGTTGACCAATGGACTCTACAGGGATTTTTTTCATTTGTGCTTTTATTTAGTGACAGGTATTTTCTTTTCTTTTTTCTTTTGTGAGGGTCTACTTTATTTTCTTGGTTTTGAAGGGGATTGTTGTTATGGGTTTTTGTTTGTTTTTTGAGAAAGAACTTAAAGTTGGATGGGCGGGGTGTGAGACAGGATATGGAAGGAGTAGGCGAGGAGAAGAATGTGCTCAGAATCTAATTAAATTTACAATTGTTTTAAGTAATAAAAATATAATAAGAAATAAAACATGTAACTTAACTCTTAAAGTTTGTTGGAGCAAACATATAGCATGGTTTTGTTTTTATAATTACATCTATTTCTGCCTTCTTAATAGAGGCCATGCCTTTGACATTGTGGCATGACATTGTCATCTACAACGTTCATAATGGAACACCATGCAACATATATAAAAACACATCCACAAATATTATAGTGTTTTAAATAAGCTTAGGATTTTGTGTTGAGTCTTGCTTGCAGCTACCCTGGTCCGCAGGCTGTGAGCTGGATACAGCTGGTACATGGACCATTTATATTAATTTCAGTTTTCCATATGTTTTGGTTTAAGTATATACATCTTGTTAGCTGTCATCTGTTTGTGCCATCTTTTTCCCCCTCTGCATTTTCTTAATTATGTTTTCACCACACTGATTTCTGTCTTTGCCCTCGCATTCTGGAATCTTTCCTCTCACGGGTACAGAACAGTGTTCAGGCAGTGGGTGTCAAGCTGTCGCTTTGAGCAGTTTTCCATCTCCAGTATGCTGTTGTGTAGGTCCTGGAACTCTCATCTCCCCAAACATCACCACTTGCTTGTTCATCACAGATCTCCAGCCTCTTTACCTTTTGTTTAGCCACTTTGGACTTTAAGACTGCTTCTAGGTACCAAGTGGGGGACTTAAGGAAGTGTCTTAATGCCCCCTTTCTCTCCTAATCTTAGCCTAAACTTGTTCTTCACTATTTGAACATACATTTCATGTGCCTTGTTAATTTCATGTTAGTTAATAGAAGGTAGCAATTCCTGTATCAGAAAGTCCTTCATGCGAGAAAGTTTCTCCAAGTCCTTCTTTATTCTACAGCGGTAGAATGTGTGCATATAAAATCTCGTGGGATTTTAGGTGAGAATGGATGGCTTTAGAAACTTCGAAACCTTAGAAACTTTGCCTCACTGTAAAAATATAACTCTCCGCCCCTTCTTAAACATCACTCCCTGATTCCCGCTTATTTACAGAAAAGAACTGTCAGACTAAATGACTCTCATAGGCTATAGGCTATAGATTTTTTTCTCAAGACAGAGGTATTTACAATAGACAAAGATTTTTTAAAATCAATGTGTTCTTCATTGGGTTAATTTTTTTTCAATTAGGTTAAATTTTAATCACACAGAGGACTTTTTGTTGTTGCTTCTGATATCTGCAGAATAAAATTTAGAATCAACTATTTGCTCATTTACAAAACAACTTAAAGAATAAAAACTACTTTGGGGGGATTTTTAAAGATATTATTATTATTATTATTATTATTATTATCAGTGTATGTGTGCCCATGGTTGTGCTACAGGTAGTTGTTGAAGCTACAGGTGGTTGTGAGCTACTCATCATAGGTGCTAGGAATCAAACTCAGGTCCTCTGCCAAATCAGTATATATTCTTAACCACTGAATCATCTCTACAGCCATCTTTGGAGTAATTTTTTACAGAAACTAGTAAAATATATAAAATAAAAAGCATCTGTGAAGTAGGCACAACATACCCAGTCCTCCTTTTGATGTAAACAGCTTGCTCGTCTCTTTGGCCTTGGAAATGGATCTTAAATGTTCATTAGGAAGGAACTGAGGGGCTGGGCAAGTCACATGAGAAAGCACAGTACAGTGATTGCTACACACATAGAAACGGTGGAGTCTGTCCTAATCTGTGTAGAAAACACCAAGCAGGGATAAAACTGTTGGGTGCATTACCTCAGGAGGATGGGGAAATGACGGCCAGCTAGTGCCATCACAATGATCCCTGGGAAAAGTCTCTGAGAAGAACATCCTCACATTGTTGCATCCCAGCCCCTCTGCAGTGAGCTCCGCCACCTTCTTGAACATTCTTCTATGGAACAGGCAGAAAGAAGGTGTACGAGAATTGGGTTCTCTTTCTTTTTCACGAAGCAAAGAGAAATGCTTTCCTGTGCGAGCATCAAGCCCAACGTGCTGGAACTAGTTCTTTCTCTAGAGACAACCAGCTGACTTTACCAGTCCCCCGCCCTCAGGAGTGTAAAGAACCCTTTCAACGGCACTTCTGCCACAACAGTCACTTTATAAATCAAAAAGTTGTAGTTTTGCTGGAGGAAACGAGCTGCTTAAACAGGCCATTTTAGAAAAGCGTTTTCTGAGATCTCCTTTTTTCACTCAATCATTTCAAGTATGAAGCCTAGTGATTTGGGCAACCAGGGTATTTATTCAATTTCTTTTCACACGGTACTGTAAGAAATGAAAGCATCGGCGCTCATTTTCCCCCTGTTTTACTAGGTGATAAACGGTCCCATTTCCACATCTCACAGCGATGCACTTTGATTGCCTGTGGGCATGGCTGGGTGGAACTGCACTCCCTCCTACTCCAGCCTCCCATCTCGGATCCATTTTTATTTTGGACCGAGGCAATCTTATGAGCTCCCACCAAACACTGGTTATGCTTCCTGGGGCCTCAGATGAGAAAACATGGGGGAAAATATGAACTACTAGAAACAGCGGTTTAGTCAAATGCCTGGTGGCTTCATTATTCTGTCTACCTAGTGAGCACATGCCAAGTGGTCTCCATGTGAGACACACGGTTGTGGGAATGAGGAAATGAGGACTACCATATATGCCTGCTCTTGAGGGGCTTGTCATCTGGTCACAGGCGACCCAGGTGAGATTCGTGGGGGACATGCCATACCAGGGGTTGAAGGACCTGTCGGAGCAAGTTGGCACCCCTGGCAAGCTGCAAAGCACACATGTGTTGAGGACTGTAGACCCTCAGACAGTGGATTTTCTGCGACCCCTGCTGGAGTAAACAGCTTGTTTTCCTATGCTTGCAGCTGCTCTGGACACGAGACCCTCATGAGTTCCTGATAGCGGGGGCATGGTTTCTGGTGGGCTTGCAGCTGAAAATCCCGAGAGCTAGGGCATGGCCATTAGTCAAGGAGAGCCTTATATAAGCTGCCTTGGAACACAATAAAGGGTGCATTCTTGTTTCAAAGATGACCTGTGTCTCTGTGTGGGTTTCAATCTCCAGCCCCTTTCGTGACTTGTGACCGTCCCGTGGTGCAGGCGGCAGACATATGGAAACAATTTTCCTTGATATCACTGGAAGCTATAAAAAATCAGGACTGGGACATGGAGCTTGTTTCTGCAACCATCCAGTGTAGGGACTGGGGTGGAGAGAGAAGGTAGGCAGCCCAGTGTCGCTGTCATAGTGTCACTGCCAAGGAGCAGGTAACTTTCAGCTTCACGGAGGCATATCCAGTACATAAAAAATAGTTCTATTCTGATCATTCATCTTCATCTCTGGAAGTTCTGAGACTTTCATTTGATTGAAGTATGACATACTGAAACTTCCCCCTTGATTTTTGTATTAAGGCTTTTCAATAATTCTGCTCTTGTGAATTCCACTGCAACGCACTGCGTCAACTTACGGGGACAGACAACTTTCTTCTGATAAAAGTGCACATACGGCTTTGCACAATGGTAAACTCGGATATGCGCATTTTCGAGTGACCCCCACTTTAGATGTGGGTCCTGCAGCAATTATTATCTAAAGGGCATTTTGTATCTTGTACATTGTAAGACCACCTTGCAGTGAAAACCAGCTCGTGGGAAGCAAGTCCAGTTGGCCATGTGTTGTTAGATTCATCTGTCAACTTGGCATTGCTTAGGATCGTCTGTGAAAAGAGTTTCAGCTGAAGGATTTCCCAGCGATGATTAGCCTGTGGGCGTGTCTGTAGGGGATTGTCTTAATGGCTGATTTATGCAGGAGGGTCCAGCTCACTGTGGGTAAAACCATTCCAGGCGTTGGTGGACAGTACAAGAAAACTAGCTAGACTTGAGCTTGTGGGCTAGTCGGCAAGCAGAGTTCCTTCCTGATTTCTGCTTCCAGTTCCTGACAGGATGGACTTGTGACTTGTAGGCAGAAATAAACCACTTCCTCTCATAAATTGCTCTTGGTCACACTGTTTTTACATGCAGGATGAAACTAGAACAGCACCTCCCCCCATGTGCTTTGCTCTCCTCTGCTGGCTGTAATAGTTTGCTGTAATAATTACCTTTCTCTGAAAGGATCAGAGAAGTCATTGGGGTTTGTTTCATGTTATAGAACTAACTCACAGGCACCAGCTCCATGTGTTTCTTTGTGGATACCCAAAACTTTGGGGATTTTTTTCCCTTTCAGAATATCGATAAGCTTAGGACATTTTAATTTCTTAGCAGTAGTGACATAGAGTGTTATTTTTATTTAGAGTTTGGCTCTTCACATTTGAAGAACTTCTGGAGAGCATCTGTAGAACAAAACACCTTTGAGAAGTGACTCTCAGAATAGTCAGATCATGAAACAACAGCTTCAAGTAGCTTTCCACAGGGGCAAAAAACCTGTGAGCCCACATGTTTCTTTTTAAATCCTTTCTGTTGTGGACTGTTATTGTAAGATGTGATACATTTGTTTATGCGGTGGAACGATTGTCTAATGATGCAAAGATGTGTTAGATTCTTTTATGTTGCATTTGTTTAACTCTGTGAAGTTGTGTTACTTTGCCTGTCTAAAGCACCTGATGGCTCTAATAAAGAGCTGAACAGTCTATCGCTAGGCAGGAGAAAGAATAGATGGAGCTGGCAGGCAGAGAGAATAAACAGAAGGAGAAATCTGGGAAGAGAAAATTGAGGATGGAGAAAAAAAGGAAAGGAGGGCCAGTCACCCAGCTACACAGCCAGCGATGGTTGTAAGCAAGAAAGAAAGGATATACAGCAATAGAAAAATGCAAAAGTCCAAAGGCATAAGCTAGATGGGATAGTTTATTAAAAGCTGGCTAGAAATAAGTCAAGCTAAGGACAGGCATTCATAAGTAAGACTTGTTGTGATTTAATTTGGGAGCTATGTGATAGGCCCCACAAAAGAGAGAAGAGTAAAACCCCATGACGTTTCTGTTTTTATTGTCTTAGTAAGACATCTATTGGTTCTCAGACTACGGAACAGGGCTTCTTTGTATCATGTCTATTTGGAAAATAATGATTTACAATAAGAAGATGATGCTTGGCCAGCCAAGTGGGGGATGGTTGTTTGAGTAGGTGTCTCCCATGTGGAGCACAGATGTGGAACTTTCATGTACAATGCTCTCCCTGCTTAAGTGCTTGCAAGGTTGACCCAAGACAACTGGCTCCTACTGGTGGATTTTGACATTCCTATGGACCCAAAGCTACTTTGCAATGTCACATTTTAGACATCTAGGGTAGGCGCAGTCACCTACATCTGCCCAAAGCCAATAGCTTTGGGAGGAGCTGTCGTACTGTTAAGAGATGGGCCTAAGTTACGAGATGGGATCCACGCGCCAGTCTACCCTACCTTGCAGTTAAGGTTATAGCAGCAAGATGGCACTGCCTGGCGAAATATGCTAAATTCCTTGCATAGGTGGTATTGTGGTTCCACTCTAAATAAAGCAATCAATCAATATTTCTTCTCTGCTTACACTCCAATCTTCGGAACTGCTTGTTACGCTAGCTAGATGGATTCACTTACAGCGGTGAAAGACATTCAGCAAGTCCATCCAATTTCTTGATTTATTTGCTATTGATGCATAAAATAAGCTTGTCTGTGAAATAGCCAGGTTGAAATTGCTGTTCTCATGCATTTTCATTGTTATTATTTGGCTAGACTGACTCTTGAGGGTCAAATTAAAACCCATTCATCCAGAGCTACATGAGTGACAATAGACAGCTTCTTCAGTTAAAATCAGAAACAGGTACTGTGCACAGGGAAGGGGAAGATGGATCTTATACAATAATCTGCTCCTACCAGATGTTCCGAAAGCAAAGTAGGAGCAGCCACATGAATTGTTCATCCGAGAAACCTGTTTGAATTGAACATTTTTGTTTTGTTTACACTAGAAATAGAGGATTTTAGGTAGTAAATGTAAGAATGTAATGCTGGCATATGTGGAATTTTCTGGTACTAAGAGTAACAGGATACCTACAATTTATATTGCCTCACGGTAAACAAAAACTGCCCACAGGGATTATGCATTCTGATGTGTTTTTAAAATAAGCTCTGGGTATTTTTAAAATGTGCCATTGTCAGCTTGTCTGGAGAGTGAATAATTTAAAAAATTCTTAGACATAGTCATAATTCTTATCTGCCTTCTGTACCTTTAATAATCCAAAATTCTTCAGAGAAAAAACTAGATGTCTTGCTGTTTTTACAAAAAATATTTTTTGTAAAATACCAAGTATAAAAAGTAATTTAAAAAAAATGGTTTTTATTCAATGTTTTGCCATTTACAAAACATATCTATGGTATGTATCATACATATATGTGGATATTTTATTCCCAGTACTTAAAAGGCATATTCTATTTTATATAGAGCTTAAGTAGAGCAAGGGCTTCCTTGTACGGATGAGTGAATTAAGACACACAAAGCCTAATTACTTTCCCAAGGTCATCACTTTGCTTTCGTTAGCGTTGGAATCTGCTTGCTTGTACAGCACTAAATTACCCTCCTGCAGCACCATTTTCCAAACTGAACATTCCACGCAAATTATTGCCTCTTCTCTCAAAGCATGCTTCTTTTTAAATTGAAAATAGATTCTTCTCTCATGCGATACATGCCACCCATACTTTCTCCTCCTTCCACTCCTCCCAGCTCCCCCTGACCTCTCCTCCAGCTCCGATCCACTCCTCTTCTGTCTCCCATCAGAAGAGAGCATCTCTCCAAGAGACAATAGCAAATGTGACAGGGCAACCCAACAAGAGACAAAGAGTCCTGAGAGAAGGCAAAAGAGTCAGAGAGACACCCTGTTAGAAATCCCACAAAAACACCAAGCTCACAGCCGTAACTTACACTCAGAGGACCTGGTGCAGACTCATGCAGGCCCCATGCCTGTCACTTCAGTGTCTGTGAGCCCATATACCCCCTACTTAATTGATACAGTGGGGGTGTTCTCCTGGTGTCGACCCTCTGACTCTTACAATCTTTCTGCCTCCTAATCCATGGAATGCCAAGGGGAAGGACCCATGAAGACCTCCAATTTATACTCTTTCTCTGCATACATAGTGTCTGTGGGTCTCTGCACCTCCTCTCATCTGCTGCCAGAGGAAGACTCTCTGCTGATAACTGGACAAGACACTTGATGGAGGTGGGTCTTGTATCTTATCTGTTGCTTTCATTGGTTAACTAATAAAGAAAACTGCTTGGCCTGATAGGACAGAAAATTAGGTAGGCGTAGTAGACAGAACAGAATGCTGGGAGAAAGAAGCTGAGTCAGACAGTCGCCATGATTCTTCCACCGGACACAGACACAGGTTAAGATCCTCCTTGGTAAGCCACCAGCTCGTGGTGCTGCACAGAATATTAGAAATGGTTTAGATCAATATGTAAGAGTTAGCCAATAAGAGGCTAGAACTAATGGGCCAAGCAGTGTTTAAAAGAATATAGTTTCCGTGTAATTATTTCGGGGCATAAGCTAGCCAGGCAGCCGAAAGCTGGGGCGGCAGGGAAGTGGCCCGTAGCTCCTTACAACAGACACTGATCTATGAGTATAACAGATTATCTTTTCATTGATTTTTTTTAGACCAGTTCTGTTGGGTTCACACCTTAGGTCTCTGGGGTCTTCAGTCTCTGTTTCCTGGCCATCCAAGCAGTGTTGGGCAAAGGCCTGTAGGGCATTTTCTTAATTAGTAATTTATGGGGGAGGACACAGCCCCTTCTGGTTGGGGCCATCCCTGGACTGGTGGGTTCTACAAGAAAGCAGGCTGAGCAAACCATGGAGAGCAAGCCAGTTAGCAGCTCTTATTCACGGTCTCTGCATCAGCTCCTGTCTCCAGGTTCCTGCCTTGCTTGAGTTCCTGTCCTGACTTCCTTCCATGATAAACAGTGTTTGGAAAGTATTAGCTATATAAACCTTTTCCTCTGCAAGTTGCTTTGGTCATGGAGTTTCATCAAAGTAACAGTTTCATCATCAAAACCTAGGACACTCCTTGAAGTTGAGCTGGGTCTTTATCTTTTGACATTTTTGAAACAGATGACCTAGGTTGTTGCCAAGACTACAGGTTCTCCAGCCTTGACTCAGAAAGACATGACTTTTTATTTCATCTTCTGTCTCTTCTTTCCAACATGGACTGAAGCCTGATGTGCTTTCTCTGGTGTCTCAGGCATCCTTACTCTTTCCACAGAGCTTCCCCTTATGCCCTGTGGCAGCCTATCTGCCACATGGCTTACCTCTATGCAAGCTTCACTTAAATTCCATAGTATTCTCTCCCTCCCTCCCTCCCTCCCTCCCTCCCTCCCTCCCTCCTCCCCCTCCCTCCATCCCTCTCTTTCTCCCTCTCTCTCTTCCTTTACCTCTCTCTCCCCCTTCCCCTCCCTCCCTTTCTCCTTCCCTCCCTCCTTCTCTTTCTCACCCTTTCCCTTTTTTCCTCCATTCTTCTTTACTAGGCAGCTACTGAGATTTACAGCTTGCCTGCCCTGGGATTTTTCTTTTAAACTCTAATAAAATTGTTTTCTTTGACTAAAAGCACAAAACAAAACAAACCACTAAAATCTCAACAGGTGTTTGGGTACTGATGACAAATTGACTCCATGGAACTGAAAAAGTCAGACTACTCAAATGTATTTTTAGAAAGTACTAGAAACTAACAAAGAACTCACTAATTAATTTCAGGACAGAGACGTAGCCCCACGATAGACTACATATATGCCTGAATGACATTAGGCCCTCAGTTCAGTCTCTAGCACGAAGAAAGGGAAAACAAACAACAACAACAAAAACAAACCTCACTACTTTTAAAACTTTGTAGAAAATTATAGTAATCATTAAATGAGTCTTGAATGTCAGACATATATAACCAGGGAAAAAATTAAATCCAAAAATATAGCCGAAGTATAATTGACTAACTTTCTGCATAAACAACAAGATAATTTAACAGGAAAATTATTTGACCCTCAAAAAATGCTGTTAGAATAGCCAAAGATCCATATGTAAATGTAAAAAGCTTTTAATAAACCCTCTGGCTTTACTCAAAAATAAAGGATATACCTACACATTATTTTTGGAAGAACTCACAAGAGAAACTTTTGTGGTCTCAGGCTAGGCAGAGATTTTCTAGAAAACAAAAATCACAATTTAAAAAAGAAAAGAGCCCAGCCTCAGTTTGGGCCAAGCCCCTCTGCCTCCTGGCTGCTGACACTATATCCCTCGCCTCCCAGTGCTCACAGGGCCCCAGATGCCTATGCTCCTTCAGCCTTGTCTTCCTCAGCATGATCAGCCCACCCTATTGAAATCACGAGCCCAGACAAATCTTTCCTCCTTGTTTCCCCAGAACTTTCTCAACAATGAGAATGCCAAGACTATGAGTCCTGATTGCAAGGGATGTGACTCAGACGTACGAGGAAATATGCCCAATAACAGACCCAAGAGTGTAAGTGACTTCAAGTGAATATCACACAGGAAAAGAAGCAGACACGCGGCGCTACATAGGAAGAGGTAATAAAGACAAACACAACAAATATATCGGTAACTACAAGAATCTAGGGCAGAGGTACAGTCCTTCTCACGCAAAGGACTATGGGGTTGATAATAAATCATTTTGTGTTTAGTTTGTGATGGTGCTTGCATAACTTTAAGATTTTGTCAAAACCAACCAAATAGCGATTCAAATGAATTCATTTTATTGTATTTAGAAAAGTCATCATCCATCCATTGGATAGACAACAGACCTCCCCACCCCCACCGAAAGTTTCTAGTCCCAGTGACTTTAAATGCCCTCTCTATGCATAATAAACCTCAGTGAAGTTTATTACTTATTCATTTAAATATAACTTTTTAAAAAAGTCTGTGTATGTTGTTGTGGGAGCAGCAGGCCTGCTTTTCCTTCTGCCCGGCTCCCACATGGCTAGCTTTACACCAGAAATAACAACACACAAACTGTATTCATTTAAACACTGCTTGGTCCATTAGTTTCAGCCTCTTAACCCACTTCTAATAATGTGTGTACGACCCCTAGCTGTGCTTACTGGGAAGATTCTAGCCTACGTCCATCCTGGGCCGGAGTTTCATCGATCACATCTGCCCGGAAGAGGGGAGCATGGCCTCTGAGCTCACTTCCTCTTCCTCCCAGCATTTTATTCTGTTTACTCCTCCCACCTATGTTTTAACCTATGAGGGCCAAGCAATTTCTTTATTATAATTAACCAATGACCTTCCTCCATCAGTATGTGGTATCCCCTGTATATTTGCAGGGGATGAGGGAAGAGGAGGTACCCACAGAGACCAGAAGAGGGCATTGGAGTCCCCAGGAGCTAGAGTTATAGGCAGTTGTGAGTCGTTTAGTGTGCGCATGCTGGGAACCAACTTAACTCCTGTGCAGAAACAGAATGTGCTCTTAACTGCTGAGCCATCTCTCAAGTCCCCTGAAACATACTTCTTAAAATAGAAAGTCAAATAAATATAATTAAATAAAATTATCATTATTTATTAAAACATGAGCATTAAAAGGAGTGTCTCTCACTTCCTATCACAATGCCTCATGTCATAATTTTTGCAATTTTGCCAGTGTAGCTGAGGATGTCCTAGAACCCCAGATTCTCCAGTATCTGCTCCCTGGTGTTAGGATTGCCAGTATGCACATACCATCATGCATGGCTATGAAGTAACGAGTAAGTTTTTAACCAATGGTTATATTTTAGAATGCAAAGAATACACGTAACTGTAGCTCCATTGTGGAATTAGTAGTTTGGTATGCACACAGAGATAGCAGGGTTTATTACTTTAGTACCTCATTCTGAATTATAATTTCATCCATAGTGTTCTAATTTTTTAATCAGTAACATTCATTTTCTATAAATTATAATGAAAGTAACATTGGGATAATATGATGTTGACCCTTTTGAAGTTTCACTTCTAAACTGTTGTGTCAAAATTTGAAAAACAGATTTATTGACTGAAAAAGATCTTCCCAGCTTTGCTTCCAAACGTGTTGTGATCTACCTTGTCACACCGAGCACATTTCCTCATCAATATGAAAATTAAACTTCAGGGAATGACCTTATAAATAGACCAGAGGAGCAGAAGGATGCAGAGAACACATTAACGGCACTTTCAGGTAATCCAGCCCAGTAAAAATGTACTATTTAAATGTGTGATGTTCAGAATGAATCAACGTGAAAGGTCCATTCAGAGGCTGTAAAGGAGCTATGCTGAATAAGAATGGTACCCTGGAAAGTCCAGATCTCAATCACCTTGAAGTGGCCTCTGTGTGTGCATACGTGCGTGTGTGCTTCGTGTGTGTGTGTGTGTGTGTGTGTGTGTTCTGCAGGTTTAAATATTGGACATAAAGACACACGAAGACACATGCGCTTGTGCGTGTACACACACACACACACACACATAATTTCATTATCAAATCAATTAGGGCAGTATTGAATTAAACCAAATAAAGTTGCTTTCCCCTTCCAAGACTTCTCAGAATCTTTCATAAGCAGATCTACATTGTGATTCTCATCAGAGAGAGGTACATGTTAAATACAGTGTCCCTAAATTATTAGGCAATGAGACATTTTATCACAGACCAGCAACCAGCAGTTGTATTTGTAAAACAAGCCCTGGATTATATGGCTTGAAGCATAATTTTTTGTCCCTCAGAATCCTTTTCTTAAGTATGTGAGCACAGCTCTCCAAGCCATGTCTCAGTCTTCGAATGGGTACCTCCACTCAATTGTTCTGCTTAGTAAATGTTAAAAGAAATTATTTTCTTGTTTGTTTTCTAATAGTTTTTTTAAAAAAAAAAGCAGATCTACATTGTGATTCTCATCAGAGAGAGGTACATGTTAAATACAGTGTCCCTAAATTATTAGGCAATGAGACATTTTATCACAGACCAGCAACCAGCAGTTGTATTTGTAAAACAAGCCCTGGATTATATGGCTTGAAGCATAATTTTTTGTCCCTCAGAATCCTTTTCTTAAGTATGTGAGCACAGCTCTCCAAGCCATGTCTCAGTCTTCGAATGGGTACCTCCACTCAATTGTTCTGCTTAGTAAATGTTAAAAGAAATTATTTTCTTGTTTGTTTTCTAATAGTTTTTTTTAAAAAAAAAAAAACGCTGGTGCACAGAGTGGGAGAGGAAGTGGGCATGGAAAACAGACCCTCCCGAAAGGACCTGCTCCACATTGCTCCAGTTGCATATACATGTGATTTACTTTCTGTGAATAATCACAAAGTATGCACATGTAATTCACCTTCTCTTAAATGATTAAAGTTTACTCTTTAAACCTAGAAAGTTGGTCCAGTTTATATCAGACAGGCATCCCCATTTATTTGGTAAATCTTATAAAATACCTTTTATCTATTATTTAACATGGCACACATATAAACAATGTATCCTAGAGGCTGGAGAGATGGCCCAGTGGTTAAGAGCACTAGCTGCTATTGTAGAGGATCTGGGTTCAGTTCCTGGCACCTACACAATGGCTCCTAGTCACCTACAACTCCTGCCCCAGAAGATTGATAACCTCTTCTGACCTTCACTGGGACCATGCACATTGCAAACAAATATACATCCAGGGCAAATCATACATAAAATTAAAGTGAATAAAGAATTAAAAATGTTAAACAATAAACAGTATATCTTTATCACGCATATCCCCAGATCCCCAGACATCTGCCCAGCACAGCCCTCTCTTCATTGCCTATCATGTCACATGCTCCCTCATTAGCTAGAATGCAGACTTGCCTCACAATTGCTCTTGTGTAGGCAGACACGGCTGCAATAAGTTCACAAGGGCAATGGCTGTAGTAATAAGGTCGGCGGCGGGGCTGCGTCCCCAACACCCCAGCCGCCTGCCCGGCTAGGTTATGCCCCCAAATAATTACATGGACACTGTATTCTTTTAATCACTGCTTGGCCCATTCTCTTCTAGGCTAATTCTCACATATTAATTCAGCCCATTTCTAATCATCTGTGTATGGCACCCCAAGGTGCGCGCTTACCAGGAAGATTCTAGCCTAGTCCATCCTGGGTCGGAGCTTCATCCCGGGAGCGGGTCATGGCATCTCCCTCAGGCGTCTGCTCCCGAGAGGACAGCTGTTGAGACTCTGACCTCACTTCCTCTTCCTCCCAGCATTTTGTTCTGTTTACTCCACCCACAGGGCCAAGCAGTTTCTTTATTGGCCAATGACCTTCCTCCATCAAATGGCCATGTTTGGCAGACTGCGCTTCAGGGCTCTCCTCCCCTTGCTCTGGCTCTTACGTTCTTTCCACCCCCTACTCCACAATGTTAGCTAAGCCACCATGGAGGATAGGAGAATGGGAAGATGGGAAGATGGGAGAATGGAAGGATGAGAGGGAGGATACAAGATCTGAGGGAGGATGGGAGTACAGGAGGGTGGAGGGATGATGGGAAGATGGGAGGGATGATGGGAAGATGGGAGGGATGATGGGAAGATGGGAGGGATGATGGGAAGATGGGAGAGATGATGGGAAGATGGGAGGGATGATGGGAAGATGGGAGAGATGATGGGAAGATGGGAGGGAGGATGGGAGAATGAGAGAGTTAGGGAGAATGGGAAGACTGGAAGGGAAGATGGGAGAATGGAAGGGAGGACAGGAAGATGGGAGAATGGCAGAATGGGAGGATGGGAGAATGAGAGGGTTGGAGGGAGTATGGGAAGATGGAAGGGAAGATGGGAGGATGGGAGGGAGGACAGAAGGATGAGAGGATTGGAGGGAGGATGCAAAGATGGGCAGGGAGGATGCAAGGATGGGAAGGTGGGAGTTAATATGGAAAAGATCTATTTTTTTTAATCAAGATGTAGAATACGATTGTTCATGGCTCTCTGACATTTCTCTATGTCTTAGAATAAAAAGTAAGAACAACTTCATTTGGTACACGTTTTGAAAGAGGTTTGTACAGTAACAGCCTTAGAAAATACATTTTTCTTCTCTGGAACTTATTTTCTTGTAGTCCAAAATATAAGGATACTGCCTTTTTTTAAGGTAAAGGCAGGGCCGGTTTGTTAGCAGCCCACTTAAAGGAATGATTCCTGGACACTTTAAAGCATCAAGGTTGAACTGGAGAGATGGAAAGGTTAAGAGAGCACACCGCTCATGAGAGGACCTGAGTTCAGTTTCCAGTGCCCACATCAGGCAACTCACGACCACCCATAACTCAGCTCCAAGGAGAACTGATATCTCTGGCCTCTGTGAGCACCTACACACATGCACATACCCACACACATACAGACATAATTATCATAGAGTAATCTTAAAATGCCAAAGCTATTTCACCTTGACCTAAACCCACTTGTATTGATTAATTTGGTATTGCTGTTATTGTTTAGCTATTATTTAACAAGAAAAAAAATTAAAGTAAGAAACATTTATTTGACTCCTGGTTTCTGTCCACCACACTGGGGAAGGTCCTGTGGAGTAGATCATGTCACAGCATATGGAGGATTTTGTTCACATCATGGAAGACACCAGAGTCAGAGAGTCAAGGAAAACCAGAGGCCAGATATCTCCTTCCAAGGCCCACTCTCGGTGACCTTGCTGGACCACTACATTTCACCTCTAAAAGGATCCACAGTGTCCCAGAACAATGTCACCAGCTTGCAAACACACACAAAAGCATGAGCTAGTATGGCTCATTTCCAATTCTAATCTTAACCTCACTGCATTCAGCATGTGTTACTGGTGATGAAGGAACTCCTGGTTCTCAGGGTGATGAAGGAGCATTGCATACATGGAGTTTATGCTTCCTACTGGAATGTGAGGAATTATGTCCTTTTGTCTATGACCCAGGAGTCTTGTATCTTTCTGAAGGCTTTCATGAAACTCCAACACACATTCTTATTAGCTTGAGAACAGGATAAAATCTCAGGCCCCTCATATTTTCTTGACAGCTGTAACATTTACACTGAGATGACATTTTCAGGTAAATATCTTCCCATGTAGCAAGAAAGGCTTGAAGATGTCAGCGGAGGATTGAATGACACAAAATGGAGATTGTAAGTAGACTTGGCCCTTGCCCACATAACCAAACACTTAGTATGGGTTCCCAGGGGCTGCCCATGTAAGGTACAGCAGAAATGTCAAAAGAATATGAGAGAAGTAGAATTTCAGAACATAGTATTTTGACTTCATGGCCATGCTGTACCCTCTTTTACTAATAACTCCAGGTCTTAAAAGAAGTTGGCAGGAAGTAACTGGCAGAATAAGTATGAGTACATTCTCCAGACCTGGGCAAAGAAAGAACAAAAAAACTAAAAAGAAGAGGAGAGAAGGAGTGAGGGGAGGAGGGATGGAAGGGTTGGGAAGCAGGAAAGAATAGTGCTCAGAAGTTAAGTAGCTCTATGTATAAATTGTTTTGTATCTTTATTTGGATACCCTGAAATAATCAAAGTGTTTGTAACATACCTGCAATTCTAGAATTGAAGGGAGGATTAGAAAGGTACTTTACAGGAACAAATTGCAAAGCACAAAATTATGAAAAAATAAATTTTAATAAAATTAGAGAAATACACGCACAATGTCATTTATTCTTTAAAAGAGAAACAAACAAAACAACCAAACAAGCTCTACCTTGTTATTTCGTATTTTCAGAGGCAGAATAATAGGCCCATAAAATGACCATGTTTTAATTTTCAGTAGCTGAAATATGATGGAAACACTCTAACAAAATAAAAATGAGACCTTGTAGATTTAACCAAGGTTACAGTCCTTAAAATAGGCATGATTACCCTGGATTATCTGGGTGAAACGTGTCTAAATATGGGAACTCTTAAAACAAGAAGGAGATGCATCAGGAGGGAAAGGTGGAAAGATTTGTAGCAGAAGAGGGAGCCCCCCACCAACTGGCAGCAAGAGGACATAACCCACCCTTACTGGAGGCTCTCATGCATTCTATGACACACACCCTATAAGAGCAAAGACTAGCTCGCAGACAACAGTCAGCAAGGAAAGGGAAAACCCAGTCTGACAACTACATGGAAAAGTATGTGTGAGCTAAGGCAGTAAATTCATCTCCAGGATCTACAGAAAGGCTCAGCTCAGGAAACTCTAGACAGTGCATCCAGCTTGTCTTCAAGTCTCTCTGCAGTTGTGACCCACAGAACTACAAGACTCTAAATACTGGCATTGTTCTAAGTACTAACCACATGCCTATTTGTGATAGAAGAAATAGAAATCAACACAGATTCCATATTCCCTCTATAAGCGCAGAGAGGTAATTTGTATGACGCCTTTTCTATTTGAGGGTGTCCGTACAGACAACCCAACAATCAAACTATGGGGTTGTTGCCAGTTCTTAATTCAGGTGTCAGTTGTTTGCCTACAGACATTAGTCAAGTAAACAAAATAACCTGATGAATAATTGAAACTTTGCTATCGGATACCTTTTCAATTATTCATCGACAAAAGATAATAGGAGCCTCATTGCCACAGAGTTTAAATAAATATTCTCTTATGAATTTACTTAACCCATATACCGTGACCACAATGTCAAGGCTGTGACAACTGGCAAGGATGAGAAGACTTCTTCTGGATTAATCTTCAGTCGCTGAACAGGAGGCCACTATGGGTTAGTGGAGCGGATAGGTTAATATTTGCATCCTGCCCAGCAAATGACCTAATCCCTCTGAAAGGCTCTTTCTTCTTACTTAGAGTGATTGAAGTTAACTTCTCTTCAAGAATAATACCCCCTTGACTAGTCTAAACTTCAGATTTAAGTATTATAATTCATGCTTTGGAGAAGTGGTAAAAATGACCATTTGATAACTCACAGTACAAATTTGAACAAACTCTAAGAACGTTAATAAAGAAACAGGAACAGAGGGGATGGGATCCTATGGGCACAATAGGATGACTGTGTCTACATGACAGTTCGAGTCAACAGGCTAATAATGCCAAAGTCTATTGGAGAAGAGCTCTTCATACAGCTTTGTATGGCCTTTCTCGCTAAATGTAACTGTACAGTGGCTGGCTATAAATTACAAATCACCCTATCCCAAATGTCTCTATCTCAGGTGCCAAGGATTCTCTAGATTCAACATTTTTACAGCCTGGTCATCATCAGCAACAACAGCAAAACCAGGATAGCAAAATGTGCTGGAAATTCTCTGAAAATTTGTCTGGGGCTGGCAAGATGACTTGATGAAAAAACAATGCTTGCCTGTCAAACTGATGACCTGAATTGGATCTTGAGAACCCACGCGGAGGTGAAGCAGAGGACAAATACTATGCCATTTCCCTCTGGCCTGGTATGCACACTGTGGCACACACAATCATAATGAATAAGAAACAAGGTCTAAAAATAAATAAATAATGTTGTACCTGACGTACAACCAATGGACACCAATGAAGGGGCACCAAGGAAATATCAGGGATGAAAAAAAGATGTTTTCTTACTGAGAATAGTGTTTATTTTTTTTTTTTTAAATTGCACCCAGCGATCAGTAAAGGGCAAACTCAGAGTGGAGCTTTGAGGCTAAATGTCATGTCGTCTTTCTTCCTATTTGCAAGGAGGACAACAACAAATGCCCCTCAAACAGATAGAAAAAACATTCTTGCTTGAAAAAGACCCAGAAAATGGGAACTGCACATGTCCTATGCAACTCAGAGCAATGCCTCTTTTCAGAATATTTCTTTTTATACATAATTTTTCTTCTGAAAACAACTCTTTGAAAACTCAATAAATATTCATTTAGTGCCTACTATGGGCTCCTTTTTTGAGACAAGGTTTCTCTGTGTATCCCTGGCTGCTCTGAAACTCACTCTGTAGACCAGGCTGGCCTCAAACTCAAAGATCCACCTGCCTCTGCCTTTCCGGGTGCTGGAATTAAAGGTATGTGCCACCTCCACCTACTTCTTTTTTAATAGCTTGATTATGATATGACTCTATTTTTTCAGTAGAATCCTTAAGATGAGAAACATCCCTTTAATAATTAGAAGAAACACAAGATAAAAAAAAACAAAGATTGAATTACTTACAGGTTCTGGGGTACACAGCATGCTTGAGAATCAAACACAGCAGCCAGGGACAAATGGGTAGAGAGGAAGAGGGACCCTTAAGCCAATGGTGTCATTGCATCTAGCAAGTTTGAGAGAGTTTTGATTAGTGACTTGAACTGAGCAGTCACAAGTTCCAGGAGGTCACTGAGTTACTACAAAGTTATTGCTGTAATATGTGTGCACAAACAGTTCTGTGGTCTGTAAAGACCAGTGAGTCTAGTCATACAGGGTGTGTCTAGCTTCCCTTGACGAAAGTGGCACCTGGGAGCAGGTAAATAAGCAGCTATCCACAAGGACCACATGGAGGATGAGTGAGGGACGAGTATGGACCAGGATCTGTGTCAAGTGTGACACTGAGCCCAGCTTCCAGATGAAAGACACATAGAATCACAAACATCTGCTCCAGAATCACACATCAGATCTACACATGTGGGCCTCCCAGTTCTCTAGGCTCTATCATAGCTGCTCCCTGAAAGCTAAGAACCCCTACTGCATATGCCCAGCTCCAACCTAGCCATCCTTTTCCCTCCAGGTGGAGCCTTTTGTGAGCAACACCAAGCTTCATGCTTCCTCCTCCATCTTCAAGTCATCTGTGGGCAAGGATGTAGTTGTGCAATTCAGGAAGGACCCGGGCATCTACAGAGCCTCCCATCTGGTAGACTAACAGCTCAGTGTCAAAGTCTCTGATGACACCTGTAGTAATAAGGCCGGCTGCCTGGCTAGCTTATGCCCGAAATAACAACACACAAACTGTATTCATTTAATCACTGCTTGGCCCATTTCTAATCATCTGTGTAGCGCCCCTAGGTGCACTTACTGGGAAGATTCTAGCCTATGTCCATCCTGGGTCGGAGCTTCATCGCGTGTCTGCCAGGGAGCAAGGCATGGTGTCTCTTCTGAGGCATCTGCTCCCAAGAGGAGAGCTGTGGAATCTGAGCTCACTTCCTCTTCCTCCCAGCGTTTTGTTCTGTTTACTCCTCCCACCTATCTTCTAACCAATGAGGGCCAAGCAGTTTCTTTTTATTTAACCAATGACCTTCCTCCATCAGACACCAATATCACAGACCCTGAGAAGCTGTGTTGTCAGTGAAGAACTGCCAAGCCTGGAGCTCAGGGGTTGCTATGTGTAATTGTCCACAGTCAAGTTGGACATAATTGCCACAGGAAAGACATCATATGTACGAACCCTGTACCTTTTTCCCTCCCTGTTGACAGGTTTCTGTCCCACCCAGTCCCGCAGCTATTCAGTCCCAAAGAAACACACAGAGGCCTGCATTAATTATAAAAGTTTTATGATTATGGTTGGCCTGTTAGCTCAGGCTTCTTATTAACTAACTCTTCCATCTTAAATTAATCCTTAATTCTTGTCTGTGTTAGCCGCATGACTTGGAAAATTTTATCAGTGAGACATTCTCGTCTTGCTTCCTCTGTATCTGGGTGAGGACTGCAGATTGAGGTTTTCCTCTTCCCAGAATTCTCCTAGTCTGGTCACCCTGCCTAAACTTCCTGCCTGGCTAATGGCCAATCGACATTTTATTAAACCAATAGAAGTGACAAATCTTTACAGGGTACAAGACCATTGTCCCACAGTACCTCCCTTTTCCATTGATGACCCATAGCTGTACATCCATTCTGCCCCACACTCTAATTAAGTTTTTTTTTTTTGTTTGCTTGCTGTATTATTAAAATAGGGGTTGAGTGAATGAGAAGAAGAATAGTTGGGGAAGCTACCATTTGTTAAGAATAGGAGATAAGAAAACCAAGAAGTTCCAAGCCTTCACATCCACTCCACCTGATGTTCCTCTCCATTGGAAACTGTGGGCATGTTCTAGGTTGCTCCAGAAAAGCTTATGACACTTTTAGGGGATGGGAGGAATAATTTAATCCTCTCATAAGGATTAAAACATATTGTACAAATATCAAGAAAGGCAAAACAAGCTTGTTTATAATACACAGTTAAATGACTTTGATCCATTCATGAGTTGTGCAGCAATGGTCCCCAGTCTGGTTGGTATGATCATCAGCACACAGTCAGTTGGTCAATTATCAGTCACTTCTCCATCCTCCCCAGCTTCAGATCCTGGGGACCCATAATTCTCTGTCTCTATCAGTTAATTCTTAGTTACGTGTGAATATATATATATATATGTATACTATCTTTTGTTATTGAATTATTTTCTCAGCAACATGTTCTTGAGACCCACTTATGCTGCAGTATGCTCCAGAATTTCATTCTTTTCACAGTCTATGGGCACACCACGTTTTATTTGTCCATTCATCAACTTACAAGCATTTGGGTTGTTTACACTTTCTGTTTTTTACTAATAATATTTTTGCAATCACTTATGTATAGATGCAGGATTTTATTTCTCTTGAATATATATCATACTTGCCGGTGTAATGATAAACTGTACAGTTTTTTTAATGTTTTGAGGGACTCCCAATTATGTTCTAAAGTGGCTGTACAAGTACACACTCTCACTAGCAGTATCCTAGAATACATATTTGTACCAACACTTAAATATTATTTTTCTTTCTCTATTTCTTTTGGGGTTCAGTCCTGGAGATGGATCCTAAGGCCTTGTGAATGCTTGGCAGCATTCTGCCACTGAACTACACTCCCAGGTCTTCATTCATTTTATTTTGATAAGTATCTTACTAAATTGCCCAGGATGGCCTTGAACTCACTCTGTAGCTCAGGTAAGCCTTGAACTGGACTTGTAATTCTCCTGCCTCAGCTTCCCAAATATCTTGGGATTATAGGAGGCCTATCCACTAGGTCTGGATTGTCTGCCTTTTCTGTCTCTTCTTCTACCCCCCTTTCTCTCCATAGTCATCCTAGTTGGATCAATATCTCATTGAATTATAAATTCAGTTTTCTCAGTGACCAATCATGTTTATCACTGAATGTGTTCTTTGTAGCCATCTATTTATCTTTGTTAGAGAAGTTTCAGTTTACATTTGAATGTTTTGTCCATTTTTAATTAGTTTACTTTTTAAGTTGCCACGGTTCTATGTGCTAGATACAAATACCGTATCATATACATAATTGTAAAATATTTCCCCATTCTATGTATTATATTTTTATTTTCTTAATAATCTTATTTATAGTAATATAAATTTCTAGTTTTGGTGAAGTGTAGTTTATCTTTTTTTCTATTTAAGTTTTTAATGTATTTACTAAGAAACATCCTAACCCAGGTCATACATATTCAATCCTAAGTCTTTTCTAAGAGCTTTGCTATTTATATTTAAATCCCAAATGTATTTTGAGTGTATATTTGTGTATAAGAAAATAATCTATCTTACTTCATTTCAATATGGATTTCTACTTTTCTCAGCACAATTTATTGAAGACTATTCTTTTCATATTGAATGATATCTGCAACTTCCTAAAAAATTAGTTAAATGTATAAGCTGATATCTGAGATTCTGTTGCTATGGCCATACACTTACCTTTCCACCAGTGCCATGCTGTTGTGACTATTTCAACCTTGCAGCACATTTTGAGATTATGACCACAAACACTTTGAAAGTGTGTGTCCTCAAACACTGTTTTTTGTTATGAAGAAAGTTTTGACACTTTCCAATTCCTTAATATTTGATATAAATCTTAAGATTACCTTGTAAGTTTCTATCAAAAATAAATACATAGACAATTATCACTTCATTTAATAATCACCTAAAAAAGTGGCCAGTACCAAGTTCCCTACTTGACCAACGATTGTGAATTTGTAGCTAGGAAAACTATTTAAAGACAAACATCTTGATTTTTTATGAACCTTGTTCCCCAACTATGTATAGATAAATTGTAAGGTATTCAGTAGAAAATAATCTGATTAATTTTGAATGACTGGGTTTTTTTTCGCTGATAGCTTGTTTATTGTCGTGTTGTTAGATGGTTAAGGCAGACATTAAGACAACATGCTAAGAGACCATGGTGTTAACCATTCCAGGGTTACTTGGTGAAGACAAAATACATAGTCTATGACTTACAAATAGCCTTTGGCTAGATAGCTGATGCTATAGTTTATGAATTTCTTTATCCCTTTCTGAAAACATTCACCCATGATGGTCAAAAACTTAGGCCAAAGAATCCATATTACTTGAAATAGGGACAAGTAAGCTTATCCTATGGAGAATAGCTGACACGCTGTATCACACTCTTTCCCATTCATCTGGCTTCTGTTACATCCACTGAACTCTGTCACTGTAGCATGGAAGCAACCATTGCCTAACATGAACCTGTAATGACTGTGTTCTAGTCTTTAAAGTCTCTAAAGACATAACCTCTTGGGTTTCTTCTATCTCTTAAACCTGTAAATTCCGTGCTGTCTGGTCACTAGGAAAAGACAAGATGTTTATGTCTTTAAAGACGTTGCTCATGAATCAGGTAAGCACATAGATTTGACCACTACAGAGTAGTTAATGACTTCTGTTCTTCTATACTGTATCTAGAGCACAGTGCTGCCCTCATTGACAAGTAGATGTAATATAAACACTGTGGGCAGGATGTTTCCAAGACTAATCTCCTTCCTACTATAATCTAGAGTCGCAGGTCCAGCTCTAGACATTAAGCCAATCTGAAAGACGATGGAGTCTTCCAATTACTTGACAGCAACCATTTTGAAGTTGGAGAATCACAGGAGAAGAGTGGGATTTTGCAGTCAGAGTTAGCAGCCATAACAATGCAAGACTTTTGTGCTAGTCTTCTCCAATTGCTGTAACAAATCATCTTTGATCAAGTGGCTTAAACAAGAAAAATTTATTTTCTTGTAGTTATGTGGTCTACAGGGATAATATAACTGTTACCAATACATCTCTTCTTGGCTTGTGAGTGATCTCTTCTCCTGCATATTCAAAAGGGATTTCCTCTGTGCTTCTCTGAGCCTGTTTGCAGTTCTTCTAAGTAAGGAGTCACAGTTCACCTGACTTTAACTATATCTTTAAAGATGGTTTACAAATGAAATCTCACATGCTAGAACTTCAATGTATGCATTTGGGAGAACAGACACACTATAGCTCCCAATAGCTTCTCGCGGAAGAAACCCAGCAAAACCAACCACTCGAAAACCGACCCCTAAAACCTCCCTTCCTTTATATCATCAGTCCCTCTAAGCTTTATTCTCCTCTTCCTTCCCCATCAAAGTTCACCCAAAACTGGTAAACCTCCCATCTTTTCCCTTATTCTTCTGTCACAGAAAGCAGTGGATTTACAGATTTAAAAGGTAAAAGAAAATAGTCCTTCCCTCTTTCAGAACCTAGGCCTTATCCAGAAAGACATAGTTACTCTCAGAGAAGCCATAGATGATTAACCAAAGACAGATTTGTCTATTTTCTTAACAACGGGTGCTAACATTTGCATGAAACTTTACTATCAAGAAACACATATACAGACATACATACACCTATAATATATCATTGCTTTGCCACTATGATTTAGGTGAGGTAAACAGGAATTCTTTAAATTGAACACAGAATCTGAGCTTTAGAAAGTTTCATGGATCTACCTTCAGCTGGGCTTCTCAACTCAAATAGCCAGCATTCTCATTAACTAAGGCATGATTGATCCCAGGTATTACTCAGAAAATTCTAGCTACTGCCTCCTTGTTTTGAATAAAAGATGCTATACAATATCATCTTGGCTCATGGTTTCAAACATCTCAGGAGGAGGGCATTGTCTCCCATGACCTTGAGCCTGGTGCAAAGCTGAATATCATAGGACTGTAGGAAGAAGAATATGGCTGCCTCCTGGACTGAGAAGCAGGGGGTGAGGGAGAGACTAAGGCCCAGAACCACCTTCAGAGACAACCAAACTGATTCTCCTTCGTTCAGGAACTACCTCCAAAGGTTTCCCCAACCTCTCAAAATAATCTACTATCTAGAAACCAAGAACCTGGAGCAAGACCATTTTATATTGAAAATTTAACTTCCCCAAGGTATGAAAAGCAGATCTGAGCCAAGGATAAGGGAAAGAAGATAAGGCCAATGGGATAAATACATAGGAAGAGCTAAACTCCAATCAAGTTGAGAAAGGCCTGTTTTTCCTGAGAGGTAGTGTGAATGTAATTGGCCCCCATAAAGCTTGAAGTGAGTGGCATTAGGTGTGGCTTTGTTGGAGTAGGCATAGCCTTGTTGGAGCAAATCTGTCACTGTGTAGGCAGACTTTGAGGTCTCATATACACTCATGCCATGCCTAGTATCTCAGAATACTTCCTATTGCCCATCAATCAAAATGTAGGACTCTCAGCTCCTGCACCATGTCAGCTGGAATGCTGCCAGGTACTCACCAAAATGACAATGAATTAAGCCTTTGAACTGGAGCCATTAAATCTTTCCCTTTATAAGAGTTGTCATGGTCATGGTGCTTCTTCACAGCAATAGAAACCCTAACTAAGACAGAAGTTGGTGCCCAGAGCTGAGGTATTACTATGATAGACCTGACCATGTTTTTGTTTGGAGTATATTGAACTTTAGTGCCTTGGATTAGGAAAGCAGTGGGATGCTTTAAGCACTACTTAATGGGTCATGCTAGTAGGAACATGGAAGACAATGGTGCTGAGAGTAATTTGAACTGTGGGGGTCTAGTTCAAGATGTTTCAGAGACAAAGAATTTTAGAATGTTGCCTAGAGATCATTCTTACAATATTTTAGTCAAAAAAGTAGCTGCCTTTTGCCCTGTCCAAAGAGTCTGCCTGAGGCAAATATGAAGAGAATTGGATTAATTCCATTGGCAGAGGAAATCTCAAAACAACCTAGTATAGACTCTGTCATGTGGTTACTAGAGCTTATTCTTATAAAGATTTATAATGAAAAAGAGCAAGCTAAGATGAAAAGAAGCACCAGGAAGTAGAATGGAGCTAAGGTTTGTGTTCAAAGACATGAACAGATTGAAAAATGGATAAAAGGGAGTGGTGACCTCAAGGGAAGATCTCACCTGCTTAAATTTCCAACTTGTGAAAAGGAATTAAAGAAAAGTTTAGAGTTGGATGTGATGGCACCAACCTTTAACCACCCACCCCTCGCACTCAAGGCAGAGATTGGCAGATCTCAGAGTTTGAGGCTAGCCTGGTCTACAGGGTAAATTTAAGTACAGCCAAACTTAGGCAGTGAAGGTAACCATCAAAAACAGAAAGCTATGATGATGTAATTGAATAAGGGGGGCAGGTTCCCAACCCCAGCAAGCAGCAACATTTGACAGCTTTGGCCATATTGTTCTGGCTTTAGAATTAAGGTCAGACAGAATAAAGGGGTTCTCAAATTTGCCTCTGTGCCTAAAGAAAGCTGCTGGGGCTAGACATGTGACAGGGGTGTCCTTGAATGGAGACTAGAGAGGACATTATGTGACGCTGTGAAGTTGACGCCTGGACCTCCTTGGAGATGCCAAAGGCATGGGATAACTGCACGGGAAAGGAATGGAACCAGCCCAAGAGAAAGAAGTGTGTTGCAATCATCGAAGCTGAATTGAGTTGGAGATCTGAAGAGTGTTTTGATATCAGACATGGAGATGCAGAGTTTGGAGTTGGCCCAGCTGGTTTTTTATCCTTCTTTGCTCCAGTTTTCCTCACTATGCTCCCCTCCCTACATTTCGGAATGGTACCATTGTATGTTGGAAGCATGTAATCTGATTTGGATTTTATATGGGATTACAGTTAATAGATTGTATGAAACTCAGAAGAGACTTTGAACTTTGGACTTTGAAACATTGTTGAAACTGTGGTAGACTATGAGGACTTTTGAAGTAGGACTAAGTGCATTTTGCATTATGATATTGTTGCAAGTTTATGAGGCCAGGGACTGGTATGTGGTAGTTGCTCCCCCCCCCACATAAGCTCATAGGGAGTGGCACTACTAGGAGGTGTGGCTTTATTGGAGTAGGTATGGCCTTGTTGGAGGAAGTGTGTCACTGCAAAAGTGGGCTTTGAGGTCTCATATATGCTCAAGTCATGCCCAGTGTCTCAGACCACTTCCTATTGTCTACCAATCAAGATGTAGGACTCTCAGCTCTAGTACCACATCTGCCTGCACACTGCCATGTGCCACCATGAGGATAGTGGATTAAAACTTGAAACTGTAAATGAGCCACTCCATTAAATGTTTTGCTTTATGAATTTATAAGAGTTGCTGAGGTCATGGTGTCTCTTCATAGCAATAGAAATTGTAACTAAGACACCCTCCCTATTCTTGCTTCCACTGGTTTGATGAACACCAGACAAAAGTTCAAAGTACCTACTTACAGGAAGAGGTGATGGAAATAATATAGAGGTACCCAAACTTTCCCAAAATCAGTTTCCAAAAGGAAGACAGACTGGAGATGATACCAAGACATGGCTGGAGTCATTCCCACAGGAAGCAGGCTTTGAGAGCCATTCCAGACCTACCCAGTAGACTTTTCTTAATATACTGCCTATGTGTGACAGGCACAGGTTAAGTTGGATCTGCCTGCAACCTGTTTGTAGACACAGTGGTCTGCAGGGGATACAGCTTAGGAAAAAATCCTCCCATCAAAATATTTTGTGATGAAAAAAATATTGTCTAATCCTTCTTCTGCTGTCCTCTAGAAAGGCCTTTAATATCCTATAGGGCATGTTGCTTAAATCATTCCAACCAGGGCTGTGCAAATCTCTTCAAAGGCCTCCTCCAGCTGCCCTTGGGAGAGAATGCCAAAACACATTAGGTTCTGAAGCCCCGAACTGAAAAAATGTTTCTAATTCAGATCCCACCGTTTCCTTGACTAAATTCCATGGAATTACTTCTCATTATATTTCCTCTTGGCAAAATCTATACATCCCTACCCTTCTTCTTACCCTTCGGAAAGCAGTCAAGAGTTATTGTAGCTCTCCAATTCATCACTTAGCTAAGACATATACAGCGTATTAAATTATTTCAGCTTCTTTCTTCAGGCTCAAGTCCTTAATGTGATCTCTTTATTGTCGCCAGCATTCTTCTGGGTAAAGATCTCAAAGTTAGGAGGCGTTTTTAAAAAGTCACTTTAATCCAGCCACACAAGTACCAAATTGTGTCTACCCAGGAGACCCACAGACAGAGCTCCAAATGGTCCCTCGGCCTTCAAGAGATTCAACACCTTGTAAGTTAGCTCTTTTAATTTGATGAGCAAAACTATTTTCTTATTATTTGAGGGGTTTTGTCTCTTTGTTTGTGTTTCTGTAGAGAAAAAAAATGTGACTTGCAACTCTTTTCCTACACTTTGAAGGTCAAATGGAAACTCTGCCTATTGCATATACTTCCAATCAAATATTGAGAACAACTTATAAAGTCACTGAGGATCTCTAGGACCCAACTAATCTCAGGAAGTAAAAGCATTTATTAATGGAGTGAGAAACTAGCTGAAGTGTCTGGATCAGGTATTGGAGAGGGGAGACAAAGAAATGAGGGTGTTAAAAGATCCAGGAGTCTAGAGAAATAAAATGAATAACTTTCAGTATTTTATAGTACAATAGGATAATTATTATTGACCACAATTAATTATACATTTCAAAATGGCTAGTGGAGAGGATTTTGAATGTTCCCAATATAAAGAACCAAAAAATTCTTGAGGTGATGGATATATCAATTAACCTGACCTAGTTGTTATACCTGTCCACCCGTGTTGAAATGTCACATTGTACTCCGTAAATACACATAATTATTACCAGTTGAAATGGTAAATCTATAGATAGAGCATGCACTGCGTCTAACATTGAGAATAGCAGCAATAAGTCTAAGATTCTAAAATAAACCTACATTTCAAGAATTACTTCTGCTGTTTGTTCTCGGAAGATGACTCAGCGTGTTTGGCTGGCTCTGCAATCAGCTCCACGAAACCGCATTGGTTTCTGGGAAGTAAAAGCCTGCCCTGTCAAGTCCTCACATGCTCAAGGACAGGAAACTTTTGGCTAATTCTTCGTACTTGTTTTTAGAAAACCTTTTATCGTGTGGGTGGAGAAGGACCCTTCCTGCTTCTTAACTGGTGGAAAACTAAAGTTCTCCCAGAAAGGAAATAACATTGCTCCCTGTGTTTACCTCTGTCAGCACAACCTTTAAGACATAGCCAGTAGATTAGGGACGTAGTTCCACGGTGGAACATTTGCCTGGCAGGTGCAAAGCCATGGGTTGGATTCATTCCAAGCATAAAAAAAAAAAAAAAAAAAAACCTGAATTAATGTTCGTGTCCCCTGCACATCTCGCGATGATTCCAATCACTCCAAATATCCCTACATTTTCCTATTCTCCCAATAATAATGTATTAAGTTACTTTTGTCGCCATGAGAATTCAAGGGAGGGAGGGAGGGGTCTATTTTGGCTAGTGAGTGCTTCCTGCACTAGAACCTACCATGACAGGGAAAGTGTGACAGAGGTCTCAACCTGAGGTGGCAGGAACAAGTGCCAGTTACTGGTTTCAGGGTACCAACCAGGAAACAGAACAGTTGGGGCCACAGCCAGTCCACACCCTATTTCCTGTAGCCATCACACATCAACTGAAGTTTCTGCAACTTCTCAAACACCAGTAACCCTCTGGGAACCAAGTGTTCAAACACATGAGGTTGTGGGGGACATTTCACACATAAAGCCTACCGAATGGCATATTTGCCCTCCTGCCAGATGGATCCTTGGCATACTAGCTCTGACCACACAAAGAAATTCCAACAGCTACATTCTCGTCCAGAATAAACGTTAGACTCTTACCTGGTAAGTCAAATTATACATGAGCCAAAATTATTTATGAGCCATCTGAGCCACCTTAAGCCCACCTCTTTCCATTGGCCTCCTGTAGTCTCCTAGTAGATCTCTAACATAAAGAGGACCATGGCACCTGGTCCCACATGGACAGACACTCACACAGTCGCTGATGTACTCGCTGCGAGGACTGCCCTTCACCACTCGCTCCCAAATGAGTTAGCTCTGCCTGTTCTCCAGAGTCTGATCAGGCTCCTTTCAAGGCTGTCTGCTACTGCTCACAAAGACTCCAAAACCCTCAAGGAACTAGGTATTGTTTTTACCGCATTTCTTGAAGTATTTCCATGGCTCAGTTTGCACTGTCCTATAACCTTCCCCCTAATACTGATCTCCTACACAAGAGACTTGCTCTAGACCCTGAATCGTGCAATGCTCAATAAATGTTTATCAAGTAACATCAAACACAGCCAGTAATGGGATGTTATGCAGGAATTTAAGTACCAAGAGAAAGGCAAATATATGTATATCTCTATATATGTATATAATATATAGAGAAGTGAAATTTCATATTTATGTATTTGTTCATGCACACACATATAGTATATTCACATGCATAATATATACATATACACATACATATATATGCATGCATATTAACTACATATACATCTGTATATTTTTATATATATAAGCGTTTTAGGATTTTGGTTCTAGGTGCCTGATCCAAAGATTTCTGTGGTGATGTGACTGAGTCTGCCATTACACAGTCATTTTGCTATGGGGAGGAAAAGAAAAGAACTCATAACTTGCTGCCACTGTGCTTTCGAGCTGAAAAGCCATGCCCGGCATTGCTTTACATTGGTCAGGGACACCTCTGTTGGTGGCATTCCGTCCCTCTTATATTTCTATCCTGTCCTCTTAACAGTTCGGGGATTGCTGCAAAAATATCATTATGCTTTACAGCTGGGAGAAAAACGGAGCAATTCAATTTCCAACAAGGATAACACTGGGCAACTTTGCTCGCTAATTCTATAAAAGAGCCTGGAAAAAAACTGTAAAGAACCACCAATGTGCTATTTCCTGAAACAATTCCACCCCTCCCCGGTGCCCTCACAACAGTGACGGTCACAGCAGAAGAGGGAAGTGAGTTTCCAGGGGCTAATGACAGAGCCGTGATCCAGGATAGCAATAATTGAGTTTTAATGTCCTGAGCTGTTGCTTGCCATAAATCCTCTCTATGTAAAACTTGAGCCTCCACTAGCCGAGATTAATGGTTAGCAGTGTATATAATATTTATTAAACTTCCTTTTATGCTGCTTGGCAATCTGCGCTACCATCAAACAAGTTGAAGTAATTGACATTTAGCGCACCAAGCTGCTTTTGACTGAGAAGCATGACATTCATGTAGATAGTAAACATTTGGCAATTGCTGTAAATGTCTCCAAATTTAACGTCATGACCTTTTCCCAGGTAAATGTTTTTGGATAAAATGTAAATAATGATTCACCGGATGTCAAATACCACAGGATGTCAGATCCTGGGCAATGTCAAGTTTACTGTCTTGTTCCCCTCCAGAGGTTCACAGATTGCTCAGCCTGTTGCATCTCTCCATAAGTCTCAGACCAAAACTCACTCGCTACTACTTATTATAATTCCCTAACCCCCCACAACACAATATTTCTGATTAAGAAATGTGGCTTAGTTTCCTTGTGTAATTAGATGGAGCTTGGCATTTTAAAAATCCATACTCTGTGATAGAAGCCTCTGAGATCCAGGACAAAAAAATATCCCTCAGATCTGGAAGTACAAGCCTCCAATTGGAATGTAGGACAGATTCAAAGGGTCCATCCTTCTGTCTTCCAGCATCTCTAAGTCTTTTCCAACAGAGCCTGCTAATGTTATCAAAAGCGTAAGCTAAGTGCATCTAACCACACCACTCTGAAGAAGACCACCTCACCTATCAACAGGAAAAGGATCTCCCTGGTAACACACACTCAATCCCTTCACCTCACACTGTGTTTAACTACGTCTGCCTAAGAAGAGCTACCTGTCCACAAATATTGCCTTAGTACACACCGAGCACGGGGAATTTTGCCGTGTACCTTCCACTCATTTCGTTTTTACAACAATGCTATAATTGTTGCTGTTTGGGTTCCAGGGAAGAAGGACTGATGGATGGGCAGAGGGTTTTGTTTTGTTTTGAATCAGGATTTCACAATGTAACTCAGGTTAACTTTGAACCCCAAATCTGAGCTCTGACTTCTGGGTGCTGGCAGTGCAGGTGTGCATGCCTGGCTTGTCCTTTTAGGTTTGATTTGTTTTTGTTGTTGTTGTTTTAGTTTGGTTTTGGTGGTTTGGGAGGTTGGGGTTTTTTGTTTTGTTATGTTTTTTAGTAGCTTTGGTGCCTGTCCTGGAGCTCGCTTTGTAGACCAGGCTGGCCTCAAACTCACAGACATCCACCTGCCTCTGCCTCCTGAGTGCTGGGATTAAAGGTATGAGCCACCACCACCTCGCCATCCTTTTAGTTTTAAAAACTCCTAAATAAAACGTTTGAAAACTGTTATCAGATTTCGTAAGAGTATTATCATATTGCAACAAAAATAGATACATGCTGACATGCGAAACAGTAAGTTTAAAAACCTATCTAAAGTTGTTTTTGAGGTTCAAAGGCAACCGGCATCTCGGTCAGATTCCTAAAGAGGCTTTCAGTACAGAAGCCAGATGATCAGCTACAGACCTGTGATGAGCCTGCCATCCAGTCTTCCCTTTGCATCAGCCGGGGAGTGCGACTTAACTCTGAGGGAGGCATTGAGACCCTTCCCACACAGCGCTTGCCCTCTGAGGAAACAGCATCCTGTGCACTTTCACTAGTGATCATGCCACCAGATCAGCGATGAGGCTATTGGGGGTGACATTTCCCAGCACCTTCCCTGTAGATGTGGAGAACCTTGTTCTCAGAATATGTATATGACCTATTCAAAGTCACATTCCCCTGTGACCTTATATAGTCAGAGCTTCTCTGCTTTCTAGGAGACTTTTCCACACTCAACCTCACCCAGTCCCCTGTCCATTTCATTTGTAAAATGCTAAAGGTCTCAAAAATTATCTGATCCTCACCCAGTCATCAGGACCCGCAAATACCAGACAGTCTGAACGCATTCTTTATTATCCCTCAGGAGGGCCATTGGATTTTGTTCAAAATACTACCAATGATAATCATTCAGCCTCCTTTATAAAGCCAGTTACCTTCCAGACACATTACTGAGCTCTTTGCATATATTAGCACACTTAATCCTCACAACAACCCAGAGTTATTATCCACACTTAGAAGATTAAAAATAAAAAAAAGTAAGGCCTAGAGAAGAGGACAAAGATAGGTCTTAAATAAAATGTTCTTCGAGTTAAGGAGTCAGGGCAACCATCAGGGAAATCAGCTCATATGCTTTGATGCTTTGAAATTTCCATGGTGTAAAAATACATACTTTCAGACATGAATGAAAATAAGAACACATATGTGTGCATATGCACCTGTTGTTTTTGTTTGCTGTCTTTTATAAAACACAACGTGCAGGGTCTTAGCCCTGACCTATCAAGTCAGACTACCCCTGATCAGCATCTGTCCCTCTTTATTCGTGAATAGATCATTCTGATGGGTATGGTTCTGTCAGCTAAGGTTGCTTGTCTTCTACTGATAAATTCTGGGATAGAGGGGAAAATCATTGCCTTTAGCTGTGTTCCCACCTCTGAGTCCACCAGGCTCCCACAGATAGCTCCAAACTCATCATCATCCAGATGGCCTTGGTTAATCTTGGTAGATCACAAACCAAAACTAACAGAGATAAATGTAAACGTGAGAGATCTGTGGGGGAGGGGAAGTGGGACAGGAACAATAGGAAGGTGGTAGGTGACACTGTTCCGCATGCAAGGCATCCATATGTGAAATTGTAAAAATAATGCAATACTAACATTTAAAATGAAAAATTATTGACTCTCCTTATGTAACTAGATTTGGCAAGAAACATGTCCTCAATAGCTTACAAGAACGGAGCCTACAGTTATAAAGTGATAATTTTTAAATCTCCAGGGCATATTTAGATGATTTAAAAAGGAACAGAAACATTTTGTACCAAATGCAAGGAAAAAATACACCTGAATCTCAGAAACAGCAGAAGTTTGGAGGCCTCGCCAACACTGGGCGTCCAGACACTCCCTCATTTCAACATCTACTAGGAGTAAAAACAGAATTGAGAACTAGAATTGTTAATCCCTGATTTAGACCATTGAACCCCAGTGCCCTTTCAGGCTAAAGTAGATTTTAAATTCAATTCACTTGAAGGAGTTCATTGGTGACCTTTGAGAAATCAATTGCATGGTATATCAGGGTAAAAGATGATCTAACTTCTCTATAAATTGATGATTTGAAAAAAATGTGTGTACCCCTATCAAGCACACTGAAGAGCACTTTGCTGTTCAAAGTTCAGTGGTGGCCTATGATATCCTAATGGGGAACTCGGAATCTCTACTGTGAAATGCAGCTGAAGAGATGAACATTGAGAACCAGGTCTCTGCACAACATACAGTCATTTTTATAAGCTTTCTTTGCGGCTTATTCTTTGTTTTGACTACTTGAATAAAAATTGCAGTAATTCTTAAATTGCAATACTCATATTTTTTAAAGCAGCACACTTACTTTCCTGTAAAGGCAAAAAGAGTTTAAACATAAACAAATCTTTAAATTTTCTCATGCAGAATCCTACGGTATACATGGGGATTGTCACAACTGACCAATGAATCGGACTTTTGGAACTCAAGGGCTATCTCTACTAGCAACCCACAGACCCTGAACAGCAAGATTCAAGGGCCAGTGGCTGAACTTGGCTTCCTTATTTCTTATCAATTCTAATAGACATATCCAGATAACCTTCAGCTCTCTGCTTTCAAGACTGCATCCCAAGCAGAACTCATCCTCAAAGGAAGTACATCACGTACCTGTGAGTCCAGTACATTATGTACCTATGCCTCCTCCAGTACACCATGCACCTGTGACTCCAGTACAACATGCACCCGTGACTCCAGGACATCACATACCTGTGTCTCCAGGACATCACACACGTGTGACTCCAGGGCATCACGCACCCGTGACTTCAGGACATCACGCACCTGTGACTCCAGGACATCATGCACCTGTGTCTCCAGGACATCATGCACCTGTGTCTCCAGGACATGTCAGTTAACAAAACAGCAGTAGCTCTCTTAAATCACTTGTTGGCCCTCACTAACAGTTTCCAATTTTGATGACATTTACTAATTGTCTTAGTTACTAAGGCAACTTATAAAAGAAAGCATTTAATTTGTGACTTGCTTTTCCAGAGGGTTGGCATTCATTACCATCAGGGCCAAGAGCAAGGCCACAAGCACACAGTCATGACACTAGTGCAGTAGCTGGGAATTTACATCTTAAGACATCCCCACAAGGCAGAGAGCACTGAGAATGGGAGGGTTTGGGAAACCTCAAAGTCCACCAATGGAGTAAACAATCAAATTCAGAGGTTAGACCAAAAGATATCAACAGCCCTTGTTTGGTAAGATTAGCATAAACTTGGGGGGAAACTGAGAACTGGGGGGGGGGACTGAGAGCGGGTCTGTCAGTTAATGACAGAGAGGTTAAAGTGTCCCTAGTTTCTTGTCTTTGGAGGAAGCACTTGCACTTGTCCGTGGACTACCCTCAGAATTGGTAAACAACCACTCAAGCCCCATCTCCTGTCTGCCGAGCCAGCGGTTAAACACTGCTTCTCAGGGCAGTTTATATAAATAAGTTATGGACAATATATTGCGAGCTTCCACCACCTAATAACATCATGTATTTTTTATGGATTGTTGGAATTTGCAGGTTGGAGGCATATCCATTGAGATGGATAATAGTTGTGTGCTTTTATTTTATGCACTTAGCCTTCTCATTGAGGACTGCATTAATCTTGTGTTTTACAATGGTGAATGCCAAAGAAGCATCTATTCCTCTCTGGAAAGAAAATCCCGTTTTGGCTTATAACGTACTAGCTCCTTCCGCTTATCTTCTGCTTAGACATTTTTATTAGGATAATTGTTTTTTGGACGCATAAACCAAGCTCTAGAATCTAAGAAACAGAAGTTCCTATGGGGAAGATTTATGACCCAATATGAAATTTTCTTGCACTTTGAAACTCAGCCTCCAAAGTCAAGAAGAATTTGATGTCAGAATGTTTTAAATCATTTTCTAGAAGAGGTCTCATGCAAGTGCCTAGAGACACTAAGCTTCCTATAAATGGAGTTAAATTTCAGATTAATATGCATGGGTATCAAGCAGTATTAGGTGATTTAACCATCATTAGCTTCCAATTGTTACACAGATTAAATAGCTATTTTATTCTAAATGCAAACACAAGAGCACAACACAGACCTATCATTTAATTGTTTTAAAAATACTATAGTTTTGAATATTTCTACTGAGACAGTTTTTTTTCTAACCCCGCTGCAAACAAAACAAAATAAACAAAAAACCATGCTGCTGGTGTATGAATAAAAACTAGTCCATGCCAGACACCATGACACGATAAACAAATGATCCAACACATGTTGGAGTTTTACATGTTTTAATCTCTGTGTTGACATTCTAGCAATCTCCCTGCTTATAGAACATGGGAAATAGAGGAGACCTGAGAAGTAATATAGTACAGCATGTGTATTTTACATGGGACAATCTGAATAGGTAAGAGAGGAAATGACGAGGAGAGAAAGCAAAATGTTTGCTTTTGTTATGATTCTCTTTCCTCCCATGACCAAGGAAACCAAGGAAATAGTGCACACAGCAGGAACTTACTTCTGTAGCTATATTCCAAGAAGCTCTGTTGAGTTTGCAATCACAGATAGTACCAAATCCCATATATGCAATGTATTCATTTTCCTCTGTACTCTATAGCTTTGCTGTGTGGTAATAGATTTAATATCTTATGATCTGGTACGCACTTTGCATTAGTTTTTGTATATTGGGACCATGTGCAAAAAGCATGGGTTATTTGAACATAGGTATAGTGATTGCTAGATACTCAAATTGGTGAGTGTTGGGCAGATGGATAGCATATACAGTATGAATATCTGGCCAATGGGCTTATTTACTCACCGGGTAGGGCAAAGTAGGACAGTGTTTTAATTATGATATACAGAACAGCATATATAGTTTGGTACTTATAAGCTATATATCTTTTAAATTTTCTATTTAGTATTTTTGAACTACCATTGACTGCAGGTAATTGAGACCTCAAAAAGCAAAGCCATGGGGAGTAGACAGTTTCACATAGAACTATTTTATATTCTTCAGTGATAACTTTAATGATTCCATGATCATCATAAGATTATACATCCTAAATAGGTTTTTCAATGAAACCAACCGAGATTCAAACTACATTGGATAAAAACATTAGCCACTTTCTTTTCCTTGTTTATCTATTTCTTTCTTTCTTTTTTTTATTTCTTTTGTTGTTGTTTTTCGAGACAGGGTTTCTCTGTGGTTTTGGGGCCTGTCCTGGAACTAGCTCTTGTAGACCAGGCTGGCCTCAAACTCACAGAGATCCACCTGCCTCTGTCCCCCAAGTGCTGGGATTAATGGTGTGCGCCACCATTGCCTGGCTTATTTTTTCTTTTCTTTTTTATCACTCATGAAACTTACTTCTACAGCTTCTCCTTTCTCAAAATCATCTTTTTGAAAGTTCTGTTTTTGGGTGCTTATCTGTTGTTTTCACTGAAGGTAAAAATGTGAATGCTTCGCTGACGTTGCCTGAGAACTGCTCTGTCTTCAACTATGCATAAGACAACTCTGAGACTCGAAGGGTATCGTTCTATGCCTTATGTAAATGAATCTACCATTATCTAAATGCCAACTCACCGCAGAGAGGGAAACCTGATAAATCCTTAATGAACGTAACCCTTATTAACAGTCTATGGTCCCAATGAGAACTCCTCTTGTAATTTAAAGCCGCTTTATAATTACCCAGTTCCCATAAGCAGCTACTGTAACGACACCAGGCTCGCAGTCCATCAGACGAGCAGCAGCACAAGTACATCTATAGCTGTTCGCTTTTAATAAGTCAAACACAGTAATGGGTGTTCTCCGGTAATAACAATACAGCCTGTATTTATGAATGCGCGGGAATGTTTACTTATAATGGTACACATTAAAACATTAAATAAGAAGTAAATATGGTAGACAATGAAGTACTGCATCTAGTAAACAAAAAAATGCTCTTAGACAGTTTGTAGTTCTTGCCCTGCCACCTCGATCATCATGCACACTGCCCTGGTTTTGTCGGGATGATAAATGACACCACCATCAGCACTGTGAGTAGACTCACTCCTATTCATATAGAAGAAATCTCCTATTATAAAAGTAAGACTGGCAAATCCAAAATTGACCAGAATGTGTGCACCTAGAAATGCTGTAGACTTCTATCTAGGAACAGGACGACATGCCAAAAGTGGCTTAATTTTGCAATGCCATCACTTAGAACTTCCAATGCTTGACGTCAGAGCCTGAAGTGTTGATAATGAGGCGATCTGTAAAGAGTGATGTCCATAACCTTTTACCTTTGCTATCTCTTCAAAGGTCACTTGGCTTTATGGACTTTTATAGGCACTCATTTGAAGTAATTGTATAATATATTTCAGCGAAATCAGATGTGTAAGGTCAGAAGAAGAAAAGATGCCCCAGCCAAACATCTTCTTGATGCCCTACGTCTTCAAGACTGAAGGTCACTACCATGCACTGTCCACATTAGCAGTACACTCAAAGAATTACGTCTTGATACATGGTGAGTGGCAGGAAACTGTCATAACTCTGGCTAGTGGTCTTCGTGGTGGCCCTATATATAACACAATGCGTTTTCTCATATTAAACAGCTCTGCAAATGCCTATTTCCTGGCCTGAGTCTCCTCTACAACGAGCGGCTTGAGACCATGACGATGACTTATGCCTTAAGATTCCTTCAACTCCCTATTTAGATCTCCAATCAGACACAGTACTTTGCACATAGTGGGCATGCGATATGCATTTGCGGATTAAGGGTTGGGTTAGGAGGACAGATCCAGAGTGGGAAGGAAGAAACGAAGAAGGAAAAGAAGACGAATTCTTCCTGTCACCCTTATTTCATTTTTAAGCATTTCTTTTTCTAACCCTCTAATTATGTGTATATGTATCTATTTGTGTATGTGGTTCTCTACCATCCTGGTGCAGTTCCTCATTTTGTGGTGACCCCAACCACAAAAATAATTTTGTTGCTATTTCATCAGTGTAATTTTGCTACTGTTCTAAATTGTATTATAAATATCTGTGTTTTCTGATATTCTTAGGTGACCCCTGTGAGAGAGTGGTTCGATCCCCCAAAGGGTCTCAACCCAAGGGTGCTGTAGGAAATCTTACAGCCAGTAGCCCTTAAGTTACCCACCCACTGGGACATGGCCTCTTATACTATTTATGCCGATGCAAAGCCCATGTCTGTCCTCTTTTCCGGCTGTGGGTCCATGGCATCTCTGACTCTGCCCTTCTTTCTCCCAGCATTCTTTCCAGTCGTCCCCACCTACCTAAGTTCTGCCCTATCAACAGGCTAAGGCAGTTTCTTTATTCATTAATGGTAATCACAGCACACAGAGGGGACTCCCACATCATAAGGGTTGAGAACCACTGGTGTATGGGCATGTGTATGTGAGTGCAGTGTCTGAAGAGGTCCAGAAGAGGGAGTTAGATTCCCCTGGCACTAGAGCTATGAGCTCCCTAATATGGGTTCTGGAAAAAATTTATATCTTCTCCAAAAGCAGGGCACATTCTTAAGCATGGAACTACCTCTCCAGCCCTCACAGCCTTCTGACAGGCTCTGCCACTTTACCCTTGTGGTACCAGCAGATGAGCACATATGAAGGAAATGCCAACAACTAGATGCCTGTGTTCTCGCCTAACATAATGGCGTCAAGAAAAGATGCTGGCACGGTGTCCTGCTGCAATGAAATTTAGAGAAACTCCCTGTAGTTACGGTATATTTGGAGTTCCATTCGATGAAGTTAATCAAGCAGGAAACCATACACATCATTTTTTTAATAATTTCAGGACACCAAAGTAATATTTATGAAGTGCCTGATGCGGATCTGAGAATATGCTACGAACTGAAACGCAAAAGAAGCTTAGCGTTTACTGAGGATTTAGTAATTTGCCAGATGTGCTGAACACGTTCTCTGCCCTTGAGATAATGGCGTGGCCTCTGCAAAGCCAAAGCATGCACGTCCTAAAAACACGATGAGAACAGGAGAGGAAGAGAGACACTCTGGAATGATGGTAATGCTACCTACCATCTGATCGGTGCTTCCTAGAGGTCGGACAAGGTATAAGCATTGTACTTGTGCTGTTATTTAATGTTCACCACTCTGTACTTACTGAATTCCCCACATTACAGCTGAAAATAAAAAAGCTTAGCTCAAAAGAGTTCATTAGCAAACTGTCTCCATCCAATCACGCTGCTATAACAAAAGATCGTGGCTCAAGAGTTTATAGGCAATAGTAGAATATTTCTTTCTGTTCTGGAGGCCCAGGTCATCAGTGAATGACTCTAGCCAATGTCCTTCATAGCCCTGAAGTCCATGCACATCAACTTGTGATCCAATGTTTCTGGTTACTTATCTGTGTTTTTAGAGATAGACAGGACATTCTTGAAAATAAGGGCTCTATATCTCCTAAACCTACAAGAGAAATTTTATGGAAGAGAGAATGATCTAGACCTTAGAATGTTGACCTGATTTTCATGGTTTGAAAAGATGAATGCAGCGATATCAAAGTGGAACCAGAGATTTCTTAAAATAGCCATGAAACAGTCCACAAAATGACAAATTCTGTCTGGGATCGGATAATTTAATAGAATGGTCAATAAATCTGAGAGGGCTAATCTATAGAAGCAGAATAGCAACCTGTAGATCATAACCTCCCATGCCAGCTCCTTCCTCTTCCACCTCCACTTACTTTATGATATTAAATTCCATTACTTTGGCATTTGAATTGGTTTTCACTCCCCCTGCCAACACGCCATACACCACACACACATACACACACACACATACACACACACACATACACACACACACATACACACACACATACACACACACACACACGCCTCTCTACTATTCAAACCTCAAATTAAGGACTTACAATTTCTTCCTGGGATTTATACCTGAGGACCCACTTGCTATAACCTCACGGCAAATTCATCTCTCGCTCTCTTCTCTCTGTCTTGACATCAGTTTTCCTGAACAACAAAGGAAGCATTATAATAAGACAGTTCTAATAGGCTACTGTGGGCACAAATGATGCAATGCCTGCGAAATGGCGGCCTGGGTGCCTGGGAAACAAGATGGACTTGCAGGAGAGGGGAATATTTCTCTTCTATCTTCTTAAGCTAAGTGTCTGGGTCCTGGGAATTAAACTGACAATTCATAGATTAACTGATAGAGAAAATAGACAATGCCATATATATCTATACTTTCAGAACTTTTCTCTGTCTACATTATCCATTTCCTTCAGTTCAAAATAAGCTATATACCTTAAACAAATTTGGAAACTGCATCTAGTCCCCTCCAAACTGAGTGCTGGTTTGCCTTGGTCTTATCTATCTCTTTATGATCTGTCTCTTCTATTATCCATATGCTGAGCTAAGATCAATGCCCATTTACAAAATATACCCTGACCATTTAGGTCTGCTGAGTCCAATTTTCACAACGGTCTCTTTGCCTGCAGAACAGAAGCCAAACAACCTTGTCTGAATGCTTTTGTTTGCCATTAGTAGATTCATTCTATTTGCAAAATAGGTAAAGCCCCCTCTGTGTGTCAGGAATTAATTTACACGCATAATGAGGGCAACATCAAAATTAATGTCTCAAAATCTAGAGCTCATGATGACATCATGGATCTTATAGAAAGCACTGGGGTCCCCAGCTTGTTCAGGAACCCATAGATGTGACTGGGAACGCCAGCAGAGAGCATAAAGCCTGAGAAGGAAAAGGATCCCAGGTGCTCATGGCCCCAGCATTTACAGAATAAACAAAAGAATACATGAAGGAACCCGGGGGGAACATTCAACAGAAATGAAATGTTTGGACTCCAAAGGAAGCTGTAACTTAGTCATGAGCCAAGAAGCACATGAGTGGTTAACATGGAGCAGGAGTTGTGTGCCTCATTGCCAACAGTGGGATGAGCTACGGCGTGGGTAGAAACCCAATGACTGTGGCTTTAAAGACCATGGCAGGCGAAACACAGGCTACAGGCTGCACTTGAGATATTTTCAGCAGGTGGAAGTTCCTGTGCACTCAAGAGATGAGATTTCTTTTATGTAAAACTCTTCGTGAGAGATTTTCAACTATGGCCACTTTTAGAGTTATTTTAACATGTTTGAAGAAGTAATAATGGCCAGAGAAAATGACAATTAGATCAGAAAGGAAAAAAACTCTGATCTAAATGATTTTAAGATTCAGTTGACTTTTGCTGTTGCTGTTTTAATTTTGCACATGATTCAGGCTTGCAGCCATGCTTAAGGACCTGTCCGCTGCTGCGGACGGGAGATTAAAGAGACCTTCTGGCTATCTTGTAGAAGAAACACGGGCTCCCTCCCAAGCAACACCCAGAGGAAGAAAACAAAAACAGCCATCTTTCCCTCTCAGTTCTCAGCTGTTGTCGTCTGACAAAGAGATTAACAAGAGAAAAACAAACAACTTTTAATAGCCTGTAAATTTCATATGTACCTGAGGGAAGCTCGGAGAATAAACAACTCAAAAGCTCGGCTTTAAACTCTGGTTTATGGCACACTTTTGACAAAGAACAATGCAAGGGTGAGCAAGATGATGCAAGTAGGTAAACTGCTTGCCATGAAAGTGGAAGGACCTGAGTTCAAATCCCCAGACCCCACTAAAACCCTAGCACAGTAGCTCATGTCTGTAATCCTAAGGCTTCCATGAGAAGCCAGGTGGTGGAGATAGGAGAGGCTCCAGAAGCTCATGAGCCAGTTAACATAAAACAAGCGTCAGGAAAACAGCAGAGACTGTGCCCAAAACAAGGTAGACGATGTTGATGCCCAAGGTTGTGCTCTGACCTTCACGTGTGTGCCTGTGTGTTCCCTTAGGCTCCTAAACTCACTCACACAAGTTTTTAAAGGGGAATACAATTGCAGAAGAATGGTAGGACAGAGGGAAGTGGTTTGAGATTCCAAGAATAGCAAATTGTGGGAAAGAACATAAATAGGAAAAAAAAATCAGTTGATAAAGCAAGATACTGGAGTTTTTTATGCAGATTCCTTGGGTGCCGTCTTCAAGTTAGAAGTTAAAGCGGTTTTACCGTGGATCTCTACATCTGTGCTTTGGGAAAGGAAGGATTGTAGGAACCAGAGGGGTTGAGCAGACCACAAGAAAAGCCACAGAATCAACTAACCTGGGCTCATCGGGGATCACAGAGCCTGAGCCAACAACAATCAGGGAACCTGCATGGGTCTGACCTAGGTTCTCTGTATATACCACAGTTGTGTTGTTTGATGTTCTTGTGGGACTCCTAACAGTGGGAGCAGGGGCTGTCTCTGACTCTTTTACCTGCTTTTGGGACCCTTTTCCTCCTACAAGCTTGTCTTGTCCAGTATAAAATGAAGCGATGTGCCTAGTTTAATTGTAATTTGATATGCCATGTTGGGTTGATATCCCTGGGAGGCCTGTCCTGTTCTGAAGGGAATTGGAGGAGTGGATCTGTGGGGGAAGGGAGATGAAGGGAAGAGATTGGGAGGTGAGGAGGGAAGATGTAATATATGAAAGAAGAATATTTTCAAAGTTAAAGTTGTCTCCTTGACTAACTGTCGATACTCCTGGGAAAGACAAGGGGGAAGAGTAACAACACAGGAATTTTTATAAATCATGATATATGCTTTTGGTACATGAGCTTCACTTTGCCCTCGATTGATGCAAATGATCTTAATAAATACAATGAGCCTAATAAGGTAAGGAATAGACAACCTCCTATAGGTTACTGGGTACCTTTATAAGGTGAATTCTTTAGTTAAGGTAAAATTCACGTTAGCTAGTATGAGCCAAGAGGTAAGGGTAGTGCCCACCTTCACAAGACATTATGTTATTGGCTCCATTGACTGTGTACCTAACTCTGTTGCCATCCACTTGCAAATGATCAGTTGTCTGCCACCCACATACCCCATAGAAGTACCATGACGGGAAATGCTGAATCTCCATGGTTCTAAAACAAAAGGAAAAAAACATAAATAAAATTTATGAGTAAATAATAAGTGTGCATGGACATGCAAGCCCAACACTAGAGAGGCCAAAGTCGTGTGAGATCATGTGTTCAAAGAAAGCCAGGGTTGCATACTGAGACCCCAAGACTCTGTCACAAAAAGTAAATAAGAAACTAGACTCTACTTCCATGGGTACAGTAGAGACCAACCACGGGTACATGCTGTGAACTTCCAAAATTGCTTGTACATCATTGATTTGGTTAACTGAACAGTGAAAAGCTTTAACTCCTATATTCAGCATCATCCAGGTAAAGCATTTGACAGATAATTCATTTTGCTTAAGCTAACCCTGAACCTGAGTGACACTTCTGTCCTACCTTCCTAAATGACCCCAAACCGAATAGAGACAATGACATAAACCCAAATAATGATTTAGTAGGGCAATTACCAGAAGTTTATAAACTGGATACACAATAAAGAGTTTTAAATTTGCTGATAAATGAAAGTTTACTAATTGTTTAAGATAGGTGAGTTATAGAACATCACCCAATGCAGTGAACTGTCACTCATTGTCACTCAAATTCAGTTATGTAGGTGCTTGCACACATGACACACTCCCAAGCATACATGCACATGTGTATACACACACACACTAATTGCCTTTAAGGAGTAGACACACATATGCCACCATGGTGTGCACGTATACAACAAATGCTTGCACATACCATAGCGTTGAAGAGCTGAGATCCATCACAGCATCAGAGGGCGCACTGATGGTCACAGCGGGAGAGGATGAAAATAAACAAATGGATACTTTTTTAATTTGTAAGTGACAAGATGAAGAATATTGTAGATTTTCCCCACCAGACTGTAACAATATTAAGGTAAATCAAATTTTGCACCTCATTTATTTAACAATGTCGTTTTTCAGTTGCTGAAGGTTTTTTTTTTTTGACTCTCAGAATACAAGGCTGCACAAATTTCCCAGAATTTATTTTTGTAAAGGAAAAAAATAGCAGTTAGCTCTTGAACACTTAATTATAATTGGCTACGCTTCTTTTCTTTCATTAAGTGATCACTTATGAAAGACTACTTCATGATCATCTAAAATGTCGCTTTGGAAAGACTGAAGCAAGCGAGGGAAGATGTAATCACAATGTAATGTAATCAGAATACTTAATTAACATGCAATCATAAAAGAAGAAAACAGTCTCATAGCATTTGCACCCAAAGCCAACAATGGGACTCTATCTCAAAAGAGATATAAGCCTTATAAATACCTTAATGGTTACAGCACTTTTAAAAATCATTTCCCTGGTCATTCTTCTATTTTAAATAGAAAAACTAAAAACCTGGCAAAGAATTGGGTATTGTGGGACTATTGCCTATTGTTGCCAAGCCAATTCAGCCACACTGAAGTTGAGATGGAGAGGCCAAGACACTCCTCACATGTCTCCATGACAAAGGCTCCCTTCCCATCCTTCACCTACCCACAGATCTCTCCTTTCTCTGGAGCCTGTGATTAGTAGGGAAGTTATTGTCAAAACATAAAGCTCTATCCCTTGGATCTTTTGTTTTCTGCTATTCAAGCAATCATAGGAACATGTCTGTCACAGTTTAGATCACTAATCTACCAAAAAGGCTCATGTTTTCAAAGATTGGTCCCTGGAACAGCGGTATTGACTGTGGATTTCAAGAAATAACTTGATCATGAGGGATCTGATATTATAATCTCATAAATCCACTTACAAATTCCTGGCTTAATGGGCTGTTGGGAGGTGATGGACACTTCAGCAAGTAGGGCTAGTTCAAAGAAAGGAGGTCACTAGGGATGTGATCCAATGGTAGAGATAGAAATATATTTATTTATTTTATACGTCTATCTCTCCCAATCTCATATCTCTCCAAATCTCTATCTTTATCTCTCTCCCACCTTCCATGATGTGCTTTCCTTTCCACTGGCCCAGAAATAATGGAACAAAATATGATTGTGTCCCAAACCTCTGAAATCATGATTGAAAATAAATGTTGTCTCCTTCAAGTTGATTTTCTTAAATATCCAATCATTATAACAGAAGACTGACTAACACAAAATCAAAATACTGTTGCCACATCCACTGAACTTCATTTGGTCCACTACATCCACCGCATCCCTTGGTCCACCACATCATTTGGTCCACCACATCATTTGGTCCACTGCATCATTTGGTCCATCATGTCATTTGGTCCACCACATCAATAGAAAGATAAACGTCAAGAGAGGAATTTGGTAAGAAGTCAGAACATAACCACAAAGAATGGAAACAGTTATCAGAGCTCCAAGTGAAAGACTTTTAGGCATGATTCTAGTCATGGAATGTGAAGTGGTTTAAAATCTATTACTTTCTTATGAACCGCAATACCCTGATGCATAGCTCTTTGGATGCACGTACGGCAGTTTCTTTATGGTAGGTACCCATCAGAATTGCTAGTCTTTAGAGTGTACTTGTAATTTTAATAAACTACACAATACTGAGTGGACTTCCAAAGTGACAAATGACGTCCCCTAGAAAGTTGTGAGTTCCTGCTCTAGTCACCATTGAGTCTGAAAATAAAATAAAGAGGAGGGCACGCTGTTCCCCCTTCAACTTGGATTTTTCTCCTTCTGGATTTCGTTAATCTTTCATCCCTGGGCAATGTGGCTGCTTTTTTTTCACAGTTGCCTAGTTTTGTTGGTCTAGTTTTCTAAAGTACTTTTGTATCTGTCTTGTGGAGTTATAGAGCTTTTTGTTGTTCACCTGATATAGAAGATGCTTAGCCTATAAACCTGCAGCTATAGAGGACAACAAAATTGCAAGCTCACCAAGCTGAAGAGCTGCCCAGAAAGCAATTAGCAGTCACTAATGTTCCATCTGTTTAAATCTGATCAGGGACCACAGAAAGGAACTGGTGCTTCACTGAAGAAAAATACCTAATCATCAAAAAATTTAAATAATCTATATAAATCAGAAAATATAAGAAAGAAAACATTTTTTATGTGTTCTACCTTTTTTTTTAAACAGGTAATCTAGAGCTAACAATATTTTTAGACATGGCATTTTCTCAGTAAATAGGGTTTAAAGCTTTCTTTCCCATATTCGACTGTTCCAAAGGTGACCGTATAATTGATCATACAGTCACAGTCTCTTGTTGGAGCAGTGTGTCCAAGTTTGAGCTTCAAAGCAACAATGAAAGCTAAAATGTTTTCTCACATCTAAACGCAAGCGTAATACTGAACTGATAAAGACAGCTGAACAGAGGGAGCTGAAAGTCCGAATGCATGCTTTTTTCTCTTATTTATTCACTTGTAAAAGGATGAGTTGGTGCCACCACAGTTTTGAAATGTCCTCACCAAGTGTTCCTTTTTAGTATCTTCATGGGTCAGTGACTTCCCCATAGCTGCTATGATCATAGTTAAGCCTCACATTGTCACCTCTGACGAGTGACAACCTTCCCATGTTGGTCCTAAGGGCCCTTCCCATGGGACTGGGACTCTAACAGCTATCTTAATTTCTGGTGTGATCAGAAAGTATTCATTACTTTAATTTTAAATTATAAACCTATTTATAACCATTTAGATTAGTTATAAATCACCTACTCCAAAGCTAGACTCAACCCCTCCTCCATGGACTCATGGTGTTTGTAGATAAATGACATTTAGAAACACAGACCGAGCCAAGGGAGGTTCATGACCCATATACACTTGGATGTCATATTTTTTAGAACTTTTCCATGAACATAACTAGAAAATAACCTCTTAGATAAAATACGCCAGCTTTTTATTGATAATTCTAATTAAATCCATAATTACAGAGTTTCTGCTAAGCCTCATTAATCTCACACTTTTATCCTTTCTCCCAACACTGAAAACCTTTGTGTTCAATGACAGTAATACAAATACTCATTTTCTTTATCCTTCAACATGCAACACTTAAAATACAATTACCATTAAAATTATTTTACCCCGTTTTGCCCTATAAAAATATATCTAATGTAAATAAATTATTAAAAAAAAAAAACTTCGTGGGACCAGCAAAATGGCACAGCAGGAAAGGGACTAACCACCAGGTCTAATGTGATTGACTCTGACCCCCAGAACCACATGGTGAGAACTGACCCCAACAAGCTGTCATCTGACCTTTGCAAGTATGCTATGATGCACATGTACATGCAAGTACACACACAAACACACACTAGTAAAAAGGTTAAAATAATTTGGAATTAGTAACTTCTGTCTGCGTAGTTATTGCTCTACCATTTCTAAGCATTCTAAACATGACATTTCATTGTCTACAGACTACCTTGATTTATCCAAAGTCTAGTTGTCAAAATAATATATTAAGCTCATCCTACAGTCTTCATGGAAAACCAAAAGTGGAGACTTTCCTAATTTGGGGCATTTCCTAGTGCCTCTACCTAGGAAGTTTCACAATTTCTAAGTCATTTTTGCATTAATTTGAAGCTCCATGTTTCATGAGTTTCCAGTATAAATTCAAAGTCCCAACTCACAAAAGGCTCTATTTCTCTCCTCAAGAAGCAGTGAGCCATTCTTCCCAGATTTACAAGCAGTTAGAAGCATGGTTTATCTTAGAGTAAGCATTAGAGAAACCAGAATTGCCATCATGCAGGCCTATTTTCTTCAACAGAAGAAAATGAATGATACATGGTCACCTGAATGGTGGCATGAAAGTGGTCAGGCCACCTGGTGATCCTTTGATATTCTCTGAGGAGCCAGCCTCCACATGAATTTCCCCCAATTCCTGAGAATTGTTTAGCATCTAATCCTGGGATTTGTGTCTCAGTGAAGAGAACTCTTCCTTAGGAACCCCACATGCTTTGGATCCTCCATCAACAGAATATATCCTTATGCTTATTACAAACTCTTCCTTGTGGTCCTAGCCCTGAGTAGTGTATCAGCCAATAAAACTCATTCTTATTGTAAAGGTCACAAGGGCTTGGTTATTTTGCATGGGAATCTCAATGTCACCATCCTTGAAATTTTGTTATGAGAATTGTCACATGGAGACTCCCCTTCTCCCCAAAGTTTGGCTGTGTTTAAATGTGTAAGAGAATTGAACTATGGTATCAGAGTTGCTAGAAGTTTTGATACAGTCTGACTGACCAAGTCCAGTTGGACTGAGTTTTCATTCTCACGTCTTCTCAGTCCATTTTCCTGTCAGCAGTGATGCCTACAGGAACCCCACAACAACCAGTGGAGATTTTTCTATTCCTGTTAAGAAACAGAGCCCGTGAGTGGGGAAGGAGAACTTGAGAGATGGCTCAGGGGATAAAACCTTGCCATATAAGCATAAGGATCAAAGTTTGTATCCCCAGGACTCACATAAATGATCCTGGTAACCCACCTGTTAGCTCAGTACTCATTCAGAACACAGTAACTGGGAGCCCTAGAGCAAGCTGGTTAGGCGAATCAGCAAGCTCGTGGTTCAAGTGAGGACTCTGCCTCAGTATGTAAGTTGGAGAGAGATTTTGGCAGATACTCAAGGCCAACCACTAGCGTCCAAATGCAGACACGCACACATACACATTAAACTCCACACACATATGCCCACATACATGAGAATAGGCATACACTCCTGAACACACCACACAAAATAAATATAAACAAAGAAAAAGAACATGGATTTCAGAGCTTCTTCCATTAGTCAGTGTCATGTTTTAGGTGTGGCTTCAGGTTATCCACCAAGGCCTGTGAAATGTAGCCCCAATTGTGAGGTAGAAGAGAGCAGAGACATCATGCAGATTTTATCAACCAGCATTTCTTCCTGATCATCCTGTTACCTCAACCACAGCTCCAGCAAGAGTTACCAAAGACAAAGAAAGAGAATTACAGACCAATTTCCTTATAAACAGAGTTGCAAAAGTGTTCAATAAAATTCTTGGAAAAAGGAATCAAAGAACACAGCAAAAAGATCATCCACCATGATCAAGCTGGCGTCATCCTAGAGATGCAGGGATATTTCAACATCCATAAATCAACAAACAAAACCCACCATAAAAACGAATTGCAAGACACAGACTGCAAGATCATCTCATAGATGCAGAAGCGGCCTTTGACAACATCTAACACCCTTCATCATAAATGTCCTGGAGAGATTAGAGATACAAGGGACGTACCTCATAACAAAGGCAGTTTACAACAATCCTGTACCTTAGCTGAAATGGAGAGAAACTCAAAGCAATTCCACTGAAATCAGGAAGAACACAAAAGTTGTCCACTCTCCATCTACCTATTCAGTATAGTGCTTGAAGTCAACAGGAGCAATAAACAACTGAAGGAGATCAAGGGGATAAAATTGGAAAAGAAGATATCAAAATATCTTTATTTATAGATGATAGGATAGTATACATCAGTGACCCTGAAAACTCCCCAGGGAAACTCTAACAGGTGATGAACATTTTCAGCAAACATAAATATCCACCCAGGCACAACCATTTTGATCTACATTGGTGTTTTGCCTGTAAGACAAAACAGGAGAATGGCGGCACAAAGCCTTTGGGAGTGGCCTATCAATATCTAATGTGACTTAAGTCCCACTCAAGATGAAGCCCATACCCAAAACTGCTTGCGTAACCAAGAACCTGAAACGAGAAAGCTCAGGAACCTAGGGGAAAACCAAATACTACGATTGCTTTTTAAAGTAGCAATAAAATGATTCCTCATGGCATACCTACTCGTAGATCAATGCCTTGCTCAGCTGTCATCAAGAGAAGCTTCCTCTTGTAGCAGGTGGGAACAAAGACCCACAATCAGACCTTATGCAGAGATGAGAGGCCTTGGAACACCGGGCCCTAAATGGGATGTCTCCATCAGATCTGTCCCCTCAGGGTTCAGGGAACCCTAGAGAAGAGGAGGCAGAAAGAATGTAAGAGTCAGAGGAAAACGGGGGACATCAAGGAAACAAGGCCGTCTAAATCAACTGTGTCCTCACATGTATGACTCAGAGAGACCAAGGCAACACGCACGGGGCCTGCACATGTCTGCCAGATGGGGCCCTAGAGCTGCGAAGAGAAGTGGGCAATCCACCATACCCAATCCCTAATCCAGAAGCAATCTCCAAGTGATAACCACTTTCAAATGAAAATTTACTTTCCTCCAAGGGAGTCTCCCTGGGAAACAAACTTCTCTTAAGGGCAAGCTGCACACCCAGCAGTGGATGATCAACAAAAAACAATGGCTATATAGCATCTTTGGAGGATTCTTGTCTCACAGTGTCCTGTCAGGCCTTTTTTCCGTACTTTCTTTTTCAAAATTTTATCTTCTTTTTTTAAATTTTATTTTACTTACATATTTTCCCTTGTTTTAGCCTAAAGGCTTTTTGCTTATATATTATGGCTTCCATAATATATGGAATTTTATGGGATTCTTGAGTGTGCAAATGAGTAGGTCTCTGTATCTAAATCTGTTTCTTGTTCCTTTCTTGGGTTCTTTCCCTTGTGTTTTTTTGCTTTGTCCTATTCCCATGTGTTAGTTTTTGTTGTATCTTATTATATCTTATTATTATTCTTTAAAAGACTTTTTTTTTTTCCTAATGAGACACAAGGAGGGTTACTCTGAATGGGAGAGAATGTGGAAAGGAACTGGGATGGGAAATTAGAATACATTGTGAGAAAAAAAATCTATTTTCAATAGAAGGGAAAAAAGAATGGAGACTTAACCTAAGTAGACTGTGTAGAAGTTAAGTCTTTGGAATATTAAATTACATAAAGTCACTGTGGTGAAGCCCTGGGACTGAATCTCTCAATCCTTGAAGCTCATATAGAACAACAGAGAGACCAGAAGAAACACACACACACAAACACATACACACACGCACATACACATGCACGCATGCATGCACACACTCCTTATCTCTCAACAGGTGGTACCATATACCACCTCAAGATATCATATGCAACCCCCTTGACCTTGGTGAGTTAAAGAAAATTCACTTCCATCAAACTTTTCAGTCTGTGATGCCATGGTTGCAGCCGCAGGAAACAGACAGCTATAGCAGGAAATCTGCTGCTCTCTCTTGAGTGTGCCTGGGCAGATGGGCATTCCATGCAGGCTGCAAGTCCTAAAGAGTTCTATTTTCAAAGCCACACCCACTACTGCTATTTTCTGTTCCCTCTCCCTTTGGGCAACAGGAATTCTTTCTTGAATTTGGCTATATCTTCCTCAGTATTTGAATCTAAGTCTAGTTTTGCATTGTTATACATTTTAAGTTGTAGTGAGGCTCCCTGAGTCTATTAAGGCCACCACTATGGCTACAAGCCTCAAAAGGTAAACTTCCACAGTTATGTTCACACCGTCCAGAACAAAACCAATCTGGAAGATTCCCCTCAGAGAGAAACGACAGTGGTTACACACATCTGAGCAGCTGACCGCATTTGTTTCCTAGAAGCCTGAACTCACACAGCTTTCCTGAACCACTTGGGCTCACCCAATTCAATTACCAGTAACAAATTCAAAGGATGCATAATTTCTGTTTCATCATGTTTTTACCTTGAGTATAATATTTAAGCCTTCACCAGCCCAATGGCTATTGAAGGCCAGATAGGTGGTTTTGTGTGGTGTGGAATGGAACCTTCCAAGTATTTATCCATAGGTTTGAAAAGGTTCGTCTGGGGTCCAGAAGTCTAGATGTTTTATTTTAATTAGGGGAATGTGGGGGTAGGTGGGTATGAATGGGTGGTTGGGTGTATAAGTGGGTATGGAGGGGTGAGTAAGTGTGTAATCAGATGTGATAGGTGGGTGGGTGTGTAAGTGGGTATGGAGGGGTGAGTAAGTGTGTAAGTGGATGTGATGGGTGGGTGGGTGGGTGTGTAAGAGGGTATGGAAGGGCGAGTAAGTGTATAATCAGATGTGGTGGGTGGGTGGGTATGTAAGTGGGGTGAAAAAGGTCAGAGAACAGCTTCAGACCCCGAACAGACTGTCTGGTTTGCCCAGCATTTTAACAACTCTGAATCATCTGTGACTCCATCGGTTTACTCTCTGGTAATTTGTTCTGAAAGTGACTTCAGAGCTTCTTACTTGCCTTTGTGTTTAAGCTGTCTGGTTCCCCAAACTGAACCCTCAGCTTCTTTTAAAATATAAATTTTTAAAGAAGAAAAAAATATATTTTTTTCATTGAGAAAAGGAAAAAAAAAGAAAAAAAGTTTCCGCCTCCCCCCAGCCTCTCATTTCCCTCCCCCTCCTCCCACCCTTCTCTCCCTTCCCCCACTCCTCTCCCCCTCCCTCTCCAGTCCAAAGAGCTGTCAGGGTTCCCTGCCCTGTGGAAAGTCCAAGGTCCTCCCCCCTCCGTCCATGTCTAGGAAGGTGAACATCCAAACTGGCTAGGCTCCCACAAAGCCAGAACATGAAGTAGGATCAAAACCCCGTGCCATTATCCTTGGCTTCTCATCAACCCTCATTGTTCGCCATGCTCAGAGAGTCCAGTTTTATCCCATGCTTTTTCAGTCACGGTCCTGCTGGCCTTGGTGAGCTCCCAGTAGATCAGTCCCACTGTCTCAGTGGGTGGGTGCACCCCTCATGGTCCTGACTTCCTTGCTCATCTTCTCCCTCCTTCCACTCCTCATTGGGACCTTGGGAGCTCAGTCCAGTGCTCCAGTGTGGGTCTCTGTCCCTATCTCCATCCATCACTAGGTGAAGGTTCTATGGTGATATGCAAGATATTCGTCAGTATTGCTATAGGATAGGGTCATTTCAGGTTCCCTATCCTCAGCTGCCCAAGGAACTATCTGGGGACATCGCCTTGGGCTCCTGGGAGCCACTCTAGGTTCAAGTCTCTTGCCAACCCTAAGGTGACTCCCTTAACTAAGAATTGTGCTTCCCTGCTCTCCTATCCAACCTTCCTTTATCCCAATCATCCTGTTTCGTTAAGTTCCCCCTATCCTCCCCTTCTCACTTTTCTCTCCCCATCTCCCCTAACCCCCATCCCACCCCACCCCCAAGATCCCAGTTTTCTCCCCGGCAATTTTGTCTACTTCCCATAGCCAAGAGGATAACTATATGTTTTTCCTTGTGTTCACTTTCTTATTTAGCTTCTTTAGGTTCAGCATTTGTAGACTCCGTGACCCTTATTTATGGCTAGAAACCAATTATGAGTGAGTACATCCCATATTCATCTTTTTGGGTCTGGGTTACCTCACTCAGGATAGTGTTTTCTATTTCCATCCATTTGTATGCAAAATTCGAGAAGTCATTGTTTTTTACCGCAGCATAGTACTCTAATGTGTATATATTCCACACTTTCTTCATCCATTCTTCCATTAAAGGGCATCTAGGTTGTTTCCAGGTTCGGGCTATTACAAATAATACTGCTATGAACATAGTTGAACAAATGCTTTTGTCATATGATAGGGCATCTCTTGGGTTTATTCCCAAGAGTGGTATTGCTGGATCCAGGGGTAAGTTGATCCCGAATTTCCTGAGAAACCGAAACACTGATTTCCAAAGTGGTTGCACAAGATTGCATTCCCACCAGCAATGGATGAGGGTACCCCTTTCTCCACAGCCTCTCCAGCAAAGGCTATCATTGGTGTTTTTGATTTTAGCCATTCTGACAGGTGTAAGATGATATCTCAAAGTTGTTTTGATTTGCATTTCCCTGATTGCTAAGGAGGTTGAGCATGACCTTAAGTGTCTTTTGGCCATTTGAACTTCTTCTGTTGAGAATTCTCTGTTCAGTTCAGTGCCCCATTTTTTAATTGGGTTAATTTGCATTTTAAAGTCTAGTTTCTTGAGTTCTCTATATATTTTGGAGATCAGACTTTTGTCTGTTGCGAGGTTGGTGAAGATCTTCTCCCAGTCAGTAGGTTGCCTTTTTATCTTAGTGACAGTGTCCTTTGCTTTACAGAAGCTTCTCAGTTTTAGTAGGTCCCATTTATTCAATGTTGCCCTTAATGTCTGTGCTTCTGGGGTTATACATAGGAAGCGATCTCCTGTGCCCATCTGTTGTAGGGTACTTCCCACTTTCTCTTCTATCAGGTTCAGTGTGTTGGGACTGATATTGAGGTCTTTAATCCATTTGGACTTGAGTTTTGTGCATGGTGATAGATACGGGTCTATTTTCATTCTTCTACAGGTTGACATCCAGTTGTGCCAGGACCATTTGTTGAAGATGCTTTCTTTCTTCCATTGTATACTTTTAGCTCCTTTATCGAAAATGAGGTGTTCATAGGTTTGTGGGTTAAAATCCGGGTCTTCTATACGATTCCATTGGTCGACTTCTCTGTTTTTATGCCAGTACCACACTGTTTTCATTACTGTAGCTCTGTAATAGAGTTTGAAGTCAGGGGTGGTAATGCCTCCAGAAGATCCTTTATTGTATAGGATTGTTTTGGCTATCCTGGGTTTTTTGTTTTTCCATATAAAGTTGATTATTGTCCTCTCCAGATCTGTGAAGAATTTTAATGGGATCTTGATGGGGATTGCATTGAATCTATAAATTGCCTTAGGTAGAATTGCCATTTTTACTATGTTGATCCTCCCAATCCAAGAGCAAGGGAGGTCCTTCCATTTTCTGGTATCCTCTTCAATTTCTTTCTTCACTGCCTTAAAGTTCTTGTCAAATAGATCTTTCACTTCCTTGGTTAGGGTTATCCCCAGATATTTTATGCTGTTTGTGGCTATCGTGAAAGGTGAAGCTTCTCTGATTTTCCTCTCTGCTTCCATATCTTTTGTGTATAAGAGGGTGACTGATTTTTTGGAGTTGATCTTGTATCCTGCCACATTACTAAAGGTGTTTATCAGCTGTAAAAGTTCTTTGGTGGAGTTTTGGGGGTCGCTTATGTACACTATCATATCATCTGCAAATAATGAAAGTTTAACTTCTTCCTTTCCAATTCGAATCCCCTTGATCCCATTATGTTGTCTTATTGCTATTGCTAGAACTTCAAGCACTATATTGAAGAGGTATGGCGAGAGTAGACAGCCTTGTCATGTTCCTGAGTTCAGTGGGATGGCTTTGAGTTTCTCTCCGTTTAATTTGATGTTAGCTGTAGGCTTGCTGTATATAGCTTTTATTATATTTAGGTATGATCCTTGTATCCCTAATCTCTCCAATACTTTTATCATAAAGGGATGTTGAATTTTGTCAAATGCTTTTTCAGCATCTAATGAAATGATCATATGGTTTTTTTCCTTCAGTTTATTTATATGATGGATTACATTGATAGATTTTCGTATGTTGAACCAGTCCTGCATCTCTGGGATGAAAAAAATATATATATTTTTAAAAACAATTTTTGTCTTATATCTAAATCTTGCCACAATTTAAAGAAGATATTTGAAAATTAAGTTCATACCTTGGCAATGATATTCATAGGCTGAGTAGAGCAAAGTTTTATAAATGGAAGTTTTAAATAAATTATAATTAATTAACTATGCAAATATATCAAATAAATTTGGATACATAGTTAGATGACTAATTACAGTTCGGAAAGGTTAGAAATTTTAATACTATTTTTTAGCTTAGTTAATATAATATTATAATTGAGGTTGCTTTGATCACTGGGAATGTCAGAGACAATAATTTTTCAAGCTTGGCTGATTTTGAAATCATATAGTTATGAGTATTAACAGCTTAATATGAAATGTGGTTCTGTCTGCAAAGTTAAAAGAAATTATTTTTGTCATAATAAGCTATATTAATTTAATTAGTTATGTATAGGGTTACATTTTTTCATTTGAAAATGGATGCAGAATAGTAGCTGTTAGATCTGCTTCTTGAAAGAAAAGAATAAGTCTTTGATGTTTCAAATAGTTCCATAAGAAAAACTCTTGCACACGTAAATTTTATTATCTCATCCTATAGTATGTTACATGTCCCATAATTCGTATTTTCATTAAGTAAGCATTCCCATGGGCTCAGCAATGACTTAAAGACTGACACTCTTGGAGTTAACTTTTATAGATTCTTCCCTGGTCCCTTACAATAGCTTCCTTCTTTGTCTCTTACTTCAAAGCTCATTCATTTCAATGCAACCTCCTCCCTGGGCCCCACAGTCTTTCACTATAGCGCCGCTCTATAGCCAGTGTTGCCTGTTCTTACAGGGTTTATTATGGTAGTTGTCCAAAGCTGGAGGTCTATGGGTCACTTCTAGTTCTAAGAGATATATTTCTTGGGGTCACATTGTGATATCAATCTTGTACATGTTTTCATTTAATCCCCCCCCCCTCCAAATAAACAGTAAGGTGATTAGGTATCAAATTCTAGATCTCTGACTTTCAAAACTGAAAATTGATCATAAAGTGGTTTCACATCCCTAGAGCTGGTTTGGGTTGCAAAAGTCCTGCAAAGGCCCAGATACTAAGAGCTTAGTCACAGGCCTGTGGCATAAGTGGAGATGGCAGATGCTTTGGAAGGCAGAGCCTTAATAGAAGCAAGTTAGTTCGATGAGCATGTGGTCTTGGAAGGGAGAACAAAAGTCTGGTATTTCTTCTCTGTGTATGCGTCTGTGTGTCTGTATGTGTCTGTGTGCCTGTCTGTGAGCCTTTCTTACTTTGTCTCTCTCAGCAGCAATGAAGCGAAAAGGCCTCTCCTCCCCACATCCCCACTGCCACGACCTCACCGCCATGACTTTGTAAAATGCCACCACAAGCCCAGAGTGGCATGGCCAAATGACCGTATGCTGAAAAAAACTTTTGTCCCATGTAAGTGGTTTGTCACAGCAACACAAAGTTAGCTAACACACAAGAAACACCAAAGACTGTCGGCAACCAATGAAAGCTCCCAGAGACACAGGGAAGAGATTCCCCATTACAGCCCAGAGACCGAGACAGAACTAATCCTGCTGAAGCCTTTGTGTTGGACTTTAAATATTCAAAACAGGTTTAAACACACACACACACACACACACACACACACACACAGAGTGAGAGGGGAGGGAGGGAGGGAAAGAAGAGAGGGAGGGGGAGGGAGGGGGAGAAAGAGAGAAGAAACACCTTTAGTTTGAAGCTCTCACCTTTGTGGTAATTTGCTAGGCAATCCCAAGAAATCTCCTAAGCGCCCTGAAGAGCCAGGCCCCAGCTACCTCTCCAGGTCTCCCACACTCCCTGTCAGCACCTTGCCTGTGTTTGTGACAGGTCGTCGTCCTCGCCCCCCCCCCCCCCAACCTCCTGCTTCTCCCAGGCCTGGGAGACCCTTTCACAGTGCTTCTTTCTGACTTAATTCAAGGGAGTGTTTAATGTGGGAACCCTCTCACTGCTGCCCTCTGTGGCGCCTGCCATCCCTTGAGCTACTGTGGGAGTTCCTTTAGCACCTTTCAGTTTGGGCTGAAATGAGTTCAGCGCTGGAATCTCACAGAGGAGCTTATGTTCAGACAGATCCATGGAGGGGATTAAGGTTCCGGGAGCATTAGTAACACCTGCCAGCTGGACTAAGCCACGGTGCCCCGTTGTTTGGCCACCAGCATCATGTGTTGCCCTGACAGTATTTTTTTTATATAAATAAGTATGTGCAGCTTTTATTTTCTATTTTATTTCCATTTATCCTAGAAATGTACCAATTTTCGTATTAACATTTTTTTATTTTGGTGAAATATATATTTTTTCTTTTTATTATTATTACAAATTTTCACCTCCCCTCCTCCCATTTCCCTCCCCCTCCCCCCATTCTCCTTCCCCCTCCCTCTCCAGTCCAAAGAGCAGTCAGGGTTCCCTGCCCTGTAGGAAGTCCAAGGTCCTCCCCGCTCTATCCAGGTCTAGGAAGTTGAGGATCCAAACAGACTAGGTTCCCACAAAGCCAGTACATGGAGTAGAATCAAAACCCAGTGCCTTTGTCCTTGGCTTCTCAGTCAGCCCTCCATGTCAGCGGCATTCAGAGAGTCCGGTTTGATCACATGTTCCATCAGTCCCAGTCCAGCTGGACTTGGTGAGTTCCCATTAGATCGACCCCACCATCACAGTGGATGGGCGCACCCCTCGTGGCCCTGACTTTCTTGCTCACGTTCTCTCCTTCAGCAATACCACTCCTGAGAATATACCCAAGAGATGCTCTATCATACTACAAAAGCATTTCTTCAATTCTGTTCATAGCAGCATTATTTGTAATAGCCAGAACCTAGAAACAACCTAGATGCCCCTCAATGGAAGAATGGATAAAGAAAGTGTGAAATATATACACATTAGAGTACTACTCAGCGGTAAAAAACAATGACATTTTGAATTTTGCATGCAAATAGAGGGAAATAGAGAACACTATCCTGAGTGAGGTAACCCAGACCCAAAAAGATGAATATGGTATGTACTCACTCATTAGTGGATTCTAGCCATAAATAAAGGGCATTGAGCCTATAATTCATGATCCTAGAGAAGCTAAAAAGGAAGGTGTACCCCCCCCAAAAAAAAACATGTAGTTATCCTCCTGGATATTGGAAGTAGACAAGATTTCCAGGCAAAAATTGAGAGCTTGGGGGTGGGCGTGGGACGGGGGTAAGGGGAGATGGGGAGAGAGTCGTATTGACATTTTTATAAATACTTTTGAAAATACCACGGTAATTTTTTTATTTAAAAAATTTTAATTTCACACAAGTACCCCCTCCCTCCCTTTCTTTTAACCGCTTATTCCCCCCACATGCGCACACACACCTGACATCCACTACTCAAAGGAGATAAGGCCTCACTTGGGGAGTGTACAAAGTCTGGTATACCAAGTCGAGGAAAGGACTAAGCCCCTTCCCCCATATCAAGGCTGAACAACGTATCCCATCATAGGAAATGGGCTCCAAAATGCCAGTTCATGCATTCAGGATAAGTCCTGGTGCTACTGCCAGACACCCCCCCCCCACACCCAACAAATCAAGCCACATAACTGTCACCCACATTCAGAGGGCTTAGTTTGGCCCCATGCAGGATCCCCAGCTGTCAGTCCAGAGTCCGTGAGCTCCCACTAGCTCGGGTCAGCTGTCCATGGTTTTCCCAATCATGATCTTGACCCCCTTGCTCATATGATTGATCCTTGCTTCGTCTCTTCAGCTAAGCTCCAGGAGCTCAGCCCAGTGCTTGGTCAGTTACCGGATGAAGGTTCTATGATGACAATTGGGGCAGTCACTAATCTGATTATAGGGGAAGGCCAGTTCAGGCCACCTCTCCACTATTGCTAGGAGTCTTAGCTGGAGTCATCCTTGTGGATTCCTGGGAATTTCCCTAGCTCCTGTTGCTCCCTAACCCAAACAGTAGTATTTTAAGATGGCTGCCCTCTAAACCCATAAACTTTGGCAGAAGCAGATTGCTCTCTATAGTGTGGTTGGTCTTCCAGTGGAAAGCCTTATGAACAAAACTGAGGTCTTCCATGTAGAAGGAGACCTCCTGGATTCTGTAGCCTAGCAACCCTGACTGAGGTTCCAGTATGCTTCCCAGCAGAATTTGCAGGCTGTACTTTGCTGTTCTTGTTTTTCATTCCCACTTTTTTCTGAGTTTATGTTTTAAATGTTTTTAATTGAAATAAAGTTTTATCAGTTTCTCTCCTCCCTTTCCTGCATCCTGTCCCTCCACATTTACTCTTTGTCAAATTCCTCCCATGATCCCTTGCTCTCAAGTTGATAGCCTCTTTTTCTTTGAATATTATTGTTACCTGTGTGTGTACATATGTGTGTGTGTAAATGCAAATATATAAATACAATCTATCGAAACAATTTTTGTTGGTAGTACATATATGGTTTCAGGACTGACCAATTCACTCTGTATTGGACAAACAGTAAGGAGGCTCATCTCAGGGAGAAGCTAATTCTCGACTTTCCAGACTGTCCAATGGCTTCTAAAGTTTAAGGGATTACGGTAAGCATGAATGAATTACATCATGTGCACGAAGCTCTACCTATGTCTCATTGTCTGTGAGGGTCTCTGGAGTGAACAATGCATGGGCTGCAGCTAGGAGTGGTAGGTTTGGCAGCTGCTGTGATCCAGTGCTTAAACTGCCTGTGACAGCTGAGACACCTGGGAAAAGAGGCAGAGATAGGACCAGATATCAGAAGTGACTCTACCACACCCAGGTGTCAACAGACTTATGAGAGTCCATTGCCTTATTGAAGATTCATCCTAGAATATACTGCACTTTGGTCTTGCACAGTGTTGATAAACGAATTGTTAAAAATATAGACGTGTAAAAAAATAAAATTTAGTTTTAAATTGTCTATCAGGGAGGCAACGTTTCTTTGGGTCAGTTGACCTACAACATCATATTCCTCCCTTGGGAAAATTCACATTTTAGATAGAACCTTTCAAAATTTGACCTTAAACGTCCACTCTCTCTGAAGCGCTATGCTGTCATGGAAGGGGAACAGAGTAGCCTATGACTGATCCTGTCTTTCCAGGGGACTGAAATGCAGCTAATAACCCTGTCGTTCTGAATACAGCTGTTCTTTATTGGCTTTTATTAATCAGCCCGGCCATCAGAAAACCACGGAATGCCAGTCAAAGCAGAAAGGACGTGAGGTGTCATCAGGTGGTTGTCACCAGGCTCCTGTGCATCTGTCTTTAGAACAGTACCGCCAAGCGGCACACCTGGGACTAGGGGTCAGGCACAATGGGCACACCACTCAGCTGTGACCTATTTTTACAGTTGCAGATCTGGAATACTCAACACCTAAAAGACCTTCCAAAATATCTCTTCTCCAGGATTTTGGAAAAATAATACCATCTTTCCTATGATTACTAGTTGGGCTCCATTGCCTAGGACACGGATCACATTTTTTGCCCATTGTCTTATCCCTGTACACTCTAGATTGCAAAGATATGAATGCAAGTGTTGGGAATAATACAACAGAAAAAAGAAAACAGAAAACGCAGAATGGAATACCGGGCTCTAGTCCTGCTTCTTCTCCAATCAGCAAGACAACTTAGCTTAGGGCTTTGACTTCCCTGGCACTATATAATCCAGGAGGCTTCCCTTAGTTCTTCTGAATGATAATTCTGAGCATTTTTCATTCAAAATATGTGTTCTATTAAAAAAATCATAGTAATGTGTATTTGCTGTATGCTTGTCCTGTGTCGTGGGATGACAGCTCTAATGATAACTGTATGCTTTTCTCCTATTCTTAAAAAGTGGATGACTTTCACACAGCCTGCTAGGGGAGCTTTGTCAACAGGAGGAGCCTTTAAATTCTAATAGTGCAAATACAGAGAGTCAGGTGGAATAATAACAAAGTGTACGTGTGATGACAAAGGAGAAATGAACACATTCATCCTGGAAGACATGTCCCAGCCAGCCTGGTGAGTGACACTGGCCGATATCCTGCAGTACAAATGCACAATGTTTGCTGCAGCTGGAATTTTCATACTTGATGATGTTTTTTTTTTAAAAAAAAAATAGCCTTTGTTCGAATCCCATGTTCTTTTCTAAGCCCCTGATCAAACAGTTTGGCACACTCACTTACAAAACACTAGGATTAGAAGTAAACTTTCTGGCTTGTCTAAATGAATGGTGAAAACAGAATATTTCAATAGATGTTCATTTGCTTTCTTTATTTGCCACCAGAAAATTCATGGCTGTTATAAGAAATATGTCTTCGGGAGGGGTACTGCTTTGTGTTACCTCTCTCTTTTCCATCTATTAAATCAACGGGATGTAATTCATTGTTGGGCCCAAAGGAGTTTCCCCGATGGCAGCACGCTGTGGAGGGAGGCTGGGGGATGAGTGAGCACACGGCAGGAAAGAGCAGCAGGAAGGAATGGTTGGAAGTGCCTTCCTCATCACAAATATGTGTCTTCAATATTTAGTTGTTGTGGCAGAAAACGCCAACAAATACATGAACTGTAAACCATCTGGCTTGAAATATGTTCAAATATGAATGTTCATCTTGACAAATGAAATCTATGGAATTCTGGCATCCACTTTGACTTTTGAAAGATTAACAGCTTGGGTGTGCAAAGGAGGGATTTCTAGACTAGCCTTCTAACTTTGCATTTTCCTGAGCTCTGAAGTCAAATAATTCGCTGCTTAGAGAGGGAGACTTCCCTTTCATTTTGAGGCTTTAATGAAAGCCACTGGCTGCCAGAAACTCCCTGTCACTGTGCCTGTGTGGGGATTTATGCAGAACCCTCTCATGTGCTAAGAAGCAGTGAAACAAATGTGACTCTGTATGTATTATTTAGCATTAAGTGGTGTCTGATGTGTGCTGGGCATGGTAAGATTAAAAAGGTGAATCCTATCTTTTACCAGATTTCTAAGCCAAGCGGCTCAAATGGGGACACTTAGTTTAGAGCAAGAAATGATAAATTAGTCACTCTGCAGTCCTATACACTAACATTAAGGCTCTCCCAAGCAACTTCAGGAACGGCTTTGGAGATGAAACTGGTTACAAGTGTGGGTAGACGATGAGAGAGGGGGATTCCACTAAAGCGGAGATGCTCTGAGCCCAGAAACCCAGACAGGGAGGCATAGAGAGTTTGCCCGTAGGCCCCGGGTGTGATCTTTGACTACCCAGGATGCTTCAACTTGAATCTTTAGTTCTTGCACAGGCGCCTGCCACCTCCCCACCTATATTGCAAGAAAGCCAGACCACACACCCACACTCTATACGTATGCACCTTTCCATTGGGAATTGTGACCATGAGAGGAAGGAAAGAATTTTGACACAGATGAGGGAAGGAACCTTGAACTTGGAATCATGAACTAAACTGGTGATATATGCCACTTAAAAATTATAGCAAGAGAATTTTATGTTTCCTGAAGTTAAAACGCAATGTGCTCAATTCAGCCAAAGTTGGGTTATAGTGAGTCAATTACCTCTCATTTTAAAAACAGTTTTATGTTAATACATTTTCTTTTTAAGCGTTTCCTTCTATTCTACTTTTCCTTTAAAAGTAGAATTTATCCAAAACATGATTTATACAAAAGAATTACATAATTATCACAATAAATTCTCCTTGAGATAATTGTGTAAGGACTGGGGAGTGGATGTGTTTGCTTTTGTTTGTTTTAACTTCCTATCTCTTTCCACCCCAATATTTAGATGTTGACATGAGCATTTAGAAAAAGGCTAGAAGATGTTTAACTCTTAGAAGATAATCTGGCAATGTTATTTTTAGGCTGTATCTACAGGGAACCTGGATTTTAGCAAGCAATCGAAAACTACTAGGTGATCAATCCTGCCCTTGAGGATCAAAGTGTTTCTTTGCTGTGTTAACTGACCAGCTAAATGACTGAAACGAACTAAAATACAATGGATTAGATTAATCCTGAGAGCAGAGCACAGATAACACAGAGTTTGCATTCAGATATAAAAGCAGTTGATCTACCTTTGTAAATAATGTTCTTTTACCTGCCTTTTCCATTTTCAAAGGCTTGTTGGAACTGAAGATACAGCTCAGGCAACAGAACACTTGCCTAGTATACACAAGGCCCTGGGCTCAAAGCCTAGCACAGCATAAAGTGGGCATAATGAATATCACATACTCCTCATCTCAGCTCATAGGAGTTGGAGGCGGGATGACTAGAAGTTCGAGGCCGACTTGTGCAACATATGTATACGTCAAGGAAGAGCTGTTGTTGGTGGGTTTTTCAAAAGAGCTATACTCCAACACTCTAAGTCATCTTTTGTGGTGGACTAGAAGGGCCAGTCAGCATGAGGGAAGACCTTAGAACTAACTAATCGAAATCGGAGTCTACCTTCTCTGCTTTGAGAAACAAGCCGGTATTAACTATTGGCAATGGAAACAGTTCTCTAAGTAGATCCAGTTCTGAGCATATACACTGTATCTCTAGATTCTGTGCAAGCTGCTTCCTCTTAATTTTCTTCCAAGTTCTTTGAAAATGAGTCAGTCTTGAAAATCTGAATTGTACAGATGTCTTCTCTGAAGTAATATCTAAAGGCACATTTACGGGTGCATATGCATCCTCATGTTTTCAGCGGGTTAACTGGAAAACAATGGTTTTACCCCCAAGTGTCAATCATAAAAACTGTTTCTGTGGAAGTTTTCACATATCACAACAACTTGGACTTGAAGTGTGATGTAAGGAATGATGTCTGATATTATATAAGGTTTAATTCTAAGTCATTGGTGTAATCAGCTTGTTCTTAAATATAAAAAAAATTGGAAAATGTGTTTCCATCAATTCCATAAAATTGTTGAGTTCTGAATGAATTTGAATATAATTTAGAATTAAATATAAATAGACTATAATTCAGTCTTTGAAATAAGTGAACTAAAATCATCATAAATTCTAACAAAAAATGATTGTGAAGATAATCCTTAAATTAAACCATGAATTAACGCCTTCATAATATGAACACTAACCATTTTTCTATGCCTTCGGGATAATAGCTGTATTTTAAGACAATGTCCATTCCATATAAGGAAATATTTGTCTGCAATCACAGTTTCAGCTGATTCGGTCAGTGGTCATTTATGCCTCAAGCCTGAGCCAAGACAGATGATCATGGGGGGAGCCCACGACAGAAGTGGTCAGTCTGCCTCACAGCCTTTGCCTTTAGGACAAATGCAAGTGGTTAGGGTCACCGTTCCCATTTCAAGGGATCCCTCCAGTGACTGAACTTCTAAGACCCAGATCCTGAAGATTGTCTCAGCCCCTAGTAGTGCAACAGGCACACAAACTTTTCGTTTGAGATCCAAAGCATATATAACAAATGATACACACACACACACATACATACATACATACACACACATATATATATACACACACATGTACATACAAACATATATACATACAAACACACACATACACACACATTCACACACACACACACACACATATATATATATATATATATAATTTTCAATGGTAACTGTGTTCCTACCATCCATGTTATTATGTATCTTAACTGTAACATTGTATAAAGAGCCCGGGAAGCTGAAAAGCTCCAACTCTTGTACTCACTGAATATGAACTGAAGATAATATAAAATCCTGTATGTGTTCCTTCTGAATTAGCATTCATAGTCTAACTGAATAAGGTCTCTAAAATATGGAAATCCTAAACATTTCAAAAATAACAAATCATGGAAGATTATTGACTTAAAATGAATATGAAGATTGTATAGGTTTTTAAGTTTTTAAAAATGTTTTTTAAATGTTGTTGTTGCTGATGGTGTTGCCGTTTGTATGTGTGTTTTTCTGTGTGACATTTTATGCACCATGTCCAAGCAGGAACCGAAAGAGACCAGAAGATATTTCAGATACCCTGAAACTGGAGTTGTAGGTGGCTATGGATCTCTTTGTAGGTACTGGGACCTGAACCTGGGTCCTTTACAAGAACAGCAAGTACCCTTAACCACTGAGCCATCTCTCCATACCCAAAATGTTACATCTTTATATTGTTCATCATTGAACAACTGAAGATCCTAAATTACATGCTGATCTTAAGCAATGTTGCTCCAAAACACCAGTGCCTCTATGTATCTCTACACAGAAAAAGTATGTCTTTTTTTAAGAAGTAAAGTTGATAATTTTTTACTGCCACATCCAAAAAAGAGAGAGAAAGAGATAGATTTTTCTGTACCGTCCCCCAATATAGGGAGGTACACCTTGCCACTTGGGGTCACTTGGAGAAACAAGTGACAAAGAGCATGCTCAGAAGGAAAAAGGAGCAAGGAACAAAATGTAGACCAGATTTCACACAGGCAAGGCCCCATGAGCAGCCAACCCAGCCTAAGAGCTGATGGTTTAGAGAGCTTCATCAGGCCCTGGGCCATGGATAGTTCTGGCTGGATACCTGGCCCTGGACTGACTTAGTACAGAGAAGTTGTTTTGGCATATGAAAGATTAATGGCATCGATGGCTGGGTTTATGCATGAAGAAGTCCCAACGGGCAAGCTGTTAACGAAGCTGTTAGCTCTACCTGTTAGGAATTAGCTTACTACCCTATCCTGAGAAGTCTCTCCCCTCACCAAAGCCTGTAAGACCTCTGTTCATGCTGCGGAAATCGATTCCCTCACAATTTTAGAGGCTAGGATCTTGCCTCATCAGTCCATAGTAGCGAAGTTGAGAGAGTGAAAGCATGACACTGGCTTGCAGCATTTATTCAGTCCTTGATTACTGACTTGGTCCTTACTGTCATGTTTGTCTCGCCTTTCAACTCTGGGTCACTGAAAATCAAATCTCCAAAGAGTATGGGGGACTCATTAAAATCATAGCACGCCTCAGTATATCAAGGCATCACAAAGTTTATAAAATAAAATGATAATGAATAGCACAGCAGAAGTATTTGCTTGGTTTTCAGTTACTCACTAGCATATTGAAGAAGCAATATACCTAATAACATGTAACAGTGATGTGGGATTCCCCTCTGTATGTGATGGAGGAAGGTCATTGGTTAAAAACATAAAGAAACTGCTTGGCTGGCCCTCATAGGTTAAAACATAGGTGGGAGGAGTAAACAGAACAGAATGCTGGGAGGAAGAGGAAGTGAGCTCAGACTCGACAGCTCTCCTCTCGGGAGCAGATGCCTCAGGAGAGACGCCATGCTCCCATCTCCAGGGCGGACGCGAGAGCTCTGCTCTCTGAGACACATGCGATGAAGCTCCGACCCAGGATGGACGTAGGCTAGAATCTTCCTGGTAAGCGCACCTAGCAGTGCTATTAAGATGATTAGAAATGGGCTAAATTAATATGTGAGAATTAGCCTAGAAGAGGCTAGATAGAAATGGGCCAAGCAGTGTTTAAATGAATACAGTTTGTGTGTTGTTATTTCGGGGCATAAGCTAGCCAGGCGGCCAGGGTGCTGGGGATGCAGCCCCACCACTCCTATTTCAACATGTATGCTGTGAATATTATTGGTTAATAAAGGAACTGTTTGGGGCCTATATCCGAGCTATAGGGGAACAGAGCTAGGCAGGAAAAACTAAACTGAATGCTGGGAGGAAGAAGGCAGAGTCAGAGAGAAGTCATGTAGCCCTGCCAGAGACAGACGCCAGAACTTTAGCTGGTAAGTCACAGTCACATGGCCATACACAGATTAATAGAAATGGGTTAAATTAATATGTAAGAGTTAGCCAATAAGAAGCTAGAGCTAATGGGCCTGGCAGTGACTTAATACAGTTTCTGTGTGATATTTCAGAGCTAAGAAGCCAAGAATGAAACAAGAAGCCTCCTTGCAACATAACAGTTTATTTGCTTGTAACAGATAAGTTAAAATAAGTGGATTCCTGCAACTTAAACAGGTCCAATTTATAGGAATGCTGTTTGTATCTCTATAGTAGTGTTTTGATATACAAATCCATATATTAACATTTCATATGGTGATTAAAAGTAAAAAATGCTAAAATCAAATCTAATGTTGAGTCTCAATCATTTATTCACCAACTTCCTTCATTTGACCTTCATCCCACAGTTGTGTAGCAATGTTTATGATATCCCCTTCAAGTCAATGTGTAAGTTAATTGAATAATAGATATCAGTATGGC